>NC_064626.1:513650057-514317557 GCF_023864275.1 Schistocerca cancellata | reverse complement strand
ACTAAAACATGTCTCACTTTATAGAAGAATTCAGAAAAAACTGTGCAGATATAAAACAGATACACCGCAAAAGCGACATTGTAAATTGTCACTCATTAGTAACATTGTGATATAATAGTGTAGCTGTCACATAAACTAACCACTGTGTCATCTGGCATTTCACATAAAGCACCTCAAATCCAGAATCCACTCGTAAGCAAACCAAAATGTTGCATGTTAACAGTTTCTCAGTGTGACAAATTGTACAAGTAACGTGAAGTGACAATTGCAAAGACTAAGTTAAAAAGCAGATTATCTGTCAATAAATGGTTTTACATGAGAAATGTGGTGTAAACCTTTACTCTTCCTAGTACGCAGAGTTTCAACTTCAACGCAATTATCATGTGGTATACGTCGGATTCTGTAAGGTCCATTGTAAACTAGAAAGAATTTGTGACTCAAGTGTTTCTTCTTATGTGACAATGAATGAGCTTTAATGAGAACTTTCTGACCAATACATAATTTCTTTGCATTTGCTTTACCGTGTAGTTTTCTCCTTTTGTCTGCTGCAGATTTTATATTTTTAAGAGCCAAATCAATTATGTCTTTGTGGCGAAGTTTACGTGTATTCGGGAAAGGTACAAGCTCTCTGATTCTGTTCGGAGGTTCTACATTCTTCAGTACAAGAGTAGGTGGTAAAGCAGTGGAATCATGAGGCATTTCATTCAGCACATTTTGAAATAAGTGTAAATATCTGTCCCAATGCTGATGCTTTCTGTGACAATAAAGTCTGCAAAGCTTATTGATTTCTTTCATAATCCGTTCAGACGGGTTACAATGTGGTGAATACAATGAAATAAAAACAGGTTTGATTTTATGATTCCGAAGCATGCGTGACCAAACAGCAGATCTGAATTGCGGTCCGTTATCTGAAATGACTTTACTAACGTGTCCAACTTCACGTAAGAAATTTTTAACAAAGGCGTTGGATACAGACCGTCCAGTGGCTTTACGTAACGGAGTGAAAGAAACAAATTTTGAAGTAAGTTCAACAGCGACTAGAACGTACGAAAATCCATTCGATGTTCTGACAAGGGGTCCCAAAAGATCAACAGCAGCAAATTCTTTTAATTTAGAAGGAATAATTGGAAACAACGGAGCACGATGTGAGATAGTAGACGGTTTCGCCTTTTGACAAAGTTTACAAATAGACAAGACTCTTCGAATTCGCTTTTCCATATTGTTAAAATAACAAGTCGTTCGAAGAATATGATAACATTTTCGTGGGCCAAAATGTGCATAGCTGAAATGAATGTATCAAATGAGCTTATTAACAAAATCGTCTGGAATGCAAAGTACCCATAGCTTGTCATCAACAGTGCAGCGTTTGAAGAGTATGTTGTTTCTAACCAGATAATAATGCCGAATCTGAGTGTGTGTCTTTTCATGCCATTTACTTTTGATATCTTTCCAAATCGGATCTTTATCTTGTTCATGAGCAATGTCTTTTAAAGATGTGGTGATGAAGTTTTCAAAGGCGACTTTCTGAATGTAAAGAATACTGAAATTTTTCTCGAGGTTGCCTTCTGTGTTACTTTTCTCAAGCCCAGCCGGTGCGCGTGACAGCGCGTCCGCAACAATGTTCTCCTTGCCGGGAATGTAGACTATTGTGAAGCGGAATTCTTGCAGAAACAATGCCCAACGTTTTAACCTATCATGATTTAATTTTGAAGACATAAGAAATTGTAATGCACGATGATCACTGTATACTTTTACGTGCTTACCAGAAAGAAAGAAACGGAATTTGTTAAATGCCCAAACGATAGCTAAGGCTTCTAATTCAGTAACGGAATAATTTTTTTCAGATTTTGTTAGCACTCGGCTAGCAAAAGCAATGGTTTTCTGAACAGTAATGTCATCTTCTATGGCTTCCTGAAATAAATGAGCACCAAGACCAACTTTGGAAGAATCAGTGCTAAGGCAGAAATCTTGTGACAGATCTGGATGAGCTAGTATTGGCGCGTGAAGTAACGCTTCTTTCAAAGAATTGAATTCCAACTGTGCTTGTTCGTCCCAGTTCCAAATAGTATTTTTTCCAGTGAGAGAACAAAGTTTTGGTGTAACTAGAATTTGCATATTCAGAAAACGACGGTAAAAATTTACGAGACCTAGAAAACTGCGGACTTGTCTTTTTGTGGATGGAACAGGAATGGCTCTGATTGCTTCTAACTTTTCTGGATCCGGCTGAATGCCTTCAGAAGAAATAATATGTCCCAAAAACTTCACCTTTGACCTACCGAATTCAGACTTTTCCAAGTTAACTGTAATTCCAGATTCTGCAAAAATACGTAACAAACTGTTGAGGATGCGGTTATGTTGTTCCCATGAAGCTTCTGCTATTAGAATATCGTCCACATATAAAGTGATGTGACGTTTTAAGAACTCAGGTAATATGGAATTTAGCCCCCGAATGAATGCCGCTGAAGAAATGTTCAAACCAAAAGGAAGTTTCCGAAACTGATAACAAACGCCGAAACAAAGGAAAGCTGTGTATTTTCTGCATTCTGGATGAAGTTCGATCTGATAAAAGCTGGATCTGAGATCAATGGAAGACAACACTTTTACACCATTAAAATTTTGAAGAAGTTCTTCCATCGTCTGCGGCCTGTCTGTTTCAGGAATAATGATAGTATTGATTTGTCTCGAATCTAAAACAAGCCTGATCGATCCATTCTTCTTCTCAACAACATGTAATGGGTTGTTGTATGAGCTTACTGCAGGCTCAATAATGCCCTCGACAAGCATAGATTGTATTTCTGTTCTAACACGGTCCCTATAATGCGCCGGGATTACGTAAGGTCTAACACAAAATTTAGTATGCTCACGAACACGAAATTGGTATTGAAATCCCTTGATTGTTCCTGTTTTGTGAGTAAAAACTGTGGAATGTGCTTGTAAAATCTCAAAAAGGTCCTGCCTATCAGTGTCATTACAATTCTCAATTGTCTGAATTTTATTCTGAATTAACTCATTAATTTCAAATATGCCGTCGATGTCATCCCTGTCAGTACTTGCAGAGTGATTGTTGGTGTCTAGTTCCGTAGAAAATTCCGAACTGTTTTCTAACAGAACGTAAAGCCGATTAATTTCCTCATCATGGTTTGAGAGCCAGTCTTCAAATTTCAAAGCTATTGACTTACCTTCTTTCTCTAAACTTATTTCAGCATCGTGAAAGCTTAAGATTGCTTTGTATTCATTCAAAAAGTCTACTCCCAGTATAATTTCCGTCGACAATAATGGAACAATAAGGAAGTTCATAGAGAAGCTGTGGCTTTGACAAAAGAATTCTAAATTGGTTTGTTGGCGTACATCTACACTTTTTCCAAAGATTGCACCTTGTAATTTAATCTTACGTAACGGAAGTGTGGGGCAATTGTTCGATTTGTTGCATTTGTTAAAAGCTGTTTCACTAATTACTGAAATAGGACTGCCAGAGTCAAGTACTGCCGTAAATTTTACGTCATTTACAGTAATGTGAATCACAGGATATGCAATGTTGTTATGTTTTACGTCGTGTTCCTGGAGTAAGATGTCCCTAATGTCTTCCATTTTTACGTAATTACTAGCTACGGCAGCTCCGTCGTCAGTTTCATAAGTACATATTGTGGCTGCCAGCGGTGTGAGTCATCGCCTATTGTCTCTTTGTTGGCGCGCGTCGTTATTGGGATTTGGAGACCTAACTTCTACAAATTCATTGTGACGAGAGTGCTCTGCTCTATTTAAATCTCGCCAGTTCTGATGCAATTCAGGTCTGTCGTTATGTCGGTAGGTTCGATAGTTTCTTTCATGTCGGTCATGTGGTGGAGAATTTCTCCCAGAATCGTAACTACGCGCTGGACCGTTGCGTCTAAAGTTATTCTGTCTTCCTTGATAATAGTTATTTTGGTTCCCATATTGTCTGTTTCTCTGATTGTCTCTGTGATAGTCATTACCGCGGAAAGGTGATCTTTCCCTGTAACTATTACTCTGCCAGTGGTTGTCATATGGGTGGTGTCTGTTTTGGTCACGATTTACGTTGTAAGAATAGGTTTGTCGTGGCCATTTATTGTTTCTGTCGTCACGGAATTGTGACGGATGTGACCTGTAATGATTGTTTTCCTGTTTTCGCATCCCGCGACTGTCTGTGTCAATTTCCAGTTCTTGTAACAGTCCCTGAAAAGCTTCAATGTCGTCTTTGCAACGTCCTGCTAAAATAATATGTCGTAAGTGTTCAGGTAATTTGATTAAGCAAATGCGGATGAGTTCTGAGGGGCTGTATGGGTTTGACAGGTATTGATTCTTGTGCAACATGTCTTCAAAATATTTCACAAGACTGGAAAATTCAGATTGCTCGAAGTGTTTCATCATTATGATGCTATGTTTTACGCGGTCTTGTGTGGCTTGAGACCAATATGCTGAGAGGAAGGCATGGTAAAATTCTCCTTCACTGTGGCAATCGTGAATGACCGATCGCATTCTTACAGCTGGTTCATTCTCCAAGTAGCCACACATAAATTCTAATCTGTGCTCCAATGACCAGTTGGGAGGAAAACAATGAGAGAATTGATGGAGCCATGCTTGTGGATGAATATCGTTGCCAGAATTCTTAAATGTTTTGAATTTACGTGTAGTAATGAACAGCTTATAGTCAAAATCATCATGTCGGCGAGTCACATATCGGTCATTGTTACGTCGTGTCGGCGGTTCCATCTCAAAATTCGGTGCACCTTGCCAATTCCTTTCATAATTACCGAAATGCTCTGTGTTATTATATTGTGGCTTTTCCGTATTTCTATGTCCCTCTTCCAGTATTGGGGCGCGAGTGTCCTCTGAAATACGTAATTCTTGTATCACCTGCGTCAACTGATCTTGTACTTCCCGGATTTCTCTTTTATACTGTGTATTAATTTGATTTTGATTTTGTTTGAATTTTCTTATTTGTTCATAGTCTTCTGTGTCAGTGAAGGCTACGGGTCTTGTGTCATTCAGATCATCATCTACCTTTGTAGATAAGTTAGTGACCTGATTCGAAAGTTCAGCTACTTTCTCCGATAGTGAACACATTTCCTCAGTGTGTTTTTCTGAACCAAGTTTCAGAGTGTCCATTTGTGTTGAAATCGAATCTACTGTGTTCTTTAAGTTTTCCTGAGTTTTTGCCAGTTGCGTAACCGAATCGGTAGATGCAACTGAGTCAATTTTAGCCCACAAGGTCTCATGATTTTCATGAACAATGGTTTGCAGTTCTTTTATGGCTGCTTCGTGATTCTGTAATACATTCTCATGACGCGAAAAAATAGGTTGGAAATGCTCACAAATTTGTGTTTTTACGTCATTACAGACTTTCTGACATTTCGATTCTATTTTATGTAACTCAGTAGTTAAATCTTCACGTGTTTGTTCAAGTGTGGTGTCTAACTTCTGAAGCTTTTGCTGTGTTAGTCTCTGATTTTGTTCCATTGTGTCTAGCTTCTGAAGATTTTGTTCCATTGTGTCTAACTTTAGAAGATTTTGTCCCATTTGTTGCATTAATTGTAATAACAATGCATTAGTGTCTGGAATCTGTTCCTCTACGCTTTTCGGCAGTGCATTTGCACCAGCAACATTCACATTTTGATAAGCAGAAAATGTATCTTGACTTATTTGAGAAAACGGTGAGGAAGCAAAACCTGAATCTACAGTATTTGCAATATTGTGTTCTGTCATTTCGGATTCCTGAGGCGAGCTGTTGCCGACCGATCGATCGATAATGCTTCCCTGTTCACTACCTGTTTCACTGCCTACGCCATTGTTTGACGCCCGCTCCATTTCCCTGTGCACAGTTACCAAATTACTACTTTGAACATTAGTTAACTCATTACACAGTGGCGCTAACACATTGCTTTCGTCTTCACTGTCGTTTCTCATTTTACTTTGGAGCCGAGTGTTACGTTTTTCACACGCCATTATTGTGACAATATTTCACACGATAACACAGAAAAGCACAATTTGAATAGCAAAAATAAGAGAACACATTAACATAGCACTGAAAATAATGCTGCGAAATACTTGGTGCAAATCTACATGCATGCCACAACTGTTTTACATTACAACAATGAAAGACTGCAACTACAAAGGAGATTCTCTCTACAATTACGCGCTAGCAATAAACAAAAGCTACACTAAATACACAAACTACAAAAAAAAAATCAGAAGATTCCAGTGAGGTATCCTAGGCTAAGGGTCGACATATGAAACGTCCCCTTAGAACAATTGTACATATGAAATGTCCACTTAGAACCATTGTACATATGACTGTGCTTAACCTGGCACACAATAATTTTTAGCGCAACGCAATCTGACTATCAAAAATCCCTGCAAAAGAATGGCCCTGACTAACTTTAACCTATGCCTTTTCACAAATCACTTACCTCACATAAATCTCCGTTACTCGAACTACTGCAATACGGCGAGCGCCACTACTGCCAGCTAAATAAAAGATTCAAACTACTGAAGGCACTAACTACTGATAGTCTTAGCAAATGAAAGATTCTAATAGAGAACAAACAATGTATTTACCTCAAGATTCATAATATATACAGCAGTTCATGACATTTTTCAAAACTCCGCCATCTCTCTCCCCACATCCACCACTGCTGGCGGCTCACCTCCAACTGCCTAACGCTATCTGCTGTTCACATCCAGCTATAGCAGTTCATGACAACAATGGCAGGCAACAATGCAAACTAGCCACATACTGCACACAGCACAGCCAGTGATTTTCATACAGAGAGCGCTACATAACGTTGCCAATAAGAAAACATAAACAGCAAACTTACATAAAGAAAACATAAACAGCCTACTTACAATATATATATATATATATATATATATATATATATATATATATATTAAATTGCATCCTCGTCTAATCGGCGAGGAATGTCTGCAGTGAATTGCATACATTGTGGCTTGTCTGGTTTCAATGCGTGCGGCAGTTGCAATCGGCATGGATGGATCTGAAAGACGTTTCCGATGGACGCGGTGCACCGTCTCCGTAGGGGTTTGCAGCTCCTGCGACGCCCTCCGAACAGATGGTGAACGTTGAAAAGCCACTTGTACTAATTCTGTGTCGGCTTCACTTGCTCCAAGTGCTTCATATGCTTCATATCAACGCTTCCTGTCTGCACAAAATTTCTATACCCCCGGCATATCGACGTCTGCGAAGGTGGTTGCTTCCACTAGCGATCCTGAATGTTTCTTTGGACCTGCGTTCGGACTTGGCCTGAATGAACCATTCCACACACGGAGCCTTTTTTTGAACCTCTGTCATTATGCTTCACTCACGACAACGTGGAACACACACAAACAAAACTTCGTGAGTTTGTCTGTCACGAAAGCGAAATGTGATGTGAATATCTTAATTAGTTTTGGCGCTATAACTCGAATTTTGGTGACAATTTCGAATTTTGGTGGGAATTTTGAATTTTGATGAGAACTTCTTTGTCCTAGGGCTGTGCTGACGTCCCACCCCCCCACCTCACCTGGGAATTGGTGAGAAATTAGAAATGGCGGTACCCTTTTCGGGACTCGAACCCAGGTCTTCCTGGATGGAAAGCCCAAGTGTATTCCTCTACCACAATTATACCACCAGAGGCACTTGGCATTGACGAGGGAGAGGAAGATTAGGTTAGTGTGCTTTATTATTTTGGGGGGGGGGCGCGAAAATGAAGAAAAGATATCTCCTAATTACATAGTTAATCATAAAGATCATGCGTAATTACACAACTATATGCGTGGCGCTACACAAGCACGACCTAAAATCGCAATATAGCTCAAAAATTGTCGATACCATACAACTGGTGTTATCCTGCTGGGAACAAAATTTCACAATACCACTTGAAACTAGTGACAGACACATTCAAACATTACGCTTCACGCCGCGAGGGGTAGCCGTGCGGTCTAGGGCGTCTTGCAACGGTTCGCGTGGCTCCCCCGTCGGAGGTTCGAGTCCTCCCTCGGGCATGGGTGTGTGCGTTGTCCTTAGCGTAAGTTTAAATTAGCTTAAGTAGTGCGTAAGCCTAGGGACCGATGACCTCAGCAGTTTCTTCCCATAGTCCTTACCACAAATTTCCAAATTTACCCTTCACCTATAAGCTGGCGGGAAAAAGGCGGTGGTGTAAGGTACTATCTTTATTCGTTTGACTGGAAATATGTTCAACTGATGAGATGCTGGTGTTGGAGAGAGAGGAGTTTAAAAACTGTATTACCTGTAAGCATACTGCTGAGGACAGTATCTATCATTGTTTCACGTCAGAGTTCACTACAGGCGCCTGCTCAAAAACCACCTTGCAGCCCAGGTAAATGAAGCCAATACACACTACCACAACTGATGGAAAAAAATTAATCTCTGTTCTAATTAGACTTCAAATTGGTCATGAAAAAACCAGCACTCGTAATGAACAGGTGATAATGCATCACATGTACTGAGGAAAATCATTGCCGTACCCCTGTACCCACCTTGAGGCGTGAGTCCTATGCCAACATAATAGCATGTATAGTCAATTAAACTATAGGTGACAAAAGGTCGGTCACCTCAAGTGCAACTTGTTCGTCTGAAATGTAGCGACACGGCTCTCACACGCGACCCTCCTGGTCAGAGTGCGGCGGTGTCCGGCGACCACCCCCTGTAGACACGCCCCCCTCGCCCCCAGCAGGCCGCTGTTCTGCGATGGAGAACAATTGTATTTAACGTCAACGCAACTCTATCTTGCAATCTGTTCAATGTATTTCTCGGGAAGACTGGACCCCTCTGGAGCAACAACAATGCTCCAGATGGGTTTTACAAAAGCTGGTTGCTTGGGAAACAGGGAACCTTCCATCTAATGCAACCGCAGCCTCTCACCAGAATGTCTTCAGTACAATGCGTCCTGGTGAGCATGCTGCTGGGCGGTCAGCATTATCGAAGCTGACAAAAGCTACACATACAACAGAGCACCGCGCCGGCATCCCTCAGAAGAAAACCGTGATAAATGAGGGCTACCTCAACCATCGGTTGTTTGTGTAAAGGGACAGCCGCGACATCTGAGGGAACTAGGCCGCCACACCGTTCCGAGCACTGGACTGTAACATTTGTATTTAACATCACTGCGACTCCTATAAGAAAGCAACTATTAAAAAAGGAATACACAATCACAATGATAATAAATGTCTTCTTCCCACGAAAATAAGCACAGTCCATTTTCTTTTAGTTTTATGAGAAAAATCAGTGTAGTGTTTACATTCGGCTGCAGGATACAACTCGCATCTCATTATTTTGCGACATGCAGCGAAGTGCACTGCCGCCGATCACAGATGATTGGGCGTGTGTTACAAACATTTCAGACACAGGAAACAACGTCAGAGAATACAGTCTTTTAAGCCATTGGCTGGTCCCAGCGGAGTTTCGAGTCCTCCCTCGGGCATGGGTGTGTGTGTGTGTGTTTGTCCTTAGGATAATTTAGATTAAGTAGTGTGTAAGAGGGACTGATGATCTTAGCAGTTAAGTCCCATAAGATTTCACACACATTTGAACATTTTTTTAAGCCATTAGCTCACATTTAAGAAAAAAACAATCGCTTTACGTAGGACAACAATAAGCTATAATTCAAGAGGATGTAGCTGTTTTGTACACTATGGCAGGTCTCGTTTTACCATAGCGATGTTATAACATACAGGCGTTTATGAAACAAATCTTGAGAGTCTATCTTGTAATAGAACCTCTTATAAGATTTTACCATGCACCTCTCCTGTTACATCTCAAACCAGTCACCTCTGCATGCTTACATTTGACGTTTTTTATGCATAACTCACCTCTACCGTCATGTCTGTAAAGTCTGTGTCATACAGCAGCAGATTCTTGCGTTCTAGTTTTGTGAGCAATTTGATCATCGTAACCCGTTTCACGCGAACTACTCACATGTCGAGATAAAGAACCACTATCATTTCTAGACTCCACAACGAGCTACAATTCAAGTGTTGTCTACTTTAGGATTAGAGGTTATGAAGTATGAAATAACACCTATTTTTAAACAAACAATCGTGACGATAATAGTAATAAAACAAACAGTCATCAGTTCATGAGAGTAAAGACAGCCGATTCCTATTAGTTTTATGAGCAAAATCGGGGCTGTTTTGAGAGAACTATCTGCATCCAAACTTTAACAAGTTATAGCACTCCTTGTAATGGAACCTCCTACAAGACTTTACTGCGTCTCACTCCTCCGATATATTGTAAAACAATTACCATCTGCGTGCTGTCACTGAGCATATTACATACAATATATCGCTCAACTGGAGCTGGAGGCCAGTGCTCAAAGTCCTTTGCGCAGATCTGCACAAAATTTTGTAATCTGTACTGGGGGAAGACCATATCCAGCAAACTATTAATCATACGAGAAGACTCCTGTAGTGTTCCTTCATAAGCAGTGTAAAAAGAAATCTTTCATTCCCCTTATGGCTATCGTAGTTTTCCATGTCAAATCCATACCTGTCCTTACGACAGGACATAGTCATTTTCTTTTCACATGTCGGAATACCGTCATACTTTGAAAGCCTGCTCATGGTGAATCTATCACGCATCGTCTCCTACTAAGTATAATACTTCACTAATAACTGAATACTGGAGATACAAAACAATACTGAGCGAAAAACAGCGGTGGGTGGACATGTCTCATACGTTTTTTCCTTGCTCATAGTACCAATGTGTTTTAGAAAGAGATGCATAATCGTCCTACAAGTCGCCAGATGTTGACAACAAGATCGTAATGGCCATGTTACTGACACGTGCAGTCTTGGTTCTACAGGTGCTCAGAAGTATAGCTAATGATATCCATGTTGAAACCAATACAAACTTTATAAATTGAGGGATGACATTATCTCCGAATGAAGTGGTTTTTCCACACAAATACCTCGACATTGAATATAGACAGTGATCGCCGGAGTGTGTATTAACAAACTGACAGTGCTGTTACACGTCGTCGTAATAAAATCATCGAATTTAGAAAGTGACTCGGCTAAGGAACGCGGTATGAAGCCAGTATTTGGAACTCCCTCATGCTGCCACTAGATATTTCTCCAGTATTTGTAATGCATTCTGTCTCGATGCCATGTCAGAGGTTCTGCGATATATCCACTGTGTTATAGGCGATGGTTGATTGAGAATGATCACATACAGTAGACAGCGTGCTGATTGAGGTCGTAAGAACTGTACACTGGCTTTTCAGATCTCTAGTGTTAGCGGTACGCTTTCTGGTAGAAATGCCATCTGCGATTTGGAATAAAGTCTTTCCATTCAACCACATACCCGCGCGGATCCTATGGAGAGGTCTTTTAATGATTTTTAATGATCACAGACACTAGTGTATCATATTCATGGCACATGGGCTATCTGTTTCAGTAAAATTCCAATGTGGTTTTTAATTGTCCCTATGCATCTTGTAACTGCTCGCCACCCCTGCAGCTTTGTGCATGTGATCGTCCCAATATAAAATGGAAACGAGCAGAAGTCGAAGAGTCCACCACATTCTGCAACCTGTGTAGAAACAGAGTGAAATGAGTTAATGCTGTAGGACCGTGCTTTGACTATTCGGTGGAAATGGGAATGTGTTGTAGCTCCGCCACCAATGTATGATGTGTAAGGTCAGCGCCAAACAAAGCCTGCTCCTGCAACACGAGGTAGTATAAAAGACAGTACGAACAGTTACAGTGCTGTTTCTCATCAGGAAAATTAGGAAGACTCAACATCATACAAATACTGCAGTCTGAAGCAGATGCCCATCCCTCAGGGTCCATTCGTGTGTATCACCCAAACATTCTATCATCGTTGTTCTACACGATCTAATAGAGAAAAATTACAAATATAAAGCTCTGCTAGCTTCATCTGATAGATTTTTACTGCATCTCTCTCTTCTGATATCTCAAAAACAAATACCGTCTGCGTGCCAGCATCGAGCATATGTGGCGATCCTATTAAATATACAAAGATTGACATTGCTCGTACAGACCAGCGTAAAGTTTCACCGCCCGTACTGTATGAGGACCATCTCCCACAGATTATCAGTTGTAAGAGAGGTTCCTTGTTTTGTTGTTTGATACACCACTTTTTCTGCTGTAACACGCCTTGTACTGTGCTATACATTTTGCTTTTTCCGCCACGACTTCGAGGTCGGTGTCAGGTTCCAAACTGACATTAACATGTTTTGATCCATTGTCTCTCACAGAAAACTAGACATCATATGGTGTAAATCATGTTGTTGCTGCTATACCCACAACACACACACACACTGTGTGATTGAAGTAAAAGACAGTCACAACATTAGGAACTGGAAGACTTTTGAGGTACTGCAGAGCATTTCCAAAATTCGTCCAAAGATGACATTTAAACTCTTCATTCACAGTGATGGGATACCTGATGGCGCTGTGTTCCGTTTGATTGATTCATCATATTGTTGCCATATACGCGATCACTGTTTCAGTGGTAGCCATCCCCGGAATGTGTTGACCCCTCCACCAAGACTCTTTCTTCATCTCAAGCAAAAGATGTACTGTTATAATAATCATCACAGTTGATAGTGCGATCAGTTTTAGCACTTTTACAGTAATTTCAACACCAACCAATGACACGGCAGCATCCTTCCCAGTTTCTTTATCATCACTAAACAGCCCCTCCACTGATTAGCGAATGTGAATAGATGACTGAGGAGCACGTTCATTCATTGTCAGTTCACAAACACGTACACCAAAGTATACCAGACAGCGACCTACATGTCTTTAGCACTTCAATCATAGTGCGTAATTTAGGATGTTTTTCTATGTGGATGGAAACCACTGGGCATTCTCGCACTCTTAGGATAAAGTTAGACACCGAAAGATCTCCTCGCATTGTCTTTGACTAACGCTTCCTGCAGAACTGGCACCGATTTAATCTGCAGCTGACTAGAAGTAGGCCGCTACATTCCACGTTTCGTGAAGGAACAGTGCGAACTGAGGCTGTAACCGTTCCCCGCACCCATCGAATAGTATAAGACTTCTCCAGATCTGCGAATGTCGAGGAGGTTAGCACCCCTTATCGGTATGTAGTAGATATGAATCTGTTGTCATAATATAACAGACAGGTAAGAACAAGAAACAGATGGTTTTTATGCATAATGTAGCTCCAGATGGACCTCTGCAGCCTGTGCTCTCGCAGTCGCGTTCTCGCTTCCCGAGCACAGGGTCCCAGATTCGATTCCCGGTGGGATCGGGGATTTTCACCTGCCTCGAGATGACTGGGGGTTTGTGTTGTTCTCATCATTTAATCATAATTCATGAAAGTGGCGAGATTGTACTGATCAAATGTTGGGAAATCGTATGGGCGCTGATAACCACGCAGTTGAGCGCCCCACAAACCAAACAATATCATCATCATCATCATCATCATCATTATCATCATCATCCAGATGGGTGGAGTTTGCAGCATTTTACGTAAATCAACTGCGCTATCAATTCTAAAGTATTGTTCTAGTGTCTGGGGTCATTATCAAGTAGGTATTGGTAAAGGAGAACATAAACATATGCACTCCTAAGGCTACAAGGTTCTGCATTTAAAATGCGTTATAATGCTAGATCATTGTGGTTTCTGACCTACACTCCTGGAAATGGAAAAAAGAACACATTGACACCGGTGTGTCAGACCCACCATACTTGCTCCGGACACTGCGAGAGGGCTGTACAAGCAATGATCACACGCACGGCACAGCGGACACACCAGGAACCGCGGTGTTGGCCGTCGAATGGCGCTAGCTGCGCAGCATTTGTGCACCGCCGCCGTCAGTGTCAGCCAGTTTGCCGTGGCATACGGAGCTCCATCGCAGTCTTTAACACTGGTAGCATGCCGCGACAGCGTGGACGTGAACCGTATGTGCAGTTGACGGACTTTGAGCGAGGGCGTATAGTGGGCATGCGGGAGGCCGGGTGGACGTACCGCCGAATTGCTCAACACGTGGGGCGTGAGGTCTCCACAGTACATCGATGTTGTCGCCAGTGGTCGGCGGAAGGTGCACGTGCCCGTCGACCTGGGACCGGACCGCAGCGACGCACGGATGCACGCCAAGACCGTAGGATCCTACGCAGTGCCGTAGGGGACCGCACCGCCACTTCCCAGCAAATTAGGGACACTGTTGCTCCTGGAGTATCGGCGAGGACCATTCGCAACCGTCTCCACGAAGCTGGGCTACGGTCCCGCACACCGTTAGGCCGTCTTCCGCTCACGCCCCAACATCGTGCAGCCCGCCTCCAGTGATGTCGCGACAGGCTTGAATGGAGGGACGAATGGAGACGTGTCGTCTTCAGCGATGAGAGTCGCTTCTGCCTTGGTGCCAATGATGGTCGTATGCGTGTTTGGCGCCGTGCAGGTGAGCGCCACAATCAGGACTGCATACGACCGAGGCACACAGGGCCAACACCCAGCATCATGGTGTGGGGAGCGATCTCCTACACTGGCCGTACACCACTGGTGATCGTCGAGGGGACACTGAATAGTGCACGGTACATCCAAACCGTCATCGAACCCATCGTTCTACCATTCCTAGACCGGCAAGGGAATTTGCTGTTCCAACAGGACAATGCACGTCCGCATGTATCACGTGCCACCCAACGTGCTCTAGAAGGTGTAAGTCAACTACCCTGGCCAGCAAGATCTCCGGATCTGTCCCCCATTGAGCGTGTTTGGGACTGGATGAAGTGTCGTCTCACGCGGTCTGCACGTCCAGCACGAACGCTGGTCCAACTGAGGCGCCAGGTGGAAATGGCATGGCAAGCCGTTCCACAGGACTACATCCAGCATCTCTACGATCGTCTCCATGGGAGAATAGCAGCCTGCATTGCTGCGAAAGGTGGATATACACTGTACTAGTGCCGACATTGTGCATGCTCTGTTGCCTGTGTCTATGTGCCTGTGGTTCTGTCAGTGTGATCATGTGATGTATCTGACCCCAGGAATGTGTCAATAACGTTTCCCCTTCCTGGGACAATGAATTCACGGTGTTCTTATTTCAATTTCCAGGAGTGTATTAGTCATATGGAATGCAATGCTGTTACTATCCCAATGTAAGAAAAATATTTCCAACGCTTGACACAAATTCTCCTTGCAGGTTTTTCTGCAGTAAACTTTGGTGAAAAACTGTAAAATGAAACACTCCTTCCTCAAAACATCGATTCCTTGTGATACATGCACAAATAGCATTCCAGAGGTGTAAAGTCCCCACTGTTCACTTCCGGTCACTGTTCAAAAATTATACTATGCTCACATCAGACCTACATAAAATAAATGATCGTTAGTAATGGAAGTAGGGGGATAGTGGCGGTTTGGCCCCACTCTCCACTGTTGCCAAATATATTCAAGATGGCGGATCCAAGATGGTGGTGATAGATATGGCAACATTGCAATGACATCATGGTGAGAAGTTCATATTTTAGCTGGAAGATAGGTCAATTCGGCTACCTCCACTAACCTAACCCCTCCCCTCCCCCCTCCCCCTCCCTCTCCAGAAAATAGTGGGAAGTTAAAATTCCAGCAAGACAATGAAGCTCACCATGGCTGCTTCCACTAAGAAAATGGCGGGGAAAATAGGTCACTTGGGCTACCTCGACTAACATAAGTCATCCAACCACCACCTCATCCTAGGATTTGGAGGGGAAGAACTCAGCCTGTGATGGGCTGCTGGATAGGATGGACATAAGTCTTTATTTTGCATGCAGTGTTTGTTTAAACAATTTGAGGCAGTAGCTTTCTCCAGTGTGTTCATCATGAGGTTTGGAGTCCAACTGACGTAGTACTCAGTACTGCCAACAGAGGGCACTGTCGTCCCTCCCATGTTGTAATCCAAGATGGTAATTTGGGGGGGGGGGGGGGAATAGCGGGAAAATAGCCTGTGCTGGGCTGTTGGAAAGAGGAAGGAGTGTACTTTACTTAGTTTGGAACAATTTATTTAGCAATGGACTTCGTGTAGTTTGTTTATTACACTGATACAAAATACACACTTCGACATGCTTGGGGTCGCAATACACAGCCTGCAGACACGCAAACAACTCATAAATCATCGAAATAATGCAGTTCACTGATGTGCAGACACGCTCACTAATTATAAACTGTCCAAATAATGCATACAATTAATTTAGGGAAGGATTGCACGTAATTTATTTATCATACTGATACAAAACACTGACCTTGGCGTGCTTGAGGTCACAGTAAATAGACTAGAGTCCTGCGAACTACTCGTAAATCATCAAAATAATACAGTACACCGATGTGCAGAGACAGAAACAAATCGTAAATTGTCAAATAATGCATGTAAAATGCTCTGCAAACACGCTTGCTAATCGTCAACTGTGGAAATCATGCATTGCATGGCCTGCACACCTGTTCATACAATAATGTAACAGACACGAAAACATCTCGTAAATTGTCAAAAGATAATGCATGTGTAACGCTAAGCAAACATGCTCACAATGCTTAAACAGCCGAAAACAATGCAGTGCACAAACAATCATTGCATGTAAAAAAATGCTTCCAGACTATTGTCAGCCATGACATATCAGCGAACTGGCCTCCTACAGAACTGCAAGGTGCGCATTCCAGACGGCGCGCTCACACCGATTCCATTCGCAAGATGCTCTGGACCGCGTGCATGTGTTTACCGTTGCTGTCCCGATACCTGTCTCCTTGTGGATATTGACGTCACAGGTCACACTATAGAAATCTGTTCCAATACTTCCCAGAATATCACAGGGTGCATTGTTCCTAGCGATCCTAATGGGACATGAGAGCTGCGTTTAGCTGTGCACGCGTTTACCCACCCAGAGTGGCTGACACATCGAAACGAAATGTTTGCATAGGGATTCACCGTCGCAGGTGCATCTAAAAGGCTCTCAATGTTATACTGATGTCACATGGCTATGTAAATAAGAGCCAAGTCTACTTCTCAGAAATTGTAATGTGTTGCAGAAATAGTTAACGGTCTCTTTTGTAGGAGCTTTGGAGATGTTTCTACTTGTCTGCATTGAAATTCTTGTCCTAAAGGAGACTGTTTACGAAATTAGCCCAGAATAACACCGATTGCATTCTTCCTCACGGTTCGAACGTGATACCCTGTCCCCTGTCCATCACGCAAATCTCTGAAACGCTATGTAGAGGTTCCTATGTCTCAGGACAAAGGATGTCTTGTAAGTGAATGGAGCATTATGATCGGCTCTTACTGAATTTACCCACCAAATTACTGTTGCTGCCAGTGTGGAAGCACTGTCCGCTTATTTCTTTCTGCAGACGAGACTTTCAGTGGCAAAACTATTTAGTACAGATCGGCATGTTGCAGTGACAGAAAAACCCTGCAAAGTGGCCTACAGATCGTCAAATACAGGAAGACTTACTCAGTTACACTGCTCTGCCACTGAGGATGGAAGCCTGAATATTAGAGCGTGAAACCGATCTCCAACCCAGCAACATATCACATTGTATGGTGTCGATGTGGTAAACATACAGTTCGTATCCTGTGCCATACAGAATCGCCCTTTTGGATCAATCTTATAGCTATCGACCACCAGACACTTGTACATATACTGCAAAGACAGACAGCACTGTATATACTCCTCACAGCACTACATATTTTCCCACAGCCGATGGTGACAAGTCATCAGCTTTCGACACATGACCAGAGCACCCTCGGCAAATGAAAGTCACTTTCTGAACTTTTGTACAGAGGCTGGCTCGATTCCCCTCGACACAAAGGCGTCAGTGTTTCTGGTCCGGAATTCCTTGCTTCCTTGTTTTCTACACCAATCTCCAGACTTTGTGATTACGAGAACACATGTATTTTCACATGGTACATCAGAATATCATACCATTTTCGTGATACTTTTAGATATGAAGTACATAGCAGTATGCTACCAATCGCTTGCACACTATAATTCCGAAGATACAGACTGGAAATTATATCTCTAGAAATGCGACACTTTAGTGAGGTGGAGCATTCTGTAAACCATTGAGTAATTAAAATCTTATCCCACCTGCAAAGATCTTTATGTGAAAACTCGAAAAAAAATAGAGGAAACTGATATTTCCTCTCGCGAATACTAGTGTCAGTGATGTAACAGATTCCAAATCATCCTTGTAATTTACAAAGCCAACTAAGGTGTGTCTCATGTCTAGAGAACTAGCAAACGTGTCTTCTACCCATCTTTCATCTACTAGATGAACATACCACAATCGATGTTCTCTCAACCAAATAAAGGTGGTAAATGTGCTGAAGCAGTCAATCAGATAATTTACATGGGAAGGAATAATGGTCCAGCGCAAACACGCGTCCTTATTGAATCTTCTCAAATTTCCATGTGACCAAAAAGGCTATCCAACAAAACCTAAGTGTCAATTCGCTATTCGGACGTGTAGAGGACGATACGGTTCAGTCAGTTACATACTTGCATGCCAACAGGCCTCTTCATTCGTACAGCTCCTACCGGTAGCCGGAAATGTGATCCATTCCTACCGCAGGTCACTGGCGCAGACGGAATCATCCTAGGAAACCAGTCACATATATATTTTATCAGTGTACTTATAATTAAATGTTACGATCGCGGTCTCAATTGGACGACATTCTATAATGAGCGATGAATCGGAAACACACCCCGCTGGCGGCTGTAGCTCTAGAAATAGAAATATCTGTACCATTCTTATTACTTGACATACTTTCCCCTTTCCTATCACAGTATCCCACATCAAATCCATACGTTCCTTAGGACTGGACATAGTCATTTCCATGTCGGAACAAACACATGCTTTATAAGTCTGATACTCAAGGCAAACCGATTATGCATCCCCTACTACTAAGGATAGTACTTGGCCAATACGTGACTGCCAGCGATACGAAATAATACTGATCGAAAATCAGCAATGAGTGGACATGTCTCATAAGTTTTTCTTGCTATTGGTACCACTATATCTTAGAAGGGAAGGCGTAATCGTCTTAAGTATGTTAAAAAAACACAATCGCAATGACCAAATTACTATCACAAGCGGTCTTGGTTCTACTGGTACACATGAGTATCCATGTTAAAAGCTATATGGGCTTTATAAATCGAGGCATGGCATTACCTCTGAATGGAGTGGCTTTTCTGCACAAATACCACGACACTGAATATAGACAGTGATTCCTGGAGTGTACATTATCGGACCAACAGCGCTGCTACACGTAGCCGACGATGCTACCTAATGATAAATCACTGAATTTAGAAAGTGATTCTGGTAAGGAACGTGGTATGAAATCTGTATTTGCAACTTCATCTTGCCGCCACTAGATAATTCTCCAGTATTTATAACACATTCTGTCTGGTTGCCATGTCAGAGGTTCTGCGGTATATCCACTGGGTTATAGGTGAAGATAGATTGGGAAAGTTCACAAACAGTAGACGGTGTGATGATTGAGGTCGTAAGAAATGTACACTCTCCAGTAGAAATGATGTCTATGCTTTTGAGTCAAGTGTTTCCATTTAAACACATACCTGCATTGTATCTGATGGACAATCCTTTAATGATTACAGCCACTAGTAAATCATTTTTCTGGCTCTCTCATATCTCGAAACGAGTCACCTTTTTCGAACCTGCCTGATGTAGTAAAATTTTAGATAGTCCCTATGTCTCATGCAACTGCTGACATTTCTGCAGCTTTGCGCATGTGATCGTTCCAGTTTAAGTAGGAACTGAGCAGAAGTCTGAGAGAGATTTATCTACCACATTCGGCAACCCAGGTAGAGACAGAGTGACCTGAGTTAGTGCATCAGGATCGTGTTTTGACCACTCCGTGGAAATGGGAACATTCTGTTGTAGCTCCGCCAACAGTGTGCTATGTGTAAGATCAGCGCCAAACGAGCCAACCACAACGCATGCACATACACAGACATGCATAAAACAGAGCAGACGCTCAGCAAATGTGGAATATGTTTGGTGGAGGCGACTGGGTAAATCGAGTACAGTGCTATACTATGCCACCCCTCCTCCCCCCGACCGCCAATCAGTGCATTTGCGCTATGTGTTAGCAGCTGTACTACATTTATAAGCAATTTTACAACACTGATCGAGAGGTTATGTCATGATGTTCTGTAGGACCAAACTGCTGAGATCATCGGTCCCTAGACTTACAGATTACATAATCTAACTTAAACTAACTTACACTAAGGAAAACACACACGCCCATGTGCGGCTATCAATTCTTGTAATGTTTCACGATATTTTTGTCGAGAACATCCCTGATAAGCTTATTGTCCAGATTATATCACTGATGCTGTCTAAGACTGTTAAATGACGATGGTAGATTCGTGTCGTGTAGGAGTTTAAGACCTTGTTCTCGCCATGTTTCAATTGGTTCAAATGGCTCTGAGCACTATGGGACTCAACATCTGACGTCATCAGTCCCTTAGACTTAGAACTACTTAAACCTAACTAACCTAAGGACATCACACACATCCATGCCTGAGGCAGGGTTCGAACCTGTAAACATAGCAGCAGCTCAGTTCCAGACTGAAGCGCCTAGAACCGCTCGACCACAGCGGCTGGCTGCTGATGTTTACCACATTGACACCATACAATGTGATATGTTGCTGGGTTGGAGATCGGTTTCACACTCTAATGTTCAGACTTACATCCTCAGTGGCAGAGCAGTGTAACTGAGTAAGAGTCTTTCAGTATTTGACGACCTGTAGGCTACTTTGCAGGGTTTTTCTGTCAGTGCAATATGGCGATCTGTACTAGATATTTTTGCCACTGAAAGTCTCGTCTGCAGAAAGGAAATGGCAGACAGTGCTTCCACACCGGCAGCATCGGTAATTTGGAGGATAAATTCAGTAAGAGCTGGTTATAATGCTCCATTCACTCAAAAGAAATCATTTGTGCTGGGACATAGGAGCCTCTACATAGTGGTAAGAAGGTTAGTGTTTCGGAGATATTTGTTGAAAGCAGGAAGGTAACATGTGATGGACATGGTGCCACGTTAGGGCCATGAGGAGGAATGCAATCAGTGTTATTCTGGACTAATTTCGTGAACACGTTCTTTTAGGACAAGAATTTCCAAGCAGACAAGCAGAGACATCCCCAAAGCTCCTACAAAAGCGACCATTATGTATTTCTGCAACACTTTGCAATTTCCGAAAGGTAGATTTGGCTCTTATTTACATAGCCATGTGACATCAGTATAGCAGTGACAGCCTTTTAGATGCACCTGCTATGGTGAATCACTATGCAAACATATCGTGGTGATGCATCAGCCACTCTGTGTGGGTAAACGCTTGCACGGCTAGACGCAGCTCGCATGTCCCGTTAGGATCGCTACGAACAATGCACCCTGTGCTATTCTGGGAAGCATTGGAACAGATTTCTATAGCGTGTCCTGTGACGTCAGTATCCACAAGGAGACAGGTATCGGGACAGCAACGGTAAACACATACACGCGGCCCACAGGCATCTCGCGAATTGACTTGGAGTGAGCGCGCCGTGTGGCACGCGCGCCTTGGATTCTGTAGGGGGCCAGTTCGCTGATACGTCGCGGCTGACAATAGTTCGGAAGCATTTTATTACATACAGTGAGTGTCTGTGCACTGCATTTTTTTCGGCTGTTTAAGCGCTGTGAGAATGTTTGCTAGCGTCGCATATTCATTATCTTTTGACAATTTACTAGTTGTTTTCGTGTTGTTGCATAATATTGTGAACAGCTGTGCAGGCTGTGCACTGCATGATTTCTACAGTTGACCTTTAGGAAGCGTTTTTGCAGAGCCTTTTACATGCACTGTTTTGAGAATTTACGAGTTGTTTGTGTATCTTTATATCAGTGTACCGCATTATTTAAGTGATTTATGAGTATTTTGCAGATGGTCTTTCTTCCAGTAGTCTTGTAATCGAGCATATTTGACACTACCTACATGTAATAAAATACCCAGGAAGACTAGTATTTCTCCTATACTTACAGGTTTCCAATTACTAATCCTGGAGCCCTCTTTCGTATTTTCAATTGCAAATATATTGCGTGCATTACCGTTCGTTTCATCAACTACGAGTTGCAGTATGTCATCTGTAACCAGTTGTCTAAAGAAACCCGTTGGCGCATGGCCAGCAGGATTTATCTCCAAACACTCTGCTTTTGTAAACGGATGATACTGCATCCCATGTGGTTCTTCATGCCAAGTCGCACCTGCTTTGCTTACTTCTGCGAGCGCGGGTTCTTTATCGTCGGCGATTTCCTCCTTCTGCTTCCAAACTGTCATCACTATGGTATGTTTCTGCATTCTCCAAATTCCAGCCATCCTCCTCTGGTTCGTTCCCTCTGAACTCAACATCACTATCTTCTAACACACTTAGTAACTCGTGGTCAGTATATTGTTCACTCTTCCTTCTCTTTTTCGGGTTAGGAGGTCCCAGTGTCGGTTGATTCGCCACCGTTGCAAACAATGCACAACGCAGACGACTAAAGACGAAAACACACAACTGCAGACGGGAAAACGTTACGTGATATTTCGTTGGTTGCTTGTACTAACACGAGTGCACAGCCGAACAAACTAAACTAAGTACTCAGCTAGCGAACGCGCCGCTTATAAGCGTTATCCGCACTGGCGTGTTGATCACGGAAACGCTTATAAGCGTCAGTAATGGATATGGTTGTGGAAGAAAGAGATCTAATCCAGTTGGAACAGTATTAAAAGGAATAACTGCACAGAAAACTCCCATAAAAGCAATCGGAAAGTGGAAATTCTCATTCTTCTAGTGGATTCCAAGGCAAAAAAGCCTTCTGAAAGACAATTTCGAGGACAACATTCTTGGGATAAACGGAAGAGGAAATCAGAGAAATGAGATCGTGTAAGTGTGATGTAAACTGATGTAAAGCATTTAACACTGGAACTGGAAGAGATGAAGAGAAGTGCAGACAAAAGATGGGAATTGTTGTAAAGAGACAAGGCATGACAAAATATGATGATATTAGTGTTATATATTTTACTCGCCTTTTTTCCATTTTTTCGTTAGTCCTCCTCCCACATAGTTTTGATATTTGATTTTACTGTTATAGAGGACACATACAGCAACGACGCATTTAAAACCCACGCTCCTGCAGCGAGCTACCGCGATAACACACAGGCCGGCTAGCACGCACATTAATCACATTTATCGCTGACTGACAGGCCAATTTTCTTCTCTTAATGCACTCTTCAGTTTCTGATGATAAAAGATTGAAGCATTGCTTTTATGTGATAAGCGCCTCCCATAAAAGCAAATCTGTAAGTGTATTGACATCAGAGGCACTCCGTACATGCCGTTCTAGACAATGATATGAGGTTGATTAGAATATAATTATTCGAGACCGTGAGGACAAGTTTGTTTAAGATGGGTAATACAGTGGTTTCTAACGACACGTGTTATAGAGACTGAATAGCTTGCTGATATGTTGTGTACTTTAAATGCACATTATCACAGTAATTAGGCGTTCTTTGGAATATTGAAAAATGTCACTCAATATCCTACACTCGAAACGAGCAAACATTAACGCTGGCATCTGTGAAGACGCCTGTTGTGTTAGCGTTGATCGTGAAGGACTGTAGCAGATACCAGTTTTGGTTGCAGCAGCAGAAGTGACACCTGACCGCCTCGTGTTGCACACTGTGGCATGCCAAGGTGCAACGTAATTCTTGCATACTGGAGGACCTATATCGTGTGTTGCATTGTCTTAATTTACGTACTTCAGATTTGATATCTTATTGACAGCGAGCAGCAACGAGTACATTCCTCTAAACCGGTTTCTGTATTTAAATCATTTTCTATAGCCTGTAGATATTTCTTGAGCGACAACTGTGTGAGAACTGCTGGGAGCGATCGTTTACATGAGGCTCCTACCAGAAGCCTCCATCTCCACATGATAATATATAATATCGTGAAAATAAGTTTCGAATGATTTATGAAAGACATTGATGTTGCTCGCGTATTGTTCATACAGTTCTGGGCCCAAAACTAATTCAATATGAAGACACTTTTTTACAGTATTCTTACATGAAAAAGTATTCTAATTTTTCCGTTGTTGACACTGTTATCACCGTGATTGTATTACTTTCGTAAAAAAGAAAACATGCAGCCTTCTATCACTAATCGTGATCCTGTTGCAAGGCACAATGCATTTCGAATCCTGAGAGATCATCTTCAGGTGCTTGACATCAGTTTTCTGTCACTGTTCAAAACATGTTACCACTGGTCATTTTAAGTGTACATAGACATATTACTAGGTTATGTAGTATTCTATATCGCAGCTATAATTTTTACATAACTGAGCCAGAATTAGAACTACTTTCGTATCCAGTGCTTGTTACTTAGTATTTAGTTACTGCAAGTTAAACTATTAACTTGCGGACAAACACGTTTAGTTTCACAACACATTTTTTCAAAATTTAAACAAGTCAAAAGGTATATAAATGTAAAACTGTTACATTTTTATGCATACAAAGATGTTATTTCTAAGATGATACAACGACATTAATTTTTATCTATAGCCAGATTATAAATGCAAAACGATTTTTTTTCTGGAGATGTCAGCTGTGACTGTATGTTATGAAATGATTATATATGACTGAACTCTGCTTAAACTAAACTCTGGCTACTTTAGAAAGAAAGGTAAACTTCTGAAATAGTTGAAAAAACTGTTGCCGTTCAACTCAGTTTGTTCTTTTAACATGCACCAGGAAGTTTTTCTTTGTGAAACATTTCTAACTGTTCTAATAGATCAAATTTTGTTCCAACTTCTTCTGTGTGGAGTATAGTTAGGCTGTTGTCGGTGTCATTTAGTGGGTCTCTGTTCAGATTCATACGCTTAGTTGCGGTGGATTTGTTGCAGTGGTTGAGCCCGAAAGCATCAGTGTGGTCTTTGTTGCATGTATGGAAAGATCTTCTGTCTTTTTTTCTTATGTAGAACGGAGGTCAACCAGAGCAATGTAATTTATA
The DNA here is from genome assembly GCF_023864275.1 of Schistocerca cancellata. Lineage (NCBI taxonomy): Eukaryota > Metazoa > Arthropoda > Insecta > Orthoptera > Acrididae > Schistocerca > Schistocerca cancellata. Next base: position 514,292,527 of record NC_064626.1, on the reverse strand, counting down.
TATTCCTCTTTATTCTGTAGCTGTCACCATGTCCGGCAACTAAGCAGAGGAATCCAAATCAATATTCGGTAATAGCGGAGATTTTCGCTTGGTAGGAAGACTGGAACGTGATGCACACAGCTTCGGGATGCCGAGTCAGGAGCTATTTGGAGTATTTCTGGGGTATTCATCAGAGTGACGTCGTCCATAAATGCTAGAAGGAGCTATTTGTGACAAGTAGTGGCTTCAATGTGCAAACGCTGACAACCGCCGGGAGAGCAGTATTCCGCCCCTCCATATCGCATCTGAATTACGCCACTAGCAAAGGATACTATGGCGACCAGTCGGTATCGAGTGACCCCATTCGTCTCATTTTTTTTAATCAAATCAAACATACCAACCAGCCTATCAAATTGTGGAATAACTTACATCAATCATAATTTCTCCTTTGAGCTGTAAATACTGTAGCCTATTTGCCATTAAATGTACACTACTATATATTAAATGTGCACTATTTGCTGCACACAGTACCAAATAGGAACAGTACTGAATGCTTGATGCGCTGCCCTGAGTGTGTTGAATTACGATCACTCATATGAAGAGTGTCAACATATTTATTTATTTATTTATTTATGCATTTATTTTACCTGGCAAGATTAGGGCCTTCAGGCCCTCTCTTACACCTAACCAGGCATACTCAGATTCAGCAAATTTCATTTTCTACAGAACATTAAGGACATATAACATGTTATACAGTATTAATGTTACAGAAAAAAATTAGAGATTATAAAAGTAGTACAATGATAATTATAACAATCAAAAAATAATTATTAATAATTAGAATAATAATAATAGTAATGACTATTTATAGGAAAGTAAACATTTTTTCTTTTATGAATGTCAGTCCTATTGCTAGTTGGGAATTTTCTCGTTATATTCTTGCAGCTTGCGAGTTATTCTCATCAAGCAGAGACATAAGACGATAGAATGGGGTGAAAGAGATATAGAAGAGGTAGATAGGTTAGAGGAGGAGAAATAGAATGGTAAAATTCGAAGCTATGATGGAGAGGAGAAAGAAAAAGATGAGAGGGGCACGACAATGGTGGCTATACCGTCCCTAATATGTAAGTCTTGAGTTCCCTCTTGAATGTTAAGTGGTTCTGGATAAGACGCAGATCACAGGGGAGCGCGTTCCATAGTCGTATGACTGAGATGGAGAATGACAGAGAGAAAGATTTTGTGTTATGTAAAGGTACAGCCAAGATGCTAGACGTATCCGATCTGGTATTGCGGTTGTGGAATGATGATAGGTGTTTAATGTGAGAAGATAAGTATTGGGGGCACCAGTGGCTAAGAAATCGATGAAGTAAGCACATCGTGTGGAGATCGCGTGCCTTATGTGGGCGTATCCAACCTAGCTGGGAGTATGAAGGACTGATATGATCATACAACCGTATATTGCATACGTATCTAACGCAAGCATTCATCACTAGCTCGAGGCATCTCGAATTTTCACTATTTGTGCCGTGTTGAACTACATCACAGTAGTAAAGATTAGGCAAGACTAGTGTTTGGACTAATTTTTGTTTAACATGGGTTGGAAATATTTTTTTAAATTTTTGAATTGCATGTAGGGAGGAGAGCGATTTCCGGCAAGCTGTGACTGTTTGTTCTTCCCAGTTTAGGTGTTCATCCAAGATTATTCCAAGGTCTTTTACTGGTTTTGGTATGGTAGTTGGGTACCATTGAGGAGTATTTGAGGGACTGTTTCGCGAAAGTACCGGCTGATTAACTTTGGATGAGATATAAGTATGACCTGGGATTTCTTGGGATTTAGTTTCAGACCTAGGTTCTGTGCCCATCGAGAAACAGAGCAAAGATCTGCGTTCATACTCGCTACTGCGTCAGCAATGTTCTTGGGGCTTGCACTTATGTACAGTTGGATGTCGTCGGCATATAGATGGTAGTTGCAGGAGTGAATCACTGAAGAAATATCATTAATGTACAGTGAGAAGAGTAATGGACCAAGGACGGAGCCTTGGGGAACTCCAGAGCGCACGTTTTTCCATGATGACTATTCCGACCCACAAATGACTTGTTGACTTCTGTTTTTGAGGTAGCTGTCGAACCAGTGTATTGCACTGTTTGAGAAATTCAGCTGTTTCATTTTAATTAGTAATATATCAAAGTCAACTGTATCAAAAGCCTTGCTAAAGTCAAGCAGTGTTAGGATGGTAGCTTCACGTCTGTCCATAGCATGTTTAATGTCATCAGTTACTTTGATTAATGCAGTTGCTGTACTATGGTGCTTTCGAAAGCCTGACTGATATTTGTCATGGATGTTATGAGTTTTGAGGTAATCCGTCAGCTGTTCATGGACGATGTATTCTAGGGCTTTAGATATTGTAGGTAGTATGCTGATCGGCCTGTAGTCACCTGGCGACTTAGGGTTGTCAGTCTTGGGTATAGGTTGAATTAAACTTTGCTTCCACTCAGTAGGATATGTACTACTGACAAGAGACAAGTTGAAGATGTCTGTCATAACTGGAGTAATAGTGTCTACGACGTTCTTAATCATGCCAATGCTCACTCCATCATTTCCTACTGCCTCGGAAGAGATTCTCATTATTGCCTTGTGTACTGTGCCGGTAGTTACATGTTTTAGGAAAAACTTGTCTCTCGAGAGATTGATATCTTGGGGCTGGTAATTTGTCGCTGCGTGGCAGTTTACAGCTGTTGAGAAGAAATCGTTGAATTCTTCTGCAGACGCTTGATAAACAGCGTCAGATCTTCGCTTCCCTATACCGAAACTGCACAGCTTTTTCCACAGTGCAGCAGGTTTTGTTATACCGCATACGACAGAGCGGGCATGTCTGATTTTGGCATTCCTCACGCTTTGCTTGGTTCTATTTCGGAGTTTCCTATAAGCTTCGTACGCCTCGGGAGTTGGGTTACGCTTGAAAGCCCTATGTGCAGCATCACGTTTATTCATTAACTGGCGTAATGCAGTGGTGAGCCACGGAGCGGGAGCTCTCTTTACCTTGACAGTGCGTTGAGGAGCATGTTTATCATACAGTGCAATAACATACAGTTCAGTCGAAAATTATTAGATGTCAACAACAACAAAAGTTCCATAGTATTTGTTGAACGTTAAAATCATCGCTGTGTGAGTGCTGTAAGCTTTCTGAAAAAAGCAAATCCTTTTTACACATTACGACTGGTCAGATTCTGTTTAAGAAGCTATTGTCAAGCTTGCAACCCACACGCAACCATGATTGAAAACATTAACAAGTGAATAGCTACCATGGGACCAAAAGGAAATAAGTTCATTCTTTAGAGTGTTCACAAATCAAGTCCAGCCGTTGCTTTGTCTATCACAAAATGATTTAAATGCCAAAACATTGTGTACAGAATAAGCGAATACTACACAGTGGATAGACTAATTTGTTTTCTCTTTATGGAGTTTTTATACTCGCACCCTTCACAGGAGGGGTTCTTCAACCATAGATTTCACAAAATTACAAAACAGATTTTGCTTTTTAAAACATGATTTTGATTACATGAGTTGTTTCGTTGTGCATGAGGTACTCGTGGGACAAGAACATTGAAAGCGATGGGTGCTCTGCGTTGCAAGATGCATGTATGTTTTTTGAAAATGGGTTCTCCGAATTTTGTGAGTAAGACTCCCCGCAATGTACATCAACCTCTTTTAGTGTCCCCCACCGTAGTTTCTTGAGCATCTCTGTGACAGTCTTTAACAACCATGTAGCTAATCGTTTAGCTATTTTTAAATATTCTTTACCTTTTCCGATGATCACTCATGATAAGTGTTCTGGACTGACGAAAAATGCTAAAGAATTTGTCGAACTAGCTTTATGTGAGTGACGTCTTCTGTACATGAATTAATCGTACTTCTTCCAATAACTCTGATCAAATAATGGGCTTCCTCATAGATAAATCTGCTTCGGATAATCCTACATACTTGAAGTTTTTGACTGATTAAAGAGACAGATCATCCCTCCCACAGCCAAAAAATATTTTATCTGAAACTTCCTAAAACTAGTTAAGTGATTTCTTTGAGAGGGGTGCTAGCGGTTAGCACTGTCACCTTTGATAGGGAAAGAAGGGAAATGTACTCTTATTTATACGGCATATATATGACAGGTTAGCACAGAGATATAATTGTTCAAAGTAGAGTTCTACTTGGCAAATGTTTCTGTTAAGGGTATTTCTACCTTTATTTGATTACAGAAACTATCGCTGCGTTTGTGCACACTTTTTAGGGGAGGTTAGCTCAATTTAGTGTAAGTAATTAGGCTAATTTTCCTCTCTGGACTTACGAAAGGAAACTAATCTACATGTAATGAATAAGGCTAACAAAGCCTGAGTAATTAAATAATCGAACAAAATTACTGTTCGTGTTACTGCACTCTCTATAGTAGAGTGTAATAACCGATTTTTTGGGTCTGCGCAGGTGAAGCTAGGGGTGTCTGTTCTGTGGAATCGGCGACAAGCTTCATTCTCCAGCACCCCAGTGAGGTACCTCACAAGGCTGAATAGCTGGGGTGGCAGTGGGAAGCGTACTTGTCTTTGGGGTCTGTCTTTTCCTTCTTCTTCTTCTTCTACTTTTTTTCAGTTGTGGTATTTCTAGTTCTCTCATTTCCTTTCTTTCTCCTTCAGCTGGAGTACTATGATTAGCGTCCCACTTTTCCTGTCCAATGGTTTCCATCCGAAGGACTGACTGACAGGTACTGGTAACACACAAGTAATTTCTGGACGCAATTAGCGAGTAGCATAAGTAATAAATAAGACGAATATTCATTTGATACAGTATTAGCCATAGCAGGCATCGGATACTCATCCCGAATAGTGAAAACACGGATGATATAGAAGATGAAAGAGATGTGCCTAAATCTCAACCCCCGTCCCTTTTGATTAACCCTAACACACAAAGAGATAAAGATGAGGTAAAACAGGTAGACAATCAGAATTTACCATAAATATAAAATCTTATGAGAATTCCTATTTGAATTAAAAGAACAATCACTTTGTGATAATAGGCATATAACATCGATACAGTTAACTATAGCTCAATTACATGACTATGTGGTTTGTGGTTAAGATCTCTTTGTGAAAATCCCAGACGTTAAAATAAGGATGAGTTTCCTTATTACAAATGAGATCATTTATAGTTGTGATCATAAAGTAAAGGAATGAAAACCATAATCGACACTAGTTGTCAATAACTTTACGTAAAAATGTTAAAATTAGTTCTGAACTCCAAACGTTCATCGTTTATTTGCGTTTTACAAGATTGACGACACCATTCGTCTAAGGGGAGTGAAACGGTGGTAAGCTGTTTGAGGAGTGGCCAGGTATTGGGACCACAGAATAAAGACAGTGTTACCGATGCAGGATTTTGTGAACCAACTGACTTCTCGATTATTACCGATAAACGTTTGATGGGATTCATACCGGCTGATCTGCGTGGCCAAGTCATTCCCTCAAATTGTCCAGAATGTTCTTCAAACCAATCGCGACTGTTGTGGGCCGGTGATATCGCATGAAGTCCATGAACGCAAATGACCTCCAGGTAGCCGAACATAGTCACAGCTTGTGTCTGAACACGCCCTCAGGAGCAGGAGCCTATCAGGCTTGTAAACACAGAGAACTTTACTGCGCAACAGCCGACCAAAACATCAGGTTAAACTTATACTGAAGGACGCCTCTAGACGGTGTTGCTTAGATTTACTTAAGCGCGGTTCAGAGGAAATCATTAGCGTCAAATCATATGACCTGAAATATAAAACACTAGTGCAAGGTAAACGCTTACTATCAGAGGTTGCAGGAAAGCGAACATTGTCAATAGCTGACGAAATACACCAACTGAACCAACTAAGCCGGAGGGCAGAAACGGCAAATAAATCACAAGATAAATACTCCACAGGCGGCTCGCTCGGAAAACAGAAAATGATAAGTAATGCAGATTTATCAGAATCAGCTTACTAAAATAGATGTCTTTTCCGCAGAGATATGGGGAATTTACAAAACGGTTTGGTGAATGCTACAAGACCAAGCAAAGCGTGCAATGGGCCCCGTGTCTGGGTTTGCCCCTGATAAATAAGGCATTAAATAATGACTAATATGTCCTACAGCGCAAGCCTATATGAAGAATTAAACACCATACTAATAAAATATAAAATACTGGTGTATAAAACAAGTTTGACAAGCACTGGAAGCGTTAAACATTATTCTAGATAAATACAGACCGCCAATGAATTAAATCAATTTGGCAAACATCGGAAGCGTTAAACTCTATTATAGTAAAATACCAAAATAACCGATGAATTAAAGGAGGATGGCGAACATTGAATGGCTAATATGACAGACAGGTACCTTACAGTTAACCTCAACAGTGTGTTAATCACTATTCTCATAAAATAAAAGACGCCAATGAATTAAAGAAGGCCGGCGAGCATAGAGAAAGTAATTCACAGAACGGTTTGACAGAAAACGCGGCTTGCATACATAGAAAACCGAGATACGCTACTCAGTAACATGGAGAGAAAAATAGACATAATCTAGGTTCGCACAAATCGCGAACGTGACCGGAAAATCGGCTAAACGCAGCCTAGTAACAGAATACAAACGAACGCCTTTGGATCACAATAGCTGGACCCAAGAGGAACCAGCATTTAACAGCTCACCCACCAGTATCAAGAACAAAATTACTGTGAGTGTGTGTGTATGTGTTTGCGTGCGTGCGTGTGTTTGCTGGTTAGGGGCGCTCAACGAAGGGGTTATCAGCGCTCACACGAAGTCAGTAGAAATGAATGTGGATAAAACGGAGAAAATGCGAGAAGACAGATAAAAAGCAATCTCTCCCCCACTCTCAACAAAGATCACCCGCACAATCACACTAGCTACCATCAAAGAAGGTAGCGTTAAAACTTTTCAGATGTTCTAAAACTGTAAAAAAATTTAAGGAAGACAAGGCAAAAACTAAAATAGACCTACAGTAGTGTGTGGCTGGCTGATCACTTACAAAAAACACGGATGAGTCAGCCACCCTGATAACACATTGAAACCTTCGCCCTAAAATTTTAGGAAACAAATTGGACAATTCACAAAACCTTAAAAGTCGCACCACATTAATTCAATTGTCAATTAAAATAGAGCGCAAGTTTGTCTGCAAACGATCCATCGCCCTTTGGTTTGAATATAAAACATAGTGTAACAAAAGGTGGCGCACTATGATCTCACACCTCAACTGGAGGATCCTTTTGCCGGAACAGGAAGCTATACGTCATAGTGCCCTGGCCTGTGCGACTACTAGTAATAAGGGACCTCATCCCACCTGCGAGGCTGGAAGGAGGTATGCCACGGTCGCAGCATACTGTCTGTCACTTCCAGCTGCCCGTCTTCCCACTGACGCATGCCTCTGTACCTCGACAGCAAGGTGTTACCATGTAGGGGGACGGCCCAATGTAGTATCTGAGGATCACGATATTTCTGTCTCATTGGCTGCTACATTCATCCTTTCGTTCCGCGCGGCTGGTCCCGGTGGAGGTTCGAGTCTTCCCTCGGGCATGGGTGTGTGTGTTTGTCCTTACGATAATTTAGGTTAAGTAGTGTGTAAACTCAGAGACTGATGACCTTAGCAGTTAAGTCCCATAAGATTTCACACACATTTGAACATTTAAACTTTCGTTCCGCACAATACCCCTGCACTTTGGCATCCAGCAGAAAGACACTTCGCTCCACAGACTTTGCAGTTGGAGGAGGGTGTCCTAGATATTCTGGACTTATTACCGTGTGCCTCTGCAGTAACCAGGGTGACAGGCGATTAAAAGCCTGGCTGTTTGGTTGTACTCACTGCACACAAGTAACTCCAGCACACACCGGACGCCGATCCCAAATGGCTTCTTGCTCGTTGACGATTGGAGGAAAATCGTTCCAGAGACGGACTAGCAACAGTTTGGTACACTGATGAATTTGGAGCAACGAGAAGCTTCTATGCCCGATGCACCATGAGGAGCTGCAGCTGGATGATGAGTGACGGTTCCCCAGCCTCAGCACACAGACTAGGTGTGAGTCTGGTCCTGTAAGCATCTGTGGCCAGCCTAATCCCTCATGGTAGATAGCTTCAATGATCTTCAGATAAGAAGGTTTCGCTGATCTATATAGTATGCACCCAGGGTCTACTCGCGATCACACGAAAGCTCTACAAGACTGAAGCGGACGCTCTAGGTACTTTAATATGTTTAGTATCTTCTGGGTCTGGCTTTCAGGTACCTCAGTTGCGGTAACCGCAGCGGTTCTGAGTAAAAAATGAGGTTCAGCAACGTCACGAAGTCTTTAAAGTGTCGAATGAAGTCTGTCATATGGAAGTCAGGTTAATTAAAAATACCGCAAGAACGATTAAACTGAACACACACACACACACACACACACACACACACACACACAGGGAGAGAGGCGGGGTGAGAGAGACTTATCTGAAGAAATCTGAAAAACTATCTTTGCAGCCCACTCCTCTAACCTGTGCTCTGTAAGTTACCACTGACGAGTCGCTGTTCCAGTACCTGAGGAGGAATGGAAAACCGTAAAGACATCCACAGAGAAGGAGCTTTGTACAGCACTCCGTACGTGAGACGTGATACTGTTTATGGCAATGGCGAAGCCGATACCACTTAAAACACTGCCCTGTGAAACACCACTTCCCACTGAAAACGATCCGACAGCTTGTCACCAACCTGGGACCTAAAAAAGCGCTTGGACAGGAAGGGCAGTTTGATGAAGGGTAGGTGGCCATGAAGGCATCATTGGTGGTGCTGCCCTAGAATACTGCGTCACCGAGACGTGTCGTACACCTTACTGATGTCAAAGAATATACCGATGCACTGACGTCTGCATAGAAAAGCCTGTTGAATAGCCGCCTATAACGGAGCCAGATTCTCGATAGTCGATCAAAATCTCCGGAATCCACACTGAGAGCGGCTCATGAGCTGCCTGGTCGGTAACATCCAGACCAGATGACGGTAAACCATTCGCTCCAGGGTCTTTTCTATACGGCTCGTTAAGGCGACACTCTTGTAACTATTAGGACACGTTCGGCCCTTTCCAGGTTTCAGAAGAGGTATCAAAGTTGCCATTCTCCACGAGCTGGGAAAATGGCCGTTCTGCCATACCAATTAAAACATTCTAGGAGGATTTTCAGCGACTATTCTGTCAAATAATGAAGTAATCTTTACTTGATTTGGTCGTGATTGGATGCAGTATCACAAGCCTCAGATAGTGCCGTATCCGTTTCTCACATGGAGAAATGGCAGTTGTAAGATTCAGAATTGTTGAACCTGAAGGCACGGTAGCAGCGGAACTTGGTTCCTGGCTGGCATTCCCAGCAGTCGCTGCAAAACGATCTGCCATCTGAGCGATGTAACTGGGCGTTTTTGGAGATACACTTGTTTCAGCGCTGCTACTATTGGTAAATGACAGTGTTTACTGGATATATGGCTTCCCATACTTTTGTAGAACAAGTGGACTGGGAGATAGAGTCCAGGAACACTCGCCATGACCTATTCTTGCTCACCTTAATTGCACGTTGAACCTTCGCTCTCACGAATCGGAAGGCTGCGAGGTTGTCTGCTGTTGGGCACCATTTGAACTGCTGAAGAGCCACACACCTGGCCCAGGTTCCTGGGCGGCACTAAACAGTCCATCAAGGTACAGGTTGTCTTCTAAGATGATTTGAGGACTCTGGAATGGAAAATTCAGCGGCATAGTGGATCACTCGTGTGACGTGGCCCACCCATTCAAGTATAGCCAAGCAGCTTCCTTGCAAGTAATGCTCCGTCCAATAGGTGGGTCCCCAGTGGTAAGTGATCACTGGAGTGCAGGTCATCAGTTGCTTCCCACCGAGAGCAAAGAATGGAGAGCAGAAGGAGAGGATGACCCAGTAGCAGCTGAGAAATGAGTGAGATTGCCAGTAATGACAATGCACAGCTCCTGACACGATATGAGCCTCTCCAAAACTCGATACCTAGGGCAAGTTCCAGCCAATAATAGGGTACTAAAGGCACCCAGTAGGAGAAATTGGCGGGGGAATTGCTGTATAAGGCCTTTGAGAATCTCAGAGACTATCGCATCCTGTAGATGGTTCAGATGGCTCTGAGCACTATGGGACTTAACATCTGTGGTCATCAGTCCCCTAGAACTTAGAACTACTTAAACCTAACTAACCTAAGGACGTCACACACATCCATGCCTGAGGCAGGATTCGAACCTGCGCCCGTAGCAGTCGCGCGGTTCCGGACTGAGCGCCTAGAACCGCTAGACCACCGCGGCCGGCCGCATCCTGTAGAGGTAAATATGGTGAGCAGATAGCGATCTTATGACCCACATGAAATTCAGTGGCTACTGCCTGTAGGTCAGTAATCAAGGAGAGACAAGAGGAGTGGTGTGCATTACAGACGAACAGAGCAGCCCCGTCCTTCGCTCTTTCCTTAGTCAGGTCATCTAGTGCTGGAGGGTATAGCACAGGGGTGTCAGAAGCTTTAAAATGTGTTTCTTTCAAAGAAAAGCACAGGAAGTGTGCCTGTGCTAAGAGTTTCAGTTCCTCTACATGAGTCCTGAACCCATTCATGTCCTACTTTAGTATGGGGGCTGCACTTTCCCCTGCCCTCTGCAATTGGCAGAGATCTAGTCTTGGGGCGAGGTGGTTGCCTCAGGCAGACTCCACACTCCACTGTCTTTGAAACAGACTCTTTACAAGCGTCCAGCTTAATGATATCGATTTGCTCTGATGGTAGAGGCAGTACTCTGTCTTTGGAGGTGACAGGAAATCCGCGTTGTTGACAACCATGGCTTTTTCTGACGTTCTCAAGGGAAGGGGCCGCTATTGATTCTGAAATAACGGCAGTAATGCAAGTGCAAGTGCACCGAAAAACGCAGGTAATATTGCTGACACTACTCCGTTTGCGTAGGGGCATCGGCTGTTGGAATAGGGTTTTCAAAGGCTGAAGCGAAAGATGTAGTGAATATGGAAGGCTGCATGGCCTTATTGATCTTTTAGGCCTTATCATAGAGGATGTACTACTTTGTTTTAAGCTCCTGTATCTTCCTGACTTCAAGGTAGATGCTCCACTCTGTACCACAGAGAAGGTGAACCTCAGAACAATTTACACTTTTCATAAGAGTTGAACATTGGACTCCTTCATGGGCAGCATTACCACATTTGTCGGAAATGACTTCATCCTTAGGTCCTAGCATGGTGTGACCAAAGTGCTGGAATTTGAAATAGGGCAATGGATTGTGGACATAGAACCGCACGTTTAAGCGAAAGAAACCTGCCTCGATGTGCTCCAGGAGTCTTGTGCTATCAAAGGTACGGATGCAGGAGTCGGATTTTATTTGATCCCCATCCACCCTTTTCCATGATACCTTCCTGAGCTAACTCACTTATCAGTTCTTCTTTGGGAATATCGACAAGATCCCTACATGACAGAACACCTTTCCTGTAGTTTATATCGTCGCGTAAGTCAGTTTGGATGGCATTTTCCCCAAGATATTTAGTTTTCTAGACATTCGTTACTTACTGGAAACTAGAAGTTCCAACGAATAGTGTCCCATTTCGCAATCGCTTGACGGATTTTAAAGTACCAGCAATGCCCTCTAAACTTTTTTGGGTGCTGAAAGTTGAAACTTGTCAAAGCGACCCTTTCTTCTTTTTAACCATCAAAATCACAATCTGAATAGCAGCGTACATTCTGTTACTAGAAAAAAAAGTGTTTGAATCAACTGCCGACTCAGGAAGACTAACTACATGAGCCCTCTTGTTCGATTGGGTGTTGATACCAAGCAGTGGTACACCCACTAGGCTGGTAGTTGATGCGTTTTGCGTTCTGGGGTTCCGTCTCGGACCCACGAGCAGCTAGGGAAAGAAGGTTCCGTCCAGACTGAGCACTGCTTGCCTGGATAAGCGCTATACAACTGAGGGGCGGCAGTTTCCTCAGAGGTTTCCCGCTAACGACTATTCTGCCTCAACAGTCATGCATCCCATGTACTCACAGCACACCTTGATACTGGCAGGTTTTTTATAGAGGTTTCTACCATCCCCACGATCCAGGTGGCTAAGCCGAGATCCCCATTTCCTGTGATACAACGCTCCACCGCCGCACCGTCGTAGTGCACGGTGGTCGCTGAAGCATGCCCAGAGCTTACGGTTACAGAGGACTGGCGGCTCTTTGTAGTCTCCAGCTTAGGAAACATGGGTTCTCCATCCTTTGCCCAGGAGTGAGTACTGACTTCCCTAAGGTGTTTTCCATTTAGCGCAACCCATGGGTGGCACAAACACGGCGAGCAGTATCCCCACAAAATTACTGCTCATAATAAAAGACCTCACCATAGAGTGCACAATATGGGAACGCAACAGTTCCCAGAACAGGCTCAAATCTTCCAGTAGCCGAGTATCTGGCACTTAAACTCCAACTGAAGTGATGTTGCCAGTAACACTCCGCAGGCCAGACTGCTGCCTTCTAATTGTGTTTGGACCAACAGAGCACTCACACATCCTCAGTAATCCCGGACCTCAAATTGCCCACTCCGCTACCACCAAGTCACTTCCCTACTGTTAGCTGAGAACGCGCCTATATTCCAGTTCGCCGCTGCTTACTTGACCTCTTGCGGACAGGCGCCCTCTGGCATCCTAGAAACGAACCAGAGACAAACGCAGGGCAGATACAATCAGTAGTTCAGCACTGAAGATGTCGCACACGCATCATACAGGGAGGAGTACGTGTAACTTATCACTTGGCAAAGTGATGTGTTATACGACATCTTTCGAACTAATGAAGGAAAAAGTTGGAAATTTGTGGTAAGGTCTTATGGGACCAAACTGCGGAGGTCATCGGTCCCTAAGCCTACACACTACTTAGTCAAACTAACTTACTATATGGACAACACACACACACACACACACACACACACACACACACACACACACACACGCCCGAGGGAGTACTCGAACCTCCGACATTGGGAACCGCAAGGATCGTGACAAGGCGTCGCAGACCACGCGGCAACTAATGATGATCGCCACGAATAATGTTTTATTTAAGTAATGAGTTAGTACAGTACTATGTTCAGAAGATTGTTTTTTCACGCGCGGGTGTTCTGGAGTGGATGGACGCAGCATATGTGCGACCCAGGATGACGATAGCAATCTCACTATATTTTGCTGTCGTGACAAAAAATAAAAACACCTAGAGCCGTCCTTACGATTTTATTTTATTTTTTCGCTAGCAGTTTCGAGTTCTTCATTTTGTCATCTTCAGGCTGTTTTTGATGCGGTGCAGGTTGATATGATCTCCATGCATAACCCATCAGTTGCCAGCATTGCCAACATTACTGGATACGCAGACAATATGTCAGCGTTCCAACCATCAACTGCCAACTGGTAGCGAGAAAATAAAATAAAATCGTAATGACGGCTGTAGGAGTTTTTATTTTTTGTCACGATAGTAATCGGCCGTCGTCCCAGAGACCTTCTGCTGAAAGGATGGACATACAAAAAATATTTCGCGGTATCTGCCTTCCTTGCTGTTTATTCTGTGTCGTCGGGTCGCACCTTGGCGACAGAGTGGGGGCCATGGAACAGGAACCACCGTGACAATCGCAGTGACGTCACGAGAATAGCGGAAGCGTTTTTTCAGCTGTCAGTTTGCTGTTGGCTGTCATTCGCCTCAGAATGGACGTTAATTAATGGCAAAGGAAATTGTCATTGACACGATTCTTTTGCCAAAAGTATTGTGTGAGAAGTTCAAATGACATAACGAATTGGTCTATATAATGAAGCGAAACAAGAAGGCCATACATCATTCCTTGGAATATTTAGATTTGTGTGAGACCGTTTCAGCCTCCAGCACGAAGTCTACGTCAACGAAGACACACACGCTTTTTCTTCCTGACTTTGCAGCTTAAATACGAGAAGCCAGAATTAGTAATCAACAGCGACCGAAAATTTTTTCACAAGTATAGCACATTACAAAACACACAAGACCTAGAGAACACCTCATCACCTTAAGAACTGAGTCACATAACTGTAAGCTGCATGTTTTAGGCGGCTCCGCTATTGTCAGTCACCGAGAATAATTTATTGCGAGGATTTCTCTTCGGATACAGGTAAATGTAGCTACAGACAGTGAGTATCGTTTCTCTTGGAAATATGCGATTCTGCTATTGTTAGTGAGGAGAATATATTGTGGGGATTTCTCTTGCGATACAGATAAGTGTGGCTACAGACGGTATCAGTTTTCGTCGAAATATGAGAGCTTAATTTCTCTATTTCCTTTTTCCTTATTTCAGACTTCGTGCCACATTGATTTTTAAGTAGCTTAGAGTAATATTTTCAAAGTTAAGCGTTGTACATTATGTTCTCGTTTATTTCGTTCTATGTGAGCTTAGTTCGTCAGCTAAGCAAATCCTTCAGAAAAGCTTAGCTCAGTTCACACAATGAAGTTTATAGAAATGCAGTGATGAAGTTTATAGAAATAGATTGTCTTGGCTCACTCTTTAATGCATTTGTTATGTTTTAGATTATCGCCGCATGATCACAGACAAAATGAAATATAGAGTGAACATGGCGTACGGAGCACGTAGCAAACATCAAGCTGAAGTAGTCACGTGTTGGTGAAACACTTGTTTAGATTTTGCGCTAAGACGTAAACTTTAATATTCCACGTATCTACTCTCTTGTCACACATTCATTTACTAGTAACAGCAATGGTGCTGAATTGTTGCTGCTACAGACACAGATCGAGATTAAATAAAGAAGGAAAAGTTAACACGTTTCTTGTAGTGGCCAATTTCGCAGCAGCTGTATATAAATTGCAGTTGCTTTTCATACTTTTCATACGTAAGTATCAGAAACTTATAATTATAGTTCTCATTTTAGTGAGAGGTGATTTATGTGTTTATTAATATCGAAACACATGTGGTTCAAAGGGCTCTGAGCACTATGGGACTTAACTTCTAAGGCCATCAGTCCCCTAGAACTTAGAACTACTTAAACCTAACTAACCTAAGGACATCCCACACATCCATGCCCGAAGTAGAATTCGAACCTGCGACCGTAGCGGTCGCGCGGTTCCAGACTGTAGCGCCTAGAACCGCTCGGCCACCCCGGTCGGCGAAACACATGTGTAATGAAGACACAAAGTCGTAGGGTTATTGTCTGTGAGTCTATCGCAGTACATTTATGAAACAAGTACCACGTAAATTGGATAGTGCTGGCGTGTGCTACGAATCAGTCCGTCGAACGTATACCCATTAAGTCCATGTTCATACGCAGGTAATAGTAATACTCGGCAGTCAGGGTAATTTTCTTGATACTACGTATTCAGTTTTCCAACACATCGTGGGTGATTTACAGTATTCACAAAATACCTAGGACTAGGTGAATGATCACTCATTATTAGTATTTTAAAGCGAAGAAAGATTTTTTTTAAAAAAGTATGCCAGAACGAAAAGAGAAGAAATTAGTTCTCAAAAATATTCGGAAATGTGATAATCGCAGTTCTGCTATATCACAGTGCCACCACAGCATAATACACGGTGTAAACGATAACCGTTTATAAAGTACAACATTAGTGTAGACGAGGGCACTTGAGGTCTGTCAAGCCGGAAAACAGTCCAAATTGACCTGCAAAAGCAACATAAGCTACAGCCGCGCCGCACCATATTTTGCCTAAAAGTGCCCTTGGATACTGAAAACCCCTTATCCTTGCACTTACAGAATGTAAACTTGAGTTCTCCTCAAAATACTGCGAATTTTGACAGCATAAACTTGACAATTAAATCGTTTTATTTGTCTGGCCTTAAGTCTTTATAAGGATGAGATTAGTCTTTTTATCTTTCATTACCCTCACCAGAAATCTAAGTTAAAGAATAGCCAGGTAAGCCGGTGACGAAAGAGAGCGAGAGGATACTCTCGCGGAGTACTCTTGCGCTGCAGCTCAGGTGGCTTTAGTAGGCCAGTGTCGAATGTTTTCCGGCTTGATAGACCACAAGCGTCCTGTATCAGATTGTTCATCTCGACTTCCCCTGCACCACTGTGTTGTGTCGCAAACAGTTACTGTGGCTGCACGTCATCTTACGCCGCCATCCCAGCCACGGGATTCGCATTTGTCGCCGGCGGCGAGAGAGCAGAAATGCGCGGCCTGCTCCGCTCGCTGCCAGCGCCGTGGCCAGCAAGATGGGCCCGTCCGCCCGCCGCCAGCGCGGGTCTGCTCTCCCAATTGCTTCGTCCGTGTTTCGTGAGGGTTCAACTTTCCGATTAGGATTCAGATGGCTCTGAGCACTGTGGGACTTAACATCTGAGGTCATCAGTCCCCTAGAACTTAGAACTACTCAAACCTAACTAACCTAAGGACATCACACACATCCATGCCCGAGGCAGGATTCGAACTTGCGACCGTAGCTGTCACGCGGTTCCAGACTGAAGCGCCTAGAACCGCTCGGCCACCCGGCCGGCTCCGATTAGGATTGTTCCGTCATGTCGCTATAAGGATCTTCGCTTCATACCGGCCTCCGCCTGGATTGTTGTTTCCCCTGTTTAAAGTACACATCATAATTTTATTTTATTTATTTATGTAGCAAAAGCGCCAGATAACCCAGTATAGTTTCATTTTGTTGCTGTGCTACGGCGAAGAGTTTAAGCAGAGACAACAAAAGACGCAGAGATGTCTAAGAACATTGATTAGCAACAAAGAAGGAATAGCGTTGTCTTTTTGGGTAGATAAAAGGTTTGATCTGTGTTTTACGGCATCTTATTGCTTCGTTCAGTGTCGCCCATATTAAACGTGAGTTACATCTATTGTCCTTTTAAATGAATAGTAATCAATTTCAAGATTAATTATTTCTAATAATTTATTCAAAATTATATATAATAAGATGGTATCTGTTCTTTCGGACATGATACCATCGGTGACCATACAGCTCGTTAGAATGAAATTACAATGAAATGAACACCCTAAGCTGCTTAGAGGCGTTGACATACGTCAACGGGGACAGATGAAAATGTGTGCCCCGACCGGGACCTCCTGCTTAGCATGGCAGACGCTCTATCCATCTTTTTTTTTTTTTTAATCTCAATTTGTTCGGTTTCATTCGTAGCATCTTCTGGGGGCGGACGTCGTAAGACATCCGTTTAAGTTCGTTGTTGATATATTAACTCAGTTTTTTTATTATAGAGGGCAGTTAACCCTCTGACCGAACACGCTGAGCTACCGTGCCGGCTCCATCTGTGCCACCGAGGACACAGAGGATAGTGCGACTGCAAGGATTTATCTCTGGCACGCCTCCCGCGAAACCCACATTCTCAACGTACTGTCCCGCACTACATTCGTAGTGCCCCGCCCATTATACTCATTACTCGCGGCGCGTTGCCGATTCCCATAAGAGTTCGGGCACTGTTTGTGCATTCGCACAGAAGAAGAAGATGGTCAAGTGGCCGGTGAGCCTTAACTATATATATATATATATATATATATATATATATATATATATATATATATATATATACTAAGATGGTATCTGTTCTTTCGGACACTATCTTCTGTGTCCTCGGTGGCTCAGATGGATAGCCGGTACGGTAGCTCAGCGTGTTCGATCAGAGAGCAGGTTGGCCTCCGTAATAAAAAAACTGAGTGGAAGCATCAACAAAGAGAAAAAAACGGATGTCATGTGACGTCCGCAACGAGCAAACACAACGATAAAAAACGAACAAAGTAAAAAAAAAGAAGAAAGAAAAAAGATGGATAGAGCGTCTGCCATGTAAGCAGGAGATCCCGGGTTCGAGTCCCGGTCGGGGCACACATTTTCATCTGTCCCCGTTGACGTATGTCAACGCCTGTAAGCAGCTAAGGGCGTTCATTTTATTGTAATTATTCAAAATTACCTTTCATAAAAAATGACAGAAAAATCGCGTAATGTTAAATGTGGCCGCCTTTGAAACGGAATTGATTCTTTTCGTGTAAGAACTTTGAGCACCATCGGGCTCCAGTTTGTTCATTACCATTTTTAAAACTGAAACTGCAGAATTAAGAAGCGATGTCCTAATATTGCGCTAAATGAGATTTTCATTAAAGAATATCGTATAATAAGCACGCGGTCGCGCGATTGTAAAATAGTTCGAATCCATAAAGATTATGAGCCTAGGTGATATTTTCTAACTCCTTAAAAGCCAATCAAAACGTCACTGATATTTAAAAGCAGTGATACCCACAATAATATCCATTACAGTCGTTGCACATACACTTGTAGTGAGGGCAAGGATTAATTTTTTTTCTTTGATATGGTCTGCCCATTCTGTCGTAACTTTTAATTAAAGAAGGGTGGGCGCTACTTATCCATTAGTATGAGTAAGACGTATTAAAACGTGCATATGTAACTTTAGTGTTAATTCACCGCAGTTTTATTTTCTTTTGGTTGTAATAAAACTGTAAGCACTGTAGTTTTTGGAGACGAGGTTGTTTCATACCAGTGTGTTACCTACTATACTGTATTCATCATAAGAATAAACCTGATATAAAAACGTTACACCACGTATTCTTCCGCGTTTGCTCAAATCTCATTCCATTTCGTTTCACGTGGAGCGGAGGCCGAGCTCAGTCCAGTACAGCCAAGTTTGATCATATGGATATGTTTTATGCTGTGTTACACGGACATAAACTGAGCGACGATGTGGGACAACAGCGTTACCGGTGCATGTAACTTGGACAGCACTGGTAAAGCAGCTGGTACAACTAACCTGCAATGATGTGAGCAGTTGAAATTCAGACGTCAAAAGAGACGAGCAGAGAAACAATATAGCTTCCAATCATTTAATTTTTAAAGAGAATAAAATAATATTCGGCATAACTCCAGCACCACCGTACGCTTCTTAGGTGACCAGACGGAAAGCATAAAATGCTTTCGTTCTCACCTAACATAGTATTCTAACTACAAACAAGAGTTATGAAAATTCCTAACTTAAACACAGGGTAATTTTTCTGAGCGAGCTATGTGTGACACAAAAGCATACTGCAGGGATTTCACCGTATTGTTGACTACTGAAGCCACTGAAGGTATTAATTACAGCCAGTCCTAATCTCTTAACTCTTTCCTTACTCGAATCCGAGAAATACATTTCCGTTCTGGAACTGTTATCTGCTACGTTGATAACGAGTCGATCAAAAACATAATCCACGAACCTACCCAGGCGCCATGTATTCTCCTCTTCTATTGTGACGTGCCACTCTATATGCCGCCAGCGTTCGGCAGTGACATGCGAAAACGCTCCGTGCATTAGTTCCAGTACGTCTGGCAGCTTAACAGTCTTGTCATTTCTCGCCAAATATCTCTTAACTTGGCTCCAGATCAGTTCAATTGTGTTCTTATGGTAATAGTACAGTGGCAATTGTAAAAATACAGCATTTTTATGGTGTACTCGTTGCTGTGGAAATGATTGTTTTCATGCTTCTATGACATTTATTACACTGATTCATGTGAGTCTACATTGTGGTATAAAACAATGGACATAGTCCTAAAAAATTCAATTGTTATGTTTTCTTTATTTAAGCACCCTTTATTAACAATCTGTCATAAAATATCGATATTTAAGAATTTACATTTTAAATGAAAACAGGAATTTCCGTGAAAAATATAATTAGAAACAAAAAGACGTTCATTATTCGAAAAAGTGATGAATCTTACGACTACCAGGTGTCGTTTTCCAAATGAAAAAGAAAACGAAGGCGAGTCTTGAGCCAGCGATCCATGAACTGCACCAGACTAACAGTCTACTACACTACCGATTCTGTTATATATCCAGTGCATATGCGTGTTTCAACTATATTAAATGTAGTCCCTCGGAAAACTTAAAAGCCGATTTCTTCTGTAAATTTACGAAAAACCTGAAGAACAACCTATTACTCAGCACTTTTTAACCGTGTTCCCCTCGCTTGTTTCACTGCGGAGCAAGAAGCAGCCTCAGCCCTTTTCATACTGAGTGTTAACAGCGCAACAATCAGACCATAACAGTGCAGAGACAGTCACTGTAAACAATTTCCTAAATAAAAACTACATAGCTAAAGCATGATCAAGAAAATACATTAATACATTAGAATATATTTATGTTTCATCTAAAGTAACATACTAATAATACATCTAATACATAAGTAGAACCTACTTCCAAGAGTGTGACAACACCTGTGTACATGTGCTCCGGCGTCTTACCAATGATCGCGATTACGTTTATTTACATCAAGTTTATTCTTATGATGAACAGAGTATACCCCAGTGTAAGTAGTGGGACAAAGTTTGTTGCCATTGTTTCCATTGTTGCCAAATTTATTCAAGATGGCGGATCCAATCTGGTGTCAATAGGTGTGGCAACATCTCAATGACGTCATGGCAGCAAGTTCAAATTTTGGTGGAAAAATGGATCAATTGGGCTACCTCCAGTAACCTAGACTGTTCTTATTCCCCCCACATCCTTCCCTCCCCTCCACCCAATAAAATGGCGGGAAAAGTTTGGTGGGAAAATAGGTCACTTGGGCTACCTCCACTATCCTAAGAAAGTGGTGGGAAAAAGGTTACTTGGGCTGCCTCCACTATCCTAAGTCATCCAACCACTACCTCTTCCTTGGAATTAGTGGGAAAAGAATCCAGCCTATACTGTGATGGATGTTGGTCTTTATACTGCATGCAGTGTTTATTTAAACAATTTGAGTTTCATAGGCAGTAACTCCACCTAGTGTGTTCACCATGAGGTCTGGAGTCCAACTGACATAGTACACAGTACTGACACCAGAGGGCACTGCCGTCATATGGTGGTCTGGGGAGAAATGGTGGGAAAAGGACTCTGTGTCCAGCTGCTGGAGAGGGAAAAGAGTGTACTTATTTATTTTCAGTGTGTAGGGAAGCAGCCTACTCACGCTGTAGTAAATTCACATCAGTTTCCATTGTGTGCCAGCCAGTCTGCTGTAACTAGCTCTGACGTCATAAATGTTGCGCAATACCTTAAAAGTCAAGCAAATGACCTAAAACTTTTCTAGTATGTCAGGAATAATACTAAATTAATGTGTGTTAAATATCAGTTCAATAACTTCAGCCAATTTCGAAATTTGGACGTTTTTCTGAAAAAAATCATTGGCGCAACAGAAAAGAGCTAGAGACTTCAAAATTTATATTTAGATTCATCTTTCATAATGATTTAATAAAAACAGTACTTTGGATTTCACAAATTAAGACGTTAGTGGAAATTCATGATTTTCTGGTTTTCGTCTCAAAACTGAAGGAAGCAAGATAGATTAAGTAGGCTAATAAATAAAGCTAGGATGTTTAGATTTAAATAGGTTGGAGGTCCGCTATGACTATGAAGATGTGAAAAGTTTCTTTTGAATACCTATAAAATTATAGCGATAGCGGATCTCAAAAGGGCCAGTTCAGAGCTCATCTGCTGCGTGCAGTGTAACTTAATTAATTCTCTCGCCCAAAATATTTAACTTAGCCACGTCAAAATTTTATTATCAATGCTTACCTGCGTGCTGAATGCACTTTTAAATTAAGAGCTTCATCGGCTATCAGCAAAAGAAGCTATAAATTATTATGTAACTTGAAGTGGTGCGTTACTAGCCCAGCGGCTAGTCGGGAGAGCCGATTTGATCAGGCGTTCCCTTAGCCGTCCGCACCGCGGCTATATATATAAGAACGCTGCGCGAGGAAGGAAGGCCCCAGTTCTCTCCAGACGCTGAGTAACACGCCATCTGTGTCGGGAGTCGCGTCGCATCGGTATCACTGCTACAAAAGCCTCGGGTGCCGTATTAAGTTACTAGAGATACGCGGAACCGTGAAATCATTTCAAGTGAAGGGTTAATTCTGGGATGATTTTCATTATCTAGCTTCAGTTTGCGTATTGTCGTATTTTCACGTGCCGTCGCGGGACAGACATTCTACCAATTATTTAGCGTGGCGTTTGATGAAATATTCTCATCAAATTTTGGCGAGCATTCTTTTTAACATTTAATTCGGACATTTATAGTTGCATCAGCGCATTAGACTCTGAACTGCTCTGTTAGTTAGGTTGTAGGGATACTTGTGTTTTTTATCAGTGAATTTCAGACTATACTCAACTATTTTGGAAAATCGTGTTTGATTAGAAATCCCGGACAATCTCCTAATTCCTCAGAGCTATAAGCTGCAGCTATAATGGTATTCTCAGATGAAGTGGGCACTAGGAACTCTAATTACTGGCTTCACGTTTTGTTAAATCACTTTCTGGGAGCTAAAAAAGTAAATAGAGAGCCAGTGTTGAGAACGGCGAAAGACAGCATTAACAACATTCTAAAAGCCTGAAACTGATTCAACATGCAAGCATGTATACAGCAAAGTTTAATTTTCACAAGTTAACCGCCGCCCCACAAGTGGTAAGTTGGAACAATTTATATAGGGATGGATTTCACATAGTTTATTTATTACACTGATACAAAACACTCGCCCTGATGTGCTTTGGGTCTCAGTAAATACCCGAAAGACCTGCAAACTACTTGTACAGCACCAAAATAATGCAGTACACTGATGTTCAAACACGCAAACAACTCGTAAATTGTCAAAAGAATGCATGTATAACGCTCTTCAAACACGCTCTAAACACTTAAAAAGCCGAAATAATGTGGTGCTCAAACACTGACTGTATGTAAAAATGCTTTCACACTGTCGTTAAGAAAATCGACCATGAAGTAGCAGGGAACTGTTTCCTACAGAGTTCCAAGGTGGAATGACGAGCAGATGCATTCTTCCTGGCGATCCTAATGGGACTGTCTGTTGCACATGAGAGGCACTTCACATGTACTTACATAGCCAGTGTGGCTGACACAGAACTTGTGTAGCTGTGTCCAGCACCAAGCATGATGTTTGCATAGTTGCTCACCCTCGTATTTGCAGCTAAAAGGTTGTCAGTGTTATACTGACGTCACATGTCTACGTAAATAAGGGCCAAGTCTCCCTCTCGGATATCGTAAAGTGTCCCAGAAGTAGTTAACAGTCGCTTTTGTTGTTGTAGGAGCTTTTGTGATGTTTCAGCTTGTCTGCATGAAAAATCTTGTCCTAAAAGGTCCTGTTTACGAAAATATCCAAGAATAACACAGTATGTACCGTTCCTAGTGATCCTAACGGGACAGCCCATCACATGCGTGACGTCTCTGGCCGCATCTGTGTTTACCAGCCCAGCGTGGATGACCCATTGCCGCAATTGGTTTGCGTAGCGTGGCTGGAATTTACGGTGTCCTACAGCTGCTGGTCTGTAGATGTCCAGATGCCACAATGGCAGATGAGTGACAGCATCATGCTAGTGATGGATGGTCTGCTTCAACTTGTCTGTCAGAATTTTCCGTAGATACCTTGCCTCCATCTTCTTCAAACCAGTCTGAAGAGGCTCTTATGTCCCAGCACAATGGATGTCTTATCGATGAATGGAGCATTCTGATTGGCTCTTACTGAATTTACCCATTAAACTGCTGATGCTGCCATTGTGGGAGCACTGTCCAACTGTCCACCATCATTTTCTGCAGACGAGACTTTCAGCAGCAAAACTATTTTGCACAGATCGCCATATTGCACTGACAGTTAAAGTGGTCTACAGATCGTCAAATACGAAAAGACACTTGCTAAATTACAGTGCTCTGCCACTGACGTCGGAAGCATGAATATTACAGCGTGAAACCGGTCTCCAACCCAGCCATATATCACATCATACTATATCGATGTAGTAAACACACAATTCGTATCCTGCGCCACACAAAATCGCCATTTCTGCATCCTGCATATAGCTATCGACCACCAGATACTCATACATATACCGTGAAGACAGACAGCATAAGCACATGCTCCGTACATACTCCTCGCAGCACTAGATATTTCCTGTGAGGTTGGGTGGTCATCCACTCAACGGACCAATGTCACTGCTGCACAAAGCTGAGTCGGTTCCCCTGGGCACAAAGACATTACTGTTTCTGGCCCTGACCTGCTTGCTTGCTTTCGACGCCCATCTCCAGACTCTGGGATTACAAGGACATGTGTATTTTCGCATGGTTTGCCAGAATATCATACTATTTTCGGGATACTTCTCGATGTCAAGCACTTAGAAGCATAATTCTGAAGATATAGACTAGAAATAATTTCTCTAGAAACCCTGAAAATTTAGAGAGGTGAAGAGTGCTGTAAACCACTGAGTAACTAGAAGCTTATCTCGTCTGCTAAGATCTTTACATGAAAACCCGAAAAAATAGAGGAAACTGATATTTCCACTTACGGTAACTGATGTCAGTGATATAACAGATTCCAAATCATCCGTATAATTTATAAAGTCAACTATGGTGCTTCTCATGTCTAGAGAACCAGCAAACATGCCTTCCGTCTGTCTTCATGTGCTAGATGCACACATCACAATCGATATTCTCTCAACCAAATAAAGGTGGGAAATGTTTAAATGTAGTCAACCGGACAATTTACACGGGAGGGATTAATGGTCCAACGCAAACACGCGTCCATATCGAATCTTCTCGAACTTCCACGGAGAGCACATGGGAGCACGAAGACTGTCCAACACGTAGTGAGTATTGTTTCACTATTTAGTCATCTAGAGGGCGACACGGTTAAGTCAGCTATATTCCTGTATCTCAACTGGTCCTTAGATTCAGACCACTCCTGCTGGAAACGTGAATCAATCCCAGCACTGGCCACTGCCACCATTTACACCTCGTACACCAGACAGAATCCTCCTAAGAAACAGGGCACATATATTTTATCACTGTACTTACAGTTAAATACTATGATCGCGGTCTCAATTGGATGACATTCGACAATGAGCTAAGTATCGGAAATACCCCTGCTGATGGCAGTGGCTCTGGAGATAGAAATATCTGTACCATCCATATGACCTCAGATACTTTTCCAAGTAAAAAAAAAAAAAAAAATCCTTGATTACCTTTGCGGCTTTCGCATTATTCCACATCAAATCCTACCTTCCTTATGACTGGACATAGTTTCTTTGCACATGTCGGAACACACACACACACACACACACTTTATAAGCCTGATGCTGAAGGCGAATCTATCACGCATCCTACTACTAAGTATAGTACTTCTCCAATAACTGATTGCTGGCTACACGAAACCATACTGAGCCAAAATCAGCGATGGGTGGACATGTCTCATAAGTTTTTCTTGCGAGTGGTACTACAGCGTCTTAGAAAGAAAAATGTATCCCTCTTACAAGCCGCCAGATGTTAAAAACACTATAGCAACGACTATGTTACTGACACAAGCGGTACTGGTTCTACAGGTGCTCATAAGTATTGCTAATGATATCCATGACAAAAACTATACAAGCCTTATAAATAGATGTATGGCATTATATCCGAGTGAAGTGGTTTTCCCAGGCATATATTGGGACACTGAATATCACAGTGATCGGTGGAGCTATATGAACAGACCAACAGTTGAAAGGTGGCTACACTGAGCCACAGCGCCAGAAATCGCGCCAGAGAGTATTGTTCCGCCGCCTCCACTGGCAGTGATTATTTAGACGTAGCGGCAAGCAGTTCTTGGCGAGAAGTTGTGGTGGACACTGCTTGTAGCTGAAGTTGGAGTGAGATGGGGTAGTAGTGAGTGTTTGTTCCATGTTTTATGCAGCTATGTGATGGGAGAGATAGCAGATGTTATTCTAATGGAGATATTGTAATGGTCAGAGTGCATTTCGTCAATATATATGAAGGTAATAAACTCTTTTTTCTTTTATTCTTTCAGTGTCCTGAATAGTGTGTCATGACAGGTTCAGTCAACAAAGCATCTGGCGTGTGTTCTTGTATTAGAGTGTAATTTTGGTTTTCTTGCACAATTATAGTATTTCTAATTTTCTTTTATCACGTCAGTATAAATGGTATTTAAAATTTCTTGTCTTGTTGAAGAAGAACCGTGCCAGATGTGTACGTTGAGTCATACTTCCACAAACAGAACAGCTACACTTGTGCTATGTTGGCTTCGTAGATTTTGTAGTTGCTGGGGACTTAATTAATTAATTGTATTAACTGAAATTTTCTTTTCATTCTTTGTTGTTCTTTCATGCAGTCAGATTGCGTAATAATACTAGTCAGGGCCAGCCGTTTACGAAACAGCGTAATCGGACATATAGCGACAGAAAATTAAAAAGTATTTGCATTGTATTCTCTTATATCTTTATTTTAATTAAGCTCCCATGCACGTGGCGACCGCTGCTTCGGATCGTCCCTTGGAATTCTTCTGATTGCAAAAATAGTAGACAGTAGTATTGTTGTAGTAATTTGTAGTTTAGTAATTGTAGTCTATTTTGCATGTGTAGATTTGGTGATTGTCATTCTTCTATTGTTCGTTAATCGTGTTTGAAGGAAGCATTTCGTGTGATTGATATTGTTGGTGATAAAGTGTCATTGTGTGTAATTTTCGTACAGTGACGAATTTTTTATGTTTTGTAAATGATTACGCGGTCAATGAAACAGGCGAAAATGATGAATAGTCAGAATAACGAAATTGTTGACATGGCGAACTCGCGAACACAGGACAACAGAATGATGAATAATGGTGTTGAAAACAATTTAATAAGCAGGGAAAATAGTCCGGAAACAGTTCAAAGTTTTTCACAATCGAAAAATTCTCAGATTGCGTGGTTAACGACAGAAGAAATGGAGCAGTTGATGGATGCTATACTAAATTTGGGATCTGAATTAAAAACATATAGGGGAACAATGGAGCAGTTACGATCTGAAATTAAAACAGAAATGAAAGCAATGACAACACAGTTATGCTCACAAATAGGATCAATTAAAACCGAGATGAAAGCAGTGGGATCACAGTTACGATCTGAATTAGAAACTGATATGGGAACAATGCAAATACAGTTAGGCTCACGAACAGGGACATGTTTCAGATACATGAAAGACGAATCAAATAAAGAAATTAGAGAAGAAGTACAACCGATTGTGAAGGCTCACAATAATAGATTAATTTCAACAGAAATCAGACAAGAGGAACAGGACAGGGAATAGGAAGAAAGAGATCGCGTGATAGTACAGAAATTTTCAGAGTTAAATTTACAACGTGCAAAAGATAAGGAAGAAATATTTGAAAGAACCGAGGAATCCGTACCAAATGACAGAATAAATAACTTAACGCAACAGTGTGAACAGTTAACTACTAAATGTGACAATACCGAAACCCGAGTCGTGACACTTACGGAAGACGTAAACTTATCGGAAAGAGTGGAGGAGATTTCAGATAAATTGTCAAATATTAGTTTAAATGGGGACACAGATTCAGATGATACAACTCCATTGCCATTTTCAGAAACCGAAGAGTACCAGAACATAAATAAGCATGTTGAAAATCAGGGAGAATTTAATGAACGCGTTAAAAGGGAAGTTGAGGCATTACGAAAGCAAGTCAAACAAATCGAAGGCGAAATTGTAGGAAAACATAGCAAAAGAAATTTGGAATCACAGATAGCAGAGGGGTTTGAAGAAAATAATTTGTTTCATTTACGGGATACAACAAGAGAGCGCCAGGCGCGCGAACTTGACAATAATCGGCATTGGAACTGGGACAGACGCGGTAGGTCTTTGTCGCCACGAGGCGAAAACTTTGACTATAAACACTTTTTAACTGTTCGGAAATTTAAGATCTTTCGTAATTCTAACAATGACATACATCCATGTTCATGGTTAGATCAATTTACGTACGCACTTCCGCCAAATTTGCCACTAAGTCACAAACTGAAATTTATGTGCAGCTATTAAAGTCCTCAGGGGATTCACTACTCTTAAGTGAATATGTGCCGTAGCGAGCATAGGGCCCCGAGCTGTAGTGGTGCTATTTCCCTTTTAGTTTTCTGTACCGCTGCCTACTCTTTTACTATTCTTTGCATCTATCGAAACCACTCTTCGACTATCACTCTATCTAGAGAGTAAGCAAACAATAACCTGATATGACTATTTTAGCTAAATGTGACTTCGGAAATTACCGTTTGGACTTACTGTATCTTCGGCAGCATTCATTCGTAGCTTAAATGAAATTTTACCTGTTTATCTTCGTGACAATATTACTTCATATGTTGACGATATTCTTATTGCTAAACGTTCTTGGAGTGAGCACAACAAAATTTTGGATTCATTGTTACGTATCTTTGCAAGAGTTGGCATTACAGTGAACTTAGAAAAATCTGAATTTGGTCGTTCTCAGATGAGATTTCTCGGTCACATTATTTCTACAGAAGGTATTCTTCCTGATCCAGAAAAATTATACGCTATTCGTAATTATGCTGTTCCTACCACAAAACGTGATGTTCGTAGTTTCCTTGGTGTCTGTAATTTTCTTAGACGCTTTGTTAGATTGGACAATTTGGCCACACCTCGTATTTGCGATCTATCTGGAAAGTTCTTTTTAAACGAAAATCGGTCGACAACTCTGTTTGGTTAATTTGTATTCCTGATGAGTGGGTTAATAAGCTGATTTGGTATACGCATTTCAGTTATGGACACTTTGGTCCCAGAAAATGCTTTCATAAATTACGGGAAAATTGCTACTTCAGTAATATGGAAAAACGTATTCGATCTGTTCTTGCCAAATGCAAATTATGTCAAAAGGCTAAGCCGCCGACAGTTTCTCACAGAGCACCATTGTTTCCTATCATTCCAGCAAAATTAAAGGACATGGCTGCAGTTGATTTGTTCGGTCCAGTGGTTCGATCTACTAATGGTTTTGCGTACATTTTCGTAGCAGTGGAGTTGACATCAAAATATGTGTGTTTTACACCGTTACGCAAAGCAACAGCTCGTTCAGTATCTAATGCTTTCATTAACCATTTTCTTAAAGAAGTGGGTCATGTTGATAAGGTTATATCAGATAATGGATCACAGTTTCGTTCTAAAATTTGGCTTCGTGCTCTACAGCGTCGTAAAATTAAACCAATTTTCATTTCACTTTTTCACCCTCAATCTAACGCTTCAGAGAGATGGATGAAGGAAATCAATAAATTGTGTCGTCTTTATTGTCATCAGAATCACAGAACTTGGGATCAGTATCTTCATATTTTTCAAAACATTCTGAATGAACTTCCTAATGACTCAACTTCTTTACCACCTATACTGATATTAAAAAATAAAGCACCGACAAATCGCATTTCTGAAATCGTTCCTTTTCCGCCTACACGGAAACTGCGGCATTCTGAAGTTGTCAACCTGGCTCTACAAAATATTGCATCTGCGGCTGCTAGAAGAGAGAAATCAGCTAAGCGTCCTGGGCGTTTAAAAATTTTGTCAGTTGGTCAGAAAGTGTTAATTAAGTCTCATCGATTCTCTCACAAAGGAAAAGGCTTGTGTCGCAAATTTTTTCTGCTTTATAACGGTCCATATAGAATTCGCAAAATTATTCATGATAACACTGTTGAAGTAGAAACTCTTAAATCACGACGCTCTAAGGGAATACATCATATATCTAACGTTAAAATTTTTGTAGAATGATATACTTTTGAAAAATTTTTGTAGAATGACATACTTGTGAGAAACTAACAGCTACATGTAAACATGCGGATAGTACAAGGATACCGCGCTGTGTTTTGGCGGCGGCATATACTCAAAGCAACAGTCAAGTCTGCGCGCCGCACAGGGCAGTCGTTGACCGCAAACAATCACTTTCTACGTCACGCGCCTACAGCTGATCGAGCGCTCGGTGCGAATGCAATGACAGCTGTAAACAAATACACAGTCTTTCTCCGAATAAAATCAGTATAAAGCTATAATGACTTGATGAATTATGTTATTAACATTCAGTATTTTTCAGGATACGGTTCTATAAAATATTTAAGAACTTCAGGTAAATTCTGTGCGTGTCCGACGTTAAGACGACTTGCTATCGAGAAATTTTCAGGAAGAATGTAATTTCCAAGAAGAAACTAATAAACTAAAAAAAGGTAATTGAGTTTATTTTTCAGGTAACATATTTCCACTTAGGTACATACTTTAGACATAATTTGCTGCTCGCGATTACGTGATTCATACTTTGTACTAATTTCATGTTCTATGAATTTACTTGTGAAGCGACGTGCTTGCGTACGTTAACTGATTTTGACAATGATTATTAATGAACTGGGTTGTAACTTGTGTATATTATGCATCGCTTGACTGCACTGCTTTTTCACTGATGTCATATTTTTTAATTATGTGCCTGCTGTGCTTATTTATTTAAATTATAATTGTCACCTGATTAATTGTGCTGATGTGGTTAGGTATGTAAGTTATACTTTGTGATTTATCTGCTTGCGCCTTCATGTTTATTTATTAAGATTACATATGAACATTTATTTGCTTACGATGATACGATGTTAATTACCTGTTTGCTGCTATGCGTATGGATTGTATACTTATACATCTCTGTTTGTTGTCATAACTACTCTTTAATTTGGTATATAGAAATGCTGATATACTGTGTACAAACATAGAGTTTAGGTCACACTATTGTATTAATTATAGATTGTTTATTTGGCAGAGCCTCGTTGTAAGAATCGTGCTGCATCCACTTGTTGACATTCTGTTCACTACTGGTATATTTACTCGCTATTGCTTGCTTTGCTTACGCTCAGTGCCTTATATTTTTAAGATGAGAAAATGAACTGCTATAATTCGACGAACGACATTAGTACAAGAAACGTCATAGAAGTCACATGAGCTGGAGGTTTTATGAAAGCTGTAAATGTATGCCAATAGGAAAGAAGCTAACGACATGACATACCAACACAGTTATTACACTGCATTTTTAGTGAGCAATTGAAATAGGAAGTGACACTTGACACAAGAAATACTCCACATGTT
The DNA here is from genome assembly GCF_023864275.1 of Schistocerca cancellata. NCBI lineage: Eukaryota > Metazoa > Arthropoda > Insecta > Orthoptera > Acrididae > Schistocerca > Schistocerca cancellata. The sequence goes on along the minus strand of NC_064626.1, from coordinate 514,261,613 downwards.
TGCTTCTGTTTACCATAATTCTTGAAGTGGTGTACACACTGTGAAATATTATGTTCATTCACACTCCTTAATCGTACTTAATTACTGAGAGTTATTCGAACTAAGTCTGTTAGAGGTCATGTATGCATTCTTTGTTTATAATTCATAATGAGTAGAAGATTTTGGTCAGATGGATTACACAGAGGTTGTGTGTTGACAGTGTGTCTTCGGATTGTATGGGATGAGGAGGTTTGCATTAGGATTTTATCTGTACTCGATCGAGGAGACTGACTAGAGGAAAGAGTTGTTATGGAAGTGAAATGATACTGGCAATAAGGTTTATATGTATCGACGTATTGAAGAGGTATGATGGAGGTATTGAGATTATATGAAGTTGATTGGAGTTATGGTGTATAAGAGGTAAAATAAGTGAGGTGCATATTTTTTGTTGTTGTTGGTCTATATGGAACAAGGAGGATGAAGATAGCAGACTAGAACACTAAAATGGAAGGAAGATTGTCTACACACACTTTGTTAAATCACTAAGCAGTATGTACTTTTTTTTTGGAGAGAGGAAGTTGCATATCTTGGCACACTGACAGTTGTTCAGCAACCGTACATTTTGATCTGGCTTGGCAAACATTGGTCTTGACATGATGACTATGACGTTGACTTAACTATTATTGACTGTTATACATTGCTGTCACTACTACTTGATACACATGATGAACATGAAATTTTGACAGAAGTGGATTCACACAGTTAACACTATTCAATTACACAGTAGTACTTAATGTGGATGAAAGATGAGTGAGTGTGTTTTGTGTGTTTTCCTTTCCTAATCCTACCCACCTATCTCCTAAATATTATTTTATTTGTTTGTAGTGGCTTGCACTGACACCCATAAATATTATAGGTTTACTGATGTTTGTGTATTTGTAATAGTAATATGACAATTATCTGACATCATTTGTGTGTTTGTTATGATTTGTATGTTTAGTGTAAGAGCATTGTAAAAGCATTTGTATGTGCATTCAAACTATTGTTCATGCTTGAACTGTCTGATTAGTGATAGTAAATATTATGGACTGTTACTTGTACTTTTTCTACATGATTGGTGCCACTAGGACATGTTTAATTTCTGCTGATGAACTGTGTGATCAGTGATAGTGAATATTATGGACTGCTGTCTGCACCTACTCAACATTGCTGGGTGCCACTGATGGACTGCTTCTACTGAAATGATGCCACCTGTTGGAGTCTGCACCTACTCCACAATGCTGGGTGCCACAGATGGAGCTACTTCTATGGAAATGATGTCATTTGTCGGTGTCTGCACCTACTCAACAATGCTGGGTGCCATTGATGAACTGCTTCTACTGAGAAATGTGACTTGTTGCTGTGTGTACCTCTTCAACATTGCTGGGTACCACAAATGGAACTGCTTCTACTGAAATGATGTTACTTCTTGCTGTCTGTACCTCTTCAACATTGCTGGGTGCCATTGATGGACTGCTTCTACTGAAATGATGTCACCTGTTGGAGTCTGCACCTACTCAACATTGCTGGGTGCCACTGGTGGACTGCTTCTACTGAAATGATGTCACCTGTTGGAGTCTGCACCTGTTCCACAATGCTGGATGCCACTGATGGACTGCTTCTACTGAAATGATGTCACCTGTTGGAGTCTGCACCTGTTCCACAATGCTGGGTGCCACTGATGGACCGCTTCTACTAAAATGATGTCACCTGATGGTGTCTGCACCTACTCAACATTGCTGGGTGCTACTGCTGGAACTGTCAACTGCTTGTTATGAAAACATTTTATGTGAATATTTGTATAAACTGATTTTTTGTGTATTACTGTTTGTCAAAAGTTATAAGACTCTTACCTGCTCATATTCGTCATTGCTGACGCTATCGATTGAATTGTTTAACCACATGATATTTGTGTAAACTATTATGTAAAGTCATATGTATGAAAGAATTTGTATTCCTTACTGTATTTTATATATTAGGCTATTGTAAGGTCAGTGCAAAGCCAAAATTTTATCTAGTTATATGATACTTACGTATTAATATTATCTTTTATTTTTGTCTGTATTTTTTTTGACGAATTTGGTGGTATTTTCACCACCAATGCTGGCAAAAATACCATCAAATTCTAGCCCGTAGAGGAAGGGCATATGAAAGGTGGCTACACTGAGCCACAGCGCCAGAAATCGCGCCAGAGAGTATTGTTCCGCCGCCTCCACTGGCAGTGATTATTTAGACGTAGCGGCAAGCAGTTCTTGGCGAGAAGTTGTGGTGGACACTGCTTGTAGCTGAAGTTGGAGTGAGATGGGGTAGTAGTGAGTGTTTGTTCCATGTTTTATGCAGCTATGTGATGGGAGAGATAGCAGATGTTATTCTAATGGAGATATTGTAATGGTCAGAGTGCATTTCGTCAATATATATGAAGGTAATAAACTCTTTTTTCTTTTATTCTTTCAGTCTCCTGAATAGTGTGTCATGACAGGTTCAGTCAACAAAGCATCTGGCGTGTGTTCTTGTATTAGAGTGTAATTTTGGTTTTCTTGCACAATTATAGTATTTCTAATTTTCTTTTATCACGTCAGTATAAATGGTATTTAAAATTTCTTGTCTTGTTGCAGAAGAACCGTGCCAGATGTGTACGTTGAGTCATACTTCCACAAACAGAACAGCTACACTTGTGCTATGTTGGCTTCGTAGATTTTATAGTTGCTGGGGACTTAATTAATTAATTGTATTAACTGAAATTTTCTTTTCATTCTTTGTTGTTCTTTCATGCAGTCAGATTGCGTAATAATACTAGTCAGGGCCAGCCGTTTACGAAACAGCGTAATCGGACATACAGCGACAGAAAATTAAAAAGTATTTGCATTGCATTCTCTTATATCTTTATTTTAATTAAGCCCCCATGCACAGTACGGTTACATGTCGCTGACGGTGTAAGCTCGTAATAAAATCATCGAATTTAGAAAGTGATTCGGCTAAGGAACGCGGTATGAAGCCAGTATTTGGAACTCTCTCATGCTGCCACTAGATATTTCTCCAGTATTTGTAACGCCTTTTTTCTCGATGCCACGACAGAGGTTCTGCGATATATCCACTGGGTTATAGGTGGAGGTTGATTTAGAATGATCACATACAGTAGACAGTGTGCTGATTGAGGTCGTAAGAAATGTACACTAGGTTTTCAGATCTCTAGTGCAACGTTTCTCGGTAAAAATTCTGTCTGTGATTTTGAATCAAGTCTTTCCATTCAACCACACACCTGCGTTGGAACTTATGGAGAAGTATTTTAATGATTACAGCCACTAGTGAATCATATTTCTGGCACTCTCATATCTGGAAATGGGTCACCTGCTTCGAACCCATCTGATACAGTAAAATTCCAAAGTGGTTTTAGATAGTCCCTATGCACCTTGAAACAGTTCCTCAGACACTGCACTGCCATATCTGCAGCTCTGGGCATGTTATCGTTCCAATTTAAGTCGGAACTGAACAGAAGTTGGAGAGAGCTAAATCTACCAGATTCTGCAGCCTGTGTTTCGACCATTTGATGGAAATGGGAACATGTTGTCGTAGCTCTTCTAGTTGTGTACGGTGTATAAGGTCAGCGCCACACGAAGCAAGCAACGCGAGGCTGTATAAAGACAGTACGAACAGATACGGTGGTGTTTCTTATCGGAAAGATTAGTAAGATTCAACAACATTCAGGTACTTCAGTCCGAAGGAGAGCCGCATCCCCCAGGGTCCATTCACGTCTATCACCCCAACATTCTATTATCGTTATTCTGTACCATCCAACAGAGAAAAATTACGAACTATAAAAGCTCCGCTAACTTCATCCGATAGAGAACTCGATAAGATTTGTACCGCATCTCTCTCTCTCTCTCTCTCTTCCGATATATCGGAAACCAATACCATCTGCGTGCCGGCATCGAGCACGTGCGGTAATCCTATAAAATATACAGGTATTGATTCATTGGAGCAGGCGGCCAGTGATCGAAGACACTTGAGCAAACCAGTGTAAAGTGTCAACACGTGTACTGTTGGAGGAGGAGGATGACCGTATCCCACAGACTATACTGTCAGTCGCAAGAGAGGCTCTCTATGTCGTTGTTTGAAACATCGTTTTTCTCTGCTGTAACATGCATTGCTCACTGTCATACATTTTGTTATTACCACCATGACTTCGGGGTCTGTGTCATGTTCTAAACTGACATTAACAGGTTCTGATCCATCGCCTCTCATAGAAGACTAGACGTCGCACGGTGTAAATCATGTTGTTGCTGATGCTACCACAACACACACACACTGGATGATTTTAAATAAAAGACAGTCACAACACAAGGAAACTGGAAGAGTTTGGCGTTATTGTGAAGCGTTTCCAAACTGCTGTCGGAAGGTGATTGACGACCTATACATTTAAACTCATCTGTCAAAGTGACGGGATAGCTGATGACTTTGTGTTCTGTTTCGATTGATTCCTCGTACTGCAGTCATGTACGCGATTTCTGTTTCGGTGCTAACCATCCCCTGAAGGTGTTGCCCCTCCACCAAGACACTTTCTCCATCTCAAACGACCGATGTCAGTCAATCATTATGTGGTAATCAGCAGCATGCCAGTGGAAGGAGGGGATGGGAAAGACAACATCGACGTACTATAATAATAAGCATCATAGTTCATGGTAGGAACAATTTTAGTTATTTTACAGTAATTTCAACATCTACCAGTGATGCCACAGCGTGCTTCCCAGTTTCAGTATCATCGCTAAACCGCCCCCTCCTCTACTTTCCGTGTAACATTGCGAATGTAGATAGATGACTGTGCAGTACATCCATTCATTGTTAATTCTCGAACATATACATCATCAAAGTATACCAGACAGTGGGCTACATATTTCTAGCACCTCGAGCATAGTGTGTAATTTACAATTTTAGAGCTGAAGCTGCAACGAGGTACGCTTTAATGGTAGACTGATGATGCATGTTGGAGAGGGAGGGAGCGGTTGCTGCTGGTCATTTGATCTTTTTTTCGTTGTTGGGTCAGGATGCATCACTTGTGTGGCGTAGTTTGCATTCGTCTCATATATAACCACGTGTTCTGTGTGTGACTTAGAACAACACTGTGTACTTGCAATCGTTAACAGCAAACCTCTCGGTCAACAGAGGACTTCCATCTCATGTCTGATTAAACTTTACTATCCTGTTTCGACACATTCATCTACACGAATGAAGATTTATGTGACTTACTCCATTCCCAGGTGGCATCTTGGTTATAAAATCGAGACATCAGTTTCATAACTAAATCGATTCTAAGCGAGCGACAGGTGAGGCACTGTAATCCCCAGTTATACATCTGCATGACAGATGTCCTCTTTACAGAGATAGTGGCGGCATGACGTGTAATTTCACATGTCAAGTTGTTTGCGTGCCTGTACAACAGTGTACTGCATTATTTCGGTGATTTACGATTAGTTTGCAGGTCTGTAGGCTGTGAAATGCATTATTTTGACAGTTTACAACTAGTGATCGTCTTTGCAGAGCGTTTTACATGCATTATTTTGACAATTTCCGAGTTGTTTGCGTATCTGTACATCAGTGTACTGTATACTTTATATGATTTATGAGTGGTTTGCAGCTCTGTACGCTATTTACTGTGACCCCAAGCACTTCAGGGCGAATGTTTTGTATCAGAGTAATAAATAAACTATGTGATATCTATCCCTAAATAAAATGTTCCAACTTCCCACTGAAAATATATAAAGTACACTCCTACCCTTCTCCAGCAGCTAGACAGAGACTTAATCCTTTTCTCACAATTTCTCCCCAGACCGCCATAGAACGACAGCGCCCTCTGGTTGCAGGTCTGTGTACTATGTCAGTTGGTCTCCATACCTCATGTTGAACACACTGGATGGAGCTACTGCCTATGACAACTCAAATTCCAAGGAACAGGTGGTGGTTGGAACACTTAGGTTAGTGGAGTAACCTATTTTTTCACCAAAATTTTCCCACCACTTTCTTAGGATAGTGGAGGTAGCCCAAGTGACCAATTTTCCCACCAAAATTTTCCCACTATTTTATAGGGGGTGGGCGAGGGATGGGAGGGGAGGGGTGAGGTGGTTATATTAGTGGAGTTAGCCCAATTGACCTATTTTCCCTCCAAAATTTGAACTGAACCATGACATCATTGTGTTGTCACATCTATTGCTGTCATCTTGGATCTGTCATCTTGAATAAGTCTGGCAACAATGCAGCATGAGGCCGCACAAACCTTGTCTTCTACTAAGGTTTCCAATGTTGGTTCAATTGTTACAACAACAATTGCAGCAGTATCATGAAGAGCAACACATGTTAGCCTTTCTCCATCAGTTGGTTATGATTTCAAAGTGTGGCACAACAAAGCTTCCTCAACCGCCTTAGCAAACTTACATACACTCACAACTTTTTCACCGTTCTAAGAGACAAACGACGAATGGAAACGTATGATGTTTGCAGCAGCAGTCCCCAGCATTTGAGGTAATGGACCTAACTTTGCAATTTTTTTCTGTCTTGGCTGAGATCGAAACATTTCATTTGCTTTGTAAAATTGCTCCCTTAATTGACATCACAGTGTTGTTTTCTCAAAGCTGCTCATTGCTTATTACCTTTAAAAAATCCGTGTTGTACCTTGGAGTACAGAGTTTCACCAGCGACAAAAGTAACCAGGCCAGTCTGATCAAGTATGGGTAGCCGACCTCTGGGACTTATCTCAGAAGTCCAGGTATATTTGTTCTCGTTGTAAACAGTCCTATGCCAACTCTGTGATGTACGAAAAATGGTTCAAATGGCTCTGAGCACTATGGGACTCAACAACTGAGTTCATCAGTCCCCTAGAACTTACAACTACTTAAACCTAACTAACCTAAGGACATCACACACACCCATGCCCGAGGCAAGATTCGAGCCTGCGACCGTAGCGGTCGCGCGGTTCCAGACTGAAGCGCCTAGAACCGCTCGGCCACAGCGGCTGGCTGTGATGTACGAAATCGTGTGTTGTGCTCCGGACATAGAGACGCACGGGGAGGCGTTGTGTTTAGAAGATCCCACAGTTCACGAGTTCCTTGCTGTCACTTAGGCGTTCAGAGTGTCCCAGACTGCGAGTGAACAATTTGGGGTCATAATTGACGTAGCAGCAGTGCGTTCGTTTTCACAGCAACCACGTCGTCTAGACACCTTCGTCGGTTTCACCTTGTTCGCAGTGTTCGCAATCGGACTGTGACCATTCCTGAAGCAGTTTCGCCTCATAACCTGAACGTTTCTGAGCACACTCCCGTAGTCGCTACTCGCACCAACAGGCATGGTGCTCGGCTTGCCGTAAAAATGGCCATGTGCCAGCCGTCTGTCATGCCTACCTGCCCGGCCAGTCCTCAGACGTGGACGTGGGTTTTCTGGAGGGTCGTAGTGTCACACTGGTACACAGCCAAGAGCTCAGTGTTTCCAGCAAGATTTATATTACGCGGCAAATTCAGCAACAGTCATACCGATTCCATGTCTATATCGGCGCCTCTGCATCTCTTGTGAATCTTGAAAAGTATCGTCGTTTGGCTTATCCTTCTCTTTCACTCACCAATTAGCGTTTGGTCAGTGGTTGTGATCAGCCCATTCCTGCTCACGGCCAGTTCACGATCAACGTCGAGTACCAGCATATTAAAGGGCAGTCACGTTTTTGGCCATTGATAGTGTGAAACCTGAAAACAGCTTTGGTTTCGATGCACTCACAATTTTTGGATACGAAATTCGATATGTTGTTCACCTCGTTTCTGACTCCATCACACTCCAGGCGGTGGACAACCTCTGCCACCAATACAGGTCTCAGTTATCACCAGTATTGAGTGCTGTAAAAGACCACGAGGCACGCCTCACATTTAAACTGAAGGCCGTTCCCAAATTTTGTCACGCTCAGTCTTTTCTAATTGCTCTGCAACCAAAAGTCAAGGAAGAACTGGACAGATCGCAGCGTCTCGGCATCGTTAAACACATTCCTTCCAGCCAATGACCTATGGCTCTGGTTGTAATCTGAAAGCCTACAGGGTCATTTTGTTGATGCGGGTATCCGAAGTCCACCATTAATGTCGAAACGGTAGAGGATTGCTGTCTATTCCCCACCCTAATGGAATACTTGCAAAACTGGTGGGCAGTGAATGTTTTTCTAAGCTTGATTTGGTGGAGGCATTGCTGCAGCTTAGGTGGATTATATCTCACAACAAATTACGGTCATCAACACTTGTACCTTTATGTGTACCTAACATTTGGCATTTTTCACAGATTTTTTAAAACAATTAGCACAAGCTGTTTGGTGCTGTTCACAGCGGGAACATCTCACTAACCTTCAGATTCTTTCCACTAAACTGCAAGAGGTGAACCTTAAGTGCAATCTACAGAAATCAGAGTTTTTCAAATGCCAGTGACGTCACCGTGCGTTGGTACCTTTACACTGGGAAAACGGCTCATCCTCGCAACCGATGTTTCCCAAGGGGGATTGGGATGGTTTTGGCTCACACACACGTTGATGGCTCTGAACAGCCTCCTGCATATGCTTCCAAAAAGTTGAAAACAACCCAAAACAGTCATTTGCACATAGAAAAGGAAGTTTTAGCCGTCATGTATCATCATCATCATCATCATCATCATCTTGGACAGTTTCCAGCCACTGGCTGGGTCTGTCGGGAACACAAGCCTCTCCATCGTGTTCTGTCTTTCCACCATTCCCCCTCTTCCATCTTCGTCCAGTTCTCTCCTCTTCTCATCACACATTCCTTCACTCCCTTCACCCATCTATCCCTTGGTCTTCCTCTGGGCCTCTTCCCCTCCAGTTGCAGATCAAACATCCTCTTTGGAATTCTTCCCTCATCCATTCTCTTCATGTGTCCATACCACTGCAGTCTTGATTTTTCTATCCTGTCCTGTTCTGGTTCCTCCTTTAGTCTTTCCCTCACATACACATTTTGCAATCTGTCTCGTCTTGTTACACCCAACCTGCTCCTCTGGAACTTCATTTCACTAGCCTGTATTCTACTTTTGTCGCTTTTGTGCATTACCCATGTCTCACTTCCGTATGCCAATATGGGGACAAAGTAGGTTCGGTATATAATTCCCTTGGATTTCTGTGGCACCTCCTTGCTCCAAATAAGCCCCCTAATGCATTTTTAGAACTGCCCTGCTTTTCTGCACCTTTCATTTATTTCCATTGCGTTTCCCCTCTTACTTTCAATCACGCTTCCCAGGTACTTGAAGTTCTCTACCACTTGTAATTTTTCCCCTCCACAAGTTATATCCACATTTGGCACCGAGCGAGGTGGCGCAGTGGTTAGCGCACTGGACTCGCATTCGGGAGGACGACGGTTCAATCCCGTCTCCGGCCATCCTGATTTAGGTTTTCCGTGATTTCCTTAAATCGCATCAGGCAAATGCCGGGATGGTTCCTTTGAAAGGGCACGGCCGATTTCCTTCCCCATCCTTCCCTCACCCGAGCTTGCGCTCCGTCTCTAATGACCTCGTTGTCGACGGGACGTTAAACACTAATCTCCTCCTCCTCCTCCACATTTGGCCTATTCTTCTTCCTTGTTGTGACGATTATTTCACTTTTTTTTGCAGAGAAATGCATTCCATATTGTGCTGCCGTTGCCTCCCATGCATCTAACTGCTCTTGCACCTCCTTCTCGCAATTTCCCCATAACATCAGGTCATCGGCAAAAAACACTGCTTTCATTTTATGATCTCCAATTGCATCTGATACTTGCTGTAGGATTTCATCCATAACAATAATAAACAATAAAGGCGAAAGTGCACTTTCCTGTCGCAGCCCATTTTCCAGCTTGAACCATGCAGTACGTTCCCTCCCCACTTTCACACAACTCTCACTTCCCTCATACATTTTTCTGACTTTTCGTGTTATCTCTTCACCTATCCCTTTTGCGTTCAGCACATCCCAGAGCTTGTCCCTACAGATACTGTCATACGCCTTCTCAATATCCAAAAAGGCCATGATTAAGTCCTTCCCGTACTCATAGTGCCTCTCCTGCAGTTGCCTTACCGCAAATATGAGGTCCGTTGTTGATCTTCCCGGTCTGAAACCGTACTGCTACTCCTGCAGTCTACTTTCAATACTGCTTCTTATTCTCTTCTCCAGGATCTTTTCATAGATTTTTCCACAGTGGCATAGCAGGGTGATTCCTCTGTAGTTCTCACATCTCCTTTTATCCCCTTTCTTGAAGATCGTCGTGTATGCAGTCTGGAAATTCCATGTTTTCCTCTGCAGCACTAAGTTCCATAAGACATTTGTGTCACTATTTGGTACTCATTCACAGCAGGACCACGCGCTTTTCCAGTGTTGGATTTGTTTTTGACTGCTTACCACTACGAGATTCATTACAGTACCACAGAACTGCGTGCTAAGAGAGACACATGTGTTGTGCATGCCCATGGGACCTGATCTGGCTTTGACAAATCCAATGTTTTCTGTTTTCAGATCGTTGCTCACTTGCAACATGAGGTGGTTAGATTCCTGGTGGTGGTCATTGTGTAGTGCAGGCCACCCACCAACATCCCATGCTTCGACAAGTGGTTGAATTTGTGTCTAACGGTTAGTTCCAGCACCTGCCCACCAAGGAGCCTGCCTCCATTATTGGCTGGCGTCACTCGATGCCTCCTTAGCAGCGACTATGATAACCCATCGGTCGTCACTCCTCTGATCCTGTGGCCTCATTTTCTGCCTTGCTCTTTTATACCATGGCTATTGTATATGGCCCTTATGAAAGTACACTCGTGACTTTTGGTCTAATGTCCTGGCATCCATTCAGTAACTCAGGGGATTGTTGGTGAATGCAAATAATGTGTAGAACTTTCACTTGATGGTTCATACCAAGACGTTCTTGGGACTTCACTGACGTCAACTTTGCGGATCTTTTCTGTCATTATGTGTGATTGATGGTGGTTGACGTGCTGTCCAATTACCAATAAGTCCTGTGCATTGCCTCCACCATCGTGGGAGGTACCATGTGGGCTTTCATCCATGTTTTCCCAACTGAAGGATTGCCCCAGACAATCGCCTCTGATAATGGCCTACATTTAGCATTTTTTTCAGATTTCTGCCCCCACAGTGGTATTGCACACCTTGTTATTTTCGCTGTTTCACCCACAATCGAATGGGGAAGTGGAGCATATGGTGTGCACCATTAAGACACAGTTGTAAAAGTCCTTGACTAACTTTTCCACAGCATCGGCATTGCCTTTGTTCCTCAGCACCTACAGGACCACACTACTGTATGTCCAAAGTCCGGTAGAAGTCCTCCATGGCTGACAGCACATGATACTGCTGTATCTGCTCTGACCTATGCCGTGGCCTGATGCGCACTCATCCCCTTCATGATATGCCCTGGACGACCCTGTCTGGGTGCGTACCTTCGGTCATCGACCTGAATGGGCGCCAGTGCCAATGTGAGTGATGCATGGTCGGCGAATGTTCACCGTGGACTCCAGCAGGGTGAACTTTCCTGCTGATGAATTAGTCTTTGTAAAGTTTCATTAGCAGAACAGAACGATTGCGTGCTGTGTTCTACTTATCTCATGGCAGCTTCTACCGTGATGTGTGAGCCTTGGTTTGCCAAACGATCGTTGCATCACTGTAGGACACAACGCAAGAGTGTATAATATCTTTCATCGCGATCCAGTTTTCATCTACACTGCATTAAGATGTGAAATGACTGACCAACCAAAAAGTGTCATGACGTCTTGTGACCAGTTTCTGCTGTCTTTGCTTCAATTTACTGTCTTTAGTGAATTTTTGGCAATATTTGAAAGAAGTTTGGTTGCAATTATTAATGCAGTCTTCCAGGTTTTTGATTACATTTGAAAATGACGACTCTGCGTCAAAACTAGTTATGTATCCTTTTAAAAATTTTATTATTTTAGTGGCTGTGGCTTGACGACCGTTTGTTGTGTTAAATAAACGTTTTAAATTTTGTTCAGTTCAAATTGTTCAAATGGCTCTGAGCACTATGGGACTCAACTGCTGAAGTCATTAGTCCCCTAGAACTTAGAACTAGTTAAACCTAACTAACCTAAGGACATCACAAACATCCATGCACGAGGCAGGATTCGAACCTGCGACCGTAGCGGTCTTGCGGTTCCAGACTGCAGCGCCTTTAACCGCACGGCCACTTCGGCCGGCTTTTGTTCAGTCACACTCCTTGATGACAGTTATGTCGAAACACAAAAAAGAATTGTCACTGAGATGAAAATGAGTTAAATAAGTAAAGCAAACAGTCAAAGCATATATTTTTATGCTGAGAACCATGACAGAACAGGTGATAGTATGTTTCTTTGTAAACTTCTAAATGTCTCAGAAACGAGATTTTAAATTGCGTATACGGCAAATAAGACATCTTATGAAATTTCCCGGTAGATTGAAACTGTATGCCAGATGGAGATCGAACTCAGGACGTTTTGCCTTTCACAGGCAAGTGCTTTACCACCTGAGCTACCCAGGAATGATTCAGAACCCATCCCCACAGCTACTCGTCTCCTACCTTACAAATTTCACAGAAGGTCTCCTTGAGACCTTGCAGAACTAGCACTCCTGGAAGAAAGGATACTGCGGAGACATGGCTTAGCCACAGCCTTGGGGATGTTTCCAGAATGAAATTTTTACTCTGCAGTCTCTCTGTAGGAACGACTTACTGGTTGAACTGAAGCTCTGAGGAGGAGTGCTGAGTTGTGTTTTGGTAGCTCAGATGGTAGAACACTTGCCCATGAAAGGCAAAAGGTTCTGAGTTTGAGGTTCGGTGCGGCACGCAATTTTAATCTGCCGGGAAGTTTCATATCAGTGCACATTCTGCTGCAGAATGAAAATTTCATTCTGGAGATATTTTACATCAGATTATTCAAATAAATGTTTTTTTTATTTCATCAGTATCGAGTTTGATCAAATGTAGATTATTCAAATAAATGTTTTTTTTATTTTTTTATTTCATCAGTCTCGATTTTGATCAAATGTAGTATAAATTACACACACACGAGAAGCCTGATATTTGATACGAGAGTAGAAGAACGTTGTGACAGCATCGATCTTTCCATTATTTTCTGGTTAAGAAGATTTAAGACTCTCAAGATTAAAAGTCAGGGAGAATGATCTTCATATATATTCTGTAGTAAGGATCTGCAAGCTAAATAGAAATATGTTTCCCTTAGCTTCTCAGTTGAAGTAAAGAAAAGTGTTATGGCCATTTTTATTTACTGTTAATTGTTACGAAAATTTTCATTATCATGCCTATATTTTGGACAATTTGGCTATATATCTACATCTACATCTACATCCATACTCCGCAAGCCACCTGACGGTGTGTGGCGGAGGGTACTTTGAGTATCTCTATCGCTTCTCCCTTCTGTTCCAGTCTCGTATTGTTCGTGGAAAGAAAGATTGTCAATATGCCTCTGTGTGGGCTCTAACCTCTCTGATTTTATCCTCATGGTCTCCTCGCGAGATATACGTAGGATGGAGCAATATACTGCTTGACTCCTCGGTGAAGGTATGTTCTCGAAACTTCAACAAAAGCCCGTATCGAGCTACTGAGCGTCTCTCCTGCAGAGTCTTCCACTGGAGTTTATCTATAATCTCCGTAACGCTTTCGCGATTACTAAATGATCCTGTAACGAAGCGCGCTGCTCTCCGTTGGATCTTCTCTATCTCATCTATCAACCCTATCTGGTACGGATCCCACACTGGTGAGCAATATTCAAGCAGTGGGCGAACAAGTATACTGTAACCTACTTCCTTAGTTTTCGGATTGAATTTCCTTAGGATTCTTCCAATGAATCTCAGTCTGGCATCTGCTTTACCGACGATCAATTTTATAAGCTTTTATTATCACCGTATGTTGCAATGCACAAACCGCAACTATATTTTTCCATTTTTCAAATGAGAGCTGTCGTAACATAGACAAATGCACAATAATCAAAACACGGAAACAGTATACAGATTACTGTCTGTAAACTTTTGCTGTCTGTCACCAGAAAGCGCTAGGAGCTGCAGACCCGAAGCCAGCTGAGCCTACCCGATCAGCACCAAGATATGCTGTCCCTTGACACAAGTTTCTGAGTACAAGCAATGTGATCTTTGTTTATCAGTAGCATTATTGTTGCCAGTGTGGCATTCAGTGAGAAGTAAGTGAGAGAGTGAGGTATTGGTCCACTGCCACCTAGGAATAAGAAAATGGGTTCAAATGGCTCTGAACACTATGGGACTTAACATCTGAGGTCATCAGTCCCCTAGAACGTAGAACTACTTAAACCTAACTAACCTAAAGACATCACACACATCCATGCCAGGGGCAGGATTGGAACCTGCGACCATAGCAGCAGCGCGGTTCCGGACTAAAGCGCCTAGAACCGCATGGCCACCGCGGCCGCCTAGGAATAAGACCTCCACACTATCTTTTCAATCGTTTGTGACATAATCGCTATGGGTCATAACAAACAGAGTGAGATCAGAACTGTCGGTTGTTGTTTTTCTGCCATGTATAAAGATTGTGAACATAAATATGGCGAACGAATTTTAATCATTTTAGTTAATACTACTTTAATACTTAACGCTTCATAGATGCTGTATGCCTCCTTGTGGAGCCGATTATAACACTCAAGAAAGAATCAGCATATTCCACTCCCAACGTGATGAAAATGCAAGGAGAGAATGGATAAGCGCAGTTCATCGAAATAATTTTACAGCTACAGATGGCTATGTGGTAAGCAGCAGCTTTATTAAATAAACCCATTAAATATTTCTATTAGTTTGGGTATTAACTGTAATTTATAAACATAACCTTTACACAGAAACTGTTTTGTCATACTAATGTAACCGAGTCTATCATTTTTAACAGATTTGTGAGTGACGCTTTCATGTACACGATGTAGAAAGAATTTGATCAGCACATGATAGTAAGACCGAAAAATTAATTACAGCAGCTCTTGACCATCCACGACTAAGGAAAGATTAGTTGGGTGTTTAGTGATTATGTGTTAGGATATATGATTTGTGGATGAATCTGTTGCCTTACAAATTATAAGATAAGATAATGGTAATTAATATATTTGTTTAGGTGCAGTACCATCGCTATTACCTGGATGTTGTGGATATTTATCTACACATTCAACAACAAGAGAACCTCCTGACAACCGAAGACAGAGTTTGGAAAATGTTTACATCAATTCAACTGTAAAGGAAAGTTTGAGTACTGATGAAGACCATATGAACTCAATATTATTCTCTTCTCTGTATGAATTATGCGATAACATTAATACTTGCGATCTGAGTGCGTGAAAGCTAGTGTATATTTTCTCTTAATTAGTGAAGTGCCATTTCTGGGAGTTCTGCATCATGTCGCAATTAGTGAAAACTTAAGACTCACTGTTCATGTAAATGATCTGCAGATTGGTCAAATAGATAACTTTAAGTTTGCAGTAGCTGTAAGTAATACAACACAGTTAACTAATATGCTTAAAATTGTGAACTTAAAATTTAGCAATGGAGAAGACCTGAATACTATTGAGAGTGTTGATTTTGTATTTACTGTCTTCAATAATTTATCTGAACAGTTGCCAGATAAACAAGAAATGATGAGTTTTTAAAGAACAGATTTCACTACTATAATGTAAAAAAAGGACAAGATATTTATGGGATATTTTAGCGTTGTGGTCATTAGTTCATGCCATTTCTCCTCTCTGTTAGAAGTTTTTAAGAAGCAGTGGAATAAAAATGATGCCTAGGCCTGCTACTCTGACTAGAATATGAGGTGGATTTTCCAGTAACCTTGTTCTTGAACAAGTTTATGTACATTTCTTAGGATACAAAGCTAAGAAAGTGCCATTTTTAACTTAAAAAGACCAAACTGTTCTCCTCTTGCTGGATGAAATCCATTTAAAGTCACAGATGGTGGTAATATTGTGTATCAGGCCTATAGTAGTAGCCACTGTGCATCTACAGCCTATGTATTCATGGTGCATAGTTTGGATACACAGTACACTGATGTAGCTCATATTCTGCCTGTCAATGTCATGCAGACCCCTGCTCTTTTCACCTTCCTTAAAGATATTGTATTGACATTGGAGAGCATGGGGTTAGACGTTAGTGGTACTGTATCTTATAATAATGTCGTCAGTAAGAGAGCTATCTCTTCATTTGCATGGAAAGGTAAATTTATTGAAATTTGCCAACAGACTGTGTTTCAAATCACTGTATCCATCAACAACAAAAAGCAGAATGTAAAATTTGCTCTTCATAGTTTTGATCATACAACAGCTATTGCTCTCAAGGAATTAACTTCTAGGCACAATATTGAATACTGGAATGATATACAAATTTCACTGAGATAACTTGCTGGTCATGGGATACAGTTGCTGTTTGAATTTTGTTAAGAAGTCAGAGATTATCAAATAGGTGTCAACAGACAGTAACCAGTAATTCTAAACACATACTAGAGTCCCTACATCCGTTTGCAAACTGGTTAATGATGGAAAATTCGGACAGTAGGCCTATAATTGGTCTTAGCAGACAAACTTGTTTAGCTCTTAGACATAGCATTTTGACTTGATCGATTTGACTGGATACTGGCTCAACGAGATTTGCCTAAGAGGCACAATTCAAACTGATGACCTGAAAAACACGTTTTGGAAATATCACTAGCCAAATGCTGGTAATTACAGTGTCTGAATCAGACAGATTTTTGAGACAGGAAGTAACACAAAAAATTGGTGATATTGTAGTTTCCAAGGATGATATTTTGTCTAATGAGTCACATATAAATGGCATTTCACAAATGACATTCAATGAGAAATTAAATTTAGTTATACATGATGCTGGCATACAAAAGTTAGATGAGGAAATGTGGCCTGTACTTCAAAATGTAGGTGGCTACTGGTCATATCGAGTCATTAAGAAAAATAAATGTAATTATTGTAAAATGTATCTAACAGCAGATGATGAGGATGTGAAAGATGATCAAAATCATTTAACAACTGTGGAGGTGCAATGTGTTATCCTGATCAGGATATTACAACATATGTGGCATATATATACACTCCTGGAAATTGAAATAAGAACACCGTGAATTCATTGTCCCAGGAAGGGGAAACTTTATTGACACATTCCTGGGGTCAGATACATCACATGATCACACTGACAGAACCACAGGCACATAGACACAGGCAACAGAGCATGCACAATGTCGGCACTAGTACAGTGTATATCCACCTTTCGCAGCAATGCAGGCTGCTATTCTCCCATGGAGACGATCGTAGAGATGCTGGATGTAGTCCTGTGGAACGGCTTGCCATGCCATTTCCACCTGGCGCCTCAGTTGGACCAGCGTTCGTGCTGGACGTGCAGACCGCGTGAGACGACGCTTCATCCAGTCCCAAACATGCTCAATGGGGGACAGATCCGGAGATCTTGCTGGCCAGGGTAGTTGACTTACACCTTCTAGAGCACGTTGGGTGGCACGGGATACATGCGGACGTGCATTGTCCTGTTGGAACAGCAAGTTCCCTTGCCGGTCTAGGAATGGTAGAACGATGGGTTCGATGACGGTTTGGATGTACCGTGCACTATTCAGTGTCCCCTCGACGATCACCAGTGGTGTACGGCCAGTGTAGGAGATCGCTCCCCACACCATGATGCCGGGTGTTGGCCCAGTGTGCCTCGGTTGTATGCAGTCCTGATTGTGGCGCTCACCTGCACGGCGCCAAACACGCATACGACCATCATTGGCACCAAGGCAGAAGCGACTCTCATCGCTGAAGACGACACGTCTCCATTCGTCCCTCCATTCACGCCTGTCGCGACACCACTGGAGGCGGGCTGCACGATGTTGGGGCGTGAGCGGAAGACGGCCTAACGGTGTGCGGGACCGTAGCCCAGCTTCATGGAGACGGTTGCGAATGGTCCTCGCCGATACCCCAGGAGCAACAGTGTCCCTAATTTGCTGGGAAGTGGCGGTGCGGTCCCCTACGGCACTGCGTAGGATCCTACGGTCTTGGCGTGCATCCGTGCGTCGCTGCGGTCCGGTCCCAGGTCGACGGGCACGTGCACCTTCCGCCGACCACTGGCGACAACATCGATGTACTGTGGAGACCTCACGCCCCACGTGTTGAGCAATTCGGCGGTACGTCCACCCGGCCTCCCGCATGCCCACTATACGCCCTCGCTCAAAGTCCGTCAACTGCACATACGGTTCACGTCCACGCTGTCGCGGCATGCTACCAGTGTTAAAGACTGCGATGGGGCTCCGTATGCCACGGCAAACTGGCTGACACTGACGGCGGCGGTGCACAAATGCTGCGCAGCTAGCGCCATTCGACGGCCAACACCGCGGTTCCTGGTGTGTCCGCTGTGCCGTGCGTGTGATCATTGCTTGTACAGCCCTCTCGCAGTGTCCGGAGCAAGTAAGGTGGGTCTGACACACCGGTGTCAATGTGTTCTTTTTTCCATTTCCAGGAGTGTATATTGCTTACTGGAAAAGAAGAGTTGTTTCTCTGGGTGAGATGCCAAAGAAATGTATTGGTTCATGTATGTTGTAGCAACTTGCCTGATGATATATATTTGTTGGGTTTAATTGTATTGTAAATCACACTGTACATGAAATCATTGACTATATATTTGGTCCTGCTGTCAATATTCTTTTGAATAATTACCCCCCAAAAGGGTCAATGATATTGTAAATACGAATAGTGTTACAAGACTCAACAGGAAGAGATAAGTGTACTGAAAATTTGGTTCTGTGAAGGTTTTTGAATTTTTAAGTACAAATAAAAATAAATAATTAGGTAAATATAAATACTAATTCATCGTTTATCGAATTTACAAACATTCCTTGATTCCCCAAAATAGAATTTGTTCAGATGATTCAAAATTTCACTGAACTTCAAATTACGTTTCAATGTGTAATTTCACGAAAAAAGGCAGTGTATCACAAAAATAAGGGAACAAATACTCATTATTTAAAGTATGAGAATTTCCTTTTTATTTTGGATAAGAATTTGATGAAAATAAAGTTCAATATAGGCTAGCAGCTGGAATCATCTTGCATAGTAGTATGAACCCTACCAATGACGTAATACACAAAGTGTTGAGGTCTTATTTCTAGGTGGCTCTGGCTTGTTATGCTGTTGACCAGTCTGAAACTAACTAGCATAACAGAGAGATGCAAAGGCAGAGGCTGTTGCTTTTGGAAGTATCACTTTGTTAGGATTGATTTGAGAAGTGTGAAGATATTCAGGTAATGACGTTGCTCCACTGCTTGATCGCTTGTCATTTATCAAGAGTTTGAGAAAAACACGATTTCTTTTTCTTTTCTGGTTAGGGTCAGTTGATTAAGCTATCGAGACATAACTAAACCAAGTTACATAGCTTGGCCTCTGAGTTGCATTTTGCTAACTAATTACATGGTAGAATTGCATGTTCTTTATCAGAGGTGGTTTTTGTAAAGTTGATTGTAATTGCTAGAGACTGAGGTTCATAATACAGCTCTGAATGCTAGTCTCTTTTCAATTGTTCAGTAAGTCGAATCTTTCCCACTGTCTCCTCACGAATATTTATTTGACTTTGCTACTGCGTGTTGCCGCATTGCACTCAGCGGAAAACAGTTGCATAAAGTATATAAAGCAAACTGCTTTCCGTTGCACCCAGTAAGGTTTTTTCTTTAGCTAGTTTGCTGTGGAGCTTATTTTAATATTAATCACTTTCCAGCAGCCCTGGGTTTTCATTGCCACAAGGTAAATCATGAAAATTTGTTAGGGCCGGTTGAACATCAGTCAGCACTCAGTAAAAGCGTTGACAGGCAAGCTTTGCATTTCAAAATTATTATCAGTTTAGGTTCAGTAAAGCTTAGTTCAGTTATAAGACAATCTTATTCTTACAGAGCAAGGTTACATACACTATGTGATCAAAAGTATCCGGACATCTGGCTGAAAACGACTTACAAGCTCGTGGCTCCCTCCATCGGTAATGCTGGAATTCAGTATGGTGTTGGCCCACCTTTAGCCTTAATGACAGCTTCCACTCTTTCAGGCATATGTTCAATCAGGCCTGGAAGACTTCTCGGGGAATGGCAGCCCATTCTTCAGGGAGTGCTGCACTGAGGAAAGGTATCGATGTCGGTCGGTGAGACCTGGCACGAAGTCAGCATTCCAAAACATCCGAGAGGTGTTCTATAGAATTCAGGTCAGGACTCTGTGCAGGGAAGTTCAGTACAGGGATGTTATTGTCGTGTAGCCACTCCGACACAGGCCGTGCATTATGAACAGGTGCTCGATCGTGTTGAAAGATGCAATCGCCATCCCCGAATTGTTCTTCAACAGTGGGAAGCGAGAAGGTGATTAAAACATCAATATAGACCTGTGCTGTGATAGCGCCACACAAAACAACAAGGGCTGTAAGCCCCCTCCTTGGAAAACACGACCATACCATAATACCACCGCCTTCGAATTTTACTGTTGGCACTACACACACTGGCAGATGACGTTCACCAGTCATTCGCCATACCCATACCCTGCCGTCGGAGTGCCACATTGTGTACCGTCATTCGTCACTTCACACATTGTTTTTCCACTGTTTAGTCGTCCAATGTTTACGCTCCTTACACCAAGTGAGGCTTCGTTTGGCATTTACCGGCGTGATGTGTGGCTTATGAGCAGCCGCTTGACCATGAATTCCAAGTTTTCTGGCCTCCCACCTAACTGTCATAGTACTTGCAGTGGATCCTGATGCAGTTCGGAATTCCTGTGTGATGGTCTGGATAGATGTCTGCCTATTACACATTACGACCCTCTTCAACTGTCGGTGGTTTCTGTCAGTCAACAGACGAGGTCGGCCTGTTCGGTATTGTGATGTACGTGTCACTATCACATCGGAAACAGTGGACCTACGGATGTTTAGCAGTGTGGAAATCTCGCGTACAGACGTATGACGCAAGTGACACCCAATCACCTTACCACGTTCAAAGTCCGTGAGTTCCGCGGAGCGCCCCAATCTGCTCTCTCACAATGTCTAATTACAGGGCTATTACAAATGATTGAAGCGATTTCATATATTCACTGTAGCTCCATTCATTGACATATGGTCACGACACACTACAGATACGTAGAAAAACTCATAAAGTTTTGTTCGGCTGAAGCCGCACTTCCGGTTTCTTAAACAGGACATTGGAAAACCGATGGATCGGTTGTGGTGGAGATCATGATCAGCAATTATGTCATGGCCTCCACGGTCTCCCGACTTAACCCCATGCGATTTCTTTCTGTGGGGTTATGTGAAAGATTCAGTGTTTAAACCTCCTCTACCAAGAAACGTGCCAGAACTGCGAGCTCGCATCAACGATGCTTTCGAACTCATTGATAAGGACATGCTGCGCCGAGTGTGGGAGGAACTTGATTATCGGCTTGATGTTCTGCCGAATCACTAAAGGGGCACATATCGAACATTTGTGAATGCCTAAAAAACTTTTTGAGTTTTTGTATGTGTGTGCAAAGCATTGTGAAAATATCTCAAATAATAAAGTTATTGTAGAGCTGTGAAATCGCTTCAATCATTTGTAATAACCCTGTACTACTGAGGTCACTGATATGGAGTACCTGGCAGTAGATGGCAGCACAATACACCTACTATGAAAAAAGTATGTTTTTGGGGGTGTTCGGATACTTTTGATCACATGGAGTGCGTGCATATGTGTCAATTAGTGTTCGGGATTTTACTTAATCAGCTACGTACGTAAAAGTGTTTGGCGTTTTAATAAAAGCATTATGGAGATCTATTCTTTCAAAATTCTATTTATAATTTTATTTAGGGTTTTTATTCTTTTATCTTTGTGTGTTAGAATGGGTAGACAAGCCCTGTGGCGTCACTTGTTGTAACGCTGTTCACTACACTGCACAGTACAGAATACCACAGGATAGGTAATTTAGTATATAATTTTAGGGTTTTAATTATTTTCCGGTAAAAGTTATTGCGTACAGCTGTAAGTTTCGGAAGGATTTGGCGGCTCTTTTTATCAGATAGTGTTTACGTAAACGCACTACTTGCATTGTCCAGATTCACGTTACAATATAGATGCATTCGAAAGTTAAAGAATTGGAAACTAGTTTGCATACAAAACAACAACAAGCAAATCACCATTTAAAAATACCGTTACAATGGCCCTGCTGCAGTAAGATAGGATTCTGTGCCGGGCCCGTTGTAGAAGAGGCGGACAGTGTGTGTTCTCCTAGGTTAATACACGGCAGCGCCGGCCACAGCCTGCCCAAAGTGTGTTTCAGTGGTAGCAGGACAATTACCGGCGCTGCAGCCGTGATGGAGTGGGCCGCAGTGCTGCCCTTCCTACTGCTGGCAGGCCGCCTGTTGACACACGACAGCCACGTGGCCACATTTGCCTTACGCCCAACACAACGCAGCACTAAGCGGGCATCGCCTTCTGGTACGCTCGCTGCCGCACTCAGGGTAAGACTGTAGCGTCTGCGACGTGCGTGACTGACGATGCGACGCCGAGGATGGAGGACTCTTCTGAGTGCATTCAAACATGTAGTATTTTGATATACATAATTGTTCCATTTCTTCGTTACGACGTATTTTGCACTCGTTCTATCAGATTTTGATTATAACTATCTGCATTCTTTGTACCTTTTTTACAGTTTTTAGAAATTATTTCCACTTGAGAATCAGATTTAGAATTCATCTTTTCAGAAAGATTTAACAGAATCTAACTAAAATAAAAATAACTTCAGCAGCAGGGCAGTAGTCCTCGACTGATGACACTTTTCAAAACATACGACATTTTCAAACCCTGGTAACTATGGCAATATGTAGTGGACTGGTGCCCTTTTCAATGAAAACTGGCAGATAAAGTCGTAAAGTACGTATTGAATTCGTAACTACTTTTTAAAAAAAATGATTGATGCCCATTTCAAAACGACTGATTCAATTGCAAATGTGTTCCTTAGAAGAAGAACGGTACCTAGAATAAGTTTTACGCTAGAGTCCATGCTTCAGACGAAAAACATACAAATTTCGTCCTAAGCAAAGGTAATGTTTGTATTTTTGTTTATTCCACTTCTAACATGAGAAAACATATACTGCGTGAAACGAAAACTGGGCACATAGTCAACGTCACTATTATTATCCCTGCGACAAAAAGCACGCTATTTCTGTATTCCCCTGGTCATAGTAGCTTATTATTCATTTCTGTAATTTATTTTAATCATCAATCACCATTTAGAGATTGCGCTTCATCCTCATGTTATGTTTTCAGCTGCGGTCGTTACAGACACGGTAACGCTTCGAAAGTATGTATATGTCAACATAATTATTAAACATTCACTCCATAGACATTAAGTATTAAAATACATTTACAGTAGTCTTGTGTATAGTTTTTATATAAAATTGTGCACAAACAGATCAATATTCACAGCTAATTGATCAGTCGTTATATAACTTGCTTCTGTCGTTTAGGCAGGTCTGACGTTTTATAACACTTCAACTTGCGCTTGAGAATGGCTGTAAAAACGAAATCATAATTTTGTAAAATTAACTAATAGTAGTTTACAGTTTAATGGCGGAAACGCGCGTTCTCGCTCTCCTTTCTGAACGAGTCGACTCCAGTTGTGTCTGATAACTGATTCAGTTGACGAGTGGGCTGCAGCGGGGACACACGAGTGGAGTGCACGAGCACACGGAGACGGCGAGTTCGGATTTGATGTCACAGGATTCGCTGACGAATTTAAAGCGAGATTCGGGGCCCATTTCTGATCTCTGGTAGAAAGGTTAATCAGTTCCGAGACGGCTGGAAGCCGTATTAAGCATGTAATGGGTAGTGTTTTTGGTGTTTCCATATTTTGATCCACCACCTGTAGGTGTGTCATGAACATAACAAGAATACAGGGCTATTCAGAAAGATGCACCCTAATGAATTGATTTTCATATCGTGGAATATAAACTGGATATGAATAATCTACACACCTTTGGAGAGAAGAGGATCTAAAGTTTCGACTACTGCCCCTTGAGTGGTGACGGTTGCGCAATGCAGATAATCACCAGAGTGCTCGTGACATCAGACATTCAGCTCGCGTCAGTTGTGACCATCTTGTAGCAGTAGGTCTTCTACATTCTTGTGTTAGGAAGAAGCGCCTTGGCATTTTCACTGCAGGAGGCATTTTGTCCGACTCGGAATTCAAATGGTTCAAATGGCTCTGAGCACTATGGGACTCAACTTCTGAGGTCATTAGTCCCCTAGAACTTAGAACTAGTTAAACCTAACTAACCTAAGGACATCACAAACATCCATGCCCGAGGCAGGATTCGAACCTGCGACCGTAGCGGTCTTGCGGTTCCAGACTGCAGCGCCTTTAACCGCACGGCGACTCGGAATTGAACCACGAACCAAGTAAAGGAAAAACCGTCGATGTGTACAATTTTGACAGTCCGAACAAAGGACGAAACAAAGGCCCACTTTGTGTACATAGTTCAAGTAAGTCAACGGATAGAGCTAGTTGAGAAGTAGGAATCTCATCTGTTGTATGGTGACTTCTGAGACAGCTTTGGCCCACAAGCCATACTGCTTACTATTTGTATAGGATTTTGTTGAAAATGACAAAGTAAGGCATACTGAACTTTGCGGCTAAATGGGAACGTAGATGGCGGATTAAAACGTTTCTCCTGCACTGAATTTTTGAAGACAAAACGAGATTTCAGCTTAGTTGAAGGGTGAAAAGACTCGTTGTTCGCATGTTGTGCCTGAAAAATCCTTATGAAACATTGTGACATGAGTCTCAGTGAAAGTAAATGTGTTTGTTTCGTGCCTTTTCGTAAATCAAAGGGCCACAAAATTTTTTTGCGGAGGAAACTGTTATTAGAATAACATACCCGAAAATGTTGGAAAAATAGTTCTGTCCTAAACTTACCAAAGAATCACAAGACTTCATTTCTCAACAGGTTTGGAGCTTTGCCCCACTGGCGTTTTCATGTCTGCGGATTTTCGAATGAGTCTTTTTCTCAAGAAAGGGTAGGTTACACGGAAAAGGAAGACCGATTCTCTCATGTTCTGGCCACCGAGGTACCCTGGTCTCTCTCCATGTGATTTTTTCCTCGGGGTTCTGTAAAAGAGGCAGTTCACGTTCCATCTCTACCAACAACTCCATCCTGCGGAACCGTATCACAGCTGAGGTGAACTCTGTAACACAAGAGGTGACTCCTCGTATGTGAAACGAGTTCGGCTACTGCTCAAATGTTTGCTTTGTAGCAGGAGGGGGTTACAATGAACGTCTCAAACCTGCGTTTGTTAGCTTTAAAACTTTCTGTTTCCAGATGCATGTAGATTATTCATATTCAATTTATATTTTATGAAATAAAAAATAATGAATTCGTGAATAATACTGTACAACAGAAAAGAGAGCCAGTTGGCCAGTTGAGAAACCAGTTTTAGTAAAACCGTATATTAATGAGTTTCACAAATTTCGTTGTAATAAACTTTCCCAACATACAAATAATCATATTTCTACACAAAGTGAAAAAAAGAAAAAACCTAAAGAGATCATCGTCCGTTGTTCTGTCTGAAAACTTTATGTGAAGTATACAGGGTGATTCAAAACTGTTATTACAGGCTTCTAGTGGTTGCTGAGGGGACTTAGTGCATGAAGTTTTCTACAAGGAATTCACGTCCTGAAATGTAGCGTTTGGATGTAAAATCTGTATGAGAATCGGATAACTTTCAAACCTCCCGGTACGCAAATAGCGGAAACAACAAGCTTTGACCTGTGTACTGTAGCAACTTCTCCTCGGGTTCTCTTCTGTGAGATGAAGAACATCTTCTAAGCTAAGAGTGCATCGTGTCCGTGGAGCACCTCCTAGTTTCGAACTACCAGCTTCTCGCAGGCGTTGTTGCACTAGACGAAAGAGTTGCGTGATGTAATTACAACAGGGACCGAGGACGGTGTCCTCTTCTCGGCTTGTGGGCGTACCCTGAAGTGGAAGATTTGAAAATCATAATATCTTTAAACCGATTTTATATCCAAATGGTACATTTCCGGACATAGGATCCTTATCAAAACTTCATCTACTAAGTCCGCTTTACAATTCCTGAAAGCCTGTAATAGAAATTTTGAATCAACCTATCCACTTATTCTTATACCGACATTACGATATATTTTTATATAACTGTAAAACGTCACTTTGACAGAATATGAAACAAACTGGAAAGTATTGTTAAGGTGTACAAGTATGACATGCGGATTTCAGAGAACAGATGTCGCGCCAATGCAGTTTGAGCTATAAAGATCTGGCTCTGAGCACTATGGGACTAAACATCTATGGTCAACAGTCCCCTAGAACTTAGAACTACTTAAACCTAAGTAACCTAAGGACATCACGCAACACCCAGTAATCACGAGGCAGAGAAAATCCCTGACCTCGCCGGGAATCGAACCCGGGAACCCGGGCGCGGGAAGCGAGAACGCTACCGCACGACCACGAGCTGCGTACAATATAAAGATCTGACACTGCGCCATTTTGTTGTGTCATCAATAAGTGACAGACGCGCACAAGTGATAAATTGGACAAGTGTGTGCATAGTGTTGTGGTGTTGTGTTCAATATGTCTAAATTTACCGCAGAAAGAGCACTAGCGGACAGCAATAATTTTCTGTTTTCATTTGAAGAAAACCGCTGATGTATCATACGATTACTTCGAGAAGCTTATAGTGAACGTGCTCCATCGCAAGATACCTGTGAAAGATCGTTTCGACGGTTCAAAACTGGTGATTTCGATGTTGCAGCGACGAGCTTGGTAAATCGCCAAAAACATACGAAAATGTGAAACTGGAAGCATTGTTGAACGAAGATGATTCGCAAACACCAAAAGAAATATAGTTGGGTGTCACACGATTAGAACGATAGGCAAATGGAAAAGCGCAAAAACACATGCGACATTTTGCTCGCTCAGTACAAAAGAATGTCATTTTTCCATCATATAGTTACAGGGTATGAGAAGTGGATTTGATTGACCCAAGTGCAAAAAATCTTTGGGTAGACCCAGACCCACCATCTACATCGACCGCAAGACCGAAAAGTTTTGGCAAAAAGACGATGCTCTGTATTTGGTGGGATCAGAGGGGCGTGGTCTATTACGAGCTGTTGAAACCTGGCAAAACGGTTTCAGCCGTGGTAAAAATTGCTGTTTTGAAGAGCGCGCCGCAGCGTGTAGTGTGAAGGAAGCAGTCGCCCTCCGTTTCTGGCGGTGACGCCGCTGTGGCAATCGCAGCTTTGGTGTCTCCCTCTCGTGGGAAAGGGGAAAGGTTGCCTGTTTACGTGCATTTAAGGGGCGCTATGAGCTCGCCAGTCGTCCAGTCTCTCGTCCCCAGCTTGCTGTCTCTCGCCCGCATCTGTTAGGCAGTTAGTGTCTGTCTGTCGTTCGGAGTGCTAGTATGTCTGTCGTTCGGATCAACCTTTAAAGCCGGCAAAATGAGAGTCTTTCCACTCCGCCAGTACGAGAACTCAGGGAGTGGTCGCCCGGTCGGGGCTTAGTCCCTGCATCTGAGTCTGCGCGTTAGGCCGCCAGTCTGCTCGAGTTTGCTCAGGCAATGGTCACTGGCGGTAGGATCGATCGGTTGGTCGGTCGCGCACTGAGACACAAGATGACTTGTCCGTCTTGAGCGTCGGCGCATGTGAGGTCGCCACGTGAGTCCAGTGGGCCGTGGCGTATAGCGAGGGGTAGTGACACGGGAGCAACAGGAGTCAGCCCACGACATCAGTCTGACCGGTGCGAGCTGGGATGCCGTGAGACGGGAGATCGGCGCGCCTTCCTGCGCCCGTTGAAGCGGCTGGCAGCGGACGGTTCGGGAGAGCGATTTGGGGGTGCTGCGCCAGGTCTTCTCGAGAAATCGCAGTTTATTAGAAGTTACGTGATTGGTGATATGTTGTTTGATTTACTCTTGTTAAATTCTACTCGTTTACTTGGTGAGGTTACCACCGTTCTTCTCCGTTTGCCCACCCGCGGGAAGGTGGTTGTTTATAAATTGGGTGGTCCGTTTTTCCCTTGTGGAGTAGGGTCAGGTTAGAGCAACCTGCGGTTCGGGTTGTTCGGCAATCTCCCTATCAATCTACCGTACGTTAGTAGCTGCCTCTGTCATGTGTGTCGGATTTGGTGTGTTAACGAATTTATTGATTGGAGTGTAACGGCCTAATACCTGAAATATGTTTTGATCTTTGGAAACTTTGATATTATTGCCTGTGATCTTGAGAGGCGGTATCTGTGTACTGTAGGGCATCTTAACTATTGTTTGGCCAACCTTGTACAATTTTATATAAGATTGCATTTCATGGGCTTTTATTTAAATGATCATTTTAGTATATAAAGTTGCCAGCCTTTCACCGTAAGACTTTTCTTCGAAGTTAAAATCAAGTTGCACCTTCGGTGGCAAGGTTAATATTTTAATTGTTAGTGTTTTGTACCATTTCCATCCCTCCTACGGGGGGTGCATAGTTTGTATGCTTGTGTAAATTGTTAAAACTCTTAGTTAGAGTTATCTGGTGGGCTGCAGATTTGCACCAGTTTAGTCTTTCAGAGGCTGTTGTGAGCGGTCGTAACTACGGCCATGTCAAAAGGGAGCGGCAAGGTTCTCTGCCCAGAAGCTCATACAGTCAAAACTTGTTTCTTTCTGCCTCTGAATAAATTGTAACTTTGATATTTAGAGGGTGCTTTCTGATTATAATTTTAAATCCGTTTCTTTTAAAAAATGCTTTTATGCATTATTAGAGTGAATAAAATTCCCATTTGTTAAAAGGAATTTGGTTATGATTTCATCAGTTACTCCCTGGCAGTTACTTCCATGCTTACATAGTATGATTAAATGTGTTAATGTTCTTGATGAATCGCTAGTAAATAAAATTAATTCTTAAGAATATTCTTTGAAAATAAATCACGCTTTAGGTTAATATTAAACATTATCAACAACAATTGACCGATCTGAACCGTTCGCTGCTTGAAAAAAGGCCACAATACCGAAAGAGGCAACACACAGTCATTTTTCTTCATGATAATGTCCCTTCACACAGGGGAAAACCGGTTCGCGACACACTGGAAGCACTCGGCTGGAAGTCCTACCCCATACAGATTACTCGCCAGACTTGCCTCCTTCCGATTACCACTCGTTTGCACCGATGGATCGCGCACTTTCTGAGCAGCGCTTTGGTTAGTGAGATGATCTGAAGAAATGGCTCGATGAGTGGTTCGAAGCAAAAGGGGAAAATTTTTACTGGTGTGGTATTAACAAATTGCCCGAAATATGGGAAAAATGTATAACAAACGATGGAGCATACTTTGAATAAAGCACTATTTATCATTCTTCCGAATTCAATATTTTTTTAGAAAAAGATACCCGCATTTCATTCTTGTACACCAACTATTGTGATACGTCATATTTAAACTTGTTCATCACCTATCTCGTATAACAATTAAACATAAACATGAAGTATTACAAATATTGTAATGGAGCATGTGCAGACAAAAACGCCGGTGGAAATCACGAATAAAGTGGTGACATCCGCAAGACAGGTGCCTCACACAAGCCTAGGGCGGAAGCTCGCGGAGATGCCGTTAGAGACGAAGTGCCTTCCGCTGCTCGCGCTGGCCGCTGCAGCTGCCTTGCCGGATAGTGTCCAGGCCACCATGAGGGACGCGCGTCGCCCTTCAGGGCCGCTTCCTCCTGAGCGAGTACCTGCGAGCCAGACGGAGAGGGTCTGAGCCGCTTTGGACGGCGACGCGGTGCGCCCACTTCCTCAGCAGGCCGTAGTTCTCGGCCATCTGCTTCTGCCGCCACTTTGGTCGCTGCTTCGCAGACTGGAAGCCGGAGTGTACCAGGAAGGCGTTGTCCAGCACTAAGAACCGCCAACCAGAAGCGAACATCTCGTAGGCCTGTGTACAAAAACAACACGTTTCACTTCTAATAGAGTAACACACTAGACAGAGCAAATATTCCGCCGAGACATAGCAGCACGGCAACATTATTGTGTGTCTCTGTAAAACTGGTATTAATATACAGAGGGGTCCAAAGAAAATGTATCCACTGTTTAAAAGTCCATAACTGCAAACTAATTGACGTAGTTGTCTCATTTTTGGTGAAAGTGTATCTTAAAGTCCAACTTAAAGATATCACTGTAGGTGTTCGAAATGGTCACCAAATATCCACACACAAACGATGCCGCCGAACTGCAGCACGATCTACTGACTGCAACGAGTTCAGTTGGATATTTGCACATGAATGTACGATGGATTCTTCGAAGTTCATCCAATGTGCGTGGCTTTTGTCGATAAGCGACGACCTTTAGTGTTCCCCACAGGTAAAACTCCAGAGGAGTTAGGTCTGGGGCACGTGGTGGATACTCCAGAGCATCTCTACGGCCTATCCATCTTCCTGGTAGATTTTCGTCGTGATACGCCCTAACACGATTTTGGTAGTGGGCTGGGGCACCATCCTGTTGAAAGTAAACTCTTCCGCCGGCCGGTGTGGCCAAGCGGTTCTAGGCACTTCAGTCTGGAACCGCGCGACCGCTACGGTCGCAGGTTCGAATCCTACCTCGGGCATGGATGCGTGTGTTGTCCTTAGGTTAGTTAGTTTTAAGTGGTTCTAAGTTCTAGGGGACTGATGACTTCAGATGTTAAGTCCCATAGTGCTCAGAGCCATTTGAACAATTTTTTTTTTTTGTTTTTTTTTGTTTTGTTTTCGAGTGATAAACAAGATTCCTGGATTCAGTTTATCGCGCAACGACAGACGGAAAACCGTTTTTACAGATATAAGAAATGATGAAGGGGATTATAAGTCTCGGATGGCATGTAAAATGGATGTCTGAAGCTTCTGAAGGTACACCTCAGCGGTAACTGTCCGTCAAAGAAGGATGGCCCAATCAAGACACGGTAAGACACCCCACACCACAAATTCACGGGTTTGTCTACAGGGACGTTCGGATTTTCGACGGCCCAGTAGATGAAATTGTGGCGATTTTCTGTACCACTGCGTTTGAACTGTGCCTCATCAGACCACACACCACAATCATCTCTGAAAACTCTTCATCGTTGTGCACCATGTTAGTAAACCACCCGCAGTACTCCATTCTACGATCTGGGTCGTCCTCGTTCATTGCGTGTAGCGATCGTGGGATGTAGCACTTCCATTTTGCTGTCATCAAAATTCACCAAATACTTGAGCGACTCACTCCAGTTTCACGGGCACACTGTCTCACAGACTTCTGTGTACATCTTTAACACAGCCTTCGGCTTCAAATTTGTCTCGCATGCGAGGAATCGTTAAACGTGTCGGTGGCTCTGTTTGATACTCATTTCGCCATTGTCATTGAACCTCATTAATGTGTTCGTACTTAAAATATCACTTCAAAACTGACATCCTTTCATCGAATGTAAGCCTTGCGCCAGCCATGTTTACTCGAGTAAGTAGGTGCGACTAAGAACAAAACACTGACTATCTGGCGACTGTCATCTGACAAAACAAAACAACGAAAAACAACGCTTGTGTGGCGATTGCCGGAATTAAAAACTATTACACTACCAAAGATGAGACAACTCAGTCAATTACTTTGCCACTTATGAACTTTTAAACAGTGGATACATTTTTTTGGACCCCTCTGTATAACATACTGGAGGTAGCGGGAAAGATATATTTTAAAGAGCATGCAACTCTTCCTCTTCAGATCTCTGATGTTCTTTGTTTCCCAAGTCTTCAATGAAGAAAAAAGGAAGGAAGAATCATTAGAGACGGAGCACGAACTCGGTTTGTGTCAGCGATGAGGAAGGAATTTAAAAATGGTTCAAATGGCTCTGAGCACTATGGGACGTAACAGCTGAGGTCATCAGTCCCCTAGAACTTAGAACTACTTAAGCCTAAGTAACCTAACGACATCACACACATCCATGCTCGAGGCAGGATTCGAACCTGCGACCGTAGCAGTCGCGCGGTTCCGGACTGAAGCATCTAGAACCGCTCGGCCACCGCGGCGGGCGGAAAGAATTCGGCCGTGCCCATTCAAAGGAACCATCCTCGAATTTTCCTGGAGCGATTTTGTGAAATGGCGGAATACCTAAATCGGAAACAGGTTTGAACCGTCGTCCTTCCAAATGTGAGTCCAGTCTGCTAACCACTGCGCCCCCTCGCTCAGTTCTTCAATGAAGGTACGAAGAACTGTCTTGTAGCTTTTAAACTGACCAGTTACTAACGTGGTGCAGATTTCAGAAATCCTTACACTTCTGCTGCAGTTCTGCCTTATATGCATCGAATATAGACAACCACTGTTGATGAGTCGAACAATCGTGAGAACAATACGCAGTCTCTACCTCCTATTCGTTTCTCTGTGTACATTTCACTTATTGTCATTTAAGAGGAGTTTATTACTGAATTCTCTCTCCGAAACGGCTGGATGTCTGTACGAGTTATAAAGTGGCATATTTCTTTTATAGCTGCTATCTAGAACCCCCCCACCCCCCATGAACCATGGACCTTGCCGTTGGTGGGGAGGCTTGTGTGCCTCAGCGATACAGATAGCCGTACCGTAGGTACAACCACAACGGAGTGGTATCTGTTGAGAGGCCAGACAAACGTGTGGTTCCTGAAGAGGGGCAGCAGCCTTTTCAGTAGTTGCAAGGGCAACAGTCTGGATGATTGACTGATCTGTCCTTGTAACAATAACCAAAACGGCCTTGCTGTGCTGGTACTGCGAACGGCTGAAAGCAAGGGGAAACTACGGCCGTAATTTCTCCCGAGGGCATGCAGCTTTACTGTATGATTAAATGATGATGGTGTCCTCTTGGGTAAAATATTCCGGAGGTAAAATAGTCCCCCATTCGGATCTCCGGGCGGGGACTACTCAAGAGGATGTCGTTATCAGGAGAAAGAAAACTGGCGTTCTACGGATCGGAGCGTGGAATGTCAAATCCCTTAATCGGGCAGGTAGGTTAGAAAATTTAAAAAGGGAAATGGATAGGTTAAAGTTAGATATAGTGGGAATTAGTGAAGTTCGGTGGCAGGAGGAACAAGACTTCTGGTCAGGTGACTACAGGGTTATAAACACAAAGTCAAATAGGGGTAATGCAGGAGTAGGTTTAATAATGAATAGGAAAATAGGAATGCGGGTAAGCTACTACAAACAGCATAGTGAACGCATTATTGTGGCCAAGATAGATACGAAGCCCACACCTACTACAGTAGTACAAGTTTATATGCCAACTAGCTCTGCAGATGACGAAGAAATTGAAGAAATGTATGATGAAATAAAAGAAATTATTCAGATAGTGAAGGGAGACGAAAATTTAATAGTCCTGGGTGACTGGAATTCGAGTGTAGGAAAAGGGAGAGAAGGAAACGTAGTAGGTGAATATGGATTGGGGGGGGAAGAAATGAAAGAGGAAGCCGCCTGGTAGAATTTTGCACAGAGCACAACTTAATCATAGCTAACACTTGGGTTAAGAATCATGATAGAAGGTTGTATACATGGAAGAACCCTGGAGATACTAAAAGGTATCAGATAGATTATATAATGGTAAGACAGAGATTTAGGAACCAGGTTTTAAATTGTAAGACATTTCCAGGGGCAGATGTGGACTCTGACCACAATTTATTGGTTATGACCTGTAGATTAAAACTGAAGAAACTGCAAAAAGGTGGGAATTTAAGGAGATGGGACCTGGATAAACTGAAAGAACCAGAGGTTGTAGAGAGTTTCAGAGAGAGCATAAGGGAACAATTGACAGGAATGGGGGAAAGAAATACAGTAGAAGAAGAATGGGTAGCTTTGAGGGATGAAGTAGTGAAGGCAGCAGAGGATCAAGTAGGTAAAAAGAAGAGGGCTAGTAGAAATCCTTGGATAACAGAAGAAATATTGAATTTAATTGATGAAAGGAGAAAATATAAATATGCAGTAAGTGAAGCAGGCAAAAGGGAATACAAACGTCTCAAAAATGAGATCGACAGGAAGTGCAAAATGGCTAAGCAGGCATGGCTAGAGGACAAATGTAAGGATGTGGAGGCTTATCTCACTAGGGGTAAGATAGATACTGCCTACAGGAAAGTTAAAGAGACCTTTGGAGATAAGAGAACCACTTGTATGAACATCAAGAGCTCAGATGGAAACCCAGTTCTAAGCAAAGAAGGGAAAGCAGAAAGGTGGAAGGAGTATATAGAGGGTCTATACAAGGGCGATGCACTTGAGGACAATATTATGGAAATGGAAGAGGATGTAGATGAAGATGAAATGGGAGATACGATACTGCGTGAAGAGTTTGACAGAGCACTGAAAGACCTGAGTCGAAACAAGGCCCCGGAGTAGACAACATTCCATTGGAACTACTGACGGCCTTGGGAGAGCCAGTCCTGACAAAACTCTACCATCTGGTGAGCAAGATGTATGAAACAGGCGAAATACCCTCAGACTTCAAGAAGAATATAATAATTCCAATCCCAAAGAAAGCAGGTGTTGACAGATCTGAAAATTACTGAACAATCAGTTTAATAAGCCACAGCTGCAAAATACTAACACGAATTCTTTACAGACGAATGGAAAAACTAGTAGAAGCCGACCTCGGGGAAGATCAGTTTGGATTCCGTAGAAATACTGGAACACGTGAGGCAATACTGACCTTACGACTTATCTTAGAAGAAAGATTAAGGAAAGGCAAACCTACGTTTCTAGCATTTGTAGACTTAGAGAAAGCTTTTGACAATGTTGACTGGAATACTCTCTTTCAAATTCTAAAGGTGGCAGGGGTAAAATACAAGGAGCGAAAGGCTATTTACAATTTGTATAGAAACCAGATGGCAGTTATAAGAGTCGAGGGGCATGAAAGAGAAGCAGTGGTTGGGAAGGGAGTAAGACAGGGTTGTAGCCTCTCCCCGATGCTATTCAATCTGTATATTGAGCAAGCAGTAAAGGAAACAAAAGAAAAATTCGGAGTAGGTATTAAAATCCATGGAGAAGAAATAAAAACGTTGAGGTTCGCCGATGACATTGTAATTCTGTCAGAGACAGCAAAGGACTTGGAAGAGCAGTTGAACGGAATGGATAGTGTCTTGAAGGGAGGATATAAGATGAACATCAACAAAAGCAAAACGAGGATAATGGAATGTAGTCGAATTAAGTCGGGTGATGTTGAGGGTATTAGATTAGGAAATGAGACACTTAAAGTAGTAAAGGAGTTTTGCTATTTGGGGAGCAAAATAACTGATGATGGTCGAAGTAGAGAGGATATAAAATGTAGACTGGCAATGGCAAGGAAAGCGTTTCTGAAGAAGAGAAATTTGTTAACATCGAGTATAGATTTAAGTGTCAGGAAGTCGTTTCTGAAAGTATTTGTATGGAGTGTAGCCATGTATGGAAGTGAAACATGGACGGTAAATAGTTTGGACAAGAAGAGAATAGAAGCTTTCGAAATGTGGTGCTACAGAAGAATGCTGAAGATTAGATGGGTAGATCACATAACTAATGAGGAAGTATTGAATAGGATTGGGGAGAAGAGAAGTTTGTGGCACAACTTGACCAGAAGAAGGGATCGGTTGGTAGGACATGTTCTGAGGCATCAAGGGATCACCAATTTAGTATTGGAGGGCAGCGTGGAGGGTAAAAATCGTAGGGGGAGACCAAGAGATGAATACACTAAGCAGATTCAGAAAGATGTAGGTTGCAGTAGGTACTGGGAGATGAAGAAGCTTGCAGAGGATAGAGTAGCATGGAGAGCTGCATCAAACCAGTCTCAGGACTGAAGACCACAACAACAACATCTAGAAAACCATGACCGCCCTTCTACTGTGGCAATGAAGTCGTATGAAGTGTTTTCAAAGGTGTGTAACATTCAAGGGGGAGGCAGAAAAAGCATCATATGTACATAAGGCCACTCAGGCCTTATTTAGGGGGTGCTCCTTCGAGATCTACGCTGTGAACGTCGAGTTACGGAAGTACAACTTTGGGCTGACTTACCTCGGACGTCCGTTCTTGTCTCCATCGTGACCAAGCTGGAGTCAGTGCTCCTACAGATTCCAAGAGAGCAGCTGCAGGGGTTTGAACATATGAACCTACCATATATAAAGAGCGTTGCTATCCGATGTAGTTGGATCCAACAGCCTATCAATTTGCCGAGTACAGGCCAGTCAATTACAGGGATGTTATTCGCGTATAACCACTCCGCCACACGCCGTGCATTATGAACAGGTGCTTGATCGTGTCAAAAGATGCAATCGCAATCCCCGAATTGCTCTTCAACAGCATGGAAGCAAGGAGGTGCTTACAACATCAATGTAGGTCTGTGATGTAATAGTGCCACGCAAACAACAAGGGGTGCAAGGCCCCTCCATGAAAAACTCGTCACACCATAAAACCACCGCCTCCGAATTTTACTGTTGGCACTACACACGCCGGCAGATGACATTCATCGGACATTCCCTATGGCCACACCCTGCCATCGGATCCCCACACTGTGTACCGTGAATCGTCACTCCACACTCCACACAACTCCACACAATGCCGAGTGGAGTCGAACAGCAGCTAGCTGCGACTATTGCCGATTTGTAAGCATACAGTCAGTGTTCCGCTTTAGATCATGTATCTTCCTGAATGGGCGCGAGGTCTCCTGAGGTACTAATGGACGCCGTTGTTGATATTTTTAGACATTATTGCCCACGTGGCAAGTGCCAACAGTAGTAAGCGGGACGCGATGGCGTGCGGTAGAGCGGCATTATGGCTTCCGTATAGTTCATATTGCTATGTCCCTTACAGCGGGGAACTGTGGGTCTTCATTATCACTGACAGAACGTTTGTCAATGTGTGCACACAACATGCTTCACTTATAGAGAACATTATTACATCCCAATGGCGTAGGCTATGCCTCTAATGCTCTACCATTCATTTCAAATCACAAACGCGTGATTTTTTGGTAGCGGTAAAACATCGCATCAACGGTCAGACGTGTGACAATAATCGCACTTAGCTAGATGTGTAGTGATAAATGCTGTGCCTGTAAACTATTATATACTTCACATTAAATGAACATGTGCGCTTTTGTGGATTATTTACCAGTTATGGGTTTTATTGTTGGCAATATTGGCTCATTTGGAAGAAATTGCAACATTAATTCAGTGAACACTAGGCGTAAAAACGATTTGCAGTTGGATAACAGTTCTTTAAGCATTGCGTTGAAAAATCTCCACTATCAATCAGGTTTCATTTGTAATAGACGTCCAGCAGAACTTAACAAAAAACTGAGAGACAATCCACAAGCCTTCAAATCTAAGTGGAAAGGGTTCTTTGTTACACACTCATTATATTATGTACAGGTATTAATCACTGAATTTGAGAACTTTTCTCTGTAAAGTGTTATTTATTCATAGACTCTCTCAAATTTATTTGCATTTGATTAATTCCTTAGTTCTCTTGTCCGTAAATTTTCTAATCAAACCTTTGTTCTCAATCGTTCCATAACCAAGTAATTCGGTTCACATAGTCCTACGGAATCTGATAGCTACATAAAATAATTCAGCGAATTTGAATTGGATTGTGAATTAATTGTTGCTCAGTCGCATTCCGTCCATGCAGTGCTTATACACTGTACCAGCGGCCTGTAGACGGAAACATCACGAGGTGAGTTAAAACCGTGAACTGCAAGATTTGTAGTGTTAGGACAGTGTTTGTTGGACCCATTTCTGCAGAGACAGTTAGGCGCAGTACCACAATTCGTGCGAGGGCAACGTTGAGGTTTATGCACACGATAAAAGATAAACTGGACAGTGCCCCAAGACTCCCTTTTCGCCGCTTACATACTCTGAAGATTCTCGTATGAGTTCAGTCCGAAATAAATGTTTTCAGTAATGTTTTGAGTTTATTTAAGAATCCCAGTGTAACTATGAAACAGAAATTGCAAGAAAAACGTGCAAGGCACATCCGGGAAACAAATATCGCTAGTAAACGAAATTATAACAACACGACTTTTATACCAATGCATCTGCAACACTTTTGATAAGCTATTGGTTCTCGAGTGTCTCGCTGTCAGTCTTACCACTGTACCTTATGTCACCCTGTAAGTTAATATGTACATGACGCTCACCAACGGAAAACAGTTGCGCAGGTATGTCTTACAAGAAAGCCCTTGAATGCAAGGCCACAATAGGCCAGTGATGATAGAGCATTCAATGCCCCACATATTGTTTGCCATCAACCACAATATTTGCTGTTAATGGCAGCAGGGGACAGAACTGGAGGTATCCAGTGGTGACCACAGCATGAGGCTACGGAGTGTAGTTGGACTGCTTAGGCTACGAATAACTCACAACAGTACTATACTACTAATGGTGTTGATACAAATCAGAACAATGGCAATGATAAACAAAGCAAGCCGGCCGCGGTGGCCGTGTGGTTCTAGGCGCTGCAGTCCGGAACCGCGGGACTGCTACGGTCACAGGTTCGAATCCTGCCTCGGGCATGGTTGTGTTTGATGTCCTTAGGTTAGTTAGGTTTAAGTAGTTCTACATTCTAGGGGACTGATGACCTAAGATGTTAAGTCCCATAGTGCTCAGAGCCATTTGAACCATTTTTTGAATAAACTAAGCAAACACTGCATTATATCAACAACAAGAAGATGGGTCAGCGGAATGTGAGGTGTCTTATTCGCTCGATTGTGCGGACAACTTACGTGAGTAATACAATGATGACGATACGTGCTTCACAAATGAAAGTGACACTGAAACAGGTGTTGAGCATGTAGTCCATCATCTCTGTCGAACAGGGAGTCACAAATCCCTTCGTCAGTGAAACATATTAAGAGATAACCGTTGTCCAATGAACGGATAGTAAACATGGTTACGTAGGCGGAACATCACACACAGTACAGTAAAAAAAATGCTGAAGAGATTTCGAATAAGTCCGCAGCAGTAATATGACCGTGTAACGCAGAAGAAGAGCTGCAGATATTCAAGGGGGGACAAGCTGCATTTGTTACAGAAACTAGTGTTTGCACGTTTCAATTTACTGGATGTGCGTGATAGTGACCTGCTACGTTATACCCATTAAATCGCGCGCAACATAGATTACAATGATTTCATTCGAAGCAGTTGATGGTTACATAACTTGAAAGAGTGCTACAGAATTAGAAGACATAAGACAACGAAATTTCAAACAAAGCTTCAACTTGACGAAGCACAGCAAACTGTAGAATCAGCCCGAAAATTTGTAGATGAGATAAATAAACTCATCCCATCGTGTCAGTAAGAAATTTATTTCCATCTCCGACCAGTCCAGATTTAAAGAGGAAATGCATATGAAAGGAACCCTGGAAATTACAGGTCCGAAGAGAGCTGTATCGAGATCAACTAACATCTATGCCTTCACGCATTGACATACAATCTGAATGGTAAATTGGCTGGAAAGTTATTTACTGTGCTGCGAGGAGTTAGAGATGTTCTGCCCTATGATTCTTTCTCGTGTGCGTGATCTTGCAAGGACAGTTGGAAATACAGGGCTATTACAAATGATTGAAGCCGAGAAAGCGTATGTCGTGCTTGAAATGCACTCACATCAGTCAGTCCTAACAGTGCAACGACACTTCAGGACGAAGTTCAACAAAGATCCACCAACTGCTAACTCCATTCGGCGATGATATGCGCAGTTTAAAGCTTCTGGATGCCTCTGTAAGGGGAAATCAACGGGTCGGCCTGCAGTGAGCGAAGAAACGGTTGAACGCGTGAGGGCAAGTTTCACACGTAGCCCGCGGAAGTCGACGAATAAAGCAAGCAGGGAGCTAAACGTACCACAGCCGACGGTTTGGAAAATCTTACGGAAAAGGCTAAAGCAGAAGCCTTACCGTTTACAATTGCTACAAGCCCTGACACCCGATGACAAAGTCAAACGCTTTGAATTTTCGGCGCGGTTGCAACAGCTCATGGAAGAGGATGCGTTCAGTGCGAAACTTGTTTTCAGTGATGAAGCAACATTTTTTCTTAATGGTGAAGTGAACAGACACAATGTGCGAATCTGGGCGGTTGAGAATCCTCATGCATTCGTGCAGCAAATTCGCAATTCACCAAAAGTTAAAGTGTTTTGTGCAATCTCACGGTTTAAAGTTTACGGCCCCTTTTTCTTCTGCGAAAGAAACGTTACAGGACACGTGTATCTGGACATGCTGGAAAATTGGCTCATGCCACAACTGGAGACCGACAGCGCCGACTTCATCTTTCAACAGGATGGTGCTCCACCGCACTTCCATCATGATATTCGGCATTTCTTAAACAGGAGATTGGAAAAGCGATGGATCGGTCGTGTTGGAGATCATGATCAGCAATTCATGTCATGGCCTCCACGCACTCCCGACTTAACCCCATGCGATTTCTTTCTACGGGGTTATGTGAAAGATTCAGTGTTTAAACCTCCTCTACCAAGAAACGTGCCAGAACTGCGAGCTCGCATCAACGATGCTTTCGAACTCATTCATGGGTACATGCTGCGCCGAGTGTGGGAGGAATTTGATTATCGGCTTGATGTCTGCCGAATCACTAAAGGGGCACATATCCAACATTTGTGAATGCCTAAAAAAACTTTTTGAGTTTTTGTATGTGTGTGCAAAGCATTGTGAAAATATCTCAAATAATAAAGTTATTGTAGAGCTGTGAAATCGCTTCAATTATTTGTAATAACCCTGTATTTACGTCACGACAGGCAAGATTGGTAAACGGGTTTAAGAGAACTACAACTATAGTATGAGCACTGCTTTTGGCCAATAGCTGGTCAAAATAACTCGCTTTTGCTTGATTCCTGGCTTGCGAATAAAAATAATACTCCTTTAGAGGAAACTATTCCTCCTGAAAAATGTGTGACATTGAGGTTCATACCACTTGTAACCACTGGACAAACTCAGCCTCTGGTTGTCTGTTTTTTCCGTGCCGGTAAAATATATTATCGCACTATCTGCAGCCACGCCTTAAAGGATAGCCAGTTTCGAGATAAGCTCCACGACAGGCTGTTTCTCATTCGGTTGCATGCCATCACATTCCATCATACCTCATCCCTCGTTACACCAATATGATTCTATATGGATTCTTTAAGAATGGATGCCTAGCGGAACGTTCTGCACAGTTTGCAGGTCCGAAGGAGTTCGCCTTCGATGATGAGGGTGCGAACCTTTCCGATCACTCTGGCGTGCCATTTCTCATTCGGTAGTCATGGTGCAAGTTAACAGTTTGTTTTGAACATTTCTTGATTGACGACAATGGCCATTTTGTGACGTTTAATACTTATATCCCATAGAAGGTTGGTCTCTAAATCTCCCGGACGCTCATTTTCTGTCACCCTCCTGTCTGAGTCGTTAGCAGCTAATATTATTCCTGTCGTAATTGTTAACACAAAACTTTGAAATGAACCTTAGTAAAGATTGAACTTGCCAATTCGTATTCAAAGGGTTCTTTGATATTTTATGTCTGATTATAACACGAGGTTCCGATAGAGAGCCCTGCTTCAAAATTTATCTTTTGATTTATAACAGACAAGTGACTTACCACAGTATGTAGGCATTGCGTCCGTGAATGGTGTAATTAATGTATTTTTCAACAGTTATTAGCTACGTTTGATTAAGGGTATTTTATTCTAAAACAATAAATATCACTGCTGGTATACATCAGCCAGCGGTGCACGGCATACGCAGTCTCTGCATATTCAGGAACAACGCTACACTGGATCACAAAAAAATAACAATAAAGGTTGGGATTGTTAGGAAAGACACATTGAGACAACAGACCAGCTGACTTAAGAATAATCTCTCGAAGAGCTTTTACAAAAAAGAAAAAGGAGATAATTTTTGTGTATATCATGTCCCAAAAGCAGAAATCAAATGGTGTTGAACGGGGAATCAGACCCAGTATTGTAGCTCTGTGCTCTATTGTGACTTACAACTGCCGTCAGTATTAACGTGGGAGGAAATGAGAGGCGAAACAGAAGCGCTAGTTGAGACTGGTAGACGATCGGTGAAAACGCAGGCCACCTCGCTGCTGTACATTTTCGTCCCCGGAAGTGGCCGAACTAGAGAACTGACGGCAGCTGGTACTTCGAACAAGGAGCCTCTATTGGTCACATCGAGGTTTCCCGTGACAATGGTTGTGTCAGATTTGCAAGGAGAGTATGGGTGCTAGTATCCACTCGTGCGATTTACGAGTCATGACACAGCAGCCAGGCTTGTGAAAACTTAGCTGAGGCCTACAACTGATTGATCCTCACTCCATCTAAGGAGAAATAGCATCAGCCAAAAGCCGACCGCGGTAGCCGAGCGGTTCTAGGCGCTTCAGTCCGGAACCGCGCGACTGCTACGGTCGCAGGTTCGAATTCTGCCTTGGGCATGGATTTGTATGATGCGTTAGGTTAGTTAGGTTTAAGTAGTTCTCAGATGTTAAGTCCTATAGTGCTCAGAGCCATTTGAACCCATTTGAAGCATCAGCCATATTCCCAACAAGCGCCGGACGGGTGATAGTTGTTAATATTTACATCATAGAAGCCAAGAGACCCGAGCTCTCGGGGACACTCACAGGAGACAACCGCATTTCGTATAGTTCCGTGGTTCCTCTAAAACGCGTGAACGTAACTGGCCACGTATCCCCACTTCTTGAGGCAACTGAAAAGAAGGACCCCTAGCTCATAAAGCCTCTTTCTGCTTTTAAATAGAGGATCCTTTTCGGCGCCACGAAAGTTAGCCTATTGTGTGATAGTCGACTCCCGACCAGTGGCTTGTAAGACTTCGCAGTACACGTCCCACGTCTCCTCAGGTACCACTGGTATCGCTGTACCTCAGTAGGACTTGACATTTGTGTAGCCCCTCTGCACCACCTACACTCTTACTGTATTGCTGTTTGTAATCAATTACAGTTAACAGCTAATTAATAGGCCTAAATTTTAGTTCCTGAGTATTTTATTTCTAAAATTTCTTTACTTGGTAGAGTTTAATGCAGATGTCCCTATCACAGGATACATTATCACCTCGACCTTTAGCATTAACCTAGAGGAGACAGGTGTTGGCCGCTCACAACGCCTAAAAGTGTCACAAATACCTTCCTGTGATAACAGATCTTGTATTCAGGGAAGTTCAATCTCGCCACCTAAAGTCTGTGTGGCTGTAGTTTATACGAACTCGTAGAAGTGAATATTGTCCTTCTTCCTTCTGCAGAACCTCAATGACTATTTCCCACATAATTTCGAACAGAGTCACTACTCTCTCTCTCTGACCGGCATAAGATAGCGGTGCAGACAAGAGAATTCAGATTAAACAATTAAAAATGAAAGAAAATCCGACGTCTAGTGACATATGTCGTATTCCGCAAGATCTGTTCAAGTGACGAATGTGCAGCCACACCTGCGTGTTTCTGGTGAATCCGTAGCCGACGAACATCTCATCGAAGAGGGGAAGATCTTCGCTCGTTGCGACAAATACTGGTTCGGCCTTCCACTCGTACGGCATCTCGTATGCGATGTTAAGCTGAGAGGCATTCGATTCGTGGTACAGCCAGCGTGTGGGCTGCACGCACCTCTGGTTGCGCCGGTAGAGAGCCCAGTGGTAGGGACGGACCTGCTGGCTCAGCGCCAGTTGCCGCAGCTCCTTCTTGTCCCTCGGCACGCGCTTCAGTCTCGAGTCCATCTCGAATACCGGCAGCACGTACGCGCACCTGTTTGACAGAAGGGACGACATCGAGAAAATCGTAAAAAGACTGAACAGTTTTCAAGTTCATCTTGACTATCCACCTAAGTGGATGGTGGGAACGCAGCCGTGTGTCGATTAGCA
Source organism: Schistocerca cancellata (assembly GCF_023864275.1). Lineage (NCBI taxonomy): Eukaryota > Metazoa > Arthropoda > Insecta > Orthoptera > Acrididae > Schistocerca > Schistocerca cancellata. The sequence continues at coordinate 514,217,731 of NC_064626.1, read as the reverse complement.
AATATACACTACTGGCCATTAAAATTGCTACTCCACGAAGATGACGTGCTGCAGACGCGAAATTTAACCGACAGAAATAAAATGCGGTGGTATGCAAATGATTAGCTTTTCAGAGCATTCACACAAGGTTGGCACCGGTGGCGACACCTACAACGTGCTGACATGAGGAAAGTTTCCAACCGATTTCTCATGCACAAACAGCAGTTGACCGGCGTTGCCTGGTGAAACATTGTTGTGATGTTGTGACACACACACGCACACACACACACACACACACACACACGCACGTTGTCAACACACAGTGAAAAGTGGAAGTGAGGTGTTGTAATAAATGTTGGTGAAAAAACTCCGGAAATCGCCATGTTGAGTATGGGGAACGAGTAAACACACTTCGTAACTACACAAACGGCCACTTGAGGCAGTAAAGAAATGTCACCGTAGTGCCATCGAATACTAAATTTGCACCTGAAATACCTTTTTTACAGAGTTCAGCATGCGACAACAGCTGTCTGTGCATTCACATTCTTTGTGCTCGCGAACTAAGTAGTGGTTCAGTCCGTGACTGCGGTTGCATTACGTCTTTGTGGATACATAATCACATGCAGAATTCAGAACGTACAGGAGACAAAAGCTGTCCATCGATTGTGGATTACCAGACCACTGCACCTAGCATCCAGTCCGTCTGAGGTGACTTCCATTGCACTGTATGTTTTAATATGTTTTGGGCGTTTGCACTTCTCGCACCGCCAAACAACATCGCTCGCATGAGTGTGCTACAACTTTTCGTTGTAGCCGCCAGTTATTCTATATAGCACTCCAGTCTCGCATCAACTCATTTCTAATTATTTTCTCTTAGGAACTGGCAGAGCTTCTATGTCCTGCAGAGCGTAAAGATTTTCTTATACTACAGAAACGAAATTGCATACGTAGTATTTACTGGATTTAGTTTTAAGCTCACACTTTTTCTTTTTATCATACATATGGTCGTGTTTCTGGTGTATTACTCAGTGGCCTGACACATACAAATGAAATTATTTTTCTTACCCAGTGGCATTGTCTACAGGCTACCAAGGTTACCATTGTTCTAATTTTGCAGAATAGAAACATCTGATACCTTGCTGCACACCGAATAAAATAGAAAGGACATATAAAAAAAATCACGTATGCGAAAGAAACTTAGAATGCAACATGTCTTCAAGAATTCATGGTCCGTCGTTACATGTGATACAGTGTTGTTCACAAATAAAGTATTAGGGAGTATAGACAAAATCTGAAGGACCAAAATAAATTTGTTAATGTTATCCTAAGGATAAAATCATGAAAATGTATTTTGCATAATAGATTAAAAAATTATTTTGGTTCACGCTCAGCATGAATTAAAACTAATCATGTTCATTTTGCGTTATTTACATATTCACAATACGTGGACAAGCAAGACATGACCTACAGCCAAATTGCTATTTTACTGTCTCTTATAATCCTTATAGCTTGCGTATGTCATATGAATGACATCCCTATTAATAATTTTTGTTGAATTACATATCATTAATTATTTGGTAATTACTAAATGCACTCATGTTGCTTTATCATATAATTCTGTTACCTTTTACTCCTCACATCCGTTAGATGACTTTGTCATTTCTCAGTACAAGTAGATGAAACTTCTTCCCTTGTTAAACATTGAGACAGCTATTTACAGTCGAGATTTTGTTACTTATTCGCAAAGAGCCATCTTTGCAGAATGATACTAAATATCTCTCCCTTTGCAAACCATATTTTGGTCATGCGTAAAGAAACAGAAATGCTTATCATGTCAGTACGTATTACTTATCTTAGACTTAGCTTAACTTAAGCAGAGTAAAACAATGTGTACGTACAAGACAAAGAAAAATCTTATTTACATATTGCTTATTTCTAATTTGATCAGAGAGCAAATCTCATTTTATACCATACACAAACGTATTCATGAATGGAAACATCTGAAATATAAATATTTTCACACTATCTTACGATATATCAAGATTTCTACTGTATGTTCTTCTTTAAATCCTTATTATGATACAGTTCTTTGATTTTTGAAAACTCGGGCTGTGCAATCGGATAGCGCCCTTTATGGGGTTTTCTAATTATCTTTTATGATCCAGTGTATGATAATTGCCATTTTCTGTTCCTTTTCGAGGAGTGAGTGCTTTGGATGCGATTTAAATAGAATTATCTTACCTATTCGAAATTCCTGTATCTGACCTAGTCTTTTGTTAGAGACGGACTTTCAAAGGCATGCCGACATATTTAGTGAGAGGAGTTTTTGTCTTATTCTTTCTTCTTTTGTTGGCTCGATACTGGGCATTTGGGCGGGTGGATCTATCCGTTCATTTCTTTCTGTGGTTCCCAGTATTACTTCAGCAGGTATAAGACACGTGGAGATATGCGGAAGGTTGTTGACAACCAGTTCAAAGGAAAACACAAATGCAATCCGTTTAGTTTTTTGTTGTGGAGCCGTAGGTCCTTATGAAACAGTTGAATTCCTGGAAAACATGTTCTATCGGATGTGACGCTGGGTGATAAAATATCTGGCTGATGTTATACTGTTATAAAAAGGCCTTCCTCTTTCTTTTACCAGTAAAATTCGGAGCGTTGTCTGAGAGACATGCATCAGGTTTTCCAAACCTGGTTATGTAAACAGCCCTGATCCTTTTTATCATCAGCCTGGGGGACGGGTCCAGCGACGTCAGTGGCAATGTTTTCTAAACGTTTATTTGTTACAATAGGATATAAGGGAATTTTGTTTGACTCATTCATCAGTTTGGTTTTCTGACTGATGGTATCACTTCGCAGTAACTGATGCACACATCAATCCAGGTTTGGGATGTAACAACACTGAGATAGCTTTTGTTTACACTTTTCTACCCCAGGGTGGCTTCATGTTAAGCGCATATGCATTACAAGATTTGCTTGATATGCTGATGGAATACATACACCATGAATTCGAACCGTTTGTTTAACCCTGGAGCAAGACATTCTTATGCACTTGGTAGTACTATGTCAGTTTGTGATGCGAGTTTCCTGTCATGATGTCTTTAACTTTTATAACCTAGGATCCGCATCTTGCAAAATTCCAATGTCTTAGTACAACTTTAAAAGTAAAGGCGATTTTGCAGGCCTTTCATTACTAACACATTAAAATGAGACATTTGTTTCAAGTGGTCTTAATATTCTAGGAACCGCCTGAGAAGTCTCGAGAGAGCATCCCCAATTACATTGTCTTTACCACTTCTATCGACAATCTCATAGTCATACACTGGCAAAAAGAGTGACCACTGGACAAGCATTGAGTGCAGCAATTTACATGGCAAGAAAAAACTGTTCTTGATGATCACAAAACACCTTTATGTTTCTGTCATAGATAACCGAATTATTTGAAGGACCAAACCACAGCCAAGCCCTCCACTTTAGTCGTTGTGTATGATCTCTCACATCAGTAAGCAGCCAATGACGAAACTCAAAGTTCTTACTTCAGTTTTCCCATCATTCTTAAAAATCTGAAACAGACAGGTGCCTACATCACAACAAGACACATCTGTTGCGATGCCGAAGTCATTATGCATGCCAGGGTGGTGCAAAATGTCAGAATTCACAAGTGCATCACATCTGTTACGATGCAGAAGTCATTATGCATGTCAGGATGGTGCAAAAGTCAGAATTCACAAGTGCATCCTCAGTTTTGCAAACAGCTTCATGATACTTGTCCGACGGAAACCAAGTAGCATTCTTCTGCCACAGATTCAACAGTTCTGTACTGTTCATTAACTGGCTAGGAACAAATTGCCTAAAAATGAGGGTGTCTTAAAAATGCTTTTGTTTCATCATTGTTGGAGGAGGGGAATTTGCTATCGCTTTTATTTTCTTTGTGTCCAGCGGAATTCCCACTGATGAGATGATGTGCCCAAAAAGCTTTGTCTTTTACGAATGTGGATCTCGCCAGATATGCAGCGATCGTGGAACAAAAAAATTTACTCAGTACCCTAGTTAACAACTCAGTATGTTCTAGCCAAGGTGAGGAGGCAATTAATAAGTCATCATGTATAGAGTGACTTTGTCCAGCAGCTATGGTCCATGGACAGCGTCTAGTGCTATGATAAAGACTCGAGAGATGGACCTGGTATTAAGGCCGAAAGGTAGGACTTTAAACTGATACAACCTCACTTCAAAAATAAAGACTGTGTATTTGCAGGAATTCTGTCACGGCTACCTGCCAATATGAATATCAAAGAACTGTTGCAGATAAAAATTGCACACCATAAAAACTTTGCAGCTGTTACTCTAATGGATCAGGCCTAGTCCTTACTGGGACAATAATCTTATCAACTGACTTAGTGTCTAGGTCCAGGCACACACCTGATTCTAGTTTTGCAGCAGTCAATAGTGATCTACTGTCAGGTGACAGAGAATTTTCTATAGTCCCCCATTCCAGTATCTTCTGTATGTCTCTTTTAACAGTAGGCAATAGGGAGACCATTTCCATTTCATACTCACAACCATTTACTATACCAGGTGCCTGGGAAAAAAACATTTTTGTGCTGAAACAATAAGGTAGCTAATTTCTTACTCTGGTGTCCAGCTAAAATTTCAGTGTCCATAGCTTTATTTCATATCATTCTAGAATCTATCAGTACACCGTTACTGTCTGTAGAAACAGATGTAACATTTCCACAAGTGGTATGACCATGCATACGCAGCACACTACATCTTATATTTCAATTGAAACATTCAAATCCCAGAGTCCACCATGCTCTGTGTTCATTTTTATCAAATTAAAAAAAACATAACTCTCATTCAGTTTCAAGTGGCACTTTCTGCCTGGAAGGTCGATCTGTAGGTCTCTCCAATGCATGAAGTCCATCCATAACAAACAGTTTCTTGAGAAAAATTACTCATAACCACATTTAAATTTGCATCCATGTCAAAAATAATAGTGGTGGGTATTCCTCTCACCACAGCATTAACAACTGCCTGCACTATTCCAATAGAGCTTTCCCACAGGTTTCATGATCATTGCAAAATTCTTCACAGATGTCAATGCCGTCGTTATAATGCAACTTTTGAAGATGCACGCTGGCAATGGTGCACTCATTCCGTTCCATGACTGTCACCAAGGAGCTTGATGAACTAACTTTTGCTTTGTCTGCTCACTTGTAGTCAGGTAGGCATCTTTCAACCATCTCGACTATGCAAATGTCATGACTATGTTGTAGAGTCCAGTTTTGTGGAGGTCCATCATTGTGCTTAGGTCTATTTTCACAGTTCTGACTCACAGGCAATGGTGGGTTTCTTGTATTAGATGGCCACTAACTCCCGTAAGTTTGATGCCACTGGTTCCTGTTATTTGGTTGCCAGGGTTCCTTTTTCGATTTGAGTGATACTCTGGATGATACTATCATCTGCATTTTGATTTCCATGCCGTGTTGCATCACTGTGTTGCAACGGTGCCCACCCGCCGTTACATTCTTCACTGCTGCCGTTGCCATTCGAATTCGCCGGCGGCGCCACACCATTCCCAGAGCTACTCTTAACATCAGCCTGAATCAAATCTGTTGAGTCCAGTACTGATAAAACATACTCTAAATCGTGATCTGGTACAGTAATTAACTTCTCGCCAATACTGACAGGCAACTTTGCCTTTAAAATTCCCAATAGATCTTTGTGAACTATCGGATCACTACAGTTGCGTATCTTGTTAACATATCTTCCAAAGTATTTCCTTAAACTGTCATGTTTCAGGATGGACACCTGTTCACGTAATCGTTCCTGATCACATCCTGACCATATTTGGTCAGAAATGTCCTTTCAAATTGGTCATGCATAATACAATTTTCCTCAGCTTCCTCGTCCGTAAGGCTCCTTTGCCCTGAATGTGTGCTGCAACGAACAGAATCTTTTATCTGTCGTTCCACGACTTCGGTAACACGTTCCTGAAAACTTTTACGGAAGCAACCGGATGGGGGGACGTCTTCTCCAATGTAAACACTGGAACTGACATAGGCTTCAATAGCCTTTCTTCGAGCAATATTCCCATCAAATTGGATACTGCCCCCACCGATTTATTAGAGTACTCAGTGTTCAGACTGACTTGGCCAAAGTTGTTACGATACGACAGGTAAAGTGGACTGTTCATAAACTTTATGAGCACTAAGCATCATGCTGCATGTTCTGTATACCAGCAATCGTGTGATGCCAGTCCGTGGCCTTAGAGGTGAGATTGTTTCGCCATTATGGAATACCGTCCATTAACATACGTTTAATATTTTCTAATTCACTTCAGATAGCATAACTTGAAGTATTTTGTTCAGTGAATGCTTCGACACCTGCCTTTGCATGGCCTCCTTCCACTCCATATTTACGCTGATAAGCCAAAACATTATGACCACCTGCTTGATAACTTGTTTGTACGGCTTTGGAAGAAATATATAACTGATTCTGCGTATCAGGGATCCGACTGTTTGTTGGTAGGTTTGTGGAGCAATGTGGCATTAGATGTCTACGCACATGTCATGTAATTCGCGTAAATAACGGGCGCTAATATGCGTACGCGGTACTGGCGCACTATAGCGAGCCAGATGGGCTCCACAGAATTTACATCTGTCGAATTTGGTCGCGGAGTAATCGACGTGAGTTCACTATAATGCTCTTCAAATCACTGTCGCACGGTTTTGGCTCCGATACACGAACAGTATACTGCTGAAAGATGACATCGCTTTTGGGGAAGACATTAAGCATGAAGATTAGCAGGTGATTATCATCTGTCAGCGTATCTTTGATTACCACCATAGGCCCGATGCAAGCGTAGGAGAATGTCTCCCACAGCTTAATACAGCTCCTACCAGCTTGCGTCCGTGGCGTCTGCAGTGTTCGAGCCGCTGTTCATCTAGATGACGGCGTTCGTGGAGACGACCATCGAGGAGGTGTAGCAAAAATGTGATTCACTCAAAGAACCGCCACGTTTCGACTGATCGAAATCCTGATGGTCCCGAGGCCACTGGAATCGTAATTAGCAACGTCGTTGGGTCAACATGTAGGGGTGGCGTGCTGCAGAGCTTCACGTTCAACAATGTACGATAAGCGGTGTGCTCCGAAACTCTTCTGCATTGTGCTCTTTCGGCAGACAAGCCTTCTGACCGCACCGAGCGAGGTGGCGCAGTGGTTAGCACACTGGACTCGTTTCCTGGAGGATGACGGTAGAAACCTGCATCCGGCCATCCAACTTAGGTTTCCCGTGATTTCCCTAAACCGCTCCAGGCAAACGCCGGGGTGGTTCCTTTGCAAGGATTCGGTCTATTTCCTTCCTCATCCACTACATCATCAGAGTTTGTGCTCCGTCTCTAACGACCCCGATGTCGACAGGACTATAAACCGAATCTTCCTTCCTCCTCCGAACCGCAAGTTCTGCGAAGAGTGGTGAACGTCCAATCATTTAGCGGTAGTTTCACTGTCCTGCTACCTCTTTCCGTAGATGCTCACTACAGTAGCACGATCTGCTTTGCCGTTTCCGAGATATTCGTTTACAGGCTCTGCGTGATAATAACTTGTCTTTTGTCAAAAGTTGCTTATCTCAATGGATGTCTCCATTTACACCCCATATCTTCGCTAAGGTGACCCCTGTACGTGTCTGCTCCTCTTACATACTTTTGTCACCGCGTCACGAGCCGGCAAAGCCGCCAGGTGGCATCCAACAATTTGTTTATATTTTTCGTCTACCCGTTCAGTAGATTAATTTGTAACTCTCTCCCATTGAGCGTCTAAGGACTCTCGCAACACGTCCTTGGGTTCGAGTGTCAACTTCTCTGCTCTCTGAGAAACCTGCTGCATGGTACATTTAGCGTCGTTTTTTGCGGTTTGTAGTGTTTGAACATCGTTAGATTATTTTTGAATAGGCGAAAGCATACCTTTGTAGGCCTCCTTTAGATCTGAGCTTTCTTTGGACACATCAAATAAACTATTATTCATCCGCAAGGCCAACTCTTTGTCCAGCACTTCAAGTGTGGTGTTTACCACCTGTGTCGAAATTTACATGGTCGGTTCTCCGCCTCGCGTTTCAAGTGTGGTGCTTCCGTGTGTCGAAATTTTCACGACTAAATTCCTCGTCCGCACTTAAAGTCACCATTCTAGCTCATTATCTTTGTCAGAGTAAGATTTATTTGCTTGGATCATTCCTTATCGCGAGTTTCAAGTATGATGTTTGCTTGTGTCGTAATCTGCAGGGCCGGTTCAATCTCTCGCGCTCCACGTCGCAGTGTTCTCATTAACATTTGCACTCGTCACGGCAGTAATTTTGTTGCGTAATCTGGAAAATTTGAGTGGTTTGTGAAACCTCTTCACAAGATTGAGGCTGTGTATCTTATTATAACTCTGAAATACATGGGTTTATTTCCGGTATTATCGGTTCGCCGTCATTGGCGCCATCGACATCAATTCCAAACTTTACTTCAATTACTGTATTCATTTTACTACCTTTCCAATTTTAGGCTTGTCACACACTAAGAAATAAACTTAAAATTAATTTTTTACTATACGCAGAAGAGGTTTGTCTAATTTATGCGCATCAAGACTATTTTATTAGCAACAAGACAAGAGGGATGCTCCTAATTAAAACAGTAGACATTTTCCATCTTGAGTTTGTGCTGTCCATAGCTGCTGTCAGAACAGTGGAGATTAAAGATCTTAAAACTTGTAACTAAAGAACTTGTAATAACTGAATTTAAAATATGAATCATTCAACAGTAATCCTGAGAAATCGTTATATGCGATTTGCAGTATAGTGTACCTTTCCACATATTTGACATGAACAATGTAAATAACGACAAAAGATCTATACATGCGTCATGTTGTGTGAACTTTAATGCCTAACTGAGATACGGACAAAGTGACGAAATAACTTTAAAGACAATTTATCGATTCTGATAATAGAAAAAAGACATTATTCTCCGTGATATAAGATCATATGTGTAAACTAAAGAATTGAACACTATAATATTTGTTATACTATAAAATGACTGGAAAACAATGAACTTAGTCGTCTTCTGATGTTTTCTTGTGTCTTAGCTATTGTTCGAGTGCAGAGGGTACGATTGTATTGCGTTAGCTTGTGCCTTGCTCTCGTTTAATTACTAGAATATAATTGAGGTGTAAAAGAGTTACGAAAATATAATAAGCTAATCTTGAGTGCAGAGTAATCATTTAAGGAACCCACGCCACATTTGTTATAACGCAAGAGTTTGTGTAGCTTTTTTTGCAACTAGCTGCGATCATCTTTGACTGAGAAAGTTGGCCGCCATTTTGTGGTGCATTTAAACTTTTTATTTCCACAGGAAATACGACGAAGCAGGAGCAGAAGAACTTATTTAAAAATGCTGTCAAAATTAATTAGCATCAAATCACAAGATTGATTTTATCATAAAGTGACTATTTTCAGTGATACAATTTATTAAAGGTCATGTGCCTCTTTGCATAAATTTTATTACGCTAACGCATCTGATATTATTTGTAGGGAGCCTTGCGCTAGTTTTCAATCAGAATTTAAAGTTTAATTTGGCAACCTGCAAATATAATATTACTTATTTTTAATTGTTTCTTACGAGGTTTTAGGAAAGATAGCTTTACGAAGTTTAACTTCACGAACTTAATAGAATCCTCATATAACTTATAGCAGAAAGAGACATTACAGCAGACAGTAAAACAATGGTAGCAATACCTCTCGTCTTGTTGTATTACTATATTCTCTTGCAGGCGCAACCTCATAACATCAAATTAATGTCCTCCAAAGCTGTCATGTTAACGTGAAAGAGAAAATAGATGTATTAGACAAAAAATAATGATGAAATTTTGTTTCGTCGCTTCACGTTGGACGCCAGATTAGGCGTTACCTTCCAAAAAACTTTCATTTAATCGTACTTAATTGACATTCACAAAAGATAGCCTCATTGAAGATGGGGGCCAGAAATGTAAGTTAGTATACCTTACGGAGGAGTACGAAAGAGGTAGATAACATTCCGTTAAGACTTTTTACCTTAAAGGCTCCCTTTTCCTATGCTTTTGTATCAGACCAGTGAGCAATGTTCTAAACGCACTTGTTAGATGGTGGGTGGCTGATCAGCCTAATATAGTTCTTGCGAAAAATTAGACTGATCGGTAAAAAATATGTTTGCGACACATTAATTTCATTTAAAGAAGCATGTAACGAGAGAGCGGGATTAGTGTTCAGTCGTTCGGTTTCCAACAATTCGGCACCAGTCTCTCTTATTTGAAGCCTGAAATAAAATTCTAGTTCAATGAATATTATATGCATAAGAAGACATCAGATAGCGATGGAATTAAATGATCGGCACCGCAGTATATCATTCTTACTGTTACAGATTTCACAGAAATTGAACACTAATATGGTTACGTAAAAATGTTTACACAAACATGCTCCTTCATTAAGATGTAAGTTTCATGGATGTAACTCTAAGAAACCCATTCTTCTAAAACGTGGTAATTTTCACTTACTTTAAAAGTAGTTCTTTAAATTTTTCCACGATTTTTATGCACCTTTCTCCTTCTGTTCCATGCTTAGGCACCTTTCCCCCGGTTTTCTGCGTTGGTAATAAATTAGACAGAATTTTTTTCTCTTCTACAACAGGATTTTAAGATTTTGTTTAATCGTACGTCAAAAATCATCAATAAATATAAATTATGGAAAATATTAGTAATTATTCATACCTCAACAGCAATGCCTAACCTCAGCAGCAACAGTCAAACTCAGTAACAATTGTAAAGCAGTAGCTGTTAAATCAAATAAAATTTAAACAGTGATGCTGCAACAGTTGAACCTAAATTCAGTTAGAGCTAGCATTAATTTTGCGTTTCCTATCTATCGACTGTGTACTGTTTTGTCGCCGGTGTTAGTGTTTTACCACATCGGATTTTTCACAACAAAATTGTGAGAGAGGTTAAGAAGGAGATTTTGTGTGCTCTTTCAGAAGAATTCAACACTTATTGTATCAGAACTGATGGCATCATTCTACGATGTGCCCTGTGTGAAGTAAGTATCGCAGTCGACAACAAGCCTCAAAGAAACGGAATAAACCAGTACATGAAGAACAACAAATATTTAAAGAACACGGAACCTCATAAGACGAAACCTGAGCAAACTAATCTGATACACGCATTCACCTGAGGATCTGGAAAACAGCGATCATTGAACGGTTTCAGTGCCGATCTTGCCGTGGCATGAATCCAGTCAGGAATTCCAATCCCCGAAGTAAACAATCCTACACTCACATTATTTCTTGAGAAGTAAGCACAAAGGTCATTAACGGATGAGAGCACTCTGAGTAAAAGTTACATACATGTATGTCAAGGGTTTAGAGAAAATAAAAGAGCGGTCGGGAAACATGAAGTGGGATTCGTTTTAGATGAAACTACTGATGAGCTGAAAAGATATATTTTAAATGTGTTGGTTTTTCCACCATCTGGTGAATGTGTAAAACCTATGCTTTTAAAAATGTACCAACTCGAGAAGACATATGCCTGCAAGCTACTGCAATCATTCAAAGATCATGTATGAACCTATGGCCACCAGGCATACAATACGAAAGCGTCAGGTTTGTGGTGACTGACAAAGCACGCTCCATGCTTTCAGCTTTCCAACAGTTGAAGGGCATGTACTCCAACCTCAACCAAGGGACATGTATTGTACATGGTCTGAATCGTGTTTTCGAAAACGTGAGGGAGAATTACTGTGCGGTAATTGACGTCACCGCTAGTCTCAAGAAGATACTGGTAAACGCTGCCAGTCGTCAAGTTTTGTATCAAGAAATGACAGAGCTCCATCTTCCACAGTTTTCTGTCATCACAAGGTGATGTACTTGGATAAGATGAGCAATTTTCTTGTGAAAAAACAATGATGAAATCAAACACTTCATATGTGCCCTAGAATCGACGGACGTAGCAGCGATCAATCAAGCTCAACAAGTAGTCAACAACAAAGACCTAGAGTTGGAACTTTTGGCAGTGTATGGCGACAGCTATTTGCTTGGTATCATTCTGAGTTTGGAAGAAGAAGATACGGAGGAGGAACAATGGAAGAAGTTGGTGAGTATTAGGGACATCCTTGATGGATTTGCTAAACAGAAGTTCAAATTAAATTTGAAGACCAATCAAGATGTGGAAATTTTTTTAACTGTGACTAAATTTGCTTTATGGGTGCTGAAAAGATATGCTCCATTGGTTTCTGTAGATGTCGAGCAAAATTTCTTCGTGTGTAAGGACCTAGTGAGCCCAAAGCGCCAGCGACTTAGTGTCAAAAATATTGACATGATATGTGTAGCCAAGTATAAAAGAATCCTGTAAATGGGACAAAGAAAGACGAAGGTGATTTAAACCCAAATAAAGTAATTTCAGCACCACCTCTTTTGTATCTTTTTGTATTTATTTTCAGAACCTTCTTCTTTTTGGATCATAATTTGTACCTTAAAATCCTAGTAATTGTGCTGTCAGGATACAAAGAAATATGCTTACGGCAGATAGTGACGTACAGTCAGTGCCTAAGGTATTCTTCATGAAGGTGAACATAATTATACCGGTGGGTATAGTCCTCCATCATCTTCCAGCGTCGTTTGCTGAAGTCTAGGTTTGCGACTTTGGCAACTCAAAAGTCGGGACGCTGCCGCCTTTGGCAAGTCAAAAGTCATATCATGTCAAACAGAAGGTTGCACTTAATACATGAAATGTTCAGGTCTTACCAACGTTCCTCAGTTTTTATCCTCAAGGCAAACTAAACCATAGATACCACGCTTGAAATTTTAAAATATCTAAAAGTTAAGTCCTTACCTAAGAGACCTATACTGGCGAAAATCTAGCGGATTCGGGCTGGATCTTGTAGAAGTACTTGTTCTGTGATGTATCGGCCTTGAAATTTCTTCTCGTGCAGAACATGCCGATAGAATTCAGAGCAGCTCAAGTAATTCATTTTTATCAAGAAGCTTACTTTTCACATATTTCAGCTTAAGTTTGTTTCACGCATCAGTCCACAAGATTCTCATGAAGAAAAACACCTGTTCTACGAGCGCGAATAGAAAACACAAATTTCTCTCTCTTTCAAAAATTTGAGGCTGCAATTTTACCAAACAAATGAACTCATTTATTGGTCTGTTTGTAAATCTGTAGTTTTAAAAGTTACGATGAGACTTCTTAACGCTGCGAATTCATTGTCCAATCCGTCATCGTTTACTTTTGTGCTATGGTTTTTTAAAATATCTATTACGCTACAAAAGGTCATCTCATCTTTCATGCTCAGGCGAGACACTGAAATTAAACCACTTATTTCGATAATTCAGGCTTCTCTGAGAAACGTTAGCAGCATCTTTCCTAACATTGTCCTTGTCCGATTTGCTCAATCTCTTCAGATTTTTATTCACATTAAAAGCAAGAAAACCAACTTTTAATCTAGATTCAAGGTTTTTCTTCAAATATTCTAAAATGTCGTAAAGACCTGTAGCCTGCGCTTTCCGATTTTTAAGTCGTAAAATAGTTGATGTAACAAAACTCATGTAGTTATGTATGAACTACCTGTATAAAAAGGGAAGTCACCATTCGCCTTCTTTGTCCACGCCTTTGACGAAAGTCCATATTAAAGAGTTGGTCAGTAAGACAGAATAGCTTCCCACTGTCTTAGTCAGCACTCAAGAACCGGCAAAGAGGACCGTTAAACTTTTGGATGTTCTTTTTCAACGATGTCAAATATTTGTTTGAGTTCATGGGTTTCCTTATTAGAAGAAGAGAACTCGTTGTAGGCTTTCAATACTAGACTCTCGACATTTTGGATGCGTTTTTGGCCATTTTATGAATAGCATGACAGTTACAATTCTCTCTGATTATATTATTAATTAAAGATTTAAAATTCTGAAAAACTGAGTGATGTTTTACGGAGATCACTGCTGCATTGTCTACACAGACTTGATATACTATTTACTTCCAAACTGTGTTTATCTAATACGAACTTATTTTTTCCGAAAATAGCTCAGCTGTTTCATTACTATCGTTATAGGAGCTTAGTAATTTCTACTTCACTCCATGTACCTCAGAAAACTATGTTATCGACACAGGAGAGCCTTTAATATCACCTTTATTGGAGGCATCTATCGAAACAGAAAAAGCGCCATCTTGTAATATATTTTCTACGAGTTCTACCGAATTCGTAGCCAACACATTTTGTACTACCATTTCACATTTTGTATGTCCACAATGAAGTTTCGAACTTAAAATTAAGTGTTTGAAAATTGTGCTTCCTAGATTAATATTACTATCTGTAGAAACATAACTAACGTTACGCATAACTCCACAATATAGACGTGACAGTTCAGCAGTGAAACTTAATTGTCAACACAAAACTGCTTTACACTACAAAAGCCTACAATCGATTTACTTTTAGAAGTTGATGCAAGAGAAAGTTTGTTTCTCTCTTGAAAATGCTTTCTCACGGCCCCAATACACTCACTTTTTATTGAAAAGGAAGCAAAACACTGTATACTTTACCATCTCTTCATCATTACCTTTAGCCAACCAAATTTTGAAATGTTTATATTCTGACTGTTCATTACTAAATGAGCAAATTTTCACTTTTCAGACTTGATTATGTCATAATTGTCGTCTCTATTCTCGTTGCCACTGCTATTTGTATTTCTACTTAATCTACTGAGCATTTAAACATGACTCGCACTTTAGAAAACGCTAATGTCACCGCAATATTAATAATGGTTTGCTCTTACGGTATACCGACAATACGAAACATGTCAATACTCCTTCACTGTATCGCTTCATAACTAAACCTATTTTGAAAACGAGAGCGCAAAAACCCATCGTTTACTTGGTCTCTCGTGTTTTACATGTATTGGCTTTGGTTAACAAGAGTAAGATGATAAAATTAAGAATATGAAATTAAAAATTATGCACCATGTTATAAAACAGTAAAACTGTATAAGTAAACCATATCAGTAGGAACTAGAGGTGTCCCATCATTCTCATGTAGAAACACGAGACAATCATAGAAAAACAGGGACGATTCCTACAAAATCGGGACGGGTGACAACGCTAGCAATCCCCACAAGGTGGGGGCATCGTCTGCGAAGCATCTCCCATGCTCTGAGTTCAATATGTAGGCTGTTTCATTCACTTGACGTCCTCCAAAGACATCAGCTATAAGTCCACGTAAACGAAATCGCTGCCCCTGCACCTCCTATATACTGAAAATCCAAAATGGCATTGGCTTGTGACTAATCTTGTTGCTTGAAAATGTATTGAAGTATTCATCACGAAACCAGCCGAAATTTTGACTTTGCGACAGCCTTCCGTCACTTCCAGCATGTTGTACGTATTCTAACATATCCCTCGTTCTCTCCACACTAGCTGGTGTCAGAACGGTTTGTTACTGTACTGGAATTCGCCTGAGAGTATAACTCTGACCCATCTGCCACTGGTCCCAGCCAGTTTATGCTGATCCCTGCACAGTGGAGAGTGTGAGCTAGTGGAAAGTGGTGCCCAGACATGCACGGTCTCCTAGGATTGCAGGTCTTGTCTGCTGTTGCCTGTGATCTGCTACTGGAACAGGCGAATATTCAGTGCGGTCCAGCAGAAGAGTGTCGCAGCAGATAGCAGACTGGACTCACATACTGGAGGACGACAGCTCGAATCCCTACCCGATCGTCAAGATTTAGGTCGTATGCCATTTCTCTAAATTGCTTAAGACAAATGCTAGAACAGTTCCTGCACCCAACCCGAGCTTGTTTTCTGTCTCGCCTCCTCGTCGAGGGGCATTGAAACCTAAACTTTTCTGTTTAGTATCTTATGGACAACTGGAAATCTCCTTCTTACGCAGCAAGTGTCGGACACTGTATGAGGAAACATGCAGACTACTACAGGAGCGACTTAGGTTGATGCCTAAAGATAGGTAGCTGACACAAAGCCATCATGTTAGAAAATTTTATATCACGCTGGAGAAAATAACGATGTTGAGGCTATAAAAAAAAGAACAAAGTATGAGGGTCACACCAAAAGAAATGCACACTATTTTTGTAAAAATACAGTGTCCATTCTGCATGTGTGAAAGTCTTACAATGTGTAGATATATTTTTCCCGCTTGTTTTCAAACTTAGTTCAACCTGAAACTTCCTGGTAGATTAACACTGTGTGCCGGACCGAGACTGGAACTCGGGACCTTTGCCTTTCGCGGGCAAGTGCTCTACCAACTGAGCTACCCAAGCACGAGTCACGCCCCGTCCTCACAGCTTTTACTTCTGCCAGGAGACGAGGTACTGGCAGAAGTAAAAGCTGTGCGGAGGGGGCGTGAGTCGTGTTTGGGTAGCTCAGTTGCTAGAGCACTTGCCCGCGAAAGGCAAAGGTCCCGAGTTCGAATCTCGATCCGGCACACAGTTTTAATCTACCAGGAAGTTTCATATCAGCGCACACTCCGCTGCAGAGTGAAAATCTCATTCTGGAAACATCCCCTAGGCTGTGGCTAAGCCATGTCTCCGCAGTATCCTTTCTTTCAGGAATGCTAGTTCTGCAAGGTTCGCAGGAGAGCTTCTGTAAAGTTTGGCAGGTAGGAGACGAGGTTCTGGCAGAAGTAAAAGCTGTGAGGACGGGGCGTGAGTCGTGCTTGGGTAGCTCAGTTGGTAGAGCACTTGCCCGCGAAAGGCAAAGGTCCCGAGTTCGAGTCTCGGTCCGGCGTACAGTTTTAATCTACTAGGAAGTTTCATATCAGCGCACACTTCGCTACAGAGTGAAAATCTCATTCTTAGTTCAACCTGTTCCCGTGAGTGGCGCCATCACAGCATGTCTTCAAGATGGCTGCTACACTTGACGTTCGTCAGAAGCCTGTGCTATGAAAACGAGACAGTGGGGAACATCCACAAGAGGTAGAAAGAGGTGTATGGAGATTCTGCTGTCGATCGCTGTACAGTTAGTCGGTGGGAAAGCAGGTTACGTGATGAAAGTGGGCACGGCAATATTGAGGATTGTCCTTGCAGTGGCAGGTCTCGTAATGCACACACTCCAGAGAGTTAACGAATTGGTGACTGCTGACAGACACATCACAGTGAAGGAATTGTCACGTTACGTTGGGATAGGGGAAGGAAGTGTTTGCAGAATACTGAGAATGTTGGCGTTAAAAAAGGTTTGGGCCAGGTGGGTTCCCAGGATGTTGACAGTGGCTCACAAAGAAACAAGAAAAACGGTATGCAGCGAACGTTTGGAACAATAGGAGAATGGTTGAGATGAATTTCTTGGAATAATTGTGACAGGTGATGAAACATGGCTCCATCATTTTTCACCAGAGACGAAGAGGCAATCAATGGAGTGGCATCATGAAAATTCATCCAAGAAAAAAAAATATTCAAAACTACACCTTCTGCTGGAAAAGTTATGGCTACGGCGTTTTTCGATTCCGAAGGACTCTTGCTTGTGGACATCATGCCAAGTGGAACCACCATAAATTCTGATGCATATGTGGCGACACTGAAGAAACTTCAAACTCGACTGAGTCGTGTTCGACCACATCGGCAAAAGCAGGATGTTTTGCTGTTGCACGATAATGCACTGCCACATGTCCGTCAAAAAACCATGGAAGCGATCACAAAACTCGGATGGACAACACTGAAACACCCACCTTACAGTCCTGACCTAGCTCCATGTGACTATCATCCCTTTGGGAAACTGAAAGACACTCTTTTTGGAACAAGGTTTGAAGATGATGACTCCCTTGTGGACGCTGCCAAACAGTGGCTCCAACAGGTTGGTCCAGAATTTTACCCTGCGGGTATACAGGCGCTGGTTCCAAGATGGCGTAAGGCAGTTGAGAGGGACGGAAATTATGTGGAGAAATGAAAATATTGTTCCTAAAGGATGTATCTACACACTGTAAAACTTTCAGACATGTGGAATAAAAGATGGATTTTTAAAAAAATAGTGTGCGTTTCTTTTGGAGTGACCCTCGTAGAACGTTCTGATTAATTTAACTGACGGAAGGGATCCTGGAAATATTGATAATTCTGAAAGGTCAAGGTTCGAAGTAATATGCAAACTGTGTCGTAAGAGTCTACTTGTTACATTGCAAGAACCGATTTTCAATGACGAATGCAAATATGAGGGGCGTTCAATAAGTAATACAAAACTCCTTTTTCTCGGCCAGTTTCTGTTGAAAAAATGCGGGATTTCTTGTGGGACATCGTGGAAAACTCCCGCGTCAGCCCCAGCAGTTTTATGAAGTTCCGATAGGTGGCTGAGCTATACGTAGTCTTCAAAGCGGCGTCTGTGATGGAGGTCCGTTCCAAACAGAGAGGTGTCTCTGAGTTCCTTTTTGTGGAAGACCAGATACTCATAGTAGCTTCCAGAATATCTACGGAGACCTGGAAGTGAACAAAAGTACGATGACTTGCTGGGCGAGGCGTTCGTCATCATCGCAACAAGGTAGCGCAAACCTGTCCGAAGTCCCATGTGCCGGTCGGTCCAACACAGCTGACTCGTGAAATGTTGGAACGTGCGGACACTGTGATCGTCGGATTACAATGAAACACCTCGCTGCACAACTGGACATCCGATGGTAGTGCTTAACCACTCGTACACGATTTTGGGTACACAAAGGTGTGTCCCCCCTGGGTTCTTCGCCGCCTAACAGAAGGCTGTAAGGAGCAACGAAGGATCAGCTGCGCGGAGTTGATTGCGCGTTGAGAGGCTAGTCGAATATCACAGACGATGAAACATGGTTTTATCACTTCGAACCGGAAACAAAGCATCAATCCACGGTGGGCGCTATACCACCTCTCCTTCGGAGAAAAAGTTGAAAGCCACATGCTCAGCCGGTAAAGTCATGGCGACAATCTTCTGGGATTCTGTAGGGGCTATTCTGTTTAACGTCCTGCTCATGGCGCAACGAGCAGTTCTGAACTGTGTTGTGCCACCCTCAGGAAATTAAAGAAACGACTTGAACGTGTTCCTCGCCACAAAAATGCAAACGAACTTCTCCTCCTTGACAACGCCAGGGCTCACAGTTGTCTGTGCAGCAGAGAGAAGCTCACAAAACTTCATTGGACACTTCTTCCTCTTCCACCCTACAGCCCGTATCTCGCATCTTCCGACTTCCTTCTGTTGAGGCTAATGAAGTATTCACCCCTGCCGGCCGGTGTGGCCGAGCGGTTCTAGGCGCTACAGTCTGGAACCGCGCGACCGCTACGGTCGCAGGTTCGAATCCTGCTTCGGGCATTGATGTGTGTGATGTCCTTAGGTTAGTTAGATTTAAGTAGTTCTAGGGGACTGATGACCTCAGAAGTTAAGTCCCATAGTACTCAGAGCCGTTTGAACCATTTTTTTGATTCACCTCTCAGGAAGCGTTATGTGGCTGGTGGGCAGGTTATTGATGCAGCAAGACGTTGGTTCCGACGTCGACCAGTAGAGCGGTTGCAAAAAAAAAAAAAAAAAAAAAAATGTGTGTGAAATCTTATGGGACAAAACTACTAAGGTCATCAGTCCCTAAGCTTACACACTACTTAACCTAAATTATCCTAAGGACACACACACACCCATGCCCGAGCGGGGACTCGAACCTCCGCCGGGACCAGCCGCGCAGTTCCATGACTGCAGCGCCTAAGACCGCTCGACTAATCCCGCGCAGCTGAGCGGTTGCATGCGTGGGTACAGGCCCTCCCAGTAACGTGGCGTAAAGCCGATGCGTTGAGCAGAGACTATGCTCAAAAATAAGGTTTTGTAGCCAAAAGATTGGGGAATAATATGGTGCGCTGAGATCTGAATAAAACAAACCTGCTTTCGGGAAAAATATGGGCAATTTGCTTAGTAAGTTTACGGCAATTTGCACTCTATGCAGCAGATGTAGATAAATTTCCGCACGTGAAGCAAAAAATTTAGCACCGTCACAATAGAAGACGTGAGCAAACTACCTGTACAGGCTTTCCATTTTAGTGTGTCAATGTTTTTGTATTGTGCTACACCTCTACAACTCCTCTGATACAACTTTTAATACATTAATCTCACCAGTAACTCCGTCTAATTAAAATTGTGGATGCTGTAATCTTTTTTTCTCCAATAATTTTTTAAATTAGTATATCAGCAGCAGTATAACCCTGTAAACAACATATTTTACATCCAGATTTAAACAACATTAGCTTATCCAAAGGATTCAGGCAACAGTTATTGGACATTAATATCAAATGTGTCTATCCGTCACCTGTTCTCTGCTGGGGTCACTTTAAATGTGGTGCCCGAGTGCCTGTGGAGGAATGGCAGTCCGTTCCTTCTCAACAGCCGAAACCAGAGAAGTTAGTAACGTTGGATACTAGGGTCTGCAGCGAAGGTAGCGTTCTAACTCATTCCAAAGGTGTTCCATCGGATTCAGGTCGGAACTATGAGCAGGCCAGTCAATATCAGGAATGTTATGACCCACAAACCATTGGCTCATAGATTGATACTTTATGACAGGATTAACTATCATGCTGATACAATGTCCGCCCCGTTAGCTGAGTGGTCAGCGTGACGGATTGCCGTCCTACGGGCCCGGGTTCGATTCCCAGCTGGGTCGGGGATTTTCTCCGCTTAGAGACTGGGTGTTGTGCTGTCTTCATCATCCTTTCATCCCCATCCGGCGTGCAAGTCGCCCAATGTGGCGTCGAATGTAATAAGACCTGCACCAAGGCAGGCCCCGTAAGGGGCCTTCCGGCCAATGACGCCAAACGCTCATTTCCATTTCCAGTGAATCACCGTCTACGAACTGTTCCCCATTTGTATGCAGTACACAAGCTGAAAAATGTGTGCATATCTTTCAGCATTTAGTGTTCTGTTAAAGCAATAAGGGGACCACATTTTAATTACGAAAAACACTCTCACACCATAACATCACTTCCTTGCTATTTTACTGTTGTTATCACGCATTATGTCAGCTGAGGTTTTCCAGGTATTCGCCAAACCCAAAACCTTCCCTCTTATTGCAACAGGGGTATAGCGTGATTCATCATTCTAAATCACTCGTTTCCAGACATCCGCTCTCCAGTGGCGTCGCTCTGCTTTTCATTGTCGACAGGAATATGTGGCTCATGAGGAGCTGCACGAACACTGTGCTCCATTCTTTCCAACTCCCTACGTTGATTCACTATACTGGCAGCACTTCGGAACTCACGAGTGACTCCTTTCCCTGATTTCACGCTATTTTTTACAACCACCCTCTGCAACACTCGACGATCCCTGTCCGTCAGTACATGAGGCCTGCCTGGTCTAGATTTATCTGTGATTCTCATTCCCCTATGGACTTCACAATCACATCACCAACAGTCGCCTTGGGAGCCTTTAGGAAGGCTGAATTCTCCAGGAAGGATTTATTACTCAGGTGAAATCCACACTAACTAGCCTACCTTCGACATTGCTAAGTTCTCCTCGCCGGCCCAATCTTCTTCTTTACTTCTAACACGATACTCCCCGCCTCCGTGTACACTGATGGGGCCGCCTCTCTTGAGATCTAGTGATCTATTACTGCTCATTACATAGTGTGTTCGTATACCTTTGATTATATAGTCTGTTACACGGGAACTATGAACGAACATACAGAAATGATTGTCCTACTGTGTTTTGCGTAACATGTGGCTTTTTAAAGTTTCATTCATGGTTCACGCTCCTTATTATAAATTAAGTAGAAGTATGCAATATAATAACGTATTTTGCATAAAGTGTTGAGTTTTCATAATGGCTACATAACGTGTTGAGGAAAAGAAGGAAATTGATTTGTTATTCATTCTTCAGAGAAAACACCCTTGCTCTCTACTCCATTCATCCCAAATACGTTTGTCCCAAGTAAACACCTGACCTCTAAACAGATTGGCAGTGCTACAGTTGTTGTTGTTGTGGTCTTCAGTCCTGAGACTGGTTTGATGCAGCTCTCCATGCTACTCCATCAAAAAAATGGTTCAAATGGCTCTGAGCACTATGGGACTTAACATCTATGGTCATCAGTCCCCTAGAACTTAGAACTACTTAAACCTAACTAAGCTAAGGACAGCACACAACACCCAGCCATCACGAGGCAGAGAAAATCCCTGACCCCGCCGGGAATCGAACCCGGGAAACCGGGCGTGGGAAGCGAGAACGACTACTCCATCCTGTGCAAGCTTCTTCATCTCCCAGTACCTACTGCAGCATACATCCTTCTGAATCTGCTTAGTGTATTTATTTCTTGGTCTCCCTCTACGATTTTTACCGTCCACGCTACCCTCCAATACTACATTGGTGATCCCTTGATGCCTCAGAACATGTCCTACCAACCGATCCCTTCTTCCACCCAAGTTGTGCCACAAACTTCCCTTTTCCCCAATTCTATTCAATACCTCATCATTAGTTATGTGATCTACCCATCTAATCTTCAGCATTCTTCTGTAGCACCACATTTCGAAAGCTTCTATTCTCTTCTTGTCTTAACTATATATCGTCCATGTTTCACTTCCATACATGGCTACACTCCATACAAATACTTTCAGAAACGACTTCCTGTCCCTTAAATCTATACTCGATGTTAACAGATTTCTCTTCTTCAGAAACGCTTTCCTTGCCATTGCCAGTCTACATTTTATATCCTCTCTGCTTCGACCATCATCAGTTATTTTGCTCCCCAGATAGCAAAACTCCTTTACTACTTTAAGTGTCTCATTTCCTAATCTAATTCCCTCAGCATCACCCGACTTAATTCGACTACATTCCATTATCCTCGTTTTGCTTTTGTTGATATTCATCTTATACCATCCTTTCAAGACACTGTCCATTCCGTTCAACTGTTCTTGCAAGTCCTTTGCTGTCTCTGACAGAATTACAATGTCATCGGCGAACCTCAAAGTTTTTATTTCGTCTCCACGGATTTTAATACCTACTCCAAACTTTTCTTTTGTTTCCTTTACTGCTTGCTCAATATACAGATTGAATAGCATCGGGGAGAGGCTACAACCCTGTCTCACTCCCTTCCCAACCACTGCTTCCCTTTCATGTCCCTCGACTCTTATAACTGCCATCTGGTTTCTGTACAAATTGTAAATAGCCTTTCGCTCCCTGTATTTTACCCCTGTCACCTTCAGAATTTGAAAGAGAGTATTCCAGTGAACATTGTCAAAAGCTTTCTCTAAGTCTACAAATGCTAGGAACATAGGTTTGCCTTTCCTTAATATTTCTTCTAAGGTAAGTCTTCTAAGATAAGTGCTACAGGAAAAGAGTAAATGTCCTCATACATGGAACATGATAGCTTCAGACAGTTATGCAATATTAGAACGACGTTGAATGCTGTTTAAAAAATGGTGAGAACAAATTAATTTCTGTCTGTTTCTACAGTCTTTGAAGAGCACTTCGCAAGTCTTCATGACGCGAGTACACGATTCGGCAAGAATAAACAAAACGTTTCTTGTATTTAACCTGTTGGAAAGACTTACTAGCTAATTCATTCGTCGTACAGCACGATTGTGCGAGTAATGACGTAGGCAGAAGCGTGAGTAATCACTTCCATAGTCTTTTCAGAATTATCTAGCATGATAATTTGGAATGTTAACGTCATTTCTATCAGTAACGTCACCTGTTCGATGGACGACTTCAGTGATGAGCATCTGGCCACTCTGGAACAATGAGATGTGTTTATTCTGCATCATTAGAACTGCATGAACTCTGACTATGGCAGTGGAAATGGCAGCCAAATTTCTATGGGGTAAAGATGGCACACAAGTCTATACTGTGCTGTAATTAATGAATGCGCAAAGATCATGAACGATCCAGATAACCGCAGCTCAATTTTGCAAATGTTTAAAGTTGATTTGTGAAGAACTACTAAGCACAGACTTAAGTATAACATACCAGTTTTGTTTAGAATTTTATCTTGCGTCTAATTATGCATTCAGATTTTCAATTGTACTTTTATTTAAAATGCTGTAAGAGATTGACAACAGCATGAAGTCATTAAGTGACTTAGATGCTTGGAGTCTCTTGGAAGGGGTGCGTCGATGACTAAGTGCAACTATTTTATTTCTGTCGATTGTTCAGCAGCGCTTGTATTTTTGCGAGTGAAGCCGATTTGGAATTTGGATTATTTGCACTGACTCTGATTTCTAACTCCATTTGCCAACGGGCACTTCGATTATTTTCGTCCCTGATTGACACTTAAGATGAGTGCATCGTGTTGATTTAAACTATGACTTAATTGTGTTAGTGTCGAATATGACTTCGATTATTTTGGCGGCCGCTGTGACCGAGCGGTTCTAGGCGCTTTAGTCCGGAACCGCGCTGCTGCTATGGTCGTTGGTTCCAATCCTCCCCCGGGCATGGATGTGTGTGATGTCCTTAGGTTAGTTAGGTTTAAGTAGGAGACTGATGACAGTGCTTAGAGCCATTTGAACCATTTTTCGGTTATTTTAGCTGTGAACACCGC
Organism: Schistocerca cancellata; assembly: GCF_023864275.1. NCBI lineage: Eukaryota > Metazoa > Arthropoda > Insecta > Orthoptera > Acrididae > Schistocerca > Schistocerca cancellata. The sequence goes on along the minus strand of NC_064626.1, from coordinate 514,193,250 downwards.
CTGCGTTTCCCAGCTAATGTGGTTATTTTAATTATGTAGCTGTTCGCCAGCCTGTATATTGGGGGATCGAGCGAAGCTTCAATTTACTCAGTTATGAAGAGTTTATCGCCAGCCTACGAAATTTTGTGTGTTATTAATAGCAATATCTTCATTTCTTAAACTTAAAATCTTTAATTGGGGTCCATTATTTTGATTTATTGCACCTACGATTAACCTAACGCTTAAATCTGATTGGTGCATCAGAGACAGTATTCTTCTTTTAGTTTATGTTTAAAACGATAGCAACTGGGGCCTAATAATCATCCCCTTTAATAAAGTATTATCGAGGAATAATCCTCCCAGTTGTCACAACTTATGCAGGTTTGTTTTACAACTCGTCATTACACTTTCAAGTGCATTTTATGTCACATTAGAGTTATTGAATAACAGTAAAAGAACAAAATTTAACTTCGCTTTCCTTTCGCAGTGAATAACAATTATTTATGTTTACATGGGTCTGAATACGTAAATGGCTGCGACAGTTTTCTACTTGCAGATAGTGATTAGAAACAACTGCTAAAAGACTGTGTTTAGGCTTCGGACTAGACGATACCTAGTTTCACTTGATAAAAATTGTCTGAACAGTGGAGTTATTGAGCTAGACTATCTCGATACATCAGCTTACAAGACACAGACATTACACTGTTGGGTCATCTTATTATGAGCACATCATAGTTGTGCATCTGCAGCGTGTAGCCGGTGGCATGTGGCAATCTATGATCATGACTTAGTTCAGCTAACATGATAGAACTTACATTTTTACTGCATGTTTTTCGTCTATTGCCATTGTGAATAAAGGAAGTGAATTATCCTAATTCCAAAGCTTGGATGATAATGTGCTTTCATACAAAGATCGGGATTTATCGAACGGCGAAGTCTGTGAACTATTAGTGAGCTTGGATGGCTTTAGTATAACATAAGTAAGCTAAATGACCTAGCGTGAAATTCTGTAAACTGTTATCGAGCTTCTTTGGCAGCCGATCTTCATGCTATAATGAAACAGCTCATCATCCAAACAAATCAGTGAAAAGACAGATATGTCTCCTTCAACGTTTTAATTAACCCTGCTACACATGGGGCTCCAAACTATACTGATGGTTCTGTATTAGTGTTGGCTGTGGTGTATTGGCCAGAAAAACTTGAACGTGATCAACAGTATCGAAACTGTACTGTTGCAGATTTGTCCGTCGAGTAATTTTTTTGTGTCTTGTACGATGGACGTGCCTTAAGAATCTGTAAGCATTTCTGTAATAGCACAAGTTGTTGGTCTCATCGCTACGCTCTATAAAATACACTACTGGCCATTAAAATTGCTACACCACGAAGATTACGTGCTACAGGCGCGAAATTTAACGGGCAGGAAGAAGATGCTGTGATATGCAAATGATTAGCTTTTCAGAGCAGTGAAACAAGATTGGCGCCGGTGATAACACCTACAACGTGCTGACATGAGGAAAATTTCCAATCGATTTCACATACACAAACAGCAGTTGACCGGCGTTGCCTGGTGAAACGTTGTTGTGATGCTTCGTGTAAGGAGGAGAAATGCGTACCATCACATTTCCGACATTGATAAAGGTCGGATTGTAGCTTATCGCGATTGCGATTTATCGTATCTCGACATTGCTGCCCGCGTTGGTCGAGATCCAATGAGTGTTAGCAGAATATGGAATCGGTGGGTTCAGGGGTGTAATACGGAACGCTGTGCTGGATCCCAACGGCCTCGTATCTCTAGCAGTCGAGATGACAGGCATCTTATCCGCATGGCTGTAACGGATCGCGCTGCCACGTCTCGATCTCTGAGTCAACTGATGGGGACGTTTGCAAGACAACAACCATCTGAACGAACAGTTCGACGTTTGCAGCAGCATGGACTACCAGCTCGGAGACCATGGCTGCGATTACCCTTGACGCTGCATCACAGACAGGAGCGACGAACCTAGGTGCACGAATGGCAAAACGTCATTTTTTCGGATGAATCCGGGTTCTCTTTACAGCATCATGATGGTCGCATCCGTGTTTGGCGACATCGAGGTGAACGGACTTTGGAAGCGTCTATTCGTCATAGCAATATTGGGGTATCACCCGGCGTGATGCTATGGGGTGCCATTGGTTACACGTCTAGGTCACTTCTTGTTTGCATTGACGGAACTTTGAACAGTGGACGTTACATTTCAGATGTGTTACGATCCGTGGCTTTACCCTTCATTCGATCCCTGCGAAACCCTACATTTCTGCAAGTTAATGCACGATTGCATGTTGCAGGTCCTGTAAGGGCCTTTCTCGATACAGAAAATGTTCGACTGCTGCCCTGGCCAGCACATTCTCCAGATCTCTCACCAATTGGTCAATGGTGGCCTAGCAACTGGTTCGTCACAATACGCCAGTCACTACTCTTGATGAACTGTGGTATCGTGTTGAAGCTGCATGGGCAGCTGTACCTGTACACGCCATCCAAGCTCTGTTTGACTCAATGCCCAGGCGTATCAAGGCCGTTATTACGGCCAGAGGTGGTTGCTCTGGATACTGATTTCTCAGGATCTATGCACCCAAATTGCGTGAAAACGTAATCACATGTCAGTTCTAGTATAATATATTTGTGCAATGAATACCCAATTATCATCTGCATTTCTTCTTGGTATAGCAATTTTAATGGCCAATAGCGTAGTTGCATTGAGTTCTCTAGATTGTTAATGCACGTGGAACGCTTGTGCGTACTTAATGTTCATGTTCATCCGACCAAAATGATTGACTTTCTTGGGGAGGATAGAATCGTTCAGCAGTACAGTGGGGCTTGTCGCGCTGATTGATGTGTCCACAAGTGGTTGGAAGTGTATGATCAAGAGCTGAAAGTACATTCCTGGTCCAGAAATATCGCTGATTGTAACTCAGATCGACATCTGAGAAAACTTCGATGGTCGTGCTTGCTGTGTGAGTCCCCCAAGATACATCCATCAACAGCTGTGGAAGTAATGCAGATGGCATGGTTTCTGATAGTTTCTGGACATCGACAAATACCAAATGAGGTAATTCCAGACGGTCTATTTGCAAATAGGAAATACCCTGGATACTGACACGTGGATTATGGGAACCCTCCCAATACATCCATCAATGACTGTAGGCTCATACTCATGATTTGGTTTCTGACATTTCTGAAGATTTGTGAATACCTGTTGAGCACTTCCAGGTGGTTTACCTGCAAGCGGTAGCTAATCTGAAAACTAGCAGGTGAGCATAACAAAGTAACTCAACACTTATGACGATACCTGTTACATGGTGGTTGGCGGCTGAACAGCTCCGCGAGTGCAGCGTGGACATCGAAGCCTGCAGGGGGCAGCATGTCAGCGTCTGGGCAGAGCGTGAGGCTGGTGGGGCAGGCGAGCCTGGCTGTGTTCCTGGCCAGGTTCTGCGGGTACGACAGCTGCTCCCCCACAGGGTGCGCCTGGCGCCACAGCAGCCGCTGCAGCACCTGCTCGTCGTCCTCTCCGCAGTCTGCTTCCTCCAGCTGGTCCCCAGCCGCGACGACGGTGTCATTGGGTGGCTGCTCCGTAGGCCACAGTAAGTGGAAACTCACCTGCATACAGGAATAGTTCATCATGCTCGAGTCCACAAATCATTTCCAATCATAGAAAGTGGACGCCAATAAACAATACTCGTGTATGGTGTCCCGATTCTCGCGCAATTTGTCTGCAACTGATGTGCGGATTAACCGCGACAGCAGCTAAAACACCTACTTGGGCATCATCATTTGTTGCAGGTCATGGTTGACGTTTCACATGTGGCTGAACACTTCCTGTTTCCTTTAATAACGTAACTATCCGGCGAACGGTCCGGACACTTGGATGATGTCGTCCAGGATACCGAGCAGCATACATAGCACACGCCTGTTGGGGATTTTGATCACAATAGCCATACATCAACACGATATCGACCTTTTCCGCAATTGGTAAACGGACCATGTTAACAGGGGTAATGTATCACGAAGCGAATACGTTCGCACTGGCGGAATGTTACGTGATATCACGTACTTATACGTTTGTGACTATTACAGCTACATCTATCACAAAACGAAAAAAGTGGTCCAACTGAAACATTCATGTTTCTTTACGTACTACACGAATATGTAATAAAAATGGGGGTTCCTATTTTTAAAAAACGCAGTTGATATACGTTTGACCTATGGCAGCACCATCTAGCGGGCCAACCATAGCGCCATCTGGTTTCCCCCTTCAAGCTAGACGAGTTTCGTTCTTTGTAGTTTTTTCGTTTGATGCTTATTTCGTGAGATATTTGGCCCGGTCACGATCAATGGACCACCCCGTATACTCTGAAGCGGCAAAGAAACTGGTATGGGCATGCGTATTCAAATACAGAGATATGTAAACAGGCAGCATACGGGGCTGCGGACGGCAAAGGCTACATAAGATAAGAAGTGTCTGGCGCAGTTGTGAGATCGGTTACTGCTGCTACAATGGCAGCTTATCAAAATTTAAATCCGCGCACTACCATTGGGCACACCATCTCCGAGATAGCGACGAAGTCGGGATTTTCCCGTTCGACCATTTCACGAGTGTACTATGGATATCAGAAATCCGGCAAAACATCAAATCTCTGATATCGCTGTGGCCGGAATTGTATAGGAAGCTAATGCTCATGAGCAAACAGTTTTTCACTAGACACAGCTGTATCTTAGATACTATGATGTATTCGCAGACCATGAATCAAGGCCACCAAATTTATGCTAGGGTTGCTTAAAAAACGCACTGCAAAGTTCAATGATCGTGGATTAAATCCAGAGGCAAAATAACAAAAAATAAACGTATAAATCCAGTGTGGACAGGACTCTGATGTTGAAATATATGCTATCCCACACTGCAATTCCACCAGAATAGCCGTGCTTGTTGAACCCCCGTTTCCAGATCGGAGAGGTGCGCCGGCCCCCGGCCCCGGATCGATTCCACCCATCGGATTAACGACAAGGGACGGTGTGCCGGACAGTGTCCAGTCTGGATATGGTTTATAGGCGGTTTCTCCACATCCAAGTCGCGACTCATTTACACCATTCGCAAACATTCAAAGATTTAGAAAACATTCACACATTTCTCCATGAATCACGCTACACGCAGACCGTCGCAGTTGGACACTCCCTCCCCCTCCTCACGGGCTCACGGGGGAAGGATGGAGGGGGGGGGGAAGTAAGAGGGTGAGGGTGGTGACAGGAAGGGCTTCTTAGAAACATAAACATGCCAAATCCATTCATAACAATTCCGAGATACTGCGCAGATCCGAGACGAAGGCGCTAGAAAAAAAAAAAAGAACTCCTATTTGAAACCACTATGTTATACACTCCTAGAAATTGAAATAAGAACACCGTGAATTCATTGTCCCAGGAAGGGGAAACTTTATTGACACATTCCTGGGGTCAGATACATCACATGATCACACTGACAGAACCACAGCCACATAGACACAGGCAACAGAGCATGCACAATGTCGGCGCTAGTACAGTGTATATCCACCTTTCGCAGCAATGCAGGCTGCTATTCTCCCATGGAGACGATCGTAGAGATGCTGGATGTAGTCCTGTGGAACGGCTTGCCATGCCATTTCCACCTGGCGCCTCAGTTGGACCAGCGTTCGTGCTGGACGTGCAGACCGCGTGAGACGACGCTTCATCCAGTCCCAAACATGCTCAATGGGGGACAGATCCGGAGATCTTGCTGGCCAGGGTAGTTGACTTACACCTTCTAGAGCACGTCGGGTGGCACGGGATACATGCGGACGTGCATTGTCCTGTTGGAACAGCAAGTTCCCTTGCCGGTCTAGGAATGGTAGAACGATGGGTTCGATGACGGTTTGGATGTACCGTGCACTATTCAGTGTCCCCTCGACGATCACCAGTGGTGTACGGCCAGTGTAGGAGATCGCTCCCCACACCATGATGCCGGGTGTTGGCCCTGTGTGCCTCGGTCGTATGCAGTCCTGATTGTGGCGCTCACCTGCACGGCGCCAAACACGCATACGACCATCATTGGCACCAAGGCAGAAGCGACTCTCATCGCTGAAGACGACACGTCTCCATTCGTCCCTCCATTCACGCCTGTCGCGACACCACTGGAGGCGGGCTGCACGATGCTGGGGCGTGAGCGGAAGACGGCCTAACGGTGTGCGGGACCGTAGCCCAGCTTCATGGAGACGGTTGCGAATGGTCCTCGCCGATACCCCAGGAGCAACAGTGTCCCTAATTTGCTGGGAAGTGGTGGTGCGGTCCCCTACGGCACTGCGTAGGATCCTACGGTCTTGGCGTGCATCCGTGCGTCGCTGCGGTCCGGTCCCAGGTCGACGGGCACGTGCACCTTCCGCCGACCACTGGCGACAACATCGATGTACTGTGGAGACCTCACGCCTCACGTGTTGAGCAATTCGGCGGTACGTCCACCCGGCCTCCCGCATGCCCACTATACGCCCTCGCTCAAAGTCCGTCAACTGCACATACGGTTCACGTCCACGCTGTCGCGGCATGCTACCAGTGTAGCTGCGATGGAGCTCCGTATGCCACGGCAAACTGGCTGACACTGACGGCGGCGGTGCACAAATGCTGCGCAGCTAGCGCCATTCGACGGCCAACACCGCGGTTCCTGGTGTGTCCGCTGTGCCGTGCGTGTGATCATTGCTTGTACAGCCCTCTCGCAGTGTCCGGAGCAAGTATGGTGGGTCTGACACACCGGTGTCAATGTGTTCTTTTTTCCATTTCCAGGAGTGTATAAGGTGGAACTGTACAATAGCAGTAAAAACACTAAACAAGCAATATACTGTTGCCAAAAACAGCCATGCTAGCCAAGCCTACAGGTTGCGCAGTTGTACTGATGTTTAGCCACAAAGTGTGCAGCCGGCCGGGATGACCGAGCGGTTCTAGGCGCTACAGTCTGGAACCGCACGACCGCTACGGTCGCAGGTTCGAATCCTGCCTCCGGAATGGATGTGTGTGATGTCCTTAGGTTAGTTAGTTTTAAGTAGTGCTAAGTTCTAGGGGACTGATAACCTCAGATGTTAAGTCTCATAGTGCTCAGAGTCATTTGAACCATTTTGAACCACAAGGTGTGCCGTGTCCTCAACACGTTGCAAGTGTCAGTGGTGATCTGAACAGTGCTCCGTGTAGGTGTGAGTGCTTTATGTCGGAGCTAAGTAGATTCAAAAGTGGGCAAATTGTCGGTACTCGTTTGGTGTGTGCTTTGGTAGGAAAGGTAACCGAAGTGTTTAATGTTCCAGGAGACACAGTATCATAGATGTACACCACATTCGGGGTAAGCGGAAAATGTCATCCGCTAAATCACAACGCGGACGAAAGTGTGTGTTGTGTGACAGGCAGTCACTGAAAAGGATGCTGACGAAAAGTAAGAGGACGACAGATGCAAAAGTCACTGCACAGCTGAATGTCGCACTGGCGAGCCTTGTCAGCACCAAAACAACACGAAGGCAGCTCCAAAATCAGGAAAATGCAGGAAATGGAATTCCAACACTACTCATCAAAGATGCAAACGCTCGTAACAGGAAAACGTGGTGCCGACGCCATAAATTCTGGATCATGCAGCAATGGAAGAATGCCATTTGGTCGGATGAGACTGCGAGCCGAATTTGCGCCCAAAGACTGGAACATAGCGGTGCGTCGGTGATGATTTGGGCTCCCATATCGTAGTACCCCCCCCCCCCCCACATGAACCATGGACCTTGCCGTTGGTGGGGAGGCTTGCGTGCCTCAGTGATACAGATGGCCGTACCGTAGGTGCAACCACAACGGAGGGGTATCTGTTGAGGGGCCAGACAAACGTGTGGTTCCTGAAGAGGGTCAACAGCCTTTTCAGTCGTTGCAGGGGCAACAGTCTGGATGATTGACTCATCTGGCCTTGTAACAGTAACCAAAACGGCCTTGCTGTGCTGGTACTGCGAACGGCTGAAAGCAAGGGGAAACTACAGCCGTAATTTTTCCCTAGGGCATGCAGCTTTACTGTATGGTTAAATGATGATGGCGTCCTCTTGGGTAAAATATTCCGGAGGTAAAATAGTCCCCCATTCGGATCTCCGGGCGGGGACTACTCAAGAGGACGTTGATATCAGGAGAAAGAAAACTGGCGTTCTACGGATCGGAGCGTGGAATGTCAGATCACTTAATCGAGCAGGTAGGTTAGAAAATTTAAAAAGGGAAATGGATAGGTTAAAGTTAGATATAGTGGGAATTAGTGAAGTTCGGTGACAGGAGGAACGAGACTTTTGGTCAGGTGAATACAGGGTTATAAATACAAAATCAAATAGAGGTAATGCAGGAGTAGGTTTAATAATGAATAAAAAATAGGAGTGCGGGTAAGCTACTACAAACAGCATAGTGAACGCATTATTGTGGTCAAGATAGACACGAAGCCCACGCCTACTACAGTAGTACAAGTTTATATGCCAACTAGCTCTGCAGATGATGAAGAAATTGATGAAATGTATGATGAGATAAAAGAAATTATTCAGATAGTGAAGGGAGACGAAAATTTAATAGTCATGAGTGACTGGAATTCGAGAGTAGGAAAAGGGAGAGAAATAAACATAGTAGGTGAATATGGATTGGGGGTAAGGAATGAAAGAGGAAGCCGTCTGGTAGAATTTTGCACAGAGCATAACTTAATCATAGCTAACACTTGGTTCAAGAATCATAAAAGAAGGTTGTATACATAGAAGAATCCCGGAGATACTAAAAGGTATCAGATAGATTATATAATAGTAAGACAGAGATTTAGGAACCAGGTTTTAAATTGTAAGACATTTCCAGGGGCAGATGTGGATTCTGACCACAATCTATTGGTTATGAACTGCAGATTAAAATTGAAGAAACTGCAAAAAGGTGGGAATTTAAGGAGATGGGACCTGGATAAACTGACCAAACCAGAGGTTGTGCAGAGTTTCAGGGAGAGCATAAGGCAACAATTGACAGGAATGGGGAAAGAAGTACAGTAGAAGAAGAATGGGTAGCTCTGAGGGATGAAATAGTGAAGGCAGCAGAGGATCAAGTAGGTAAAAAGACGAGGGCTATTAGAAATCCTTGGGTAACAGAAGAAATATTGAATTTAATTGATGAAAGGAGAAAATATAAAAATGCAGTAAATGAAGCAGGCAAAAAGGAATACAAACGTCTCAAAAATGAGATCGACAGGAAGTGCAAAATGCCTAAGCAGGGATGGCTAGAGGTCAAATGTAAGGATGTAGAGGCTTATCGCACTAGCAGTAAGATAGATACTGCCTACAGGAAAATTAAAGAGACCTTTGAAGAAAAGAGAACCACTTGTATGAATATCAAGAGCTCAGACGGAAACCCAGTTCTAACCAAAGAAGGGAAAGCAGAAAGATTGAAGGAGTGTATAGAGGGTCTATAAAGGGCGATGTACTTGAGGACAATATTATGGAAATGGAAGAGAATGTAGATGAAGAGGAAATGGGAGATACGATACTGCGTGAAGAGTTTGACAGAGCACTGGAAGACCTGAGCCGAAACAAGGCCCCGGGAGTAGACAAAATTCCATTAGAACTACTGACGGCCTTGGGAGAGCCAGTCCTGACAAAACTCTACCATCTGGTGAGCAAGGTGTATGAGAAAGGCGAAGTACCCTCTGACTTCAAGAAGAATATAATAATTCCAATTCCAAAGAAAGCAGGTGTTGACAGATGTGAAAATTACCGAACTATCAGGTTAATAAGTCACAGCTGCAAAATACTAACACGAATTCTTTACAGACGAATGGAAAAACTGGTAGAAGCCGACATCGGGGAAGATTAGTTTGGATTCTGTAGAAATGTTGGAACACGTGAGGCAATACTGACCTTACGACTTATCTTAGAAGAAAGATTAAGGAAAGGCAAACCTACGTTTCTAGCATTTGTAGACTTAGAGAAAGCTTTTGACAATGTTGACTGGAACACTCTCTTTCAAATTCTAAAGGTGGCAGGGGTAAAATACAGGGAGCGAAAGGCTATTTACAATTTGTACAGAAACCAGATGGCAGTTATAAGAGTCGAGGGGCATGAAAGGGAAGCAGTGGTTGGGAAGGGAGTGAGACAGGGTTGTAGCCTCTCCCCAATGTTATTCAATCTGTATATTGAGCAAGCAGTAAAGGATACAAAAGGAAAATTCGGAGTAGGTATTAAAGTCCATGGGGAAGAAATAAAAACTTTGAGGTTCGCCGATGGCATTGTAATTCTGTCAGAGACAGCAAAGGACTTGGAAGAGCAGTTGAACGGAATGGACAGTGTCTTGAAAGGAGGATATAAAATGAACATCAACAAAAGCAAAACGAGGATAATGGAATGTAGTCGAATTAAGTCGGGTGATGCTGAGGGAATTAGATTAGGAAATGAGACACTTAAAGTAGTAAAGGAGTTTTTCGATGAGGAGAAAAATAACTAATGATGGTCGAAGTAGAGAAGATATAAAATGTAGACTGGCAATGGCAAGGAAAGCTTTTCTGAAGAAGAGAAATTTGTTAACATCGAGTATAGATTTAAGTGTCGGGAAGTCGTTTCTGAAAGTATTTGTATGGAGTGTAGCCATGAATGGAAGTGAAACATGGACGATAAATAGTTTGGACAGTAAGAGAATAGAAGCTTTCGAAATGTGGTGCTACAGAAGAATGCTGAAGATCAGATGGGTAGATCACATAACTAATGAGGAGGTATTGAACAGAATTGGGAAGAAGAGGAGTTTGTGGCACAACTTGACGAGAAGAAGAGACCGGTTGGTAGTACATGTTCTGAGGCATCAAGGGATCACAAATTCAGCATTGGAGAGCAGCTTGGAGGGTAAAAATCGTAGAGGGAGACCAAGAGATGAATACACTAAGCAGATTCAGAAGGATGTAGGTTGCAGTAGGTACTGGGAGATGAAGAAACTTCCACAGGACAGAGTAGCATGGAGAGCTGCATCAAACCAGTCTCAGGACTGAAGACCACAACAACAACAACATCGTAGTACCCCATTGGGGCCATAGTTACGCTGGAAGACTCCATTACTGCCGAAGGTGGTGTGACCAATTTTGAGCAACAAGATGCCCTTTAAGAACTGCTCCTAGTAATACTGGATGTGTCAGACAGACAAATACACTACTGGCCATTAAAATTGCTCCACCACGAAGATGTACTACAGATGCGAAATTTAACCGACAGGAAGAAGATGTTGTGATATGCAAATGATTAGCTGTTCAGAGCATTCACACAAGGCAGGCGCCGGTGGCGACACCTACAACGTGCTGACATGCGGAAAGTTTCCAACCGATTTCTCATACACAAACAGCAGTTGACCTGCGTTGCCTGGAAACAATGTTGTTGTGATGCCTCGTGTAAGGTGGAGAAATGCGTAGCATCACGTTTCCGACTTTGGTAAAGGTCGGATTGTAGCCTATCACGATTGCTGTTTATCGTAACGCGACATTGCTGCTCGCGTTGGTCGAGATCCAATAATTGTTAGCAGAATATGAAATCGGTGGGTTCTGGAGGGTAATACTGAACGCCGTGCTGGATCCCAACGGCCTCGCATCACTAGCAGTCGAGATGACAGGCATCTTATTCGCATGACTGTAACGGATCGTGCAGCCACGTCTCGATCCCTTAGTCAACAGATGGGGACGTTTGCAAGGCAACAACCATCTGCACGAACAGTTCGACTACGTTTGCAGCATCATGGACTATCAGCTCGGAGACCATGGCTGCGGTTACCCTTGACGCTACATCACAGACAGGAGCGCCTGCGATGGTGTACTCAACGACGAACCTGGGTGCACGAATAGCAAAACGTCATTTTTTTCGGATGAATCCAGGTTCTGTTAACAGCATCATGATGGTCGCATCCGTGTTTGGCGACATCGCGGTGAACGCACACTGGAAGCGTGTATTACTCATCGCCATACTGGCGTATCACCCGGCGTGATTGTATGGGGTGCCATTGGTTGCACGTCTCGGTCACCTCTTGTTCACATTGACGGAACTTTGAACAGTCGACGTTACATTTCAGATGTGTTACGACCCGTGGCTCTACCCTCATTCGATCCAAGCGAAACCCTACATTTCAGCAGGATAATGCACGACCGCATGTTGCAGGTCCTGTACGGGCCTTTCTGGATACAGAAAAAGTTCGACTGCTGCCCTGGCCAGCACATTCTCCAGATCTCTCACCAATTGAAAACGTCTGGTCAATGGTGGCCGAGCAACTGGCTCGTCACAATACACCAGTCACCACTCTTGATGAACTGTGGTACCGTGTTGAAGCTGCATGGGCAGCTGTACCTGTACACGCCAACCAAGCTCTGTTTGACTCAATGCCCAGGCGTATCAAGGCCATAATTACGGCCAGAGGTGGTTGTTCTGGGTACTGATTTCTCAGGATCTATGCACCCTAATTGCGTGAAAATGAAATCACATGTCAGTTCTAGTATAATATATTTGTCCAATGAATGTCCGTTTATCATCTGCATTTCTTCTTGGTGTAGCAATTTTAATGGCCAGTAGTGTAATTTTTATATTTACTTTTTATGGAACTAAAAATTACATTTTGCGGTCAAATTGCGTGACATAGACAAACAGAAATACAGCTCGTAGTAATGGGCGCTTTTAGTACAAAGGCTGTGAAACCCTTCCCTATATTAAGCTCTGGCGTCATCGACATAGAAGTGTGGTATCTAGAGGCTAGTCATCGGTTCCGCACGGTCGGGAATCCGAAAGGTAGAGAAATCAGATTCAGGTTCGAATACAGAATAATTCACTCTGTCTTTAACATAGCCTTCACTTCTCAATAATCTGAAAGTAGCCAGGAACGACACGTGATTCGTCAGACAGTAGGTCATCTTTCCCCGCCAGTAAATGCGTGTGGCCAAAGTTGCGTACAATTGAAATATGTGGCCGTTGAACCACATGTAATTATTATTATTAGCTACGCACAAGCACTGTAGAGAAAGTGATTTTAGTGTTCGGAACATCACTGTCAAGAAAAAACGTAAATAATGCGTGCTTGCTGAATGGCAACACGTCTGGGGCATGAGAAATGCAGCATGATGGCTTGTGGGATTTTCTCAAAGATCCGTGAACGATTGCAACGAAACTATATCATCCCAATAACAAGAATGAAATAAGTTCACCAGATGTCGTATTAGCCACCATCTTAAAAGAGCACAGTGGTCGCTTTGAATAAATGCTAATGATGTTGGTCTGGTACCATGCGTTCATTTAACAGTCCATCATTGAAAGCCATCGCAATGGAGTGATTTATGTGTATGGAACCAGCGCAGTAAGACTCATCGACGTATAGACGTAGCAGTACAGCGGAAAGACAGAAGCTGTCGTGTTTGGATGTGTCAGTGACCACATTGTGAATGATACTGCCATATTTGTTGTCGTATCAACGCGGGTTGTCCCGCACGTGAAAAAGTAACGGTGTGCTACTCGTAGCCATATAACATGGGGTAAGAACAAAGGCCGTAAGGACATTGTAGCCGACAGCGACCGGAGACAAGGGTCACTCCTCGTCAATGACTAAAACCCGACAGGGACTGCTGCTGTCTCTGAATGCAGGTCCATCTCACCAGTTTCAGAATGAACACTGTAAGCAGAACTACATGCTGTGGATATTTAGTCTGTAAAAGGATATTGCCCTCAGCGGCGCAAAACTCTGCACGTATCTATGGGGCCAAAAGACACAGAAACGGGGCAGTAGCTTACTGCAGGCATGTAGTATGTTCCTAAGAGTCTCGATTTTGCCTCATTTGAAATGATGCTAGATGACAAGTGTAGCGTCGGCACCCGCAGTGTGTGGAGAGCGTAGTTCAGCCCGGACGTTTCCGCGGTGTTTATTGTACCACGGCTAGTGTCCGCACATTTAGGTTATCATGAAGATGGACGGGTATGAAACTTCCTGGCAGATTAAAATTGTTTGCCGGACGGGGACTCGAACCTGGGATATTTGCCTTTGTGGCGAAAGTGCTCCAACGCCTGAACTACCCAAGCGCGACTCACGAACCGCTCTCCGAGCTTTACTGCTGCCAGTATCTCATCTACTGCCTTCCAAACTTCACAGAACATCTCCTGCAGACTTGATGGTCTAGCACTGTTGGAAGAAAGGATATTGGGAGAAGGCTTAGTTATAGTCTGGGTGGGATTATTACCAGAATGAATATTAACTCTGCAGCAGAGTGTGCGTAGAATTGAGACTTCCTGAGAGATTAAAACTTTATGCTGGAGCTAGGAAGTTTATATCAATATTCTCAGTGACCAAACACTGCTCCTTCATCTTTGTGTTAGGTATGCTGTGGACTCTTCCCGTCTTCCAGTACACCAACAGCCGTGCATGCACCCGTTCTTGGTTTGGTGAACACAACCTACCTTTCATCAACTGACACACTAAATCGCCCGGTCTTAATGCCGTTAAAATGTTTGGGGCTATTTGGAACGGTGGAAATGTATCGGTCAACATCATCGCAGTCTGGTAGCTCTGCAAGATGTGATCATCAGTGAGTGGCATGTGACTATGCCTGGATATTGATACAACTGTAGAAACTTCTGGGCTCTCTTCCTCGCTGATTTGAGGCCGCTATATAAGCTAGGGCTGTCTTATACGTTATCAGCCTGAGGTCTCGAAAGGACGAAACTTTTTGTTTGTGATGACGTTACTTTTTGACAAGCCAAGGCCCCTATCCTGTATATTTATTCGGAATTAAACTATTAGATTAATTCCACGGCTGTGAGCCGTACTGCTTTTCAAGGTCGTTCTCTATTTCCACGAGTGAGAGCCGTGTAGTGCAGCCTTAAGCTATTCATAATACTTCATCACTTATGTAAGAGATAGCACGAAGTATTATATATCAATGGACAGAGGAAAGATCGATCCCCCGTACTGTTCTTGCATCATTCAATGCTGTCGATTAGTTCAGTCAGCCGTGCGGTCTAAGGCGCTGCAGACATGGACTGCATGGACTGTGCGGCTGGTCCCGGCGGAGGTTCAAGTCCTCCCTCGGGCATGGGTGTGTGTTCGTCCTTAGGATAATTTAGGTTAAGTAGTGTGTAAGCTTAGGGACTGATGACCTTAGGAGTTAAGTCCCATAAGATTTCACACATATTTGAACATTTTGTTTGTTAGTTCACTCGTAAGATGGAAACAAAATTGACGGAGTTCCCGTCTAATTCGACTATACAGCAGTTAGGATCAAATTGCCGTCGCGTACGCAAAGTTTTGGCGGTACTGGGCGAAAAATTGTTGACAGTGGGGTTACCAGATTATTAAGCCACAAATGTGCATATGTGAATTGGGAGTCAAGTCTAAACATTTATTGTTTGGATGTGACAGTTAAGTTCAATATAGAAAAGGAGCGTCTATGCAATCTAATAGCGTGCGTCTCATAGACCGTAATTAGGTCAAGTGGGACTTGCCTGAAAACTTAGCGAATAACACAATGGTAAAAATACAAGAAGCCTCAGAAAGATAGTGAAACCAGTAACATTTAAAACAGCTCATTAGAAGTGACAGACAACGAAGTTACAACACCTGCAGAAGGAGAAAAGTCCTTAGAAGTTTTATGACAAGATCAACGCGTGACCTTTCAAGAATCTATGGAAGAAATGAGACGGTTAACTGCTAACGGAAGACGTTATTTATGGGCCATAGTGGGGGACCGATATTAGACAGCCTATACCGTGCCCTTCAAGAACATTCCAGTATAAATGTCTCGGAATATGGTGAAGATGCAGAGTTGGATTATAGCATCCCTTTTGAGGCACGTCGCTTATGATGTATAGCCTTTTCCTAGCCTGAATACTTGCATATCCCCCTTAGACCCAATTGCCACTATAATGGACATGGAATTTTCTGACCTGCTATCAAAGATGCTGTATTTCCCGTGGTCCATTTGAATGGACAGTATGGTGCAGCCATCTGGCGGGAGACACGGCACCACGACCACTTGACGCCAAGCAGCCACTCTGTTTACGACGTTTTACCACAGCAGGCGAATACTCCTTCACTACCGTGTATTTCTCGGAACTTATTCCATGAAAATATATTGCAGATGATATTTATAAGTGTTGTTTATATGGATTTGCTGAGCAGTAAGATTTGGTTTTACTGGGTGTTTCTTTCTTATGGTAACGTAATAGTAATGTCCATTGCAACGGACGGGGGGACTTAGTACCACAGTTTCGAGCACTAGTCCCAAGGCACCAATGGTGATTATCTTTGCTAACATTGTTGCTAAATGACATTATCTAATGCATTATTGTTATTACTATTGTAAGTAAGCAAAGTAGGTACTATGTTAATAAGATCATTTTGTTAAAGGATACAAGTCAAAACTCGGTTCAGAAGAAATTGTAGATTATCTTTTTGAATGGAGACTTGTCTGATCCTGAGGTCAGTGAGGAGGAGGAGGAGGAGGAGGAGCGGCAGGAGGAGGATGATACCGGTCTGTTAGCTGTTGAGCTGCACCAAAATCACGTTCCTTCCCCAAGTGAATACAGCAGCAGCCTTTTTCAAAATTTGGAATGACAGTATAGAAGCGATATCAGTAAATCGCTAATGAAGCACTTTCTTTACATTTTTCACTTTCTTTCTAATGTTTATTCATACGATATCTCTTCAAAACATTCGGGACTTTGTCCACAAAATTTTTCTATGCATACCTTTTACTTATTATGCATGGTCTCCTTCGAAATACTCTCCTCCACAATTGATACACCGCTCCCAAAGCTGTTTCCATTTCCGGAAACAGTCTTGGTATGCCTCTTGCTGGATCGCGCGAAATCCGTCATCGGATTTTCTTTTATCTCGTCTATTGCTGCAAATCTTCGTCTTTCCAACGGAGTTATCAACTTTGGAAATAAAAAAAATGTCCACAGGGATCAAGGCTGCAGAGTACACAGGATGAGAGAGCACAGTAATTTCTTTCTTTGTATAATAGTCACGCACCAACAGGGATGAATGTGTGGGTGCGTTATCGTGATGCAACAGCCACGAATTGTCTCGCCACACTTCAGGACGTTTCCTTTTCATATTTTCAAGCAGGCGTCACCACACGACGCGGTAGTACCATCTATTTACAATTTGTCCCTGTGGCACGAACTAATCCTTCAAAGTCAAAGAAAACTATCAGTATGATTTTGAGATTTGACCCGACCTGACAAGCATTTTTGGTTTTGGAGAACCTTTCCCTATCCATTGTGAAGATCGAACCTTACTCTTAACATCATTACCGTAGACCCACGACTCACCAGCATTATGATTCTCTTGAGGAACAACTCGTTCTCATTTGCGGGATCCAATAGCTCTTCACAGACTGCCAGGCGAAGGTCTTTTTGGTCTCGACTCACGGGCTGTACGACGATGCATTCCAAGATGCTGTGTCAGAGCTTCATGACTTGATCCAACTGAAATGTTACATTCTTCTGTAATCTCTCGGAGAATCAGTCTTCGATTGCCACACACAAATTCGTTGACATGAGCGTCGTCGGTAGACGTCTATGGGCGCCCTAAAAGAGGGTCATGTTTAACATCCTTCCGCCCATTTTTAAACCGTGCGAACCATTCGTAACACCGAGAACGGCTTAAGCACTTATCACCATACGCTTCCTGCATCGTTTGGTTTCTGTGAAGGTTTTCTTGAGTTTCGCGCAAAATTGAATGCAGACGCATTGCTCCTCTAACTCTGTCATCTCGAAATTCGCAAACTGTACGACACAGCATTCCACTCAGTACAGCACTGAACAATAACTAACAGATATAAAACAATGAAACTTCTGGGAATTACACATTAAATATAGGCGTGTGCAGGGATGCCAACCGCATTACGGTCCAATACACCACTGGTGCGAAATTACGAATGTTCCGGTATTTTTTGAAGAGATCTCATACGTTACAAAGACCCAGTGTCCACTGTAAAAGACATCCTGAAAATCATGGCTTTTTTTTTAATTCTAACATTTTTGTGAATGTCCTTCCACTACCTTCTGTGTAACAGGTCCATAAAACCTGTTTCAAAAAAGTTCATGACGGTGACAATATCTCAGGAGTATATGTGACAGACGCCCAGTTGCAGAACAGCGGGGTTCGTGGCCGGACGTACCCGGTCTCGCACGTGTCGTCGGCAACGCCTGAGGAACGTGACGTAGGCGAGCAGCAGGCGGACGTCGTCCCCGGCGGCGAAGAGCGCGACGGAGAGGGGCCCACTCCAGGAGCGTGCCTGGCGCTCCACGTGGTGCACGTGCGACAGCGAGGCGTGCAGCGCCAGGCACGTGGTCCAGTCCCCCGCTGACGTAGGCAGCTGCTGCCAGCGGTCGCCCACCGACACGAACTGCCGCACGCGGTACTTTTCCGGTGCCGATACCTGCACCAGAAAGGCCTGTGTCACTGGAAGCACATTCAGTTACGGTGAACGCGCTGCCGTAAATTGGTTGGAGTCGCTGAGAGCCTGAAAACTCTGCAGGACAGTACATTTTCAAATGAGGTTCGTTACGTTGGATGGCCAAAAATTAGTCCAAGTTTATTTTTGTGTCAGAGGTACAAGTAATAACTCTCCACGTATTAACGTGATAAACATCTTCATCCTTTCAAGAAATATGTGTAATAATTTACAGAAAGTGGGACAGTGCAGTTGAGCGTACCTTTCTTGTTGTGACCTTTCTTATTCCGAATATTAAAACTAAGTTATGTCATGAATCATAAAAGACTTGAGACACTGCTAGTTTTAAGTTCTGGAATATTAATGGTTGTAGCTTAATTACATATGACTCAGTATTGCAATCAAAATTGTACAGAATTCTTTTGATACTTGGAATACCAAAGAAGTATGTTAGACTTATAGAAGCGAGTTTGAAAAACACAAAAGATAGAGTACGTGTGGGGAAATTGGAGTCAGAGGAATTTGTAATAAAGAACGGACTTAAGCAGGGAGATGCCCTGTCTCCGCTACTTTTTAATTTAGTCCTAGAATATATTGTACGAATGACAGCAGATAATTGAGAGGGTGTGGAAAAAGTTTGAAAAGGTGAACACATTTAAGTATATAGGCGTGGACATCACTTCGAGAAATGAGATTGAATCCGAACTGAAGAAGAGGTTACAGGTGGGAAATGCGTGCTACTTCTCACTGAATAGATTACTTTCATCACGGATATTGTCTAGGAATTAAAAGATTAGAATATACAAACCTATTATTCTACCAGTTATGCTGTATGGGTGTGAGACTTGGTCTCGCACTGTGCAAAATGAAAAGCCGTTTCGAGTATTTGAAAACAAAATTTGAGGAAAAATTTCGGAGCAAAAATGGATGACATTAGCGGAGAGTGGCGAAAACTGCACAACGAAGAGGTTCACGAACTCTGTTCAAGCCCTGACATAATCAGTGTTATTAAATCACGTCGGCTGCGATGGGCGGGTCACGTAGCTCGAATGGATGGCAGGGCAGCGCGCAGAGTACTGGTAGGGCACCTAGAGGGAAAACGTCCTGTGGGGAGACCGAGGAGTAGATGGGAGGACAATGTGAAGGCTGATTTGAGGAGCCTAGGTATTGAAGGTGAATGGAAGGAAATAGCCCAAGACAGGGACAGATGGCAAAAATACCTTCCTGCGGTAATGGACTCGAGTACGGTATGACCAGTGAGTAAGTAAGTAGCTTAATTACATTCAGCTATACTGTAAAAATGCCTAAATTTTTTGGCTGTTCAACAAAATGAACCACTTACAATATCTCTGAACTGGCCACCTGACTAAAAAAAACAAACTTGGCCTAAAAGCGGCTTCTAATCCATTCAGAGCCTTCGATACTGCTGGAAAATTATGATCGAATCAAGATAAAAGATGAATTTTTATTTTTCAGTGAGTCTACAAATAAAGTGATGTAGCATTTTTTACTTACCTGGAAGTCAAATATTTCAAGACACACACTTATTTACTGTGTGTATCCGATGCATGATTGCTGAAACGTTGGCTAAGCATTGAATGTGCGTACCAAAAATTTCAGGACCATTTTGAAACGAAAAGTGCAATTCAAAATATTTTGGCGAAGCGTTCTATAAAATGTGAAGACAGGAGTGGTCCGTCAGTTGTGAGTTAAGAATTAGATAGCAGTAAATCGGTTCAAAGAATAAAGCTGTAGGTGTTGATTACGGCCTTGTAGAATTAACGAAAACACTCGAAGAAAAGGCTTACGATAACTATTTTAAATTGTATTGATATATACTGTACTTGAAGGAAGCAGTACCACATATGTTCGAGAAAAAATGTACAACTTGAGTTCTGAAGACCAGGAACAGAAAGTAGTGTGACAACACATAACACATGGATCCATGGACCCCGCATGCCAGCAGGGGACTGTTCAAGCTGCTGGATGCTCTGTAATGGTGTGGGACGTGTGCAGTTGGAGTGATACGGGACCCCTGATACATCTAGATACGACTCTGACAGGTGATACACACTTAAGCATCCTGTCTGATCACCTGCATCCATTCATGTCCACTGTGCATTCCGACAGACTTGGGCAATTCCAGCAGTACAATGCGACACCCCACACGTCCAGAATTGCTACAGGAACACTCTTCTGAGTTTAAACACTTTCGGTGGTCATCAGACACCCCAGGCATGAATATTATTGAGCATATCTTGGATGCCTTGCAACGTGCTGTTCAGTAGAGATCTCCATCCCTTCGTACTCTTCCGTAAGATTTATGGACAGCCATGAAGGATTCATGGTGTCAGTTCGCTCCAGCACTACTTCAGATATTAGTGGAGTCCATGCCACGCCGTGTTGGGCACTTCTGCGTGCTCGCGGGGGCCCTACACAATATTAGGCAGGTGTACCAGTTTCCTTGGCACTCCAGTATATATCAGACTACACTTTGTCCTATTTAAAACTAATATGCGAAATTATAGTGAAGAATTTATTTGTATGCGAATTTATATATTGTTTCTTGGAAGTGTAAAGTTTCAATCAAGACGAGGGGATGGAAGGGGCATGGATTGGGAAGAGGAGTCGCTGAATCATATTTGCTGCGATAAACGGTATGGAGTCGAAAAACTGTCTGTTGTAATAGACATTCAGTCATTTCTGGCTGAGGATCAGATGCCGCGCGTTTTGCCTTCTGCATTTACATTTACGTCTATACTTCTTAAGCTAGATTACGGTGTGTTGCGGAGGGTACTATTTGCGAATGGCGTGTGGGAAGAATCACTACCGGTAAACGTCCGTATGAGCTCTAGTTTATGTGATTTTCTCGTCTTGGTCATTTCGCGACCATCTACATATCTGTAGTAGTAGATGATATTTTTGAGGAGGTGGTGACTGGAATTCAGGATTTTGTCTTCTAAGTTACTTATAAATATTTCAACTAGCAATCCGGAAAGATTCGAGACCATTGCCATACCATCTGTTTATCTGTAAATTTTATTGTTAAATTTAAAATATTTGTGTGAAAGTGTGAATTCAAGCAGGTCCATTAGCTCAGTAATGTGAGATGAAGGAATTTTTTTGTGCTTTTGTAGGTTGGCATTGATTATCTGTAGTGTGGGATCTATTGGCACAGAGGAATAAAGGTTTTGTATGTCAAATGAGGCAAGTGTGGAACCAGTAGGTACTTCTATGTTTTAGACATGTGTAACTTCTGTTGCGGTTTTAAGTGTTCTCTCATTATTGAATGTGTATGCTTCTCTTCAAAATTCTCAAAGAATTTGAGATAGTACAAGAGAGGCGTTGTGATCGAGGAGAATTTTACCTTGGGAATTCCGACAGAGTGTATTCGGGGAAGAGTCGGGCAACACATTACTTCCTCTCACATTAGAAGAAGAAATAACGGAGATCACTCCCACTTCATCAAACAGATGTGTACAAAATTGAATGTTTGGACTGTGACTTCTTCTATATAGGCGAGACAGGCAGGTCATTTGAGATTAGATTCAAAGAACACATGGCAGCAATAAAAAACAAAAAAATGCCACACGCCATCAATAGCTGCCCGAAACAAAACACCATGTTAACAACACAAGTATCAGCATCCTACACATCCAACCAAAAGGCAGAAAACTAGACGTCCTTGAAACACTCCAAATATACAGACACCAAACAAAACAACCTGAATCCATCTTAAATGACAAAAATGACAATAATAAAATACTATCATCTTTGTTTTCAGCAACTGCGTACGCCATTAAAATTGCAATGTACACATACACACCTACATCTTAATATTTACCATAAATATTTAGTTATGTTATCATGACAGCCGTCCAGTGTACAAGAGATTGACCTCATTTACAGACATATCATCACACCAACAGCTTGTACCCCTTGTCAGCTTGAAACTATATGCACATCAACTACTGGCACAAATTACACATCCATCTGCATATTTTGAAGCATTAAACAATGTATTACACCAACCTTTAGGCAGTTATTATATGTAACAGATATAATCCTAGGACCCCTTTCCTTGTAAAGTTTGCTCTCATAAAATCACTCTTTCCACCCTCTCTATCCCTCTCACTTTCTCTTTCTCCCCTTCTGCCTCCAGCCTTTCATATCTATCTACGAATCCCAACCAAAACTGTTATTTGTGTATAATTATACCACTGCAGCCAACATGATTATTGTACTTAAAGTTTGTAACACTTCACCTGATTGTATAAACGAGTATGTAGTTTAAGCTATTTCAAGTTGTCAAAATCGGTTTTATATACCACCTGAGGTATTTATACCAACAAATTTATTCGACACCTCAAAACAACACCTCCCAATCCTTTAAAATTTATTCTGTAATAATGCTGGTAGGAGGTATATTCTTTGTACCTTGTGATAATGTTTTCTCCTCTGCTTTACAATCCATGCACCCAGTAGTTTCCGACGCCATATTTGTTTACAAGATACGGCAGTATATATGTGATGTGTTACGATAGTAAAAGAAACCTGTGACCATTAAACCTTTGAAACGTATCGTGGAGATAAATAAACAGTAACTGGTAATAGTAAACTTGTTGTTTCATTTAATAACCCAACTTGGTAAGGGCTCATAGTGATAAGCAATAGTGGAGAATGGACTGAACAAATGTTACTTAAGCCACTTCTTTCGTGGACGAATGACATGTCGTGAAGTTTCTCCCACAATGTCAGCCAGGCATCTGCTTTTCCTAAATTGCATTTGATGTGGTCTTCCGTTTCAGGTTGCTCTGGATGGTTATTCCTAAGTATTTTACGGTAGTTATCATTTTCAGTGTTTTGTCTCGAATGGTGTAATGGAAGATTAATGGATCTCTTCACATATTTATAAACATGTTACATTTCTGTACGTTAAGGGTCAACTTCCAGTCCCTGTACCAATAGTCGGTCCTCTGAACTTCTTCGTACATTTCGCTTCAGTCTTCTGGTGTTGTTAACGTCCTGTAGACAACAAGATAGCCCATGAATAGTCTCACAGACCGTTCACTGTTACCCACTAGATCATTAATGCACGTACTCTCATGTGGCAAGAGGTGGGAACACGTAACACACCCAGCAAGATTGTCGAACACGATGATCCATGTAGTCTACTATCGTGCAGGGAGGCACGTTGTTACGTGGATGTACTGACCTCCAAATCTTTTAACACGGTGAACTCACCGCTCTACGTTTTTGTGACACTGTACTACTCTTTCACGTGCGTCTCTTCAAGGATGTGTTCAGCCCTGACTTCATTTTTATAGATAACAATCCGCAACCTGATCGAACTGCGCAGGTGGTGAAGCGCTATCAACGAGAGAATATTCGGCGAGTTGACTGGACTTCCCGTTCGTCTGACTTAAATCCCATCGAGCACGTGTCGAATGCGTTGGGGAGGCGTATTGCAACATGTCAATATACACCAAAGATTTTTCAGCAGCTGTCAGCTGTGGTGGTCGAGGAGAATAACTCCTTTACCAACCTTGTGGCCAACATGGGAGCACGTTTCAGAGCATTCGTTGCCGTCCGTGGTGATCACACAGCCCAATAAGAACCACGTCGCGCCTTCTGTAATATCCAAGGGACCGTCATGGATCGCGGTAACTTCAGTGTAATTATTGGCTATTATAAAAGTGTCATTTATTTCTCCGTCTTGCTATGTATTTCTCTCTTTTATCAACAGCATTGACATTCGATGAGTATGACAGCAAATCAAGAAAACTGAAGTCGACACTGGCGCTTGTACCCGACAGTGATACAGAGTCTGAGATATACGATTAGCAAACAACGACAGTTCATCGAGGATCAGCAACGACACTAGCAGAGGGAATTTGTTTCTTTAATTACAGTCTATGATCACAGAAATGTCTTCATACTCGGGACACAATGACCATCTTCAGATCTTTTTAAAACAGACGAACCCTTGTATTATCCTAATATGATAAAGTCAAAGTGGCATCGTCAATACACTAATATGCCAAAACATTATGATCACTGCCCATAGCGACGTTGGGTGCCGCCTGGTGGCGTCCCGGGCACGTGACGTGGTAACAGAAGTATGTAAGCGGTGCAGATACGCGCGAGGGATCACGCTAGGGAAGATATGGGCTGAAAATGGGGAAAACACTTCAGATAAGTGACTATGACAAAGGGCAGATTATTGTTACGCAGAGCCTGTAAATTAGTATCTCGAATACGGCGTAGTTGGTCAAATGTTCACGTGCTACTGTCGTGAGAATCTACGGAAAAATATAGGAGGACAGTGAAACAACCATTGAGTACAAAGTGGTTGGACGTCCACGACTCTTAATAGAAAGTGGGGTTCGGAGGCTTGTCTGCTCTGTAAAGTAGGATAGTGGCATCTCTACCAAAAGAGCACAATGCTTATGCAAACACAGGTGTCTCAGACCACTCCGTTTGTCGTACGTGTCGAACATGAAGCACCGCAGCAGATCACCCTACGTGTTCACATGTTGAAGCAACGACATCTTCACTTCCGATTGCAATGGGCACTGGATGATTGTGATTCGACCGTCGATGAATTGAAACGTATCAGCTCTTCGGATGAATCATATTTTTGCTACGCTAGGTCGATGGTCGTCTCCACAAACGTTGTTAACGAGGTGAACGGCGGCTCGAAACGTCAATCCACCACGGACCCAGGCTGGTGGGGGCAGTATTACGCTATGTGAGACATTCACCTGCACTTACATGGGATCTGTGGTAATAATCGAAGACACGCTGTCAGCTGCGAACCACTTGCATCCCTTCATGCTTGATTTCTTTCCCCTCGGCCTTGTCATCTGTCAGTAGTAAAACCGTGTGTCGAAGCCAGAATCGTTCTACAGCGGCCTCAGCGCCATTATAGTGAACTCATGTTGATGTCTCGGCGACCAAATTCGCCTGCTGTAAATCCTATGGAAACCATCTGGGTCGCTATCGGGCGATATTACCGAGTACGCAAATTAGTGGCCCGATATTTACAAGAATTACGTGACCAGTGCTTACACATGTAATACTACATACCTCCAGAAAGTTACCAACAA
Organism: Schistocerca cancellata; assembly: GCF_023864275.1. Lineage (NCBI taxonomy): Eukaryota > Metazoa > Arthropoda > Insecta > Orthoptera > Acrididae > Schistocerca > Schistocerca cancellata. The sequence continues at coordinate 514,167,698 of NC_064626.1, read as the reverse complement.
ACTATTGGATCCCTGATATGCAGAATCAGTGATGTATTTCCTTCCAAAGACGGACAAACAAACTATTAAGCTGGTGGTCATAATGTTCTGGCTCATCAGTCTAGATATAAAGAAAATTACCTTGGCGTTGTTTATATGTATTGCCGATGTAACTGTGGCTTAATTATGTTGTGATAATATCAGAAAAAGCGACTTATCACGAAAGAATTGTGCGAATTGGATGTGATGTAAATACATAGACAACCAATGACTACAATTTCAGAAAAATTGGGTTATTTATTCAACTGAACGAGCTTCTCAAATTGAGCAAGTCAATAACGTTCCACCTCTGAACCTTATGAAAGCAGTTATTCGGCTTTCCATTGATAGATAAAGTTGTTGGATGTCCTCCTGAGGGATGTAGTGCGCGAATTTGTCTGACTGGCGCGTTAGATCGTCAGGATCCAGAACTGCTTGGGGGCCCCTGCCCATAATGCTCCAAACGTTCCAACTCTGAGAGACGTCTGGCTACCTTTCTAGCCGTGGTAGGGTTTCACAAGAACGATGTCAAGCAGTAGAAACTCTCATCGTGCTTTGTCTTGCTGAAATACAAGCCCAGGATGGTTTGACATCCAGGGGAACAAAACGGGGCGATGAATGTCGTCGACGTACCGCTGTGCTGTAAGGGTGCTGCGGATGACAACCAAAGGTGTCCTGCTACGAAATGAAATGCCACCCTAGACCATCAGTCATTGTTGTCGGGCTGTATGGTGGGCAACACTAGGCTTGGCATCCCACAATAGTAGGGGACTGGCGGCGCGAGGACACTTTTGATATCAAATTGATTTGCAAATTAATTAAATTGATCAATTAATCACCCCCGCACCTGGTCACCTCCCCCATCCACGCCCCGACCACGCCCACCCTCGCCCCGGATGACGTCACGTATTTTTCTCAGTCGCACGTGTGCATCAACCTCTCTCCCCCTCCCACTCCCACACCCCTCCCCTACCCTTCCCCCAACCTACACTATTGGAAGAAATTTTGAATTTTGGCGGGAAATTGGAATTTTGATAGGAACTTCGAATTTCGGCGGGAATTTCTTTGTACCAGGGCTATGCTGACATCCCACCCCTCCCCTCCCCACACGTGCGAATTGGAGGTAAATTAAAATTGCCAGTACCCTTTCAGGGACTCGAACCCTGCTCCTTCTGAGCGGAAAGCCCAAGTGTACCCCCCAAACACAATTAAACCACCAGAGGTGCTTGGAATTGACGGGAAATTAAAAATGTCTGTGCCGTTTCTGGGACTCGAAGCGTGATTCTACTGGATGGAAAGCCCAAGTGCTCTTCCCCCAACACAAGGAAACTGTCCACATGAGGGGGGGGGGGGAAGGTTAGGTTAGTGTACTTTATTTTTCTGGTCGGAAAACTGACGCAAAGATTGACCCTTATTATGTAATTAATCAAAAAGATTGGGCCTAATTACACAACAATATGCATAGTGCTGCACAAGGATGGCATAAAATCGCAATACAACTCAAAAACTGACGATACCAACTGGTGTTATGCAGGGAAAAAATTTCGCAGTGTGATTCTCACGATCAGTTCAGTTAATTAGCCTATCAAATTGATATCAATGACGTGCCGCCTGGCGGGTGGAAGAGATGGCTAGGGCACCACAGAATGATTCTTGATAAGAGTTTCTTTTTTTCCGTTGTGGCGATATCTTTTAACGAAATTTCACTCTTCCACCTACACAGGGCGAGACAGGCTCTCACGATTTGTTTCATAAACTCTAGTATGATATAGCATAGCATTGGTAGAAGAAGACCTGTCATAGTGTACAAGACAGCTACATTCTGTTGAATTACAGCTTGTTGTTGTCGAATGTAAAATTATTGTGTTTTTCTTTTTTAATAGTTGTTTTACTATAGGAGTCGAGTTGATGTTAAATAGTCCAGCGCAGCACGGCGGGCGAGTTCCTTACGAGGCTGTAGCTCTCCCTTGGTCGGGGTAGCGGTCATTTACCACGGTTCTGAGTGATGCCGGCGTCGCGCTTTGTTCTGAAAGCACTACGGCGTGAGGCTGTGCTCGCTTTATGCGGGAGGGGCTTTCTCTTTCTCAAACAGCCGACTTTTGAAATAGCCATCTGGAGGGTCCTCCGGATGGGTGGAGTATGCTACTTAATTTCCCTTTTGTGTTGTCTAGGATCGTCGCCTCAAAGACATACCGCATGTCGCGATTGCCGCGGAGGGGCCTGCAGCCGTACGCGGGTCGGCAGTAAAACAGTAAAGGGCGCGCAGCGGTCGTCGAACACAGCCACTCTCTCTCTAGGGAGGTGGTGCATGGGGGCTCTGTCGCTATATTTTGGACGAACAAGTTGCACTTGAGGCGGCCGTCCTTTTATCTGCTATTGTTTAGTTGACTATACATGCTATAGGCGTAGGAGCATCGCCTCATGTAGTGACTTCACCATTGTAGCTTCCGTGCTACACCACCACTCCCACTGGCATAGGAACTCAGAGTGTCATACCTGCAAATTATAACTTATATCATCATCATCATCATCATCATCATTTAAGACTGATTATGCCTTTCAGCGTTCAGTCTGGAGCATAGCCCCCCTTATACAGTTCCTCCATGATCCCCTATTCAGTGCTAACATTGGTGCCTCTTCTGATGTTAAACCTATTACTTCAAAATCATTCTTAACCGTATCCAGGTACCTTCTCCTCGGTCTGCCCCGACTCCTCCTACCCTCTACTGCTGAATCCATGAGTCTCTTGGGTAACCTTGCTTCTCCCATGCGTGTAACATGACCCCACCATCTAAGCCTGTTCGCCCTGACTGCTACATCTATAGAGTTCATTCCCAGTTTTTCTTTGATTTCCTCATTGTGGACACCCTCCTGCCATTGTTCCCATCTACTAGTATCTGCAATCATCCTAGCTACTTTCATATCCGTAACCTCAACCTTGTTGATAAGGTAACCTGAATCCACCCAGCTTTCGCTCCCATACAACAAAGTTGGTCGAAAGATTGAACGGTGCACAGATAACTTAGTCTTGGTACTGACTTCCTTCTTGCAGAAGAGAGTAGATCGTAGCTGAGCGCTCACTGCATTAGCTTTGCTACACCTCGCTTCCAGTTCTTTCACTATGTTGCCATCCTGTGAGAATATGCATCCTAAGTACCTGAAACCGTCCACCTGTTCTAACTTTGTTCCTCCTATTTGGCACTCAATCCGTTTATATTTCTTTCCCACTGACATTACTTTCGTTTTGGAGATGCTAATCTTCATACCATAGTCCTTACATTTCTGATCTAGCTCTGAAATATTACTTTGCAAACATTCAATCGAATCTGCCATCACAACTAAATCATCCGCATATGCAAGACTGCTTATTTTGTGTTCACATATCTTAATCTCACCCAGCCAGTCTATTGTTTTCAACATATGATCCATAAATAATATGAACAACAGTGGAGACAGGTTGCAGCCTTGTCTTACCCCTGAAACTACTCTAAACCATGAACTCAATTCAGCGTCAACTCTAATTGCTGCCTGACTATCCATGTAAAGACCTTTAATTGCTTGCAAAAGTTTGCCTCCTATTCCATAATCTCGTAGAACAGACAATAACTTCCTCCTAGGAACCCGGTCATATGCCTTTTCTAGATCTATAAAGCATAGATACAATTCCCTGTTCCACTCATAACACTTCTCCATTATTTGCCGTAAGCTAAAGATCTGGTCCTGACAACCTCTAAGAGGCCTAAACGCACACTGATTTTCATCCAATTGGTCCTCAACTAATACTCGCACTTTCCTTTCAACAATACCTGAGAAGATTTTACCCACAACGCTGATTAAAGAGATACCTCTGTAGTTGTTACAATATTTTCTGTTTCCATGTTTAAAGATTGGTGTGATTACTGCTTTTGTCCAGTCTGATGGAACCTGTCCCGATTCCCAGGCCATTTCAATTATCCTGTGTAGCCATTTAAGACCTGACATTCCACTGTATTTGATGAGTTCCGACTTAATTTCATCCACCCCAGCCGCTTTATTGCACTGCAATTTATTGACCATTTTTTCCACTTCCTCAAATGTGATCCTGTTTCCATCATCATTCCTATCCCATTCTACCTCGAAATCTGACACATTACTGATCGCATTTTCACCTACATTGAGCAACTCTTCAAAATACTCCCTCCATCTGTCCAAGGCATCCACAGGATTCACCAGCAGTTTTCCTGACCTGTCCAAAATACTTGTCATTTCCTTCTTACCTCCCTTTCGAAGACTGCTAATTACACTCCAGAATGGTTTTCCAGCAGCTTGACCCATAGTCTCCAACCTGTTTCCAAAGTCTTCCCACGATTTCTTCTTGGATGCTGCAATTATCTGTTTGGCTTTGTTTCTTTCTTCAACATAACTTTCTCTGTCTACCTGGGTTCTGGTATGTAGCCATTTTTGATACGCCTTCTTTTTCCTTTTACAGGCTGCCTTGACTGCATCATTCCACCAAGCTGTTTGCTTCATCCTACTTTTACACACTACTGTTCCAAGACATTCTTTAGCCACTTCTAGTACTGTGTCCCTGTGCCTTGTCCATTCCTTTTCCAATGACTGTAATTGACTACATTCAACTAACTGGTACCTTTCTGAGATCGCTGTTATGTACTTGTGCCTGATTTCCTTATCCTGAAGTTTCTCCACTCTTATCCTCCTACATTTGGACCTGACCTCCTGCACTTTCGGCCTCACAATCACAATTTCACTGCAGATTAAATAATGATCAGTGTCATCAAAGAATCCCCTGAATACACGCGTGTCCCTCACAGCCTTCCTGAATTCCTGATCTGTTATTATATAGTCAATGACAGATCTGGTTCCCCTGCCTTCCCAAGTATACCGGTGAATGTTCTTATGTTTAAAAAAGGAGTTTGTGATTACTAAGCCCATACTGGCACAGAAATCCAAGAGTTGTTTCCCGTTCCTGTTGGCCTCCATATCCTCTCCAAATTTATCCATAACCTTTTCATACCCTTCTGTTCGATTTCCAATCCTGGCGTTAAAATCACCCATGAGCAGAACACTGTCCTTGTCCTTTACTCTAACAACTACATCACTGAGTGCCTCATAAAAACTATCCATCTTATCTTGATCTGTCCCTTCACAATGCGAATATACTGACACAATCCTAATTTTCTTGCTAGAGACTGTCAAATCTATCCACATCAGTCGTTCGTTTACATACCTTATTGCAACTACGCTGGGTTCCATTTCTTTCCTGATGTAAAGCCCTACACCCCATTGTGCTATTCCTGCTTTGACTTGCTAGACCTTGTATTCTCCCACTTCCTCTTCTTTCTCACCCCTTATCCGAATGTCACTAACAGCTAAAACGTCCAGCCCCATCTTACTTGCAGCCTCTGCCAGCTCTACCTTCTTCCCAGAGTAACCCCTATTGATATTAATAGCTCCCCATCTCATTACCTTTTTCTTCAAGCAGGCTTGGTGCGGCTGTTTGAGGAAAGTATCACATCCATGGGGGGAGGAAAGAAAGATCTGAAACAAACATCCTGTGTTTGACTGCAAGTGGATGGAATATTGGATGCAGCTGTTAGCTTTAGAAAAACATTGTTCATTCTGAGACAGATGGATAGTCTGATACACCCATACTATGTTTGCTGGCAAGTGGATCGAAAACTGGATGCAGCTGCTAGCTTTAGAAAAACATTCTTTGTCCAATCTGAGACAGATGGAAAATCTAGCATGCCCGGTGCCAGCTGCAGTCCTCGAAATATATGTCGATGGTATCCTTAGGACAGAGCTGTGGCGGAAGAAGCTAACCTTTAAAACCGGTAATGACCAACAAAGTGTGGCTTGAGAGCAGAATTGTATACAGATTACAGCTTCTGTCAGCTGCCCCCCTGACGGAGGCAGACACGTGGTCACCAGTAGACCGCCAGGCACGTGGACGTGCAGCACATGTGTCGTGGTTGCATCATTAGGCCGCCTAAGAACACTCGCATCAGCTCACGCGGCGCAGAACCTTTCATGTCGCGCGAGGCGGCCATCGTGAATGTCACCAGGCTGGAAAGCTGCTACCTGCTGGGAGGGGGCTGGAGACGGCGCGGAAGCTACAGTGGCGAAGTCACCACGTGAGGCGACGCTCCTACGCCAATAGCGTGTATAGTCAACCAAACAATAGGAGATGAAAGGACGGCCGCCTCAAGAGCAACTTGTTCGTCAAAATAGCGACAGAGCCCCCCATGCACCACCTCCCTAGACAGAGAGTGGCTGTGTTCGACGACCGCTGTGCGCCCTTTACTGTTATCTGCCAACCCGCGTACCACTGCAGCCCTCTGCGGCACTCACGATATGTGGTGTGCCTTTGAGGCGACGGTCCTGTTGTTGTTGCTGTTGTTGTGGCCTTCAGTCCTGAGACGGGTTTGATGCAGCTCTCCATGCTACTCTATCCTGTGCAAGCTTCTTCATCTCTCAGTACTTACTGCAGCCTACATCCTTCTGAATCTTCTTAGTGTATTCATCTCTTGGTCGGCATATACGATTTTTACCCTCCACGCTACCCTCCAATGCTAAATTTGTGATCCCTTGATGCCTCAGAGCATGCCCTACCAACCGGTCCCTTCTTCTTGTCAAGTTGTGCCACAAACTCCTCTTCTCCCCTATTCTATTCAATACCTCCTCATTAGTTATGTGATCTACCCATCTAATCTTCAGCATTCTCCTGTAGCACCACATTTCGAAAGCTTCTATTCTCTTCCTGTCCAAAGTATTTATAGTCCATGTTTCACTTCCATACATGGCTACTCACCATACAAATACTTTCAGAAACGACTTCCTGACACTTAAATCTATACTCGATGTTCAAAAATTCCTCGTCTTCAGAAACGCTTTCCTTGCCATTGCCAGTCTACATTTTATATCCTCTCTACTTCGACCATCATCAGTTATTTTGCTCCCCAAATAGCAAAACTCATTTACTAATTTAAGTGTCTCATTTCCTAACCTAATTCCCTCAGCATCACCTAATTAATTCGACTACATTCCATGATCCTCGTTTTGCTTTGGTTGATGTTCATCTTATATCCTCCTTTCAAGACACTGTCCATTCCGTTCAACTGCTCTTCCAAGCCCTTTGCTGTCTCTGACAGAATTACAATGCCATCGGCGAACCTCAAAGTTTTTATTTCGTGTCCATGTATTTTAATACCTACTCCGAATTTTTCTTTTGTTTCCTTTACTGATTGCTAAAATATACAGATTGAATAACATTGGGGAGAGGCCACAACCCTGTCTCACTCCCTTCCCAACCACCGCTTCCCTTTCATGCCCCTCGACTTATAACTGCCATCTGGTTCCTGTAAAAATTGTAAATAGCCTTTCGCTCCCTCTATTTTACCCCTGCCACCTTTAGAATTTGAAAGAGAGTATTCCAGTCAACATTGTCAAAAGGTTTCTCTAAGTCGACGGTCCTAGATAACACAAAAAAGGAAATGAAGTAGCATAAACCCACCCATCCGGAGGATGCTCCAGATGGCTATTTCAAAAGTCGGCTGTTTGCGAAACAGAAAGCCCCTCCCGCATAAAGTGAGCACAGCCTCACACTGCAGTACCTTCAGTACAAGGCGCGTCGCCGGCATCACTCAGAACCGTGATAAATGACCGCTATCCCGACCAAGGGAGAGCTAGAGCTTCGTAGGGTAATCGCCCGCCGTTTGCGCGGGACTATTTAATATCAATTCGACTCCTATAATAAAGCAACTATTAAAAAAGAAAAACACAGTCATTTTCCATTCGACAACAAGAAGCTATAATTCAAGAGAATGTAGCTGTCTTGTACACTACGACAGGTCCCCTTCTACCAAAGCGAGAAAACACGTCCACCTGAGAAAAACACGTGACATCATCCGGGGTTGGGGGCGGGCGTGGTCGTGGGAGGGGGTGTGGGAGCGGGTGTGGGCTGGGCGGGAGTGATTAATTTATCAATTTAATTAATTTGCGTATCAATTTTATATCAAAAGTGTCCTCACGTAACCAGCTCCGTACTACTTCCCACCACTGTGTAGGACGTCACCAGACATGTCTTCACCCTGAAATCTCATTGACCGGAGTAGAATTGTCTTCAGTGATTAGTCCCACTTCGAACTGAGCCTCGATTACCACTGGAGACGTATCTGGAGACTCCCTGGAAAGCGGTAGGATACCTACCTGACTCGCACCATACGGCCCGACGACAACTGGGAGTGATGGTCTGTGGTAACATTACATTTCACAGCAGGACCACTTTGATTGTCATATTGGTTCGTCGACGATTTTCTTCGCCCTGTTTGTTGCCCTTCATGGCAAGCCATCCTGGGTTTACATTTCAACAAGATAATGGGCGGGTACACATTGTGAGGCTTTCTGCTGCTTGTCTTCGTGCTTTTCAAACGCCACCTTGACCGGCAATGTCCCCAGATCTCTACCCAATTGAGGACGTTCGGAGTTTTAAGGGTAGCGCCTTCCAATAAGCTCAGGATATTGACCATCTTACGCGCCAATTGGATAGAAATTGTCACGATATCACTCAGTCAACGCCAAGCCGAATAACTGTTTGCATAAGGACCAGCTGGATCAACGCATTGTTGACTTATTCAATTTGTGGAGCTCGTTCTCTTGAATAAGTTATCCAATTGTTCTGAAATTGTAATCACTTGTTTGTCTATACATGTACGCTACATCTACCGTTTTCCATCCAAGTCGGATAATTTCTTACGTGTCCGTCGATTATTTATTTATTTTTCTTAGAATTTGCAAGGCTTCGCTATTTTAATGAAATCTAATGATGGGTTTGTTCTGTCCAGCGGTCTAACGAGGTGTTGGACACTCTAGAACACATCAAACACTATAGAAGTATTAAAATATAACTGTATTTATGTTCAATATGTTCTGTATGAAGCAAATTTAAGTTTGTATCCTTGAGTCTCTCTGCAGTCTTGGAGTCCGTCTCTCTTTCTCTGTTCCACTAGTCTTGATTATCAATATTCACTAGCAGTCGTAGTAGCACTAGCGTCTTGCTAGGATTGTAAAGTTCTCAATGCATTGTCATCCTTACGGTCGATGAGACCAGAGAGAAGCCTGAGGAAAATCTGAGGTGGAGCTCTGAGGAAGGCGGTCAAGAAGGACGCGCGAAGAAATCACAATTGCGAATTCTACGTCCTCTGGTTTCATTTGTAGCGACACACGGTGGCGTTTGGCAAGCCCTCTTTACCGATGGCTTGCGGCGGCCGATTTAAGTGTTTCTTCTGCGGAGACGAGAGCGGCGCACGACGCACCGAAAACGATCGCCGAAGACACGGTCGATACCGCAGCCATTATGGACAGAAATTGATAGCGTTTCAGTCTTAACCATAGATCAGTAAGGAAAGTCAAATGTGAAGCGTTCAGTGAATTAGAAAGTAAAATTCTATCTGACGACTTGACAGAGAGTCCTTAGACGATTTGGTCTTGTGTTAGATCAACAAACAGATCGATGCCATCTGTCCAGGCACTCTGTGACCATAACGAAACTGAAGAGGAGAAGGACACACAAGATTCGAAATGTAAAACGTATTTTTCCAAAACTGTTTCACGCAGAAGAAGATCGCACTGTAGTGCCTACGTCAAATCGTCGCACAAGTGACAAAATGGCGAGTACACCAAGGTGACAAAAGTCATGAGATAGCGATATGAATGTACACAGATGGCGGTAGTATTGCGTACGCAAGGTATAAAAGGCCAGTGCGTTGATTCATGTGAAAAGATTTCCAACGTGATTGTGGCCGCACCACAAGTAAACAGACTTTGAAGAGAACGCGGGATGGTAATTGCAGCTAGGGGCATGGGACATTCCATGTTGGAAATCGTTAAGGAATTCAGTATTTCGAGATGCACAATGTCAAGAGTGTGCTGAGAATACCAAATTTCAGGCATTACCTCTCACCCCGGACAACGCAGTGGCCGATGGCCTTCACCTAACGACCGAGAGCAGCGGCGTTTGCGTAGAGTTGTCAGTGATAACAGACAAGTAACACTTCGTGAAATAATCGCAGAAATCAATGTGGGACGTACGACGAACGTATCCGTCAGGACAGTGCGGCTAAATTTGGCGTTAATGGGCTATGGCAGCAGACGACCGACGCGAATGTTTCTGCTAAGAGCACGATATTGCCTCCAGTGTCTGGGCTCGGGACCATATCGGTTGGACCCTAGAGACTGGAAAACTGTGGCCTCGTCAGATGAGTCCCGATTTCAGTTCGTAAAAGCTGATGATAGGATTCGAGCCACGGTCCTCTGGTCCAGCTGATCCGAACATTGACTGGAGCAGACCATTTCCAGCCATTCATGACTACATATTCCAAAACAACGATGGAATTTTTATGGATGACAGTGCACCATGTCACGGGGCCACATCTGTTCACTATTAGTTGGAAGAACATTCTGGACTGTCCGAGCGAATGATTTGACCATTCAGATCACCCGACATCAGTCCCATCGAACATTTATGGGACATAATCGAGACGTCAGTTCATGCACAAAATCCTGAACCGGCAACACTTTCACAATTATGGATGGCTATAGAGCGAGAATGACTCATTATTTGCCAGCCGCTGTGGCCGAGCGGTTCTAGACGCTTCAGTCCGGAACCACGCTGCTGCTACAGTCGCAGGTTCGAATCCTGCCTCGGACATGGATGTGTGTGGTGTCCTTAGGTTAGTTAGGTTTAAGTAGTTCTAAGTCTAGGGGACTGATGACCTCAGATGTTAAGTCCCACAGTGCTCAGAGCCATTTGAACCATTTGACTCAATATTTCTGCAGGGGACTTCCAACGACTTGCTGAGTCCATGACATATCGAGTGCTGCACTACGCCAGAAAAAAGGAGGTCAGACAGAACTTTATGAGGTACTGTTGAAGGTCATGACTTTTGTCACCTCAGTGTAAGCAACCATGGGTGTGGTAGAAAAACAACTGAAATCTCTCAACAGAGGGAATCCCACTGGACCTGGCGGGATACCAGTTCTATTCCATGTAAAGTACGCAAAAGAACTTGCCCCTCTTGTGACAGCGATGTACAGTAGGTCTCCGGAGGAGCGAAGTGTTCCTGGTAATTAGAAAAACGCACGAAGGGTCGTCGAACAGACGCACAGAGCTATAGGTCTGTATCTCTGACATCAGTCATTTGTACAATTTTAGAACATGTTTTACGCTTGCATATTATGACATTTCTGGAGATTAAAATCTCCTCTGTAAGAATCAAAATGGGTTCCGAAGACAAGGATCGTGAGAAACTCAAGTCGTTCTGTTTGTCCAGATCCAGAAGGCGGTAGACACCGGAAGCCAGGTAGTGCTGTTTTCTTTCATTTCTGTTAGGTATTCGGTACGATTTCTCACTGGCACCTAATCAACAAAATGCGCTTGTTCCGCATGCTGGTAAGGATAATAGCGCACAATGGAAGAAGGAAGATTGGGTTTAAACGTCCCGTCGACGACATGGTCATTTGAAATGAAGCCGAATATCAGTATAGGCTGAGCAAAGAAATTAGCTACACTCTTTCAGAGGAAGCATCCCGGAATTTGCGACAAGTGATTTAGATAAATCATGGAAATCCCACGGCTAGATGACCAGACTGGGATTTGAACAGTCGACCTCCCGGATGCGAATTCAGTATGTTTCTTAAGCACTGGGCACGTAGCGCCCTTGGACAATGGAGGCGCCACGCTTACAAGATTTCCACCTCGGCAGAATACTAAGTTCACAGATTTCGACACAGGTTGACAAGCTCAACATTAGACATGAGTGGAATGCCCTAAGAAATGAACATTATTTACAAGTGTGTGTTTTCAAGCTGTCAAAGTGGGTGATATGCAGCCCCCTATCAGTCTTTGTGAGAAATATGTGGTCCTGTTAGGAGGCGCCGATGAGGCGTACCACATGCGAAACCGTTGTTGATTACATGCGTACACACTACGACTTAATTTGCATCCTGTCATACATTATTGCCTTTATAGTTAATGATAACGCCGGGGCTGAATCATCCATCATCAGTACCGTGTCGGTTTAATACTGTGCATTTAACTTCGCTCAAAGTAGTTGCTTCTATTCGGTAAACATGCGCCATTCATGAATCGTTCATCAGATTAAGTCTTGTATTAGTCACAAATCTTCTGTAGTTGTTTCAGTGAAGTGTTGTAAGTCGAAGTATTGCCCATTGTGTCTCATGCAGCCAACAGGAAGACTGCTTCATGCACAATTCGTAATGAAACAAGCGAAAATAAAGTATTATTTAAATCTAAAACTTTCCATGGGTTAAATAAAATAAATATTAGTGCTATAGGAGATAGAAAAGCATTCAGGGTGACGCCAACTGGTATGGCGAAAATCTAAAATGTTAAAGTCAAAGACGTACACTGTGATTGTCAAGACGCACACGATAACGATAATTTTTGATCGTAGTCTTCACTGTATAAACAGAGTTGTGATCATACGCTATAGGTTTGCTACGTTTTCTTTTATGTTATCCTTCTGTGTACTGCTGTCGTCTGGTGCTGGTATGGCAAGGGCCGTTAGAACATTATTTCATGATTGACCTAGGATGGCACTCACGTGTTCCGATTTAGGTGAAAGGCAGACCAGAGAGGCGGGCAGCAGCAGGTATAGCTCCAGTGTGATGCACACGATGACGACGCAGCAAGTGGCACGAATCACTGTACCGCCATTTCTGCGCATTCTGATCTGCGAAGAGCTAAAGTGTACACACAAGTACCGTAGATGGCGATACACATCTGGGTTGTAGGTGTTCCCAGTGTAGAAGGCGAGGTACCAATGACGGCGCCGTAAGCGTGTGCACGTAGTTAGCGCGGCCGCTCCATTACTCCTCTACGAAATGCTAATTCATTTAGCATTGAGGCTTCTGCGACTAAACGTGTTAGTATCGATAACAGAGGCCGCCAGTGTCTTCTAATACTGTTAACATGCGGGAACGCTGGTCCAAGAAAAACTTCAAAAACATTGTATCTATTTAGCTGTTGCGTATCGTATTGATAGGAGTCTTTGTGCGATTATATTGGCCGAATTCTAAGCGCGCGTATACTGTCCTAGATAACTCTCGGGGGAACGACAAAAGTTTGGGTGAGGAGGTAGACGTATATGTTTAAATTTTGCATTGCACACGATGAAAAAGACCGCTTCTGCTGTATGTTAATATTTACTTATGATTGAAATAGTTTCATGATGTTACAGTCACTTCATTGATATATCTGTATACAGGGTGTCCCAGCTATCTTGTCCACCCAAAATATCTCTGGAACAATAACACCTATTGGAAAACGACTTTCACCGGTATCAATGTAGGGCTAGGTCCCATGAATGTACATATTTGGAAACATTCTAAAACGAAGGCATATGTGTTTTTTAACACAAACTTATGTTTTTTTAAATGGACCTCCTATATTTTTTCTTCAGCAATCCATAGCATGACAAAGCACATACACAATGGCGTTAATTGCATCGCAATATTCCCATTACATCCCGAGATATTAAGACGCGAAGTTGACGCTTGAAACACCCGACATGCGCTGCTAGCGCACGTCCTGAAGCTCAGGCGTGAACCCCATGCTGCCCGTAATCGCGATGTGATTGACATGCGTAATCACACTTCCATGCTTATCAAGAGGTCCGAAACGAATAATACGGTCTGCTGCCATCCTGAATTAACGTCGTACATTCCAGCAGGTATTTATCCCATAGGCTAGAGGTGATGTGGTTCTGTAACATATCGGTGTACCGCAACGTTAGTCACAAAGTTAACTTCGCTTATCGTTAATCCGTTACTAAAAAGGTAATGCCGTTCAACGTTAAAACTTTACTTTATTGTAGATCTAGTGCAAGTGACAGTTAATCATCCACTCGTAATAGTAAAATTCATGTTGATGGTTTTAGTGAAACGAGCAAGTGGACTAAAAGTTTTACCGTTGTTTAGGTAAAAATGTTTTGATTTGGGAAGTTCAGGTAGGACAAAGAAGATGAATGTAAACATGTTTAACCAGTTAGTTTTATTATCACATAATTATCAATGTTATGTTTATCTAATGCGTTAAATGACAAATTGTTGCAAACAAATGTTTCTTAACATCACTGGGTAAAATGGCCCTTTGTAGAAACTTCCACTGTGATACCAGCACTACATACAGGGTTATTACAAATGAATGAAGCGATTTCACAGCTCTACAATAACTTTATTATTTAAGATATTTTCACAATGATTTGCACACACATACAAAAACTCAAAAAGTTTTTTTAGACATTCACAAATGTTCGATATGTGCCTCTTTAGTGATTCGGCAGACATCAAGCCGATAATCAAGTTCCTCCCACACTCGGCGCAGCATGTACCCATGAATGAGTTCGAAAGCATCGTTGATGCGAGCTCGCAGTTCTGGCACGTTTCTTGGTAGAGGAGGTTTAAACACTGAATCTTTCACATAACCCCACAGAAAGAAATCGCATGGGGTTAAGTCGGGAGAGCGTGGAGGCCATGACATGAATTGCTGATCATGATCTCCAACACGACCGATCCATCGGTTTTCCAATCTCCTGTTTAAGAAATGCCGAACATCATGATGGAAGTGCAGTGGAGCACCATCCTGTTGAAAGATGAAGTCGGCGCTGTCGGTCTCCAGTTGTGGCATGAGCCAATTTTCCAGCATGTCCAGATACACGTGTCCTGTAACGTTTTTTTCGCAGAAGAAAAAGGGGCCGTAAACTTTAAACCGTGAGATTGCACAAAACACGTTAACTTTTGGTGAATTGCGAATTTGCTGCACGAATGCGTGAGGATTCTCTACCGCCCAGATTCGCACATTGTGTCTGTTCACTTCACCATAAAGAAAAAATGTTGCTTCATCACTGAAAACAAGTTTCGCACTGAACGCATCCTCTTCCATGAGCTGTTGCAACCGCGCCGAAAATTCAAAGCGTTTGACTTTGTCATCGGGTGTCAGAGCTTGTAGCAATTGTAAACGGTAAGGCTTCTGCTTTAGCCTTTTCCATAAGATTTTCCAAACCGTCGGCTGTGGTACGTTTAGCTCCCTGCTTGCTTTATTCGTCGACTTCCGCGGGCTACGTGTGAAACTTGCCCGCACGCGTTCAACCGTTTCTTCGCTCACTGCAGGCCGACCCGTTGATTTCCCCTTACAGAGGCATCCAGAAGCTTTAAACTGCGCATACCATCGCCGAATGGAATTAGCAGTTGGTGGATCTTTGTTGAAGTTCGTCCTGAAGTGTCGTTGCACTGTTATGACTGACTGATGTGAGTGCATTTCAAGCACGACATACGCTCTCTCGGCTCCTGTCGCCATTTTGTCTCACTGCGCTCTCGAGCGCTCTGGCGGCAGAAACCTGAAGTGCGGCTTCAGCCGAACAAAACTTTATGAGTTTTTCTACGTATGTGTAGTGTGTCGTGACCATATGTCAATGAATGGAGCTACAGTGAATTTATGAAATCGCTTCAATCATTTGTAATAGCCCTGTACTAAACATAGCGTGTAAGAGGTCCGAGCAGATGTAATTTCGATGTATTGCTCATGCACTGCCTGTGATATGCAAGGTATAAGAGAATCGCTGACCAGAGTGCAGTGTTGACTGAGTAGGAACTGTGTAGCTGTGGCAGTAAGTTGTTGCTAGTCTGCGCTTGTCTACGCTAGTCTGTAGTCTGCTCTGGTATGGTACGGTGTATCGTGTTGGCTGGCTGTTCGCGGTGCAGCGGTGCTGGAGCCTGAGTATTATTGTATAAGGTAAAAAGCAGCCTCGCGCATATCTAGTAATGTTATGTGAACTCCCATGTAAATCTTTTAAAAATGTCCTAATAATAATCTTTGTCATATAAAGTAATTTCTAACAAGCATTCATTTCAATTTAAAGAATTTACTAATTTCTCCAATCCATGATCATTCCGATTGTTGCAAAAGAAAAATCAGTTGCTTCCTTCCATAAATGACAAATCTATCGGCCAGCATTGCACAGAGCTGTGCCGGAAAATTTATTGTAAGAGTAGATATATTCGGGTACTTTATTGAGGTAAGAATTTTTCCTTTTTTATTCAGAATGATCTTACAGGGCCATGACGCAGCACTGCTGTCGTCCAAAATTTACCAGGTTACTGAATTTATTTTTTATTACGAGGTTTAGGAATTTTCCTGTTTCGAGCTTACATTAAATGAGAAAAGAATTTTGTGGGTACATTAAATAGGAAACAAATTTTGTGTGGAGGTTAAATGTGAATGAATTTCTGTAGGGAGGTTATAAATGGGAACCAATTTTGTTCTGAGGTTACACTAAAATTAGAATTAGAATCATATTCATTATTATTATTTATACAATTTTGTGGGGAGGTTACAAGCGTTCACATCTCATGCTCAAAGTGATGCCCATTGGCTTGCATACATAGGGTCACTCTGCGGATGAAGGATGCCCTACTTCGTGCTACTGTTTCCTCTTTGATGGCCGTACAAACATCAATAATGCGTTGCTTCATGTCCTCTGGTGTTGTTGGTTCATGTTGGTAAACAGCATCCTTCACTGCTCCCCAAAGAAAATAATCCAGCGGTGTAAGGTCCGGAGATCAGGCAGGCCACCTAACTGGGCCAGGGAACTTACGGTTCAGAAGTCGTCGTGCTCGTAAGGCGTTATGTGCAGGGCATCCGTCATGCTGATACCACATGACTGTTCTCCGGTTCAGAGGTACGGTGTCCAAGAGAACAGGAAGATTGTGTCGTATAAATCTGGAGTATTGTCTGCCATTTTGGATGCCATTTATAAAGAAAGGTCCGATAATGGTATCTCCAAAAATCCCACACCAAACATTAATTTTCCACGGACGTTGATTCTACCTGACGGAGCCATTTTGGATTGTCTGCGGACCAGTAATGCATATTCCTCGTATTGACAATTCCTTTGTTGGAGAATGATGCCTCGTCGGTAAAGAGAACATCTGCAACAAAATTTGGATTAGTCAGAAGTTTTTACTGAGCCCACCGACAAAATGTTACCCTATTGCGGAAGTCATTTCCATGAAGATCCTGGTGTAAATGAACATGGTAAGGATGACATTTATGACGTTTAAGAATACGCTGTGCACTTGATTTCGACACACCAACTTCACGTTCAATTTGACGTGTGCTGATTTGAGGATTCACAGCTATGGTAGCGAGCACAGCAACTTCAGCACGTTCATCTGTGCGTGTTCTAGGACGATGTCGAGGTTTTGGATTTAAGCTTCCCGTTTCACGTAGACGAGATGGGAGACGACCAAACATCCGGCGCGAAGGCGATGGCTTGTCAGGGAATCGTCTTCTGTACAGTCGTTCTGCCTGAACAGCATTTCGTCCACCTACAACAGGGTACAGTACAGGTATGTAGAATAGGGTAGAAAACAGACATATTAACTTAATAATCATAATGTTCGCTAACAGTACTATCAACAAACAAGGAATCTCATAACGTATTTCCCGTCAAAGTACATTCTCCATAGATCAGCAGCATTTCTACCATATTTTCATGTGTGTACATTATACTGTACAGTATAAGTTCCACAACACAACGTTTATTCACAATGTGTTCTACCTCCGTGCCGTCACTAGATTACTCTGATGCACAACTACACTGGCAAGCGGTGTACTGCACCCCAAAGCAACAACAAATGGGATGCTCGGAGGGTGGTGGAGTACAGGAGTTTTCATGGGTCGCAAATCATAAACAAGGCGAAGTGGTAACTGTGGCAGTAGTGAGAACTACGTTGGACACTTGACTAGGTAGAGCCAGGCCCTGCGCGACAGGCACAATGGGTCATATGACGCATTAGATAAACCTTATTTTGGGTGTGCAGGATAAATAAGACAACCTGACGGGTGTACACCGATCGGTACTGGTTCATATTGCGTACATAGATACGTAAAACGTGCAAGAGGGAAACCATTATGTGCTTATGAGAGTTGATGGCAGCACACCGTATTATTCGTCTCGGACCTCTTGATAAGTATGGAGGTGTGATTACACATGTCAATCACATCGCGATTACGGGCAGCAGGGGGTTCACGCCTGAGCTTCAGGACGTGCGCTAGGTGTGCATGTCGGGTGTTTCGAGCGTCAACTTCGCGTCTCAATATCTCGGGATGTAATGGGAATATTGCGATGCAATCAACGCCGTTGTGTATGTGCTTTGTCATGCTATGGATTGCTGAAGAAAAAATATATGAGGTCCATTTAAAAAAACGTAAGTTTGTGTTAAAAACACATATGCTTTCGTTTTAGAATGTTTCCAAATATGTACATTCATGGGCCCCAGCCCTACATTGATACCGGTGAAAGTCGTTTTCCAATAGGTGTTATTGTTCCAGAGATATTTTGGGTGGACAAGATAGCTGGGACACCCTGTATAAATCAGATCAAAACGTATAAAGATCCTTCTTCATTTAAAAAGTAGTTGAACTATAGACGAAACCATATAGGAAAATTACGTACTCATTTATTTCATGACTTAGTTCAATTGATAACCTGTAGATGACCCAACATTTTCCGTAAAGAGGTCGGTAGGCCAGGTTGAAATATGGAAGAATGCAGGAAATATCGCCGCGACACAGGAAATCTAGAATAAGAATAAAGTGGTAAAGAATGCAAACTCCAAAATGGTTTGCATAAAATGGTCACAGCCAATTTCATTCCGCGTCTTTGTTTAATCAGAGCTTGTGTTACCTCTCTGCTCACTTCGTCGTCGATGGGAATCCATGCTCTGATTTTCCTCCCACGGTCAGAGCTACCTTAGAGTTCCAACAGTATGTGAACGATAGCTTAGCAAGAAAAGAAAATGAAATTAAAATACAAGATTCTTATGAAAAGTCCGGTGAATGTTCTCATAAAATAAAGGAGACAAGAGTTACAAACAAAACACCTTTATTGGCCTTCAAAGTAATCACAATTTGTTACAACATCAGTTGTAAAGCCGCTGGAAACAGTCAGCAAACGATTCTTGGAATCGCTCGAAGCCCTGATGCAGAAACAACGAAAACAGCATGCCAAATTTAAACGAACGCAAAGTCTCCAAGATTGGCGATATATTTTTACAGAAGCTCGAAATTTAGCGCGGACTTAAATGAGAGAAACTTTGTCTCTAAACCTGGTAGAATATCCAAAGAGATCTGGTAGTATGTAAAGTATTCTAGCGGCAGCAACAATCAACGCCTTCTCTGCACGATGGCAATGGACGACAGTGCTGCTAAAGCGGAGTTACTAAACACAGCCTTCCAAAATTACTTTACCGAAGAAGACGAAATAAACGTTCCAGAATTCGAATGAGCAACAGCTGCCAACATGAGTAACGTAGAAGGAGATATCCTTGGAGTAGTGAAGCAAGTCTTCCGGTCCAGATTGGAAACCAATCAGGTTTCTTTCATAGTACACTGCTGCGGTACGTCCATACTTAACAATAATATACATTTCCATCGACTAAAGAACCGTACCCGAAGGCTGGAAAGTTGCACATGTCACGCCAATGTTCAAGAAAGGTAGTAGGAGTAATCCACTAAATTTCAGGCCTATATCATTAACGTCGATATGCAGTAGGATTTTGGAACATGTATTCGAACATTATGAACTACCTCGAAGAGAGCGGTCTATTGACACACAGTCAACACGGATTTAGAGAACATCGTTCTTCTGAAACACAACTAGCTCTTTACTCACACGAAGTGTTGAGTGCTACTGACAAGGAATTTCAAATTGATTCCGTATTTCTAGATTTTCGGAGGGCTTTTGACACTGTATCCCAGAAGCGGCTTGTAGTGAAACTGCGGGCTTATGGAATATCGTCTCAGATATGTCACTGGATTCGTAATTGCCTTTCAGAGAGGTCACAGTTATCAATAACTGACGAAAAGTCATCGAGTAAAACAGAAGTGATTTCCGGTGTTACTCAAGGCAGTGTTACAGGTCCTCTGCTGTTCCGTGTCTGTATAAACGATTTAGGAGACAATATGAGCAGCCGTTTTAGGTTGCTTGCAGAAGATGGTGGCGTTGAGAGTCTAGTAAAGTCATCAGCAGATCAAAACAAACTGAAAAACCATTTAGAGAAGATATATGTATGGTACGAAAATTGGAAATTGGCCCTAAATATGAAAAATGTAAGGTCATCCACATGAGCGCTAAAAGGAATCCATCAAGCTTCGGTTACACGTTAGATCAGTCAAATCTAAAGGCCGGGACTGATGACCTCCGCTGTTAAGTCCCATAATGCTCAGAGGCATCTAAAGGCCGCAAATTCAACTAAATACCTAGGAACCACAATTACGAACTACTTAAATTGGAAACAACTCATAGAAAGTGCTGTTGGGAAGGCAAACCAAAGACTTCATTTTATTGGCAGACCATTTAGAAAATGTAACAGATCCACTAAAGAGACTGCCTACACTACGCTTGTCGGCCCTCTTTTGGAGTACTGCTCCGTGGTCTGGCATCCTTACCAGACAGGATCAACGGAGTACATCGAGAAAGTTAAAAGAAGAGCAGCATGTCTTCTGTTATCGCGAAGTAGGGGAGAGAGTGTCATTGACACGATACAGTATTTGGGGTGGATATCATTAAAAGAAAGGCGTTTTCGTAGCTTCGGTATCTTCTCACGAAACTTCAATCACCAGCTTTCTCCTTCAAAGATATAGGTGCTGGTTTTTTCCTCGCTATATTAGATTTTGGAGATTGGTGTAATAGAGAATTATGGTGAAGGTGGTTCGATGAATCCTCTGCCACGCACTTCAGTGTGATTTGCTGAGTATCCATCTAGACGTAGATGTTGATGAGGCACCGTCCGCAACATCTGCGAACGGTGAGCCTTTCGGGGTTTATTTAAGACAAGGAAACAAAAAGAAGTCTGGTGGCGCCAAATCTGGAGAATAAGGAGGGTGCTGAACAGTCAGCTAGCGTTGTGCGAAAAACTGAGCACGCAAAGACGTTACTAATATCCAGTAAGATGTGACCACAGAACTTGGAGCGGTTCCACAGCAAGCGTTCTCTCACAATTTCCAGTAGATTCACAACCGATGTCAGAAATGTGTTGCAACTGATATTCATTACTTCGACGGCAAGTGAAGGTATTTTGTTCGTAACTCTTGTTACCTTTATTTTCTGAGATTATTCATCGAACTTCCCAGACGCTCTTTGTATCTTGTGGCAGCATCTATTATTAGGACTAAATATTAATGAGTGCCCACAGGTATATGAATTATTACATATCTTGTGCTTAAAAAAGTCTCTAATTGGACAAGTTTTCTATCTTAAAGCAGGTAGATACTTTTCATTTGCGAAATATGGATGCTGTCTCCTCATTGTGCGTGACCAGTGTAGTTGATTTTCATGAATGTCTGTACAGCTTTTAACGTCGTGTTTGTGTTTTTGATGGCGATGGATTAGAAGGGAATGGGTGGAAGTCGAGACCAGCGCATTAAACTTACTCGTCTTGAACAGCACTAACTCGGGTTTGCAATTTAACGTCCCCATTCGACAGATGATAGCAAAACTTCCTGGCGAATTAAAACTGTGTTGGACCGGGTCTCGAACCTGAGACCTTTGTCTCTTGCGGGCAAGTGCTCTACCGACTGATATATCCACACACCGCTCACGAACATTCCTCACAGTTTCACTCCGCTGCAGAGTGAAAATGCATTCAGGAGACAATCCCCTCGGTTGTGGCTAAGACGTTTCTCCGCTGTATCCTTTCTTCCACGACTTCTAGTACAGTAAGGCATGCAGGAGAACTCCTGTGAAATTTGGAATTTGTTTCCAGAATAAGTTTTCATTCTACAGTGAAGTGTGCGCTGTTTTCAAACTTCCTGGCAGTACAATTGTATGTTGGACTGGGACTTGAAACATTTCCACCTGCCAGGAAGTTTCAAATCACTGCACACTCCACTGGAGAGTGAAAATTCATTCTGAAAACAACTGACAGTGTTTCATTCCTATGCTCCGTTAGGCACAGCAGAGAATTGAGGAATTTAATCCAGGAAACTGGGTCAAGTTTGGTGATGAACACTTTACGCCATCACCTCTTCTATCTCACCTGTCAAACGCTGGTGGCGAAAATTCCTTCCACTGCCAGTATTTGAACCTGCTACTTCTGAATAGAACATCACTGCAGAAGCGCACGTTTACGGCCCCGATCATAGAATTTGATCCAATTCGCCACTGATATGAGGGCTTCAGATGCAAGAAAATTACCGCCGTCCGCGGTGGTCTAGCGGTTCTAGGCGCTCAGTCCGGAACCACGCGACTGCTATGGTCGCAGGTTCGAATCCTGCCTCGGGCATGGATGTGTGTGATGTCCTTAGGTTAGTTAGGTTTAATTAATTCTAAGTTCTAGGGGACTGATGACCACAGATGTTAAGTCCCATAGTGCTCAGAGCCATTTGAACCATTTTGAACCAAGAAAATTACCGTGGACCAGTGTGATCTGAGAGCTCTTAAGTGGCCAGAACATGGTGTCAATCAAATGAAGAGAGATAAGGAATGTGGCTCCTGATAGAGGTTTATTTTTTAATCCATCAGTGTTTTACGAAAATGTTAAAGTTTCCGGCGTCCAGCTCTTAAGAAGCAATTACCAGAAATCTTCCAGATAACACACATTATCATTTAAAGAGGCTCGCTAGAACTTTGAACTACTGGGTTCTCAATCAATTGAATGAAAATCAGTCTAAAGAAACATTGGCTACATTGAAACACTTTTCTGGGACAATTAGAATATGTACTTGACGATTGTGTTAAACCCATACTTCCATACTCTAATGAAGTAGAAGTTAGGAGGGTGATGTGGTCAAGTTCACAAAATTGTGTGGATCGAGACGGGCTGGACATGTAATACGACTCGATGAGAGGGATCCTGCAAGGAAAGCCTGCGGCAGTGAACCTGGAGGAAAAAGAGCGAGAGGACGACCCAGGTTGACATGGAGGGACGAGGGTGAAGAACCACAGTTATTTGTCTTAACTGGAGGTCTAAAGCGAATTACAGACAGAAATGGAGAAAAATTATCGAAGAGGCCAAATCCAATCTTGGGGTGTAGTTCCAGTGGAAGAAAAGGCATGAAACAAAAATACGTCATGTGCCCTGACGGAAATCGTTAGAAAAGTGTACGTAATGATCTGTTACCATTCGAGGCATACCGTAATCCCAAAGAATGAGCCATATGATAAGAAAAATCATCAAATTAGCATATTACACGGATCCCACAGAGAGAGGTCTCAGAGATTTGGAAAGAAGTCAAAGATAGACATTTAATTTAAGTGCAATACAATGCAATGATTAAATTTATAAAACTAAGCTAGGAGGCACCCAGCTACGTTTAGGTTTTCCGTAATTTTTCCTAAATCGCTCCAGGCAAATGCCGGGATGATTCGTTTGCAAAGAGCACAGCAGACTTTCTTTCCCATTCTTTCTTAAGCCGAGGTCGTGCTCCGTCTCTAATGACCGCGCTGTCGGTGGGACGTTAAACTCCAGTCTTCCTTCCTGCCTTCCTTCATTCAATATATGAGATCTGACATCGCCAGTTTACGAAGTTTAAAAACGTTAATTGCAATTTTTTTTAGAATCATCAGTCTTCTGACTGGTTTGATGTGGCACGCCACGAATTCCTCTCTTGCGCCGATCACTTCATCTCAGAGTGGCACTTTCAACCCACGTCCTCAATTATTCCTTGGGTGCGTTCCAGTCTCTGATTTCCACACATGTGTCCCACGAACCTAACTCGATCCATGTGTTCATGTGAATTTAAGCTCTTCAGAGGTAATTTTTTCATTTTAGATTGATTGATTTTCACAGGGTGGCAATTACGAAAGAAAACATAACAAGTCAGTACGAAAGCGCATTTATTCTACTGACAATGAAAAATACAACGAAAAACGCAAGTTTCAACATAACATTCGAAGATGACTTTGACATACCATATACCAATGTTCTCTACATTGTATGAAGTTTTCTCGGGCATATACGTCCCACTACAAACAAATTATGTACTGAGGGTTGTACTAATGTTTCAAAGCAAAGTATATGGTGGGTAAGAAAACACAGTTACTTCAGACATTCTTGGAATGGAGAAGATTGTGATTTGATCTGGTTTTTGTGAAGCAGACACAGGCCGCCACGTTTTCAACCAATCCTTAACCGTTTTCCCTGAGGCCTGGAAACAGGGACTAGATAAGTCGCTGCCTAAAAAAAGGACGTTGCCACAGCACTCTCTGATTACCGACTTATTTGCTTTCTTCTTGCACTGTCCAAGGCCTTAGAATATATAGTCCACAACCAGCTAGCAAACAACCTAACTACAGTATAAAAAGTCTACTAGACGAGTACTAGTCACATTTCCGTAAATATCGGAGCACAACAGCTCCCTTAACTAAGGTAGCAGATGACCTGCAATTTGACATGGATGCACAAGAGCCAACAGTCGTGCGCTTCTTAGATTTCAGCAAAGCCTTTGACACTGTTGACTTTGACATTTTACTTGCAGCCTAAATTTCTCGCCAGATGCATTGCAATGGCTTCGCCAGCATCGCATCATGTGCGACATCAAGAAGCCACAATGGAGTCAATATCTGGTGTCCCCCATTGTCCTGTATTATGTTCAAATGTGTGTGAAATGTTATGGGACTTAACTGCTAAGGTCATCAGTCCCTAAGCTTACACACTACTTAACCTAAATTATCCTAAGGACAAACACACACATCCATGCCCGAGGGAGGACTCGAACCTTCGCCGGGACTAGCCGCACAGTCAATGACCGCAGCGCCTAAGACCGCTCTGCTAAACCCGCGCGGCTGTCCTGTATTAGGTCCTATACTCTTTTCACTGAACGCAAATGACATATCATCCGTTTTGTGCTACTGCAAACACCAAATTTACTCTGATGACGTCCAGTTGCATGTAA
The DNA here is from genome assembly GCF_023864275.1 of Schistocerca cancellata. Classification (NCBI taxonomy): domain Eukaryota; kingdom Metazoa; phylum Arthropoda; class Insecta; order Orthoptera; family Acrididae; genus Schistocerca; species Schistocerca cancellata. The sequence goes on along the minus strand of NC_064626.1, from coordinate 514,142,704 downwards.
GTGCAAAAGCAGTAGACCTGAAGACAGCTATCTAAAATCTCAGTACCGACCTGTGTGCACGTACGATATAAAGCTTTACGTATTCAAAACCCAAGAGGTACTGACTGGCCATTCTAGGCTCATTAGCCCGAAATATCGGGAGTTCCTACAACCTTTAACTCTAAATGGGACCAATATCAACTTCTCTCCTTCAGCAAAGAGTCTAGGAATAATAACAGATGAAAATCTTAACTGGACTGAGCATGTAACTGTAATGTGCAAGAAGACATCAGCATGTCTCCATTCCCTACAAAAGTGTAAAAGGCTCTTTGCTCTTGACTTGAAAAAGAAACTTGTACAAACATTTACGCTTCCAATTACTGATTACAGCGATGTTATCTCGCAAAGCCATTCCCAGGAAATCTCAGGGCGCCTGGAACTTCTTGCGTATTCCTGTGTTCGTTATATCTGTGATGCTCGACTCTTTGATCGCATTTCACCATTACATAGATAGCTATCCTGGTTGCGTGCAGACTAGCGCAGAGGTGTCCATGCCTTTTGTCTTCTCTGCTGTCTATCGACGTACACTGTGCACCAAATCTCTCGTCGATCTTAACGCTCTTGTCTGATCTACATTGGAGCAATATCCTTTCTGTCCCACTCCATCGTTCAGCCACTTTCTCTAAGTCATTCTCAGTAACAAGAACTCGACTATGAAACAACCTCCCGCAACTGAATAACAATTCCAGCTTCAGAAGACAATTAATGTATCTAGTAAAGCAACAGTAAGGATTACCATTCTTCCTGTACGCGCTCGTTAGCCTTGTGTATCCTTCTTTCCAACCAGATGTTCGTCATTTCCCAGTATTCTTAGCCGGTGCAGTCTGCTTAAATTTCCTTTCCCCAGAACTCGGTATATCAGAAAATATCTATCTTGTAGTCAGTAACTTCTTTTTATATCTGTTATTATTATTGTTATTACTATTACCACTATTAGTGGCAGCAGCTGCAATAGTACAAGTACTGCCAGTATTAACTTTATTAGTCTATAGTCAGTATTATTTAACCACATTGCCACAGCAGACACTCAAATCATTGTAATACTATCTGTCATATCAAAATTGTTATTACTTAGGAAAGAATGTTGCAGAAAATGTACTCTGCGTGTTCAATCCTGGTCCAATGTAAGAAAGGGACTGATGGCTCTAATCACATCAGTTAATAAATAAACAAAATATTGAAAATCGGTACTCAGTTTCCGATGTTCACTTATTAATATATTCCACGTTAGACGATGCCCTGCATGTCTTCCTGCATTTCGCAGGAGTCTTCAGGTGTCGTTACTCCCTAGCAGACAACAGTATCGCTCGTGAATAGCCTCACGAGCCTCCACCGTTAGGCATTAGAACATCAATGTCTGTTGTGTACGGTGATGGCCCCATAACACACCATTCGCGTGTTATGGAAATTACTTTTACACCAGTCGAGTTTGTTCCGGTTTGAAAGACATGCTGCCGCGTGTTTGCAAGGAATTCTGAATCCAGTCACGAATCCAGTCCGATACTCGGTAGGCTCGTATTTTATTCACTAAAAGACAGTGCGCAAGTGCATCGAGTGCCACGCAGCAGCTAAAGTCCACGACATTTATCTGGACGCGTTTGTCCACGGTGATCAGGCTCTCATGGACGAACAGAGCTAACAGAGTTGCGCAAGATCTCTGTTTACAGAACCCAGAAGAGATTTTCATACTCCGAAAACGCCGCAATCGCTTAGTATAAAACCTGTTCCGTAATTTTATAACAAACTGACATCAGCGATGTACACCGATAATCACGCGCAACTATCTGGCGAACCTCCTAGCGAGTGAGAATGATGTGAACATTTTTACAATCGGTACATACTTTTCGTTGTTCCAGCGACATACGATGAACCACTGTTGGTAGCGGAGCAAGTTCTTTCGCATAATCTCTGTAGAATCTCAGAGGTACCTCATCCAGTCTATTTGCTCTTCCGCGGCAATGGACAGCATTGAGAGACATTATTGTAAATGAGTAGTAGCAGGCTGTCTGCAGATGACAGAATGCCAATATTTCATGATCATTAACTTAAGTCGATGAGAAACTAAGTTGTAATTTACATACAAGTAGGCTCTCTAAATACAATGGGAGAAGAGGATGGAGCGTTGAAGTATGAAACTCAGAAAAACGGATGATGCACGTAGTGGAGCAGTGAAGTTTTATTTAGTACAGTTTAAAGAACAGTGTTAGGTGAATCGTTTTGTACTTTAATAGTGTATCAATATTTCTTTCTACGGTTTAAAAGTGTACTACGTTACTAACATACTTCCTTTTGTGAGGATTAAATGTCACTTTTGTCACACCGATCAGCATACCCTATATCACACAGAATCGCATGCTACCGGATTCTTCTGAGATGTCTCACCTACGGCCACTTCACCGCATCTGATGTAACGGTATGACTAATTTTTTTAAAAAATCTTCTTTTTGCCACATTTGCAAGAGCCAAATGGCATTAGTAGTAACTAGTCTTCGTTGTCAATTTTTGTGTAGAATTTGACAAGGATAGCTAGATCAAGTCTGCCTTTGAGTTATGATTTAAAATCCTCTTCAGTACGACTGATGCTTCGTTGCTTTAAGTCACAATCGTTCACAGTCACAGCCGTATAATGAGACTTGTTGTCGGCTGTAATAAGAGAGCAGTCTGGAGAGAAATGTTGACCACAGTGTTCAAAATAAGGAACAAATTCTGCGAAACAGAGCTGATAACACGCCAGAGGAAGCGGCCTGAATAAAGAGTACAACAACATGTCACTTTCAGTTGATAAGTGACGGCAGATATTGATAGGAACGCACACTCCCTGGGAACAGCAGTCGCAATGACGAAAGAGTGATCGTCAGTTGATTAGATAGCACAGCGGTTATCTGGCCAAGAACGTCTTAAGACCAAACACTGATAAAAAGACGCAGTTTTTTTTCGATTTTGCAGATGACATCACCTATTTCACAATTTATAAAGTAATCTGCAACACATCTGTTGAGGTGAATGTAATTTGTGCTCAAACACACAGCAGCAACGTAAAAATTGTGCTTTGTGAAGTTCTGCATTGTTAACTTGCAAGTATGGTTCACCGAAAACATTTACTATTTTTCTGTGTGTTCTCCTACAATAGATGAGCTTGCAGATGAGGGCAGATGCCACAGAAATAGTTATAACAGACTGTATAATAATGCAAAAAAGGTCCTAATAAGCTAAAGAAAATGATCGGACTAAAAATACCAACGGATAACGGCACAATTGTGCTGAAAGACGGATATCTTACACACTACTACTTTTCAAACCAAATTTCTCATGGCAACAAACGATTTTGTATGCTGTTGTGTCTAAGTAAATATTTACATACTTTCATTCCCGTAATTTTTATATAAACGACATAAAAAATAAGTGTAGTTGTTTTGACCCAGGTGGCTCTAGTATCAACATTATTCGAGAAATTTTCTTGATTACACCAATTTTTGATTATTTTGTTTTACAAACAGTAACTATTCATAATGGTTTCCAACGTATACACAATAGTTGTAGTGTAATTTTACATTAATTTGTCGACTACGTTGTTTTGAATTATATGAGTAACAGATAATAAATGGATAATTTTTTATTAATAAAAATATTTTAGACACAAAATTTTCAGCTAATTTCTTGTACCCAATAAGTTAATTACAGGTACGAGTACATCAAGGTTCTTCTGGCCTCTAAATTGGAAAAAAATGTTATCTCTCTTCAAAAAAGTACGGTGTATCGACGTAACATGAGAACACTGTTAACATGAAAATTATTTATATTGAATGGTAATTTTGGTATAATTTTGGCGTTAAATGTGAATAAATGACAGTATCAGAATAATATATACGGCTTTCAAAGCACAAGGGAATCAAGTCCTCCTTTGATTTACCCCACTTTTAAGCACTATTTATGTAACTGCTTTGAGAGCGAAGAAGAGTCATATCCGGTTATTTGCAAATAACTGCTGTAGGATTGCAAACACAGCAGAGCACGGAGGGAAGCGCTCAGGACACAACAAGAACATGTCCATTGTCACAGTTGGCATGATGCTTATTTTGTCGCTGTGTGAGCTCTAATTAAATCGAACTGATTATATGTGACTCATCTGAAGATACTGAAGATAACGCTTCGTAATATTAGTGTTCTAGCTCAGGTAAGATAATAATTATATTGTAAATTGGGCAAGTTGGAATTAAATAACGACTTAATAACCAGACTGGGCTGTTGAGCTTAAATGTCTAACAACAAAATTATATGGTACTTTCACAGCCATTGTGTAATATATTAGCCCACTTCTCGCCATCCTGGGAAGTCGGAAAAGAGTATTAGACAACGCCAGTGGAACTGAGGGCAGGAGTATATTACAAGGAAGAACGTAAGTGTTGCAGCTAATGCCCCCTGCTGCATGTTACAAAGCCAAAAATCAAGTCAAAGAAGAAGAGAGAAAAAAATATTTCACTCCTTCAGGACACTTAGAGATCACAGTCGGTAAAATGAATACCACTGGGAACTTGTTCAGTTAGATCCAATTATGAGGTCTTAAAGAGTTGGTCCGGAAATCCTAAAGGCACTAGCTTCAAATATTTCTTAAGGATTGGAGTGAGATCTGTAAGGATATGTAATCTCTACACATAATAAAATAATCTTATATTGAGACTCCTGCACCGCCCAAAACAGGGACATTAAAATGTCATTGTCTTTCACGAAGTTATATAAAGATCCGAACGTCAAGTCTCAGCCATTGATCACAGATTCTTGGTATCAGAACATTCTTCCGTAACTAACGAAAGTGGTTTTGGTTTAGTGGAGAAAGCCAGTAGGACAATTTCGCACATTTACACACCAAATGATTGGATAGATATCGTTAGAGAAGCAAGAAAACATCCCTCGGATTTGAAGTCGTTTAAATGCTATTCTTAAGACTTCTTATCCTCTAGAATCTTGTAAGAATACATTAACGATAGTTATGGCATCAACTGGCTGACCATAATATGGCTACATAATGAAATCGAATCTCCTTTTACCCTGATGTTTAAGCAGATTCTGAACCCTAATGTGCATTTTGACGAAGGTGACCTAAGATCAAGAAGCCAAACCATCTTGTGTGATATTTTGCAACATCCAGCAGGGCAGTCTTTATACCAAAGTTCGACCAGAAACAAAAACAATGAAAAAGGACATGAAGGATTTACTGCTATGCATACCACCTGTGCATTGCCATTTCTTCCTGAAACTACGGTTTGACACTGCCACAACAGCTTCCTCAGTTTTGCAAGGGCAAGCAGAAGAAAATGAATACAGTTTGCTTTGAAACTGAAATGTGTAATTTTGTGTTTGGAAATATTTGTTATAAGCAGGTACAGAGAATAAAATTATAATGATATACAAAGTAAAAGAAATTTCATTTACTGTTTCCTAAATAAAACCTGGAGTCTAGAATAAAGAGAAAGATACAAGTACAATACAGTCAGAAACAAGTCCAAAATTTTACTTTTCTCTTCTAGGTAGCTTGTAACAGCACTAAAACGTAGCCTTCTTCAGTATGTGAATATATAACACAAAATCTCTTCTGTCATTCAAATAGCTTAAAATGGTGTAAACGTTTTCTTGTAAGCAATTATTCAGCAAAAACCTTATTCCTATTTCTGTCGAAATTTTCTTATTGTGACTTGATTTCCTTGTGTACCAAACGCCCCTGTAAGCAGACAATGTTATAGTACTCAGAACTTGAAGATATACGAACTAAATCTGACTTGATGTTTCGTGTTCTTCATTAAAATGCGTGTACTACAATGTCCAGTTTCATTACCAATAGCATACACGACACATTTTGTGACTAATGTTAGATATTCTCATTTTAAATAGTTATAACATAATGTTCACACTTGTTCCAATCAGCAATACATGATGGATAAGTTAGAACAATGTGTATTAATGTAACAAAGACAAACAAAATAAAGAAATTATTTACATATCTTTTCCACATCAGCCACTGTATTTGTCCGAAGAATTTTAAGATGTTCTTGCAATTGTGCCTATCCGTTGTAAAAGGGCCTATTGAAAAGCGTTTCAGAGCATTTTACTAGTCTTGCGTGAAATATAGTGGCGTAAATTTAAGAGTAAATTAGCAAATGATGTGTTAACCAATGCATTCTGTCTCATCTGTAACCTGGCAGTTCGATAACTGAGCTCATGCTTCATTCCACATATGTTATGATCTCAGGAGTTGAATATATAAAGTGAATGTTTATGTCCCGACATTTCACAAATACAAGTAAAAAATTATTTATTCATCCAAACAGATTTGGAAACGAGTCAGTAACTGGACTTGTACACGCATTTATAGACACCGGGACGCCAGCCGCGTAGGCTGATGCAATCGCTAGCAGTTAACAACAAGAATGGTGAAGTGGTCGCCGTGGGTTAAAGAACCGAAACACGTAGAGGTGACAGACCTGGCTGGTGGAATATTCAACAAAACCAACGAGGATAGCTCTGGTAGAAAAAAAGAGTTAAGACGCAATTTATACACAGGGAATCACTTTCGTTAACATGAATTGACTCAACCAGTCGACTGCACTGCGGAAAAATGCAATCAACATGACAAAGCTGTGTCGCAGATCCTCTAAACACCGAAGCCTTGACGGGTATAGTCGTCTGACTATACAAAATTGTTACCACAAGAGAACAGTAGAGAACACTGCTCTTTATGGAAGATGTAAACTAATACCATGATACAACAAATATTATACAACACGTTATTAGAGATGAGACAGTTCCTAATTCTTGTAAATTAAACTTAATTACAATAAGTGACACTACAAAAGTCTTATCATACCAGTTAAATGAAACGATAAGTTTCTTTGTTTCTTTCGTGATCTGAATTTGAACCCAATGTTATCCAAAAAAACTTGCGTATCCAATCGAGACTCGACTAGGTATAAAGAGACGTAAAATATCGGTGTGTTCACCAGTATCAGTTTACAAGGCCAAATGTCCGAACCTGGAAATAATATATTCAGCACTGCATCAGGAACCCCATGAAGCTTATACTGTATTGCCTGTGAGAAGTAAGTACGAAAGCTATGTAATAAAATGCAACCCACATGCGTGAAACGCCGTGAAGTGAAGTTGTGGCGATGGACGAGGAGTACAATCCGGTACCTATATGAAGTGTTAACTAAGCACAATAAGATGTCAGATATAAATCATGTTCACAAATAGCGTGATATTGTAACCTGAAACGACGATACAAATGATTTTTGCCTGGCACGGATTCGAAACGGGCATCTTTCACTAATATGTTATAGCTAGAAATAAACATGAAATGTTTACTGTTACTTCAGCAGTAGCGAGATGTGCACGTCTTCGGCTAAAGGTAACGCAACAAATAGTTCTGTGCTGGCTGAGACTCCAACCTACGCATATCGCCTTTGTTGGTCTTACACAAAGCGGTGTCAACTGTCAAATTTTCTTTCACTAGCAGTTAGGATCGCGCCGTTCGCAGGGAACTTGAGGAGTTTGGCATAGTGAGGAAACAATGAAATGATGAGACAGTAACATCTCGAAAGGTTCAAATCCAGAGAAATATTGGAATCTGAGCTCGAATCCCAGTACAGTGTCAACATTTTCAAAATCTCAGTGTCACTTAAAATAAGAAATGAAGGTCCTAAGACCTTACATGACGATTGGTTCGTGAAGTAAAATAACATTACTTGTGTAGGAAAGCTTACTACAACCAGAGTGTCTGCAAACAGCGACTTCCGCCTCTGACAGCCAAAACTAATTCAACTCTGTTCCAGTCAGCAGCAACTGGACGTGTTTAACGTTAATCTGGAACCACAGACTCTGTGTCGCCTGGCCACCAAGAGCTGTTGCATAACGATTTGATTTACGGATCCAGTTATGTGGCTCCTTCCGTGTATAGCGATTTTACGACTATGACGTGTGGGGCCTGAAGATGGCATCGGTGTAATGCCGAAACTGGTAGCACATAAGTTCATAAAATAAATTTATACACTACATATGGCTGTTGGTAAATGATTGCACTAAGCAATACATACTAGCCGTTGTCCCATGGTATATAATGGATCAACGAAGAACTACAGCTGACGCTCTTTCGGACTCCGTTTTGAAGCCTGGGCGTAAGTTGTTTCTTCAGGCTGTTACCTTCGACGGTTTATAGATTCTATGCCAAGACACAGACAGAAGTACAAAACAGTGTGTGAATCTGGATAAAATATCAGAGTATTTAAAACATTTTCTTATGTCGTCTTTTTCTCCAGTTTTCCTCTTTGAGAACCAGTGGAAGATCAACTGGCAACAGATGAAATAAAATTTGAATTTCTTTTGAATATACAGTTTCTTTAATATTCTATTTTTATTTCATTTATACCTGTCTAGATACTTACAAAGTAATCAGTTTAGAGGGAAGCTTTAAAATTATATTGTGCTATTTCAAATACATCTCTCTCTCTTCTCCTCCATCTATTAGTACAGCATCCTTAATACACCATCCTCGAAAAATTATGCAAACGATTTCATCTTACTGTTATTCATTGTTAATTTCTCCTTCATTCTCTGTTGCCTCTCTTACAATATCACACCGAATGCCCTTCTACCCCATTCTCCAAAAACGTTGTAAACAAACCTACCATTTTCCACTGAAATTATACGTTCTCGTTTAATTTCTACTTTCTTCAAAGTCATCCATCATTCTCTCAAAACATATCACACTGTATTCATTTATATCCCCTTACCTACAATCTATTCTTCGTTCTGGAAACATTCCTTTCATTTCTCTCTCTTCTAAGATGAAACGAACTGTAGCATATGTCTAAGTAAGGAATATTTAGTAACCGCACACATTTTATTGTTTAGGGTCAATTGTCACGTTTTGCACCGTGAGGATATGTTTTCAACGTGATTTTCCAATTCCTAGACGGCAGCATTACCTGCCACAAATCTAAGAGAAATGTTCTGATTATCTGCTAAATAGTTAATAGAAATAGCAGAAGGTATACATCACTTTGCTTGCGGAATCACACTCATCACTTCTGTTTCACTAGGTGACGTCCCGCCAGTTGCTGTGAAGTGTGACCTGTCAGACAAGAAATCACAAATCCAGTCCACAACTGAGACGACAGACCATGGGAAAGCAATGTGATTGAAAGCCCATTATGAGGAACGATACGAAAAGCCTTTTTGGAGCTCTAGTTATTTTAGTTCATGAACCAACCGTCATGTAGGATCTTCAATTCTTATTTTAAATAACCTTGAGATTTCGAAAATATTGACACTCGATTGGGATTCGAGCTCCGATTCCAACGTTTCTCTTGACTTCAACCCTTCGAGATTATACATTCCCATCACTTCATTATTTCCTCACAATGCCAAACTCCTCCAGGTACCCACGAATGGAACGCTGCTAACTACTGGTGAAAAGAAATTTGATAGTTGACAGCACTTTGTATGTGGTCAACAACGACCCTGCCTTTAGCCGAAGATGTGCACATCTCGCTACTGGCGAAGTAACAATAAACATTTCATGTTTATTTGTAGCTATAATATAACAGCGAAAGGCGTCGTGTTCGAATCCCAGTCAAAACTAATTTGTATCGTCGTTATAGGTTCCAATATCACGCTATTAGTGATCATATTTTATATCTGACATTTGACTGTACTTAGTTAAAATTTCATATAGATACTGCGTTCTACTGTCCGTCATCACCACAACTTTACTTTACGGCGTTTCATGCTTGTGGGTTGCATTTGTTACGTACCTTTCGTGGTTACTTCTCGCAGGCAACACTGTATAAGCTTCAAGGGGTGCCCGTTGCTGTGCTGAACATGTCGTGATTTATTTCCACGTTTGGACATTTGGCCTTGTAAACTGATACTGGTGAACACTTGGATATTTTACGTCTCTTTATGCCTAGTCGAGTCTCGATTAGACATGCAAGCATTGTTTGGCTATCAGCGAATTCAAATCTGGATCGCAAACAACAACTCGTCATATCATTTAATCAATGTGATAAGATTCTGCAGTGTCACTTATTGTAATGAAGTATAATTTACAAGCTTTAAGGACCGACTCATTTCTAATAACATATTTTCTAGTATTTGTTGTATGTCGGCATTAGTTTACATCTGGACTGGGTGCCATGGCAGTGTTCTCTAGTAGTCTCTTGTGGAACCCATTGTGCTTAGCCAAACGACTGTGCAGCAAAGGGTTTGAGGACCTGCGACATAGTTATGCTATGTTGGTTGCACACAGCCAGGTGTGGCCTACACATTGGGACTCAGGAGTGATACATCATTTGTACTATAGTGTGTACATACACTGATGTGCCAAAACATCATGACCAGCTGCTTCATAGCTTGTTTGTCCTTCTATGGAACGAAACACGTAATTGATCTGTGTATCATGGACCCGACAGTTCGTTAGTAGGTTTGTGGAGGTGTGTGGCATTGGATGTCTACGCACAGGTCTTTCTACAGCTCCTATTCAAGTGCAGGAGAATGTCTCCCATAGCATAATATTGATCCCAATGACGCGCTGCACGTTTTGAACCGCCGTGCAGCTCGATGACGGCGGTTATGGACACGACAACCGACACGATGTACCATAAATGTCTTTCACCCGAAGAGCCGACATATTTCCATTGATCGACGGTCGAATCCCGATGGTCCCGTGCCCACTGCAATCGTAATTGAAGATGTTGTTGGGTGAACATGTGGACAGGTAGGGGTGGTCTGCTGTGGAGCTCTTTGTTCAACAGTGTGCGATGAACAGAGGGCTCCAAAACACCTGTGCGTGCACCAGCATTCTGCTCTTTCGACAGAGATTCCACAGATAGCCATCTGTCTTATTTTACAAAGCAGACAAACCTCAGAATCCCACATTGTGTGAAGGGTCGTGGACGCCCAAACATTTAGTGCCTAATGGTAGGTTCTCTGTCCTTCTAACTCTTTCCATAGTCAGTGTCGACAGTAAACATTCTACCAACTTCTCTGTTTTCGAGGTACTATTTTACAGGCTCTGCGTAATACTAATCTGCTCTTTGTCAAAGTCGCTAATCTCAATACATTTCCCCATTTGCATCTCATATCTTCGCTATGGTGATCACCCGTCCGTGTCTGCTCCACTTATATATATATATATATATATATATATATATATATATATATATATATATATATATATATATATATATATATACCACTTCACGTAAACGCAACGTTACCAGGTGGCATCCAACGTCGCGGTGAGCTTTTTAGTAAAGTTTTGGCTTGTCATAGTACAAGGTTTGTGTTGAAATGGCTATCATTCCCCAAGGAAACAATGAAATTGCTGTGGCCAGCGCTGTATCAGATGGTTCTAAAGGTATTGTGTATCACAGCAGCGTCAGTGGCCTGTGAACGAATATTTTCAAATGCAGGAGAACTGTGCACTAAGAAGAGAAAGAGACTTGCATCGATTGAAGTGGGTCAAATTTTGTTTATAAATGAAAACACTGATTAATTTTTCCTTTATGGGGAACGTATATGATAATACTGACTGTAAATGATCACTGCAGATACATTTTAATTATATTAATATAATTTTTATATTTTTTCCAGTAAAACTAGGAAAAATAACAAGAATCAGTCTTCATTCTTAAAATTTATCTACTTGATGAGAAATATTTAGGGTTTTGTTACAATCTTCATAATTTTTACAGCAGACTAAATTTAAAAACTTTGTATCTGAAAATTATTAGGGATATGGCACAAAATTATTACTCCTCTTTATGTGGTCGTTCAAAATAGGACAAATTCAGATAAAAATACAGGTTTAGTGATCTGAATTAAAAAGACATGTACCTTCCTTTTATTTATTTTGAATGCTAAGTCATGCTAAGTCATGAAAAAGAGCTAGTCCATTTCAATGAGTGACTTGATCTGTGAAAAGAGTTGGTTTGTACATCTCTCAGCAGATTAGAGCTGTTCACCAAAAAATACCTAGGGTTTACCCGAAACTTTTTTTTCCATTCGTGGTAGACGGCACGGTAGTCGACAAAATTCAATTTTTCCGTTTATTCGCATTCAAGAACCGATGAATTTAAAAAAATGGCTCTGAGCACTATGGGACTTAACATCTATGGTCATCAGTCCCCTATAACTTAGAACTACTTAAACCTAACTAACCTAAGGACATCACACAACACCGATGAATTTAATTCCCCGTTACATTGGCGATAAGAATGTGAACTTTTTTTGTTCTCAACAGCTGATATTTTCATTAAAAATTTGATTTAATTCTGTAACTTTGATTGTGCAGTAAAATTTTTATGGTTAGACATTTAAACTTTTGCAGGTACGTTACTTGTAACGTAAACTAGTGTTCTGTTCCATTCGGGTTTGATTTTGGCGATTCCTCACACCACGGGGATGACTGACTTCGGCGGGATCCCTCGACTGCCACCATCAGGGTGACTGGTTTCGGTTGTTCTCGCGTCCAACCGCCATAACACCCGAGCTGGGCGCTGTGTGGCTTCTGTGTGGCCACCAGTGGAGTACAGTCCACAGCGACTGTAAGGAAGACAGTGATAACGCTCGCCCCACCGCTCAGCATCCCCCCATGCGACGTGCTGCACCTTAACAAGCAAGAACACCGAACGACTTGGCACAACTGCTCTCCGGAGGTTTCTGGCACGTTCGAAGTAAAGGATGCTTGATCTGCAGAAGAGAAAATCAAATGGTTAAAATGGCTCTGAGCACTATGGGACTTAACTTCGGAGGTCATCAGTCCCCTAGAACTTAGAACTACTTAAACCTAACTAACATAAGGACGTCACACGCATCCATGCCCGAGGCAGGATTCGAACCTGCGACCGTAGCGGTCGCGCGGTTCCAGACTGGAGCGCCTAGAACCGCTTGGCCACCATGGCCAGTTGTGAAAGTAAAACACTGCACGACATTCGAAAATGATTGCAATGAAAAATAGGGGTCGTTATAATTTAGCGTCTGGTGCATATTACATAAAATGTTGCTGCATATGAAATTTAGCTAATGTATTGAATTTTTTTTAGACTTTGTTTGAGGTTTCTATCTGGCACCAATCTCTAGAAAATTGATCTGATGTAACGCACTCATTTGCGATCGCACTGCGATAGCGATAAAGACCAAGTGATAGATCCACAACCTTCCTTATATTTCAAAAACGGTTTGAGATATCGAAATGAGATATTGCCAAATGATAGCACACAAAGAGGAGAGTATTTTGCCGTATGGTTGTTATGAAAAACTTCATTATCTATCGTGTTATTCCACTGACTACAGACTTCTCCGATGAAAGAATATAAGTTTTAAGGGCCTTCGGTAACTGGTGAAACGAGAAATCCTATGGATTTTGGAAAAACGTAAGTTAAGTCATAGATGTTTATTTTGTACCAAGGATGTCCTTTTTCATAAGATGCTGACTTTACTTTTCCTCAGTTCCTAACTTAATAATAAACCATTGTTTCAGAATTCTCTCGCAATTGAGTCTGCACAACATGTTAGTGAAGTGAGACTGTGTAAACTCTGCTGAGGTTTGAGAAAAGACCAAATTTTTAACATTACAACGAGAGAAATGTGTAGGTTTTACTCAAAATTCCCCACTGAAAGTTACAAGTGGTTAACAAACCAGGTGAAAATAAATCGCTGCATTTTCGGCGGAATTCTTTTTAGATACTAGCCAAAGGGGAGGTGATAGATCTTTCTGAATGGTCACCATGCAAGTGTACCATGGTGGTGACCCACTTAATACTTACCAAAAATGTGAATTTAGACTTCAGTTTAGAGCGGCGCTTCCGCTCCAGTGCTCGACATATCCCCTCCAGCGCTTTGAGCGATCCGGCACCATTGCCGCTCTCTCCACGCTTCCCCAGCTGGCTGAAAACATCTTTTGCGCGCACTATACGCATCTTCTTCAACACAGGTATCCAGATATCATTCAGCTTCACGCTCTTCTCCTTCCTATTGAAATTCCTGGGTGTTTTACAACCTCTGTGGCCTGTCTGTATAGCCTTTCATGGTATCCGCTTGTGGCTGCCAACGCTTGAGTCCTATCGAAATGAATGTAATGGTCTCCTGGCTGCAAAGCATGTTCTGCAACAGCTGATCTGTCAATCTCTCCTCTTCTGCGATTGCCCTTGTGATCTTCTAGATGGAACAACGCGGCAATCTACAAACCCATCCGGAAGATGTAAAATCATCTAAAATCGTCCAAGGATGCACGCCAACCGAATTTATAGGATTCCGTGTGCCTATAGGGCGGTGCACGTGGGAACTACAAAAAATGGTCAAAGAACGACTAGAAGAGGACAAAGGCAATTGCAGAAGAGGTTAGTTTGGCAGATCAGCTGTTGCGGAACATTCTTTGCAGCTACGTGACAAGCACTTTCTGTTTGGTAGGTCTTAAGTACTGGCAGCCACAAGCGGATACCATGAAAGGCTATACAGACAGGTCACAGAGGTTGTAAAACAGCCAGGAATTTCAGTAGGGAGGAGGAGGGCGTGAAATTGAATGACAGCCGGATTCCGGTGCTGAAGAAGATGTGTACCAGTCTTCCACCATAGGGTGATAGCAACAGCCGACGACGTCTGTCGACAACGGCCAATTGCTTTCTGGTATTCAAAACTTGGGACGCCACGCCACTGCGCGGAAGCACACGGAAGCGGAATTTTTGCTGCAGTCAATAGCGAATCAAGGTGTGAATCAGACATTCAAAGATTCCCCTTGATAATGTCCTCCGCAGATGGGGATGAAATGTTGGGTAAAATCCATTCAACCACGGCATAGCCCGGAACATTTTATTAGCTGTAACATTCCAGGTCGCGAAAGGTTACATTTTACAAAACCATTTACTGCTGAAGAAAATGTGGTATCATCAATGCCTTCACCATGGAACCTGTTGCTACCCGTCCGCAGGTCACACTTTGTCAGACAGTCCACGGCCGGTTCAGCTGTAGAGCGCAGTACGACTGGGAAAAACCGAATGGTTAAAACTAATGCCGGTATTTTAAATCTGAATAACCGGATATTTCTGTATTTGCTGCCTCAGTAATAACAGGTACTTTTATTTTTTACTGATAACTGGATATAAATTCGAAATATCAATTAGCCCCCCCATGAACCATGGACCTTGCCGTTGGTGGGGAGGCTTGCGTGCCTCAGCGATACAGATGGCCGTACCATAGGTGCAACCACAATGGAGGGGTATCTGTTGAGAGGCCAGACAAACATGTGGTTCCTGAAGAGGGGCAGCAGCCTTTTCAGTAGTTGCAGGGGCAACAGTCTGGATGACTGACTGATCTGGCCTTGTAACATTAACCAAAACGGCCTTGCTGTGCTGGTACTGCGAACGGCTGAAAGCAAGGGGAAACTACAGCCGTAATTTTTCCCGAGGACATGCAGCTTTACTGTATGATTAAATGATGATGGCGTCCTCTTGGGTAAAATATTCCGGAGGTAAAATAGTCCCCCATTCGGATCTCCGGGCGGGGACTACTCAAGAGGACGTCGTTATCAGGAGAAAGAAAACTGGCGTTCTACGGATCGGAGCGTGGAATGTCACATCCCTTAATCGGGCAGGTAGGTTAGAAACTTTAAAAAGGGAAATGGATAGGTTAAAGTTAGATAAAGTGGGAATTAGTGAAGTTCGGTGGCAGGAGGAACAAGACTTTTGGTCAGGTGATTACAGGGTTATAAATACAAAATCAAATAGAGGTAATGCAGGAGTAGGTTTAATAATGAATAAAAAATTAGGAGTGCGGGATAGCTACTACAAACAGCATAGTGAACGCATTATTGTGGCCAAGATAGACACAAAGCCCATGCCTACTACAGTAGTACAAGTTTATATGCCAACTAGCTCTGCAGATGATGAAGAAATTGATGAAATGTATGACGAGATAAAAGAAATTATTCAGGTAGTGAAGGGAGACGAAAATTTAATAGTCATGGGTGACTGGAATTCGTCAGTAGGAAAAGGGAGAGACGGAAACATAGTAGGTGAATATGGATTGGGGGGAAGAAATGAAAGAGGAAGCCGCCTTGTAGAATTTTGCACAGAGCATAACTTAATCATAGCTAACACTTGGTTCAAGAATCATAAAAGAAGGTTGTATACCTGGAAGAATCCTGGAGATACTAAAAGGTATCAGATAGATTATATAATGGTAAGACAGAGATTTAGGACCAGGTTTTAAATTGTAAGTCATTTCCAGGGGCAGATGTGGACTCTGACCACAATCTATTGGTTATGAACTGCAGATTGAAACTGAAGAAACTGCAAAAAAGTGGGAATTTAAGGAGATGGGACCTGGATAAACTGAAAGAACGAGAGGTTGTAGAGAGTTTCAGGGAGAGCATAAGGGAACAATTGACAGGAATGAGGGAAAGAAATACAGTAGAAGAAGAATGGGTAGCTCTGAGGGATGAAGTAGCGAAAGCAGCAGACGATCAAGTAGGTAAAAAGACGAGGGCTACTAGAACTCCTTGGGTAACAGAAGAAATATTGAATTTAATTGATGAAAGGAGAAAATATAAAAATGCAGTAAATCAAGCAGGCAAAAAGGAATACAAACGTCTCAAAAATGAGATCGACAGGAAGTGCAAAATGGCTAAGCAGGGATGGCTAGAGGACAAATGTAAGGATGTAGAGGCTTGTCTCACTAGGGGTAATATAGATACTGCCTACAGGAAAATTAAAGAGACCTTTGGAGAGAAGAGAACCACTTGTATGAATATCAAGAGCTCAGATGGCAACCCAGTTCTAAGCAAAGAAGGGAAGGCAGAAAGGTGGAAGGAGTATATAGAGGGTCTATACAAGGGCGATGTAGTTGAGAACAATATTATGGAAATGGAAGAGGATGTAGATGAAGATGAAATGGGAGATACGATACTGCGTGAAGAGTTTGACAGAGCACTGAAAGACCTGAGTCGAAACAAGGCCCCGGGAGTAGACAACATTCCATTAGAACTACTGACGGCCTTGGGAGAGCCAGTCCTGACAAAACTCTACCATCTGGTGAGCAAGATGTATGAGACAGGTGAAATACCCTCAGACTTCAAGAAGAATATAATAATTCCAATCCCAAAGAAAGCAGGTGTTGACAGATGTGAAAATTACCGAACTATCAGTTTAATAAGTCACAGCTGCAAAATAATAAATCGAATTCTTTACAGACGAATGGAAAAACTGGTAGAAGCGGACCTCGAGGAAGATCAGTTTGGATTCCGTAGAAATGTTGGAACACGTGAGGCAATACTAACCTTACGACTTATCTTAGAAGAAAGATTAAGAAAAGGCAAACCTACATTTCTAGCATTTGTAGACTTAGAGAAAGCTTTTGACAATGTTGACTGGAATACTCTCTTCCACATTCTAAAGGTGGCAAGGGTAAAATACAGGGAGCGAAAGGCTATTTACAATTTGTACAGAAACCAGATGGCAGTTATAAGAGTCGAGGGACATGAAAGGGAAGCAGGGGTTGGGAAAGGAGTGAGACAGGGTTGTAGCCTATCCCCGATGCTATTCAATCTGTATACTGAGCAAGCAGTAAAGGAAACAAAACAAAAATTCGGAGTAGGTATTAAAATTCATGGAGAAGAAGTAAAAACTTTGAGGTTCGCCGATGACATTGTAATTCTGTCAGAGACAGCAAAGGACTTGGAAGAACAGTTGAATGGAATGGACAGTGTCTTGAAAGGAGGATATAAGATGAACATCAACAAAAGTAAAACAAGGATAATGGAATGTAGTCGAATTAAGTCGGGTGATGCTGAGGGAATTAGATTAGGAAATGAGACACTTAAAGTAGTAAAGGAGTTTTGCTATTTAGGGGGTAAAATAACTGATGATGGTCGAAATAGAGAGGATATAAAATGTAGAGTGGCAATGGCAAGGAAATCGTTTCTGAAGAAGAGAAATTTGTTAACATCGAGTATAGATTTAAGGGACAGGAAGTCGTTTCTGAAAGTATTTGTATGGAGTGTAGCCATGTATGGAAGTGAAACATGGACGATAACTAGTATGGACAAGAAGAGAATTGAAACTTTCGAAATGTGGTGCTATAGAAGAATGCTGAAGATAAGGTGGGTAGATCACGTAACTAATGAGGAGGTATTGAATAGGATTGGGGAGAAGAGAAGTTTGTGGCACAACTTGACTAGAAGAAGGGATCGGTTGGTAGGACATGTTTTGAGGCATCAAGGGATCACAAATTTAGCATTGGAGGGCAGCGTGGAGGGTAAAAATCGTAGAGGGAGACCAAGAGATGAATACACTAAGCAGATTCAGAAGGATGTAGGTTGCAGTAGGTACTGGGAGATGAAGAAGCTTGCACAGGATAGAGTAGCATGGAGAGCTGCATCAAACCAGTCTCAGGACTGAAGACCACAACAACAACAACAATTAGCCATAACAGTAGTGCTAAAATTTTTCTTTTCCAAATAAATCTTCCTTAAAGTAGAGTAATTTTTATTCGTAAAAATTTCATTGCTTTGAAATCTGCGTTAGTGTAGAAAATGGAAAAAGCGATCAGTTTTATTTTTCTATCAATGCTGACAGAAACGAGCAACAAAAAAATTGCATTAAGGTTTAATTCAATATTGTTGAGACAATAATGTACCTGTTACCATGTGGCGTGGCCTATGAGTACACGCGTACATGCAGTGCGCCCCGTCTGGTCAATATCGTAGTTTCTCATTGTGGTCGTCGGACATCGGTTGTATTTCGGAATGGCACCACCCGCAGTCTTGAAGTATTTTACGAAGTAGGATGCTCCATTTGCTTTAAAAAACTGGAAGAGTCACAACAAACTTTCGACATAACATTAGAAAAACACTTAAAACTTAACAGATCATTTTTTTTTAAATTTACAATAAAAATAGAAAGCAGCTGATCTGCTTCCAGTCTGTAGACAGTATGCCTTAACCTGCTTTTTGCCCTTCAAACGGAGAAATTAACACGAAAAACTGGTTCTTCAACCTCCGTTTTCATCCTTTAGTACTGTTTATAAGCGACGTCCAAATGACGGCATGATCCCCAATTACAACATGAGTTTTTTGAGTCGAGTTTCAAAAAGTTTGAATCAGTAAGGGAATACTTGTGATTTTTTGTGGTAGCCGACCACTTATCACGTTTACAGAAAACCAGCGGGCGTGTATGGACTGAGTTCTTTTATTTGCCTACTTAATTTAATATTTTGATCCTATGTATCTTGTAACTGAGGAAGTCAAAATTTTTCGATGTTTATTCGATTTCTAGATTTATTACAGGAAATAATAGGACTAAAGAAATCGAAAATCAGTTATTTCAGAAGCCGATTATTTTGAGCGGTTTTTAACAGTCCGCTTAAAATGGCGTTGAAAGAAAACTGACGTAACCTAAAACCAGTTGTTCCAGCCATAAGCGCCATACCCACAACGCAGGCGTGACCGCTGCCCCGAGCTGCCTCCGCGGTAACGTAGCCGTTACAAAGAGACGTCAGATGGTTGCGTGATGGTTCCGCGCTAGTCACTTGATGCCACACCATCGTAGACTCACCGACGGAGGGCGTATTCCAACACTGCCAGGGCCTTATAACCGTATACGGGATCTTATGCCGGTAGTCTGCTTTCGGACTTCAGTGCTGCTGATACCTTAATGCCACACCATTCGGTTCCTCCTCTTATCGATTTAGACTACACTTGGATGTGGAGTATTCAGGGATTTCTACTACTGGGCGCTCCATACACGGGATTCATCTGCGGACTTCGTTAATAGACGTACCACTAACAGCTCAAGCACGTTCATTAAACTACTGCATTATTCTGTTTTCTGTCTTCACTTTTGGAGGAATAAACCTCGTTGATTACTCACGCCTTGTGTTATCTGTTGTTGCACCGCTCACGTATACAACAGAAAGTGTGAAGCCCAAAACTTCATAAAGCAACTGCTGCGGGGAACAGCAATTATGAAACTGTAGCACTAGCAGCTGTGTCTCCTAATCCACACGCGAGTACCCGAGAAATACCTCGCCGGTGAGGAATTGTTCACACAAGTGTCACGGCGGTTCTAAACCGTCACAAATACATGCATCAAGAACTTCATGGGAATCATTTTCATAATCGAATGGGGTTTTGGAATTGTGCACTCATGCAATTACAAAGAGACCCGCAATTCTTTTGTCGAGGAATGTTCCCCGACGAGTCAACTTTTACGAACCATGGCGAAGTTAACCGTCATAACATGCATTGTTGCAGTGTGGAGCACCCGCTCTGAATACGTGACATTGATCATTAGTGCCCTTCTTCTGTTAACATTTGGAGCGGTATCGTAGGCGACAAAATATTTGGTTCCTTATTTTCGTGAGGCACATAGAAAGATATCGTCAGCTACTGCAAGATGTACCCCTGTAGTACGACAGAACACGAGGTTTCAAAACGATGGCAGTCTCACACGCAACTCAGCAACAGCCCAAGAAGCATTAAATCGCGTTTTCAACGGTCGGTGGATCGTTAGATGTGGTCCGGTTAAGTGGCCTGCCAGATCATTTGACCTTACGTTGACGGATTTTTTGTTGTGGGTTTATCTTCAGGACAAAGTTTATGGAGAAGTGCTGGAGGACATGAGCGGTTATATTAGGGGTTGCCATTTTGATTAACTTTCAAACCGAGCAGTTCAAGGAAGTACGAGACATTGAACCATGTAACAAACGAGCGTTGACCATTGTGACGTTTTAGAAGACATTCTGAATGAAACAATCTGAATAACCTTACTGCAGTCCGCAGGAATCTCAGGTACTGTGCTGAAAAATGGCTAGCTTTTCTTTAACTTGAAAGAGGAGTAGGGTTACATCTCCTCTTGAACTCCTTCGTGGAAACATAGCACTGTTTTGTTTCTAAGCTTTCACAGATCTTCTAACAGCATTTTGCAACTCTTGAAATACCAATACTACGATACTTTTCTAACAGAAAACAATCAATCAAATGGGACCGGACTCATCCGAAAGGGAATAGTTTTTTCGCGTACCACGGGATCGTGGCCTGTCACCAAAACGTTCGGGAGCAAGAGCAAAGGAAACTTCCAAATTTCTTGCAGCCTCGCCTTAAATTAAAATTATTTCGATTTTCTCTTCTACAGACCAAACATCCATTACTTGTGCGAGAAACATCTCCGGAAAGCAGTTGTGCCGAGTCGCTTGGTGTTCGTGCGTCATCATTATCAGTCGCTGTGGACTGTATTCCGCTGGTGGCCACGTAGCGCCCAGCGCACAGTCACGGCGGTTGGACGCAAGGACACACCATCAGTCACCCTGGTGACGGCAATCGAGGGACTCGCCAAAGTCAAAACTGAATGGAACACAAGTCTATGTTACGTTACAAGTAACTTGGGGGGAGTGTGGCCACTTTAAGTACAAACAGATGTCCCTTTCCAAAATACAAACTTTTCATCAGGCACATTTTCTTCCTGCGATGCGCACTTTTGAAGATATTTAGTTGTTTCAAGTTAAAACAAACACCCCGTGGTACATTGGGCACTATTTTTCCGCACTGCAGTCAGTTGTATGAACCTATTCATACCAACTAAAATGGTTCTCTATGTATAAACTGCGTCTGAACTATATTTATTCACCTATAATCATGAAACTTGGCAAGGAGAAAGATTCACAGTACAACTAAAGGGAAAAAATCTGAAAAAATATTTCTGACTTTGAAAAAATGGTTCAAATGGCTCTGAGCACATGGGACTTAACTGCTGAGGTCACCAGTCCCCTAGAAATTTGAACTACTTAAACCTAACTAACGTAAGGACATCACACACATCCATTCCCGAGGCAGGATTCGAACCTGCGACCGTAGCGGTCACGCGGTTCCAGACTTTAGCGCCTAGAACCGCTCGGCCACAACGGCCGGTAATCCGACATTGAATATAAAATTAAAAGAGTCTTGGAATTCCCGTGACCCATATCTTGCCAGTATCAGTGTCGATAACAGGCAGAAACCGTTGGGATTTTCGATTTCTGGAATGGATGAACTGTCTATACACATAATTACACATACCAAAAAAAGTTTTGCATTACCTCGGTTCTGTAATCTGTACAGAAAATTGGAATAGAGATCAACATAAACATCATTTCCGCCCTTTTATTGCTCATGAAAACCACACATTGTATGTTGGACCACCATACAAAGAGACCTTCAGAGGTGGTGGTCCAGATTGTTGTACACACCAGTACCTCTAATATCCAGTAGCACGTCCTCTTGCATTAATTCTTTCCTGTATTCGTCGTGGCATACTATCAGCAAGTTCATCAAGGCACTGTTGGCCCAGATTGTCCCACTCCTCAACGGCGATTCGGCGGAGATTCCTCCCGAGTTGTTGGTGGGTCACGTCGTCCATAAACAGCTCTTTTGAATCTATCTCAGGCATGTTCGATAGGGTTCATGTCTGGAAAACATGCTGACCACTCTATTCGAGCGATGACGTTATCCTGAAGGAAGTCATTCACAAGATGTGCATGATGCGCGTGCGAATTGTCGTCAATGAAGACGAATGCGTCGCCAATATGCTGTCGATATGGTTGCACTATCGGTCGTAGGATGGCATTCACGTACCGTACAGCCGTTACGGCGCCTTCCATGACCATCAGTGGTGCACTTGAGCCCCACATAATGCCACCCCACAACAGCTGGGAACCTCCACCTGGCTGCACTCGCTGGACTCTGTGTCAGGCACGTTCAGCCTGACCGGGTTGTCTCCAAACACGTCTCCGACGATTGTCTGGTTGAAAGCATATGCAACACATATCAGTGAAGAGAACGTGATGCCAATCGTGAGCGGTCCATTGGGCATGTTGTTGGGCCCATCTGTACCGCGCTGCATGGTGTCGTGGTTGCACAGATGGACCTCGCCATGGGCGTAGGGAGTGAAGTTGTGCGCCATGCAGCCTATTGCGCACAGTTTGAGTCGTAACACGACGTCCTGTAGTTGCACGAAAAGCATTATTCAACATGACTTCGTTGCTGTCAGGGTTCCTCTGAGCCATAATCCGTAGGTAGCGGTCATCCACTGCAGTAGTAGCCCTTGGGCGGCATGGGCGAGGCACGTAATCGACAGTTCCTGTTTTCTCTCTGTATCTCCTCCATGTCCAAACAACATCGCTTTGGTTCACTCCGAGATGCCTGGACACTTCCCTTGTTGAGAGCCCTTCCTGGGAGAAAGTAACAACGCTGACGCGATCGAACCCCAGTACTGACCATCTAGGCATGGTTGGACTACTGACAACATGAGCCATGTGCTTCCTTCCTGATGGAATGACTGGCACCGACGGACTGTCGGACCCTCTCCGTCTAATAGGCGCTGCTCATGCATCGTTGTTTACATCTTTGGGTGGGTTTAGTAACATCTCTGGACAGTCAAAGGGACTGTGTCTGTGATACAATATCCACAGTCAACGTCTGTCTTCAGGAGTTCTGGGAACCGAGGTGATGCAAAACTTTTTTTGATTTGTGTAAATTCGTACAGAACACTCAGAGCGTGAGTCCTACTCGCGCCTGGCCAACTTTTCTTTCTTTGTTTGTTTTAATGTTTAGTCATTTCTTTGTATGCCCGGGGTGTTAACTTTTAAATAAAACAGTATTCAAAGGAGACCGATCTGTGTCGTCAAATAATGCATCTGGTTGTGTGAATCAGACCTC
This sequence comes from Schistocerca cancellata, assembly GCF_023864275.1. Classification (NCBI taxonomy): domain Eukaryota; kingdom Metazoa; phylum Arthropoda; class Insecta; order Orthoptera; family Acrididae; genus Schistocerca; species Schistocerca cancellata. Next base: position 514,118,931 of record NC_064626.1, on the reverse strand, counting down.
GTATCAATTGTTGCAGCACATGTTTTATTAAAGCTTCCTAATAACAGAAGGCATTATGCTGTTCCATGTTGTTAATTACGAAACCATTTTTAAAGCTAAATCTATGAAAATTTAAATCTGGCTTCTTAGTTAGGAATACAAAATACTTGTTTTACTGTTTTTGGAAATTCAACCCCCAATGGGGTAAAATAGGGCCAGTAGGATTCACTGATTCATCATCACCCAGCCCAAATCACTAAGAATAGAAACTTGAAATTTAGAGAGGGTGTGGATCTTACACTCTAAGCATTGTTTAACAAGGGACTCTCCGAAACTCCACTTCTAAAGTAGCGAAATAGGGGATCAAAGGCTTTTTGAAAGTATGTCCCCATTAAGCGGATTTTGAAGTTAGAACTGCGAAAACTGGTATTTGGTTTCTCAGTCAGAAAAAAAAGTATTTCAGCAATTTTGGAGCGGCAACCGCTAATGGGGTAAAATAGTAAGCGAAAGATTTTTTGAAAATAAATGATCGCTAAAGAACTGCTAAAGGGTTTTAATGCTATATTGAAAGTATCATGTCCAAAATTATCTTTAAAAGTGAAAGTATCTAACCCAAAATTGTTTCCTTTTTAATTAGTGAAAGTATCGAAGGTAAAATTGTTCCAAAATAATTATTCAACAAATCCACATCTGATTGCATCTGTGAACTTGTTTCGCACACTCCTCCATTTTGCCAGTAATGAAACGTGTATTTGACTCAGCAATCAGCCGTTTGTGCAATGGCATTTAGTTGGTACTGAAAAATTAACTTTTGGCTCTGATGTTTACTTAATGAAATTTTATCTTGACTTGAATAATACCAGTCGGGCAATGGCATAAAATTATTTGAAATAACTTTATCTATACCAAAATCGATTTCAAACCATGAACTGCACATATATATTGCATGGAGGCCTCATTTTCTTCATGGTCTTTTTATTTGGTGGGTAACTTTACTTTGGTACTCATTTTCATATTCAATACAAGCAAAGGATGTGGATCATGATTCACGCTGTTAGATTTAAACACAATGTTGATATATATATATATATATATATATATATATATATATATATTGTTAAAAATTTAAGTCATATACAAAAACTACCATTTCCAACATTTTTGCAGCACGAATCACTCTTACAAAAACTTTACAAAACGCTTACTGCGTCAAACCTTGGACATACAAATCCTAACTCTGAACATTGTCTAACAAAACCGTTTTGAAAGAATTTCAAAACTTCTCCCATTAACGTGCTAAAGTTTGCTCAGTGTACAACCTGAAAAATGCGTAGCGCTAATCCTACCTTAAAGCTGTCTCCACACGTCTGCTTCCTCCGGGCACCTAGCAGCGACGACCAAGTTTTATTACTGCGCGCGCCCGGCTCTCTTAACCATCAAAGATCCTCCTACTCATTCCACGTTGTGGTTGGCAACTATCGACTTTATTTTCTGGATCTGTAGCGCCTAGAACCGTTCGGCCACACCGGCCGGCTCGATTTTGAAGTTTTTACATGACCACCCAGAAGCAGTACTGGGAAATCGGTTTATGAAATCCGCTTTGGGGAGTCCCATGTTGGAGGGGTGACTCGAGGAGTAAAGTGATGGCAAGCTTAGTGTAGGGTCTTGGGTAACCCTGTAAACCTTCGACATGACATTACAGTCCAACAGTATTGCTCAATATCGTTTTATTAAAAAAAGAATCGGTATGAGAAAGAGCCAAATGTTAGGGGTATTGTTGGCACGGTGGAGGCAGGCGACGCCAGCGCCCCTCTGGCACCAGCGAGAACTACGGCTGAGCGCCGGCAGGTGGGCGAGGAAGCGGCCGCGCGCGTCGGAAGGCAGTGCGACGGCGGGCTGCGCTGCGCTCGCACCGGCCCAGCTGCTCAGGTGAGGCGCGCCGCAAACGGCCAGTAGATTTCGAGGGCGTACCCGGGGCCGGAGTCATGGGCAGGGGCGGCAGAATCGAGCACATACTCACACAAAGTAGAAGCGCAAATCTCCTGAAAAACTGTATTTATTCATCATAACAATGCTCCCACTTTATAGTAGAGACCTACCACGATAACGTATTTGACCGTCGTTATAGCTGGCATGAGATCTGAACATATCATTTTACTATCACCCCGCTGACGTTCGTAAATTTCTGCATTACAGTTTTGTAGCTTTTTTACATTGGCTGGTAATGCGATGAAACACTGTTTGATTGATACAACACTACTGAAAGCTTTTAGAACTCACTGCCATTTGGAATTTTCTACTGCAAGGAGAGCAGCGACCTTCGGCGAAACAGTTACAAGAATTCTCGGCAAATGGCTCGGGGTACACTTGCTGTTACTCAAGTCCGTTACATGCTTTGGCTATCTTCAGACTGATACTAAATTGATACATCGGTGCCGGTGGGGCAAGCAGGGATGAGAGTTCCGTTTGCACAGTTTTTTTTATTTTTTTTTAATTTTTTTTAGGGAGACAGGTGGTTGTCCTCCAGTGCCCCTCTCCGAGTACGCCCTTGACTTAAATACTCAATTGCTTCCTTTGCATAATGCCTTCAATGAGTCCCCCAACCTCTGTAAATGTGACATATCTTTAGGTATTATCTGCTTGCTTGGTTAACCTTACCCAGCGCTTTGCAAAAAGAAGGTAGTAAATTTGATTTCTCAAGCTAAATTATTGCATGCAATCTGACTCTCTATAACATTCATCTCGTACGTAAATCTAGGGTACAAGACTTTATCACTTCCTCAGTAGGCCTAACTAAAAAACCGACTATTCGTTTTTGTGTTGACACATCGCATGTTGCTAACATCAGTTTCATAATGGCATATAACTCTTTCCTGCATTGCATTACAATCTGCAGTACATTCTGATGATGATATGGGTTTCCTCCTCTGCAGTTTTCTTGTTCGATATCAGTTGTTCTCGAATCAACTTCCGTGATGTTAATCTTGCACTCGAATGTGATTAGGTAGTATCTGAACGTTTCCAGAAGACATTCCCGAAATGATGTAACTGGCCTGAAGTTTTGTTTTCTTTTCTTTCACTTCAGTTATTAGTTCCAGCACGCATCTCATTGTTGCTTCTCATTTCAGAAATTGTTCTAATAAAGTAAACATAGTTGTCATTGTCAAGCCCTTGGGGAAGTATGAGAAACTTATATTACACTGAGACGATGAAAGTTATAGGATGGCTATGCACGAATACAGATGGCGCTAGTATCGCGTACACAAGGTATAGAAAAGCAGAGCAGTGTAGGAATGGGAAAAACCGACCGGTTAAAACCGATACCGATATTTTAGTTCTGAGTAACCGGTATTTGTTTGGTCTCGTTTATAACAGTTCGTTTTCATTTTTTATCAATAACCGAGTAAAAAACAGAAATATCAATTAGCCATAGGAACAGTAGTAAAAGTTTTAGTTTTTTAACAAACCTTTTTTAAAAAAAGAAGTATTTTTTATCTGTAAAATTTGCATTGGTTTGGAATATTACGTTATTATAGAAAGTAGGAAAAGCGGTCAGTGTTATTTTAATAACAATGCCGACAGGAATGAGTAATAAACACATGGCATAAGAGTTCGTATGCCATTGTCGAGACAATAATGTTTCTGTTGCCGTGTGTCGTGGTTTAAGGTACGTGTGTACGCACAGTGTGCAATACTGCCCCAATCTGGTCTGTACGGTAGTTGCTCGCTGTCGTCAGACGTCCTTTGTCCTGCAGGGTGGTTATTATTTATTTATCGTATGATGTGTACATTGATTTACATTTATATACAATATTTTCAGGACTAAAATGTACAATCACAAGTTCGTACAATTTTACAGCTCTATGTCTAGTTCTTCAATCCACTTGACTGCTTCATCCGATGTACGGTGAATGTCCATTAAAGTTCCTCTGAAAGTACGATGAGGGCAGTCAGCAACAATGTGATGAATCGTCTGTGAGGGGGCACCACAGTCACAATTTGCAGAGCCAACCCATCCCCATTTGTGCAGTAGATAGCCACATCTGCCTTGTCCAGTTCGAATGCGGTTAATGATCCTCCACTGACGCCTTGGAAGATCAAATCCTTGCGTCTGCTTGGAAGGGTCCTCGACTAGATGTTTATTGGCTACTGAAGACTGTTCCCACTGGAGTTTCCATGAACTGTTAATGTTGAAAGCAGATCCTTCAAGGTCGAGTGCTGTGCGCCATGGTGGTTTCCTCGATTTCAAGCGTTGGTGTGTTCCTTGTACAATATCTTGATGGATGGGGAGCTGGGGGTTCTGCTGAATGTTTTTCCACGTCTTTAGGAGAGCTTCTGATCTTCTTAGGGCTGGAGGTGGGATATTGCTTAGAACAGGCAGCCACAGCGTGTTTGTGCTGCAGGGTGGTACCAACCCTAGTCTGGAAATACTTTTACTAAGTGAAGCAGCAATGAAACGCAATGCTTCATTTGCTTTAAAACGTTAAGGACGTGTCTGCCATTACCATGGTATAATAAAACAAGAAAGCAATTTCTGGTAACAGTAATAAATTAAAAACTTAACAATAGTTCATTCACAGTATACAATAAAAATAGAAAGTAGCTGATCTACTGCCTATATCTACATAATATGCCACTATATGCTCGTAGCTCTTGACAACAGACTAATTAACACGAAAAACAGAGTTCTTCAGTCTCAGTTTCCACCCTTTAGCACTGACTATTCGTATAGCCCAAATAGTAGTATGATCCCCGACTATAACATGATTTTTGAGCAGAGTTTCAAACACTTAGAATCAATAGGAGAATATTGGCGATTTTTTGTAGTATTCAGCTACTTATCACATTTCGAGGAAAGCAGCGATCCGTGGACTGACTAATTTTTCATTTATTTGCATATTTAACATTTTGACTCTATGTATCTTGAAACTGAGAGACTCAAACATTTTAAAACTTTGTTCGATTTAATCAGTTATTCCAGAAAATAGGTTATTTCAGAAACCGGTTATGATGAGTGGTTTCAACAGTCAGTTTAAACAGGAGTGAAAAAAACCTATGTAACCAAAAACTGGTTGTTTCAGTGATAATCGCCATTCCTAGTACATTGGAGGAGCTATCAGCTGTAGAATGGTGATTCACGTGAAAAGGTTTTCCAACGTGATTTTGGCCGCAGGACGGGACGTAACACATTTTGAATGCGGAATCGTAGTCGGAGCTAGACACATGGGAAATTCCATTTCGGAAATCATTAGGGAATTCCATTTTCCGAGATCCACAGTGTCAGGAGTACGCTGAAAATACCACATTTCGGGCATTACCTCTCACCACGGACAACACTGTGGCCGACGGCCTTCACTTAACATCCGAGAGCAGCGGCGTTTGCGTAGGGTTGTCAGTGCTAGCAGACAAGCAACAGTGCGTGACATAACCCCAGAAATGAATGTGGGATGTACAATGAAAGATTCCGTTAGAGCAGTGCAGCGAAATTTGGTATTAATGTGCTAAAGCAGCAGATTATGCGTTTGCTAACAGCACGTCATCACCTGCAGCGCCTCTTCGTGGCTCGTGCAGATACCGGTTGGACCCTAGACGACTGGAAAGTCGTGGCCAGGTCAGATGAGATCCAAGTTGTCAACATGCCACTGTGCAAGCTGGTGGTGGCTCCATTATGGTGTGGGCTGTGTTTGCATGGAATGGCCTGGATCCTCCAGTCCAACTGGATCGATCATTGACTGGAAATGGTTATATTCGTCTACGTGGAGACCATTTGCAACCATAAATGGATTTCATGTTCCCAAACAATTGCTCGTGCGTGGTTTTAAGAAAATACTGGAGAATTCAAGCGAATGATCTGGCCACCCAGATCGGCGGACATATGGCATAATCGAGAGATCAATTCGTTCACAAAATCTTGCACCAGTAATACTTTCGCAATTCTGGACGGCTGTAGAGGCAACATTGCTCAGTATTTCTGCAGGGGACTTCCAGCGATTTTTCGAGTCCAAACTACGTCGAGATGCTGCACTACGCCGGACGAAAGGAGGTCCGACACGATAGTAGGCGGTACCTCGTGACCTCTGTCACCTCTTTGTGTCATTCTTTTGATTGCACTGATGCATAACGTTTACCTATGCCCTACTTCGAAAGATGGCTGAACAGTCGCCAGTTAGAACACCCTTGATTTATATTAGGAAAGAGTTGTTTTCAAGTATCGTGTTGCAGTGCCTGTGTTATGTAGAATTACGATGCAGTTCCTTCGGACATGCAGTGTAGTATCGTATTTATACGCCGACAACGGGCAAGCGACTTTTAATAAAAATTTCTCCCCTGCACGGGAGTACTGGGGGGTCCATTGATCGTGACCGGACCAAATATCTTGTGAAGTAAACGTCAAACGAAGAAACTACAAAGAACGAAACTTATCTAACTTGAAGGGGGAAACCAGATGGCACTATGGTTGGCCCGCTAGATGGCGCTGCCATAGGTCAAACGGATATCAACTGCGTATTTTTTAAATAGGAAATCCCATTTTTTGTTACATATTCGTGTAGTAAGTAAAGAAATATGAATGTTTTAGTTGGACCAGTTTTTTCGCTTTGTGATAGATGGCGCTGTAATAGTCACAAAGATAGGGCTCACAATTTTAGCCGAACAGTTGGTAACAGGTAGGGTTTTTAAATTAAAATACAGAACGTAGGTACGTTTGAACATTTTATTTCGGTTGTTGCAATGTGATACATGTACCTTTGTGAACTTATCATTTCTGAGAACGCATGCTATTACAGCGTGATTACCTGTAAATACCACATTAATGCAATAAATGCCGAAATTGATGTCCGTCAACCTCAATGCATTTGGCAATACGTGTAACGACATTCCTCTCAACAGCGAGTAGTTCGCCTTCCGTAATGTTCGCACATGCATTGACAATGTGCTGACGCATGTTGTCAGGCGTTGTCGGTGGATCGCGATAGCAAATATCCTTCAACTTTCCCCACAGAAAGAAATCCGGGGATGTCAGATCCGGTGAAGGTGTGGGGCTTCGACGACCAATCCACCTGTCATTAAATATGCTATTCAATACCGCTTCAACCGCACGCGAGCTATGTGCCGGACATCCATCATGTTGGAAGTACATCGCCATTCTGTCACGCAGTGAAACATCTTGTAGTGACATTGGTAGAACATTACGTAGGAAATCAGCATACATTGCACCATTTACATTGCCATCGATAAAATGGGGCCAATGATCCTTCCTTCCATAATGCCGCAAGGTCGCTGATGTTCCGCCTGTCGCAGCCATCGTGGTTTTCCGTTGCCCAATAGTGCGTATTATGCCGGTTTACGTTACCGCTGTCGGGGAATGACGCTTCGTCGCTAAATAGAACGCGTGCAAAAAATCTGTCATCGTCCCGTAATTTGTCTTGTGCCCAGTGGCAGAACTGTACACGACGTTCAAAGTCGTCGCCATGCAATTCCTGGTGCATAGAAATATCGTACGGGTGCAATCGATGTTGATGTAGCATTCTCAACACCGACGTTTTTGAGATTCCCGATTCCTGATTCTCGCACAATTTGTCGGCTACTGATGTGCGGATTAGCCGCGACAGCAGCTAAAACACCTACTTGGGCATCATCATTTGTTGCAGGTCGTGGTTGACGTTTCACATGTGGCTGAACACTTCCTGTTTCCTTAAATAACGTAACTATCCGGCGAACGGTCCGGACACTTGGATGATGTCGTCCAGGATACCGAGCAGCATACATAGCACACGCCTGTTGGGCATTTTGATCACAATAGCCATACATCAACACGATATCGACCTTTTCCGCAATTGGTAAACGGTCAATTTTAACACGGGTAATATATCACAAACCAAATACCGTCCCCACTGGCGGAATTTTACGTGATACCACGTACTTACACGTTTGTGACTATTACAGCGCCGTCTGTCACAAAGCGAAAAAAGTGGTCCAACTAAAACATTCAAATTTATTTACGTACTACACGAATATGTAATAAAATGGGGGTTTCTATTTAAAAAACGCAGTTGATATCCGTTTGACCTATGGCAACGCCATCTAGTGGCCCAACCATAGCGCCATCTGGTTTCCCCCTTCAAGCTAGACGAGTTTCGTTCTATGTAGTTTTTTCGTTTGATGCTGATTTCGTGAGATATTTGGCCCGGTCACTATCAATGGGCTACACTGTATACATAATGAATGTACGAATGCAGGTTGTAGACACATGGCTGTAGACATATGGAAGTATGGGTCTGCCTGTGGAGCCTGCTCAGGTAGCCTAATGGTGTGCCGGCACGGTAGCTGAGCGTCTTCGGTCAGAGGGCTGCTCGACCTCTGTAATAAAAAACTGACTAAAGGAATCAACGATCAACTTGAACGGATGTCTTGTGACGTCCACCCGGACTAAACTCAACGAGCAATAGCAAACAAAATGAAGAAAAAGAAAAAAAAAGGTAAATTCACCGCTCGCGATAACCTGAAAGTCCGGGTTCGAGTCCCGGTCCGGAAGAAATTTTCATTGTTGTCATTCCATTGCACAGCTGACAGTTGCCCATATTCGCAACTGCGAATACATTTGATGGCTCATTGTGGGATAGGTGCATTTTATTTGAATTCTTACCCGCAGTTATTCTTGCAGTTGCATTCCACTGAAAATATCTACTCAACAGTGCAAATATCGACGATACGCGCAGTGTGTCTTCTTCGGAAACAAAATTGTTCCACTCACTACTCATATTTATTGTTGACAACAGTAATGTCCAACTCACTCTTCGTTCCCAGTCTTGGCTGCATTCAGTACTGCTCCAGTCTGTCTCAGGTGTGTTTTGTCTGAAGTCTGTGGCATTATGTTGTCTTTTGTGTTGCATGTTTCGGTGAGTGCATATTATGGGTTTTTTTTCACTGATGAAAAGAATTTTCACAGAAAGAAATGGAAGTAGGATAATAAACCAAATATATTGTAATTAAATTATTACTCTGTAACGACCCACAGACGACTACGACCCTCTTATAATGAAATACTCAGAAAATATCACTAATCAGTTTCCCAAATTTTGTCGGCAGATTTCGTGTTCGCCGTCTGTATAAATGATCTGATGCATAACGACGGAACGACTACATACAATCAGTTGTAGGATCAGGAGATGCCACGATAACAGTCATCGAAAGAATCCCTTGGAAATGTAAGTCATTCACAAAAGAAGTGGCTTACACAACACACTTTCGGTTGCTTCATGAGTATGGCTCCTTTTTCTGGAACACTTACAAGGTGTCATTAATAGAGGAAATAGAGAAGATCCAAAAGTGGCGCACTTCGTCACAGTCCTGTTCAGTTAGCGCGAGGAACTCCAGATCCAGGCGCTACGGAAGGGACGCTGTGCTTCACGCAGTTTTTTACTATTAAAATTCCGTGAATGTCGTTCAAAGAAGAAGCAGTATAGGAATTTCTCCATTATTTTGTTTATTTATTTATCGATTTATTTAGTCTGACAGGATTAGGGCCATCAATCACTCTCTTAAATCGAAACGGGCATTCTACATAATTTCCATTAAATTTGTTTCGAGATTCATGTTATAATTTACATCTAATATCGAATTTACTATTGTGCAGAAAAGAATACAGGTACATTCGTGCATGAGAAGTACAACAATGAAGACAAACTATGGGTAAGTAGATCTAAACTATGAGCGCTAACAGCAGTACGCAAGAGAAGCGTTCGTAGATGCGGAGAAAAAGGAACGTGACAGAACGCAGTTGATGAAGACAGAAGAAAAGAAAGCGACGTGACTCAACCATGAAAAGAGAAAGAAGCATAGCTGGAAGAAGGTGGGGGCAATTGCTTTGCAGTTTGACAGAGGGAAAACATGCCATATATTTTAATATTTCGTATATGTTAACGTGTCGACACACAGGAAATATACATACATTCAATACGCAGTGAGAAGTGCAAGTGGAGTGTTGAAATAAATGCGGTCATCTGGAATAAGGATATCGAGTAAAGACATCTCCAACACGACACACATGAATTAACAACATTGGAAATCGCCACTGAAGAGGCTTGTGTAAATAATAGAATGGAAACGTGTGTGGCAAAAAACAAATTGCCTTTCATTTAGTTGCAAAGACGAAACACCCTTCCGTGACTTTTGAAGCAACAAAGGAACGACAGAAAACCAAAAAATTACGAAAATTTGTGAATTGATATTTCACTGTGTCACACAAACATGCCTAACTTTAAAAAGTTACATGTTGTGGCGCACAGACTTCACGAAATATGTTGTTTGGATTAATTAACAATTGAATATTGACTTATTTTAGTAAACAGAAGGTGTGAAAAATATTTTGATCTGTTTTAGAGTTTTTTAACTAGCAACACCCTTGTCATACGAATTTACTAACATTTATGATTCTGAAGCATTTTCAGATTTTTATTGTAATTTTTCTTATAATTGAGGTCGTCTTTGTGACTGAATTTTGGCTAAGGATCATTTATTTTCGAAGTTAACCTCTGCGTTTTGAAATGCTTCAATTAATCGTACATACATCAACAGATATGTGACATACAGTTATTATCTAAAAAAGCAACGTCTAGTTACGGGCATTGCAGGAAAAGAGCTTAGTACATAAAGCAATACAGTCGCTTCACTCCCAAAGTGCTGTGTCTTTGCGTTCCACAGTATAAACTCAGAGAGGATCACCAAGGGAAATGCCTTCACGGAAAAGCGAGAAAGTTTGCTCTTAACGTCATTAAGTTCTTTGACGACGGTAAGAAAGAATACCGACGACAGAAGGGGCGGAATGAATGACCAAGATGTTAAATTGTTGTAATATAAAAAGAAAGTGTGTCAACTACAAAAAAACATCGTCATCGAAACTACTGAATGTGGAAGAAAAATTCTGCTAGTTGCAAATGCTATTCAATCACAGGCATCCGCTCCCCTCTGGAATGTGGAACGCGGGGGTTTTATTCATTAGAGAGTTCTCATACACATGTAGAAGCGATTTTCCGTCAATCAGCTTAACATCTCGTTTAGCCAATTGTGGCATTACATTTTTTTAATTTTTTTTTTTTACTGTGTGAGACATATTATATCATCAATCCCGAATGAATTTTCTCTCTGTAGCGCTGAAATGAAACTTCCTGTCAGATTAATATCGTATGCCAAACCGGGACTCTAACCTGGGATCTTTACCTTCCGCAGGCAAGTGCTCTGAAGAGCAGATGCTGGCGGAAGCGTATCTATGACGGCAGCTCGTGATTCGTGCTTCGACAGCTCACAAGGGCAACGCCTCTGACACGGCCAACCGATTTGCAGATCGCTTCCGCGTAGCCTAAAATGAAGGACCGTAAGAAATTGCGGCTCAACAGCACCTAGTTTTTGAGAAACCCATCCCTAAAGTTGAAGGCGTGCAATCGATTGAAAATAGACTGGAAGTACCAAATTAATCATCAGCTTCTTATAAGCGAAGGACAACCTTAGGTAAAAAGTGTCCAGGCGCTGTGGTGGAATATTGCGCCATGCATGTTCGCGTTATTTTATGTATATAGGGTGTTCAAGAAGTCTTTCGCTTATTACAAACATACATGAGACAGAAAATATGATACACTGACAAATATCTTTTATCTTGAAGTTTGGGTAATATATCCAAGTTTTTGGGTACACATACACACACACATACATACATACAATTAATAAATTTCGAAGCGTACTTCTTTCGTTGCCCGAAGGATATTTAGGCGCCCGGTGTTGGTCAATATTTCTTCAGGGATGGAGGCTATGACGGCAATAATTCTGCACCATAATGCTGAAATGTCGTTCAGTGGCGTCTTGTAAACCTGGTCCTGTTTAACACAACCCTAAAGGAAGAAAGCTAGTAGTGTTATGTAATGTGATGGCAGAGGCCAGTTGATGGGAACACTACGCCTGTTCCATCTTCCCGGAAATCTTGTATGAAAGTAGGAACGAACATCTAACCTGCTATGAGATGGCGCACTATCTTGTAGGAAAATTAAGTCCGGGGTATCCTGAATCTGTAGCACAACAAATAACTGCAACGTATCGAGACAGGTATTAGTTGTAATGGTCGTTTCACTGAAGAAAAACCCTGGACAGGTGCCAGTAGAAGTAGCGTACCGAGGGTTCCGTACAAACTTAATTACATGTATAGACAGTTTATTCGTCCCGGGAATCGATAATCTCGACGATTTTTGCCTGTTATCGACATCGATACTGGCAAGATTTCAGACCCAGGGATTCCAAGGCTTACAAAAATGTTTTAATTTCAAGTCTGATTTCCAATACCGAATGACAAAAGCAATATTTCTTTCGTGTAATATAATTTTTGGAATTTTTGCTTTCCTGGTACTGTGCAATCTTGCTTCTTACCAAATGTCGTGATTCTACGTCAACGCTCTTGAAAAAAAAAGGGTTTTTAGCAGTCGGACAGACAGACTGAGAGACATACAGACGGACGGGCGGAGAGACAACGATGTAATCTTATATGACTTCCATTTTTACCGATTGACGTACGAAACCCTAAAACGGTAGTATGATTTTATTGTGCAAATATCGCACCACACTTTCAGCTTAGGGCTGTCTCTGACGGTGTCAAACGCAGCGTGGGGATTCTCGGACTCCCCAGTTCCGATCATTGTGACTGTTGACAACACCTTTCAAATGAAATGTCACCTCATCAGAAAAAGGTCACTTTTCAGACAGCCATGATCTCCTTCAATCTCAACCAGTATGGCAACAGCAAAGCCATAACGCGCACTATAATTCGTTGATTGGATCGTACACGATCTGGACTTTTTTGAATGATTTCTTGAGGCCTTCAGCTGCCATTTTCTTTATTTCCTGTACGATTGTACAATTTCGACTTTAGGCTATTTTCAGTTATCGGTTTCCCGTGAAATGGATTATCCCATCTTTAACTACAAACTGAGAGTCCTTGTAACCCTAACCATTCCACTTTAACTACTCTTGCCTGTTCTTTGGAATAGCACTCCTAACTTTTTTTTATTTTGGTTTAGCGTTTCTCAAAGTTACGCCCACTCTCCGGTCCGTTCCTCCTTCCACGCAGAGTGATGCACATCCTACATCAAATTCACAAGTGTCACTAATGTATCCAATGTATGAAACTTCCGTTTTAGATACTTGAAAATGGCGTAAGGCCGAAAATGTACAGGCTGTGCATCATTCTGCGTGGAAGGAGAGGAACGGACCGGAGAGTTCAGTTGTCTCATTGCTATACACAAACGAGCTGTGATCGGCAAAATGTTCTCAAACGGAAGACAGCCAACGAGTGAACGGAACGCCGCTTGCGATGCAACCTCCAAAAGAGAAAGAGGCGGGAAGCGACAAAAGTTTAATTAGTGGTCGGTGTGAAGTGGGCGTAACTTTGAGAAACACTAAACCAAAACCAAAAAAAAGTTAGGTGTGCTATTCCAAGGAACAGACAGGAGTTGTTAAAGTGGAATGGTTGGGGTTACAAGCACTCTCAGCTTGTAGTTAAAGATGGGATAATCCATTTCACGGGAAACCGATTCTTGAAAGTGGCCTAAGGCCGAAATTGTACAATCATACAGGAAATACAGAAAATGGCAGCTGAAGGCTTCAAGAAATCATTCAAAAAATTCATCGCAGCTGCGGCCCTATCGCATTGAAAGTTATAGATCTGGACTTTGTTCGCACGGAAAAGAAGTTGTTTATGTAGGATGCGGTGCACTGATTTCTTCAGAATCTGCAACTCATATGAGGCTCTGCGGACTCACTTCTCAGGACTTCCCACGAACGCGTCTTTCACTGTCTGAATTCTCTGGTGCTAGGTCGACAAATGTTTGTTCTACGAATTTCACAGAAGCTACCTGTTTCCTTAAACTTCGCACAGCACATCTTGATGTTTCAACGTCTGGTGGCTGTCTATGGTATGCTATCTTGAAATCTGGTGACTGTGCTTCGTGAAAACAAAGGATGCATTGGGCTTTCTCCTGGTTTGAGTACATCTTGTTACGCCACTGTACCCTGTAACAAAGTGACAGTAAGTATGTACGTACAGGAAAACCTGAATATGTTACATGCATTTCAAGATAAAAAGTATTTGTATATGTGTCACATTTTATGCCTTATGAATGTTTGTAATCAGGGAAAGAATTCCGGAACAACCGATGCTACCAACTGTGACAAGGGTTCGTTTTCCCGTGCGTCGAATACTCGTCTTTGCAGCCGTCTTACTCGGAAATATTTTCATATTTTAAAGGTGGTTTTCTCAAAAACAGAGGGGTTTTGAGTCAAATCATCTTAGTCAGAGTCTTTCATTGTGTGTTGTACACAAGTGACCTGCCAAACATGAGCCGAATCGGTCGGCCTTGCCTGAGACCTTCCTCTTATCACTCAACCGAGCGCTTGCCCGCGAAAGAGCAAGGTCTCAGATTTGGGTCGTGGTGTGCATCTACTAGGAAGTTTTATAACATCAATATTTATACTTACCTTATAGCCGTTATTGATCAAAAATACATATGTCGTGTTGTATTCACCTGTCCAATGAATGAAAATTGTGTTAGCTCGTGTTGGTTGATTTTGGAATAACCGTGCTTGGAGGCAGCCCAAAAGCTAACACAAAGTGTATGAATCGGCATGAAATTTACGTAATGAGAGATAATTAATAATTGCAATACAGGAATTAAAGCATTAATTCTTGTTGAAACTAAATTTTGTGCTATGAACTGTCTTCCTCGCAATGTAAGAAAAAATTACAATGATACGTACCAAAGTCGCACAAACTGTATTTTGCAGCAACTTGGTGCTTAACAAAAAATCAACTATTCTGGTTATTACACATATATATATGTTTAATAGAAGTCACTATTAAGTTACACTGATGTCACGTCTAATATTCTGTGGTTGCCGATCACACAGCCCATCCCTTAAAACTTGATGATTAACAGACATTTTGCCAGATGGGAGAAATTACTACCTCTTCTTACAATTGCAGGTTAAAGTCATACGTAGAAATAAAAAATTGCTTGCGTCTTTTATAACTCTTTTTTTCTTTTGCATTTTTATCACACATAGCATTCACAACACTCATTGTTGATACAGGAGTGAAAATTACACGTCCTTCTTGCATGAGATCTAAAACATAAGTACTCTCAAGCGAGATTTGAAACAAAAGTTGTTAAAAATTTGAATATTCTCCTCGCATTTCTCGTTTGTTACAAAGATTATTTTAAAATCCTATCTTTGCCGTCTTCTGCGGCGATGTACCAATTTCTTATTACTGATGAGGAAAAGAAAACGTTCATATAAATAAAAAGGTATTACACATTCTATCCAGGAACTGGCGTATATACACGGTTGCTATTTACTCTTCAACACCTCAAGGAAGATGTCATTATCTGGTACCAAGTTGCAGCACTACGTTAGGCTAGCATCATTTATAAGATATGCAGCGTTTTCTTTCTTCCTACGAGTCATTACCAAATTTTTGTCGTAGAATTTGGAGGAAGTGGAAAGCTGTCAATAGAAATGTTAGATTATGCTGTAGTAATTGTGAGAACCATTCACTGTAGTGTATGGACAACACCCAGGTGCTTAGAAATGCGATATCCTCTAAAGGTAACTCGTTAGAGTAATAGGTTCTCCATCTGTGCATGGCGTCAGTCACTAAAGCGTCATTAACAGAATACAGTAAGTACAAAACAGCTTCACTTGAAATTACTATGGCCTGAGAGGCGCGCTACAATTTCATTAAGCGCTCGTGCAACGAGCTGACAGAGTGTAAACACGAACTGAATTCTCCACTCGGCTGAAGATGAAGGCTTCAATGTTCACCAGACTAACAATAATCTTTGAAAGGACAAAATATGACTATCTTTACGAAAATTTAACGGACAATATCGCCTTTGCAGCTTCACAATTTCATTTCTATCTCAGGTTTCGAAGTGAAAGTAAAAATATACGTTTTATTTAAATATAGTACGACAGAATCATTTAATACTACTAATAATAGCAATTGCGTTAGCTTAAGAATGTGAACATGTTATTCAACGAAATAGAAAGATATGCCGAATATATTTCTTGCTCATTCTTAACATCACTGGATTATTCACAAGTAATTTAATACGCTATATTATTGAACGTTCACCTTTGTAACAAAATGGTGAACGGTGTTGCCTTCGTTGCCAGGGGACCCGGATTTGTTTCTCGATACCTCCTCAGATTTTTTCTGATGTAGAGGGGTATGTAACGGTTTCCACTCAGCCTCGTGAGGCCATACTAGGAACTTTTTGAAGAATGCAGCGGCGTCATCAGGATTCACCCACTGGCAACAACGGCCGCAGGAACTGGCGACATGGTGACCACAGGTCCCACGATGACAGATGGCTCCTCGTATTCCATTATAGGCAACGCTCGTCCAGACCGAATAGACATATTGCCTAATCCGTGAATGGTGGTGCGTTATCACTGAACAAGTACACGGTCTCACAAAAAATTGAAAGTCCAGAATACATGTACGGCCTTGCTAGTGGTCTCATTGATTCGGTGTTTTGGAGAGGTACAGCATGTTAATCCTGGTTTCATGCTGTGGGGAGGCACCGGTTACGACTTCGGGTCACGACTTGTAGTGGCTGAAGAAACTCTGACGGCACAACGGTACACCCTCCTTCCTAAGGTGTTATCTCTCATGTGACAGTATCGTGGTACTATTTTCCAACACGACAATGCTCCTCAAAATGAGTCACGTGTGTCTATGAAATGCCTGCATAGTGTTGAAGTACTTCCGTGGCCAGCAACATCGCCAGAGCTATCCATGTGCGGGATCATTTCGGACTTAAACATCGCTTCGCCGATAGTATTGAGGATATCAAGGATCAGGTACTACAGTTGTGCGCCATCTTGCCTCAGGAGAGGATATTGCCGGTTATGACACCTTTTCCAGCCAAATAAGTTACAATCTCTGAACTAAAATCACAGACACTGCCAACCTGTGATGTTTCATTTCCTTTCCTCCCTACCTCCTGAGTTCATCCCTTTTTTTCCTGGTAGTGTGTTAAACTGTAGTTGCTAATTTATCTGGCTGGGTACGTCAGTTCAGTGGTTGGAGAAAGGCAACGGCACATCACCTGCAAAAAGGACCATGTGCATAAATATTCCACAACCAGCTGAGCAGTGCACTGTGAATAGTACATAGTGCCAGTATTGGTTTTATTTCCTACTCCTTTTGCGCACTGACCAAGAGAAAAACTAGTGTTTTATGCCTCTGTTGTTGTTCGCGTTGTGGTCCTCAGTCCGGAGATTCGTATGTTGCTGCTCTTCAAGCTATTGTTCCTGTGCCAGCATCTTTATCTCTGCATGACTACTGCAATTTACATTCATTTAAACTTGAAAAATGTATGGCGCTGTGATGTCTATAATAATATTTATTTGCTACTGATTTAGGTTTGAAACCATCTTCACGGCAGCTGTATAACATAAAAAAATAGACGAAATGTATAAATGAAAATAAAAGAAGAAATTCCCATACTAAACTACCTGTTGTTGTTGTGGTCTTCAGTCCTGAGACTGGTTTGAGGCGGCTCTCCATGCTACTCTATCCTGTGCAAGCTTCTCCATCTCCCAGTACCTACTGCAACCTACATCCTTCTGAATCTGTTTAGTGTATTCATCTCTTGGTCTCCCTCTACGATTTTTACCCTCCACGCTGCCCTCCAATACTAAACTGGTGATCTCTTGATGCCTCAGAACATGTCCTACCAACCGATCCCTTCTTCTAGTCAAGTTGTGCCACCAACTTCTCTTCTCCCCAAACCTATTCAATACCTCCTCATTAGTTATATGATCTACCCATCTAATCTTCAGCATTCTTCTGCAGCACCACATTTCGAAACCTTCTATTCTCTTCTTGTCCAAACTAGCTATCGTCCATGTTTCACTTCCATACATGGCTACACTCCACAGAAATACTTTCAGAAACGCCTTCCTGACACTTAAATCTATACTCTATGTTAACAAATTTCTCTTCTTCAGAAACGCTTTACTTTCCATTGCCAGTCTACATTTGATATCCTCTGTACTTCGACCATCATCAGTTATTTTGCTCCCCAAATAGCAAAACTCCTTTACTACTTTAAGTGTCTCATTTCCTAATCTAATTCCCTACTAAACTACCTAAGAACCACTAAATACATACAAAAATATTACAGATGTGATATATGTCCTACATGTCTTGAGACAAACTTAACGAGAAATACATAAACTGCCACTAAGATTTGAAGACATTGGATAAGTCACTTTGAACAAATGTGACCAAACAGGAAACTAACATGGGGCCTGAGTGGGTTAGTGGCAGCAAGCAATGTATAAGCTGAACACAAAACAAGTCAGAGACCGTAAGAGTCAAAGAAGAATAACGTACCAAATCCAACGATGCTGTCATTACCTGATGATGTGTTGTCAGATGACATTGTCTAACTACATAGTTTTAACTTTTGAGTAAACATAACATGTCGAATATAAAATAATGTTATTACATAAATTTAAGTTGGTCACAAAACTTGTAGGAAGATTGCACACTTCTTGCGTCAATTGGAAAAATATAAAATAAATGTAGAACATATAGATGAAGTGAATCTAAAATTATTGAAACGCAACAATAAACCAGTAATTTGACAGTACATTAACAAAAATTCGGTGAGGGCAAGCTACATACATGAACCTCTGGTTAGAAAAATAATTTATCAGACTGACAAATAAATGGTTGGTCTTAAACCAAGAATACAGGCTAGCGAAAAATTGCTGAAGAATGTGCGTACTAGGAACATAGACCACAAATAGATCGTATCTAGAAGTTAATTTTCCAAACAGATAAAAATTAGTAAAGTGGTCATTACCAAGAACTGTATTTAATATAGAAAAAATAACCATATCATTGGTAAACGTATCACAATTTGGCATGCAGTACTTCTTTGCCGTTTAAGCTCTTTGACTTTTTTGCTTTCAGCTTATACATCATGTGCTGTCAATATTACATTCAGTCCTCACGTTAATTTCCTGTTTGGTCACATTTGTTGAAAGTGACTTTTCTAATGTCATTAGATCTTAGTGGCAGTTCGTGTATTTCTCGTTAACTTTATCTCAAGATATGTGTGACATATGAACACATCTGTAATATTTATTGTATATATTTGGTTGTGACTACTTCGTCTGTGGGTTTCATGTTTTATTTTCATTGACACGTTTTTTTGTGTTACGTAGCGGCCATGAAGATGGTTTCAAACCGAAACAGAAAGCAGATACATTATGTGATCAAAAGTATCCGGACCCCTGGCTGGAATTCAATACGGTGTTGTCTCACCCTTAGCCTTGATGACAGCTTCCACTCTTGCAGGCATACGTTCAATCAGGTGCTGGAAGGTTTCTTGGGGAATGGCAGCCCATTCTTCACGGAGTGCTGCACTGATTAGAGGTATCGATGTTGGTAGATGAGGCTTGGAATGAAGTCGGCGTTCCAAAACATCCCAAACGTGTTCTACAGGATTCAGGTCAGGACTCTGCGCAGGCCAGTCCATTACATGGATGTTATTGTCGTGTAACCGCTCCACCACAGGCCGTGCATTATAAACAGGTGCTCGATCGTGAAGAAAGATGCGATAGCCATCCCGGAATTGCTCTTCAACAATGGGAAGCACGAAGGTGCTTATAACGTCAGTGTAGGCCTGTGCTGTGATAGTGCCACGCAAAACAACAAGGGATGCAAGGCCCCTCCATGAAAAATACGACCACACCGTAACACCACCGCCTCTGAATTTTACTGTTGGCACAACACACGCTGGCAGATGACGTTTACCGAGCATTCGCCATACCCACACCCTACCATCGGATCGCCACATTGTGAGCCGTGGTTCGTCACTCCACAAAACTTTTTCCCACTGTTGAATAGTTCAATGTTAACGCTCCTTAAACAAAGCGAGGCGTCGTTTGGCATTTACCTGCGTGACGTTCAAAAAATGGTTCAAATGGCTCTGAGCACTATGGGACCTAACATCTGTGGTCATCAGTCCCCTAGAACTTAGAACTACTTAAACTTAACTAACCTAAGGACATCACACACATCCATGCCCGAGGCAGGATTCGAACCTGCAACCGTAGTAGTCGCGCGGTTCCGGACTGAGCGCTTGAACCGCTAGACCACCGCGGCCGGCTGCGTGACGTGTGGCTTATGGGCAGCGGCTCGACCGTGAAATCCAAGTTTTCTCACCTCCCGCCTAACTGTCATAGTACTTGCAGTGGATACTGATGCAGTTTGGAATTCCTGTGTGATGGTCCGGACAGTTGTCTGCCTATTACACATAACGACCCACTTCAACTGTCGGCGGTCTCTGTCAATCAACAGACGAGGTCGACCTGTACGCTTTTGTGCTGTACGTGTCCCTTTACGTTTCCACTTTACTATCACATCGGAAACAATGCACGTAGGGATGTTATGAAGTGTGGAAATCTGGCGTACAGACGTATGACACAAGTCACACCCGACCACCTGACCACGTCCGAAGTCTGTTGAGTACCTCGGAGCGCCCCATTCTGCTCTCTCACGATGTCTAATGACTACTGAGGTCTTTCATATGGAGTACCTGGCAGTAGGTGGCAGCACAATGCACTTAATATGGAAAAATGTATGTTTTTGGGGGTCACACAGTCATGCGTTTTTTGAAGTTTGTGCATATTACTGATTTTCGCTTAAGCAAAATGTTCATTTAAACTTGCCAATTGCAATCAAATCTAGGTCCTCCTGTACAGTTTTTATTCCTCATACTTCCTTCCATTACCAAACTGACGATTCGTTGACGCCTCAGCAAGTGTCCTATCAATCGATCCCTTCTTTTGGTCAATCACTTGGTTTAATTACCCTTACTTTACTTTTGTTATGTTGATCTTATAATGTCTTTTCAAGGCAGTGCTCATTTCTTTGAACTGCCGTTCCAAGTCCGAGTACGTGCAGTGTGTGCTAACATGCGAGAATTAAAGTCGAATTTTGGCTCATGTTTTTGAATGACGTCATGCTTATGTGACTTGCACATTGTGATACGGTTTTGAACACTTCTTGAGGAGAGGAAGTGGATTACCGAATAAAAAAATGCTCGCCCAATTACACGCACACACACGCACAGAGAGAGAGAGAGAGAGAGAGAGCTTACACACAAACATTCAATCAAACAAAAACAATATAAAAAAACTGAGAAAGTTGCCAACACTTACAAAAACAAAGGACACTCTAGATGTAGAAAAAGCCAGTTAAAGTGTTATGTTTTAACAATAGAGTGACCGCAAGAAAAACTGCAAAACATAATCATTTCACGACAGCCTCTGAAGATGCCTTGTTAAAAAGCAGAAACGCGACTGTGTGCATAAGTGAAATAAAAACTAATATGTAACAAGCAAAAGGTTTTTTTCTTGTAAATTACTTAGATTTATATACAGCTGCCACTTGTTATTTGCTTGATACCATTTTAGTTTGCTTCTGGACTATCGGTTATTCGGTGTGGCCGAGATAAATGTAACACCCTGTATATTTCATCTGTAAAAGCGAGGTAACTGGAAGCCCCAGATACGTCGATCGGCCGCCATGTCGTCTTCTACCATTCGAAGCACATGCGGCTTGTAGGGGTCTGTGATCTTCATCGCTCTCCCGACCATATTGTCGGCTATTCAGACCTTGCACCCGCTATTTCTCATTCAGGTAGCTCCTTAATTGGTACCGTACGAGTCCTGCTACCGAGAAAAAATTCTTGGCAGTACTGTAAATCGAACCCAGATTCTCCGCTTGACATTCATCTATGCTGACTGCTCAGCTGCAGAGGCGGACTATGGATATCTAACAGATTGGATTTCATGGTCAAACAGAGGGGGGTCGCTTAAAATTTAACTGGGAGAGGGTAGGAAGTGTGTATTAGTTTAAGGAGTGTGAAGAGAGGGTTGAGGGGAGAGGGGGGAGCGCAGAAGGAGTTCTGCTACAGCTGTCAAGCTCCAGGATTAACGTAGTCGAGAGACGGGAGTTTGAGCAGTCGACCTGATCGGGCTGGCGGCACAGTCTCCTTCACTGCCCGCAGAGCAGTGAGTGAGTGCGGCTTTGCGGACGCGGCGCTATAGATCGAGACGGCAGGGGCGCGGATATCGACGGAGCGGCCGGCGCCTGGCACGGCGTCCTGACCCACTGGAACACTTGGCGAGCCCTTCTCCTCCCCTTGCTTTCCCTCTTCCCTCGCTCTCCCTGCTCGTTGCTTTCTCTTCTGCTCCCCGTTATTCGGTGACCTCGGAGACATGACTAATAGTCCGAATTTCAGTCGGCTCATTTCCTGTGGAATGCGTCTATAGCTTTTCCTTGTAGCTCAGAACAGGATGTGGCGATGTACTGCGTCTTTGTCATTTGACCTGTCGGCTATACATGAGTCTCTGTGTTAGATGAAACGCCTAGGACGTTGCAAAGTAATGTTACAGTTACAAAGGTGCCGATATAGCGTTTGGTTCTTGGGGGTGGGCTGGGGTTACAGTTTCTTCCTTCCAATTTCTCCCCCCCCCCTCCCCCCCTCCGTCCCTCCTCCCACAATATAAATGGCTGTCACCGTTAGTTTTAACGTACCACAAATGCCTAGGGTTTCCATTGTAATGTGAATGAAACATATAAAATATTTTAACGTAATTATAAAATACAATAATGAAACGGACCGCAACACCTATAGACGAATTTCCCTCTTTTCAGTGATTTAGAAAATACTTCCAAAAGCATTACAAAAGACGATGGAAAGCTAACTGGAAGAGTAATTAGGATATAGCGAAGGAAGGTTTAGAAATGGACGACCTTGTATAAAATAAATTTTAAATCTGAAATTTATAATCAGATATAGAAGAATGAAAGCCAAAAGCGTTTATATTATATTGGTAGGCTTCAACAAAGAGAGTGATTCGATTGACAGGGAAACATTTTCCAGCATCTTAAAAGATTCAGGAGGTGACAACAAATCGGTGGCAATCACAAAAGATACGCTAACAAATACAAAAGGCAAAATTAAATTTCTAGTTGGAACCGGCTTTTGAGATCCAAACAGGTGTAAGACAAGGTGATTGACTGTCTCGTCTACTGTTCAAATGTGTATTAGGAAATGTAATCAGGGAATGGAGGAAAAGAACAAAACAACAGGGAATTTAAAAATCATTACTGGGAAAAAGGGGGATAATCTGAAAACTGATTATCTAGGTTTTGCAGACGATTTTGCCATCTAGAATCTATTAGAAGATGCAACAATGCAGATAAACATCGTACAAGAGACAGCATCAAAAGCGGGCCTATATATATATCTTTTGAAAAAACTGACTAGGTGAAGGATGCGAAGGAGCCAACGAGACACATGGAAACTAATTATGGAAGAATAAAAATGAGTATAATATTAAAATATTTTTGTGAAATAATACAGTCAAATGCTTTGGGCAAAGAAGGTGACTTACCTAGAGCAAGGAAGTGGAAGTGATTTTTCAGTTAACAAAAAACCTGCATAACAAGAAATCTGTATCTGTAAATGCAACATTCTGGCACTGCAACACTATCATTCGACCAGTATGTCTTTATGTTTCAGAATACCTTTCGTTAAATACAGCCAAAGATTTAGTTGAAATAGAAAAGAAGAAACCACCTCAGGGGACACCGCCTTAACGTAGAACTGTCCGTGCGGGAAGGAGGTTTGCGCGCTGTGGATCCAGAGGGCTATGGCGGCGGTAGCGTAGCTACAAGCAGGGTCATCCATGCCGCACAGGCCAAAGGGGAGGAGCCAGACCGAGTGTGTCCCACAACGACCTATCATTAGCCTCTCTCCTATCCCATTCTATCCTAAACCTCTCCTTTTTCCTTACCATTATCAAACCATTGCCAGGGTTATGGCGAAGTCTTTAACGGCAGCTACGGCGGAGAAGATCATTTTTGGTGCGGCGCAGCTGGCGGAGGAGGCACCCTTTCCCTCCTGTGGGAAAAAGGCTGAGGAGTAAACCCTGAAAGAAAATCCTCGGATACGTTAGGCTTAGGAGGCCAGCAGATGAGAAAAAGTTATCATTGCTTTCAATCAATGAACGAGCCTGATGAGAAAAGAAGAAAAGGAAAGTAATCATAAAAGTCTTGGAACCACAATTTGACAAATGGGAAATGGAAATTAACAAGTAATAAAGAAGTTTATGAAAGAGTAGAATGAATATTGGACACAATGTGGAAGAGAAGACGTATTATATGAGCACCTAAAAAGCCTGAATGAAAATGAATAACTAAGAAAGTTGTAAATCTTTTGACAGAAACCCAAAATCGTCAATCATTGGATCAAAGAAGTTAAATCAGACCTCAGGGAAACAGAAATAATGGCGGAAGACATAGAAGACAGAAAACTTCAGAGCAATATTAATAAGTTTGAAGGGATTGCAAACAAAAATAAACAAAAAAAGAGACAGTCGTAATAAGGACAGAGGAAAGAACAGCATGGGAGAAGAATGAAAATCTTCTGGAAAGAAAGAAGGGAGGAAACAAAGAAGACGTAAGTTAATTCATGTTGTTCTCAAGAGGCAAACCTACAAAAAATGTGGTTAATAAATTACGATGCAGAAAAATATATCCTTTTAACGACATTTGTTCAAAAATTTTGAGAAGTTTACGTGTCATGTACTTATAAATTCCCCTGCCACGTTTTTCTGTCTCCATGTGAAGGCTAATTTCGGGAGCAACTGTGGGGATTTTGGCACAGTTTTCGCTGATAGACTGACTGACTTGTTAGGAAGGTCTATATTCAGGGTGTTAGCTTCCGCTACCGTTGTCGTTTTATGCAATCCGCAACGGTACACCTGGCCTTCATAAAGCAGGCGCGAGACCTTCATATTTTCTCCCTCGCTGCTTGAAAGCAATCAGCCCTACAGGAAAAACGGCTCAAAATTCATCTGGATTAAATTTCCTTGTAGGACTAATAGCTTGCGTGTGGCGAGCGTCACAATCTTAAGTTGTGTAAAACTACTGCGGTAGGTGCAGCTGAATCAGCCTGCACAATTTATAATTACAGTAATCGTGAGTGTGGAATAAGTG
Organism: Schistocerca cancellata; assembly: GCF_023864275.1. NCBI lineage: Eukaryota > Metazoa > Arthropoda > Insecta > Orthoptera > Acrididae > Schistocerca > Schistocerca cancellata. The sequence continues at coordinate 514,093,820 of NC_064626.1, read as the reverse complement.
AATTGTCGTCTGTTCCGTTTTTGCTTCGGTTTGGAGGGATATTTCGTGGTAATGATGGGAGCTACGAGCTGGTCATTTACAGAGGAGGCGGTATCTGGTGGCAAAAGTAGTAAACACGCGCCGCAACTCCAGGTAGCAGAACAGCTTGGCAGAATGCATACCCTTGAAGAAAACCATTTATTGACGTATAGTCAACACGTATTCAGAAAATATAGATCTTGGAAACACAATTAGCTCTTTATTGTCGCGAAATAATGAGTGCATAGACCGGGGACATCAAATTGATTCCATATTTTTAGATTTCCAGAAGGCTTTTGACACCGTTCCTCAAAGGCGACTTGTAATTAAATTTTGTGGCTATGGAGTATCGTCTTAGTTGTATGACTGTATTCGTGATTCCCTGTCAGAAAGGTCACAGTTCGTAATATCTGACGGAAAGTTATGGAGTAAAGCAGTAGTAATATCTGGTGTTTCCCAGGGAAGTGTTCCTGATGTGCATAAACGATTTAGAAGGCAACCTGAGCAGACAGTACTGTCATTTATCGCCATGTAAAGTCATCAGGTGGTCAAAACAAATTGGAAAATGATTTAGATAAGATATCTATATGATGCAAAAAGTGACAGTTGGCTCTAAATCATGAAAAGTGTAATGTCGTGTACATGGGCACTAAAAAGAAACCGCTAAGTTTCTGTTACACAATAAATCGTACAAATCTAAAGCCTGTAACCTTACGAATAATTTAAATTGGAACGATCACATAGACAATATTGTGGGGAAAGCAAACCAAAGACGGCGATTTATTGGTGACAGGTCCAATAAATAGACTGCTTACACTACGCTTGACCTTCCTCTTCTGGAGTATGGCTGCAGTGTGGGATCCGCACCAAATAGGACTGACAGAGAACATCGAAAAAGTTAAAAGAAGGGAAGCTCGTTTTGTGTCACCGAAAAATAAGCGAGTGAGCGCCATGGATATGATACACGAATTGGAAGAGCAGTCATTAAAACAAAGGCGTTTTTCTCTGTGGCAGGGCTTTCTCACAAGTGTTCATTTTTCCCGCGCGCTGTTCGAGAGTGGAACAGTAGAGAGGTAGCTTAAAGGTAGTTCGATGAACCCTCTGCCAGGCACTTAATTATGAATTGCAGAGTAATCATGTAGATGTAGATATACATACTTATGTCTTCTGTCTGTAGGTGTCGGCTAATCTCAGGAACTACAATTAGGATTTTCTTACTCTTCCACTCATAGGCAGACTGATTCACGAAGGAGGTTTGTGTATATGACATTACCCTTATGCCAGAGAAGACGTCCAGCCGTAAATACTTAGCGTTATTCTTGTAAAGTTGCGGGTGGTCGTCAGTAAAGTTGAATTAAGATCAATTACTGGAATAAGCTCTCATAACTTGGGCAACGTCTTAATTTGTACGATACAAAACAGAGGTGTGCAATCATTATTACCTGTCTTTCATTTAGTATGCAGGTTTGGATACTGTGGCTATGTGATCGTGTAAATTGGGGGAATGATTATTCTTTGCGTCGCTGCCATTTCCTGCCGAAAAACTGAATCTCTCGAGATGTATTTGCCCTTTGCCTTGTTGGCAGCCTTCCCCTTTCTGTCTCGCTTTGCACAACCTGCTGCGTTTTGCTGCTGTGCACTCACGAATTGTGTCGGGTATGTTCCTGGCAGCAGGAAGGAGCAGCCATTAACCTGCTGGGACGTAGCCAGGCCAGGAGCGCACGCACGTGGCTGGTGCCCACGCAAGCAGCTGAATGCGAAATACACGTTTAACTTAGGGAATTCCTTCTCGATTTCGAGACAAGCTACTTTTGTTTTCCAAATGTTATCTAATGGTCTTGGATACTGACAAGTGTAAAAAAAAAAAGCTTCTACTGAAATGTTCCTTTGGAGGAGGAGGACACACTATGAAATGTGGATAGAAAGGAAGGATCATTTCCATCGCCTATATATTTCCTGGTTCTCATTTCTTTGGGCTATTAACTATCAACACACGTGAAACGATTGTTTACCCAGCATACATTCGTAATTCAGGGACTCTTGATCATAGTGTCATGCGGAACTGCAGAAATAGTCGGCGCCCTCCCGGACTTTTGCAAATAGTGGTAGTGTCAGTGATGCGGCGAGTGCAAGCAAACGTACGAGTAGAGGCAAGTGAAGGAGACTTCGACGTTTACGAGAGGCTTTCAATAAGTAATGCATCACTTTTTTTTTCTCTAAGCAGGTTGCTTTTTTTTCAGGATTCCAATGCATCGTATTATTTCGCACACTTTTTGATACCAAATCCTATTTTTCTACGTAATCTCCCTTCAATCGATGGCCTTAAGCCACCTTACTTGGAGGGCCTGCATGCCCGAATAGTACCACTCTCTACTGGTGGACGATGGAGCCAACGTCTTGCTGCATCAATAACCTCCTCATCTTCCACTTACTACTTCCCATAGAATGCATCCTCGATTGGGCCAAACAGATGCAAATTGAAAGGTACTAGATCTGAACTGTAGATGGATGAGGATCAACAGTCCAATGAAGTTTTCTGAGTTGCTCTCGGTTGCGCAGACTTGTGTGAGGCCTTCCGTCCAGCTGAGCAGTGTGGTGTTTAAGTGTGATCCGTGATTCGCCTCGAATGAGAGTGTCCGCTCATTCAGACATTGCCGGAGTCACAGCTTTGTGCGCCCGGCCAGCACGCGAGTGGTTCAAATGGCTCTGAGCACTATGGGACTTAACAGCTGAGGCCATCAGTCCCCTAGAACTTAGAACTACTTAAACCTAACTAACCTAAGGACATCACACACATCCATGCCCGAGGCAGCATTCGAACCTGCGACCATAGCGGTCGCGCCTAGAACCGATCGGCCACACCGGCCGGCACACTGGATAACAGAAAAGTAAAGTTGTATGGCGTCATTGGCTGGGAACAACGGAGAATAAGAAAGTAAAGTAATTTGGCGTTGATAGTAGGGAGCAATGGAGACCAGAAAAGTAAAGTCGTGCGCCATTATTCGCTGGAAGCAATAGAAAACTGTAAAGTGAAGTTGCATTGAGTTATGGGCTGGGAGAAATGGAGTTGGGAAAGTAAAGTCATACGGCGTCACCCAGTGGGAGCAATGGAGAACTGGAAAAAAATCGAATGGCGTTATTGGCTGTGAGCAATGGGTAACAGGAGTCTGATGTTCCGGCCTGGACAGTTTGAAAGCCGCCCGGAAGGCATGGATCTCTACAGCAACCGCCTGAGAGCACAGCTGTGATCTACGACAGCTGCTGTCGCCGCTGCGGCGATGGCTACGGAGACATGGAGGTCCTGCCAGCCAGTCAATCCTGATTTCACTGCGCTATTGTACTGAACTTGCTGCACATCGTTATTTTGGTTCTGAGTCGATACATCTTAGGTTTCCGACCTTGTTTTATTCGCTGGATTTGATATTCCGGCATGCTGTTTCCGTTGTCTGCTTTTTTATCGTTGTGCTCCACTGAGTTTGTGTCTCGTTGACATCCTTGCTCAGTAGGTCAATCTCCGCAAAATCTCGAGACCTTCCCGGTCTTGCTAGATTCCTCTCACTATAATTCACGACGAGGTAAAAGTTTAGCAGAGTTTCAGGGACCCAAAGCTCGAACAACTCTTGGAACGGCAACAGCAACAGCTACTCTTGCATCAGCAGTTGGAGCAGCAATTTCAACAGAAGTTTCGTCAGCAGTAGCAGTTCCAACAGCAATTTCAACAAGAACAGCAGAAAATTCATTTTCTGAAGGATCAACTGCAGCTCAGTGTTCCCAATCCATTCAGGCTGTGGTCATGTCCCAGGCGGAGAACCGCCTACGTGTTTCCGCCATTTAAAGACGCCGAAGAGCTCTAGGACACGTATTTGCAGCGGCTGAAACAGCACTTCACCACTTTTCAGGTTTCTGATTATGCTCTTCAGTAGTCGATATTCCTTTCTTTGGCTTCCCCAGAGACGTTTTTCTCACTAAAGAAATTGGCTCCTCTCTCGAGTTCTGTCGCGCTCTTGTCAAATTATTATTCGCAACGATTCCGTGCCGTCGCAGCGCACCTCGATTTCCGTCAATAACACAAACCGCTGGTAGCAATTTTTGAGCCACCCTCCCAGCTTCCAGAGCAGATGGCACAATAGTTACAGCCTTGGGGGCTTTTCCTCAACTCCTACAATTATACCATTAAGCACAAACCCACGGCACAGCACGCAAATGTGGGTCCTCTATGTTGTGTCCCCTCTGAACCCAACCCAGCGTTTGACCAACAGGAAACCTCCTGTTTCCACAGCGATGTGGAATGACAGCATGCTTTGGATGGGTTTCCCATGGCAGCTGCTTACATTGATGCTGATGCATGCCACGACCTTCTCTTATGGTGTGTCATTCACTATGTACTGTATGGGTGGTCCATTTCCTTGTCAAAATCTGCTGATCCAGAGGTCCAGGTCTGGGCTCGCCTCTCCGTCTTCTATCAGTTATCTCTGATGGTCTTCTGCTTGATTCAGAGACATAGCCCTTGCAAAGCTACATGTCAACTGGCCAGAACTGAACAGTGACATGGAGGCCATGGTGCACAACTGTTCTGCTTGAGCCCAGCACCAGGCTGCTCCTCGTCAATCTTTCGCTCCCTCGCCCACGCCTCATCACCTCTGGGACTGCATTCATCTGGACTTTTCTGGCCCATTTCAGGGCTTTGTGTCAATACCTATTCCAACAACCCATTCATGGTACCTCACAGCACTTGTCCAGATTATTACCATCAAAGGGTTTCCCCACACCATTGTGTTGACAGCAACAATCCTCAAACAGTTGTGCACCCCTCAGTGGCATCACGTACCTGTTTAGACCGCCATTTGACTCATCCTACAATAGTAAAGTGAAGCATATGGTCCAGAAATTTAAACAACAAATGACAAAAGCAGTGGGCACTTCAACCACCACAGCTGCACTTGCAATGTTTCAGAGCACCACCAGGACCATTATTCTACATGGCTGTAGCCCATTAGAGCTACTCCATTGATGGCACCTGTACATGCTCCTCCATCTTCTCATCCCACAGCTCAAGGAACCCCAGACATGGCACACTGGGCAGGCTCAGGTGTGTTGGGTTGCTCGTACAGGACAAAATCTATGTGGATGCCGGCCACGGTGGTTGCACCCATGGGTGGCACCTTGCAATGGTTGACAATCTCAGGGTTTTGGGGCGCCATCATACTAATCAATTCCCCCCACACTTCCCAACAGCGCTGCAATTGGGGGCTCAATCGGACTCTGAATGCCCATCCTCATCCATCCCCCATCTGCTCAAGTACAATTTGCACTTCATGGTACCAGTGGCATTTCCTTGGTCATGGAAAATGAGATGGAAATCTCACTGAGGCGTAGACCCCAATGGTCGTCGGCGGCCACGGCGTCATCATCCACGACCCTGTGTTTTCAGGTGCCCAGGGTTCTTTCCTCCAGCCAGTGTGCTTCAGTGTCGTGCCTACTCCTGTGCTGTCAGTTCGCCTTCCCTTGCATCATTCTGGGTGCATCCAGTCCCGCGCGCCTATTTCGAGGTGGGGGGGGGGAGATGTAGGGAGAGGGGGAGGTATCCGTTATCCGGGGTTGGCGAGTTTGAAAGCCCGCCATATGGCATGGACCTCGATGACATACATTAGACGGCATTGCTATAATCTGCGAGCACTGTTGTCGCCACTGTGGCGCTGCCTACAGAGACATGCCCGTGTTTCCGGCCTATCAATGGTCGCGGCTGCCCCTCGAAGCCAGCAGTGCAGCTGCTCAGCCAGTCAGCTGTGATTTCGCTGTGCTGTTGTACGGATCTGGCTACACATCATTGGTTTGGTTCTGAATCGCTACGTCTTAGTTTCAGATCTTGGTTTACTCAATGCATTTGTTATCCCACTGTACCATTTGCGTTGTTTGTCTTTCTCTCGTTGTTGTCCACCTATTTACTCTCCGATGGCTCGCTGAGTGCTGCCCCCCGCCGATCGGCCAGTCACTGCAGATTCTCGAGCTGTTCCCCTCTTGGCCGGTCGGTGTGTCCGAGCGGTTCTAGGCGCTACAGTCTGGAACCGTGCGACCGCTATGGTCGCAGGTTCGAATCCTGCCTCGGGCATGGATGAGTGTGATGTCCTTAGGTTAGTTAGGTTTAAGTAGTTCTAAGTTCTAGGGGACTGATGACCTCAGAAGTTAAGTCCCATAGTGCTCAGAGCCATTTAAACCATTTTGTTCCCCTCTTGTCAGATTCCGATCACTGCAGGGAGAGTTACGTCTTATGGAGTGATAGGCTGAGATCAATGGAAAACCGGGAAGCGGCCGCTGTGGTCGAGCTGTTCTAGGCGCTTCAGTCCGGAACCACTCTGCTGCTACGGTCGCAGGTTCGAATCCTGTCTCGGGCGTGGATGTGTGTGATGTCCTTTGGTTAGTTTGGTTTAGGTAGTTCTAAGTCTAGGGGACTGATGACCTCAGATGTTAAGTCCCATAGTGCTTAGAGCCATTTGACCCATTCTTGGAAAACAGTAAAATAAAGTCATACGGCGTTATTGGCTGGGAGCAATGGAGAACAGGAAAGTATAGACGTGTAGCTTTATTGGCTTAAGCAATAGAGAACAGGAAAGTGATATGGTGTTTAGCCTCTGAGCACTGGAGTGCAGGCGAGTAAAGTCATATTACGTCATTGGCGGAAGCAATGGAGAACATGAACGTAAAGTTGTGTGGCATCATTGGCAGGGTGATGCTTGCCCCATCCCCCACCATCCCCCTCCACCGCACCCCTCCCAACTATAAACGCCAACCATGAATCATGTTTGGGTGCAGCCACCTAATTGGATGCACAATGGCACCTCCCCGTAGCGAAATGTGAATTTTGTGTTTAAAGTGTATCCGCACATTGCACATGACTGGTTTGAATAGGAGTGAGTTTCAGTGGCATGTACGTGTTGCTGATGACGTCAGTGAGAAAGCAGTGGTTGATGCTTGGTGCCCGCTGGCGCCAGGCTGCTCCAGTAGGATAGCTTCAGGGAGGAACAGTGGAGCCTGGCATTCCCATCTGACAGGCAGATCCACTTCAACAGTATCACATTCCGTCATTTGATAATACATGGCAGAGAGTTTTGGAATTTAATCCAAGATAATGTCTAAAATTCTACTACCTAGGAAGCATATGCCACCAACTCTCTTCTCTTTATCGCATAACTACAGCTTTTGAAAAGTTCTTCCAGCACCACAGTTCGAAATGGCCGCTTCGGAGTCGAGCGAACTCCGTCACACAAGCAGGCAACGTCTACAGAGGAAGAAAGGTAGTGGAGAGAAGCAGAATCAAAAGTGGAGAGATGCGTGGAGAATGAGACAAGCAGAGAGAGAGACAGAGTGAAGGGTAGGAGGCTGCCACAACAGTGATCGACTGCCGAGTCCTACCCCAGGAATTAGTACCAGAAGCGACTGCACGCGAACTGCCCCCCCAGACAGCAATAAGGCCCGCCGGTTGCCGTCTCTGACGGCTAAATTACGAGCCTGTCGCAGCTAAGTTACGGAGTTGCTCTACAAAAATCTGGGTCACAGCAACCGCAGGCCGGGCTAACGCAAAAAACCTTGGGCAATGCGTACTGCGAATGGGGATCTGATTTGTGTGTTGAGAACCGTCTTAAATCATGCCTCACCGAACGCTTTCATTATATATGTTGTCTCTGTCTACTTCGATAGAAAATAAAGTGTTGGAATCATTAACCATGATTTTATATCTCCTGGAAATTACGTGTCTTTGTCAAGCAAGGTCTTTACAACAAACATTCTCATATTGCATCCTCTCTAACTGCCTTTTGATTTACTTGCGCAGCCTCATTTTAAAAAAAAAGAATATTTATTTTTCGTAAGGCTTTTCTTTCATATGAGTACAGTAAAAATCACTAATCTTATACCGACAAGAAATTCCAAGCTGCACAAACGTTAAGCAAGCAGGCACGCCACTGTAGACTTTTCCCCATATTTCCATGTATATGAAATCCAGTAATACACTAAAGACGGACAGCATGCTCGCAACAGGTATGCCAAAATAAAATTATCGATAGTTAATCATTGGTTGCTGCCATTACTGTATCCATTAAATACGACGGCTAGTGTGCCTCCTTACAAATTTGAGCAATCTACCATAAAAAATTAGAACGAAAGTATACGCAGTAGTGAATAAGACGTGTAGTTATGAATATAATAACTTACTTACTAGAACCAAATGCGGTCTTATAAACAGTGTGAAACAGTTCACCATTCCAACTACAGATAGTTTCCTGTCATTAGATACTTTATGTGATCAAAAGTATTCGGACACCCGTGCGTAATGCGAAGTTGACCACTAGATGTCACGAGAGTGAGAGCCGCCAGTAAAAAAGGAAGCGGGGATTATATTGTTGGCAGCAGAGAAGCACTGACAGCAGAACGGGTCACCCAGGAGAGCTCAGTGAGTTTGAACGTGGACTGGTCATTGGATGTCATCTAAGGAACAAATCCATCGGGTATTAATAACCGCTTCAGCTGTATTTAGTCGTTATTATTGTATCACCACTAAGTGCCACGAAACCGGTAGCGATCCGATAATAAAGGACTAAATACATGGTGTACATAAAGTCTGGGAACACTTTCAATTATTTATTGCACAAGAATCAAAAGTTGTACAGATATCATACATGTGTCATTTTGAAGAGAAACCCTGAAAGTTTTTTTCATGTATACCGCCATAGCGTAATTTGGTAATTTGCTGATAGTCAGCGCTAGTCGCAAACATGGCGAGTTCAGATGCGAAGCGAGCTTTCTGTGTGTTGGAGTTCGACAAAAACAAGTGTGCTACAGCTGTTCAACGGATGTTTAGAACCAAGTACGGTAAGAAGCCACCAACAAGGGAGGCCATTTACCACTGGCACAACAAATTCGTTACGGTAGGTTGTTTGTACCCAGTAAAGAGAAGCGGACGTCGCAGTGTGAGTGAAATGAATGTGGAGCGCCCACGAGAGACATTATCAGAAGTCCAAAGAAATCAGTGCGTTGTGCGACCTGCGAAATCGAAATTGCTCCAATGACAGTGTGAAAAGTCCTGCTACAGAAACTGTTCATGAAACTATTCAAATTGTAGCTAGTTCAGAAGCTCAATGACGACGACAAGGAAAGCGTTTTGAGTTTTGCTCGCAGTTGGAACTATTGATGGCATTGTTGATCGCTTAATTTTATGCGACGAAGCCACTTTCCACACTAATGGGAAAGTGAACAGGCATAATTGTCGAATCTGGGGTACAAAGCATCCACACGAATGCACTGAATTTGAGCACGATTCCCCAAAGGTAAATGTTTTTTGTGCCTTGTCACGTCGAAAACTGTACGGGCCATTCTTCTTCGCCGAGAGTGCTGTCACTGGATGTTCCTACTTGGACATGTTGCAGCAGTGGCTGATGCCTCAAATGCAATCGGACTCTCCATTCATCTTTCAGCAGGATGGAACTCCACCCCATTTTCATCGTGAAGTTCGTGGGTACCTGAACACGGAGCTGCCTAATCGATGGGTCGGCCGTGCTACAGAAGTGGACAGCTGTTTCATGAAATGACCTCCTCGATCACCAGATCTCATTCCGTGTGACTTTATTCTATGGGGACACGTTAAGGATCTGGTATATGTACCGCCTCAACCACGTGATGTGGCAGAGCTCCGGGAGAGAATACGAAAAAACTTTCAGAGTTTCTCATCAAAATGCAATATGTATGACATCTGTACAATGTTTAGTTCTTGTACAATAAATAATTAAAAGTGTTGCCGGACTTTATGTACGCCCTGTACAGCTGAAGCGGTTATTAATACCCAAGATTACGACTCACAGCTGTGGTTGCCCCTCCTCTAACGTTGCCTGCCGTCACGTATATTTCATTCCTTCTACATCTGACCAAGCCGACTGTTTATGATGCGACTGTGAAGTGGAACATCCACAGCTAAACCAGTGCTATGCAGCTCTCATGTACAGACTGACAGGGACCGCTGATCACTGAGGAGCCTGAGGAGCGTGCTGCTACCAGCAGCCCAGCTATCACAATTATTGTGCGTAGAATGGTTGAGCAGCTCTTCGTAAGCCACGCATTTCTGTAGTCAATGTATTTCATTTTATTATTGCTTATGTATCCGATTATTGATATTCGGACAACAAGCATGCCTATAAGTACGTCAACTTGCGTATGATCGAGTTACGACTTCCATAGACAAGCCAATGAAATAAGGATCTGAAAAATTGTAAATACTGCCCTCCTGCTTAGCTGGGTGGTGACGTGCTTGCCTCCAATGCAGCTGGCCCGGGTTCAGTTCCCAGTCAGGTTGGAGATTTTCTCCGCTCGCAGACTGGGTGTTCTGTTGACCTCATCATCATTTCAACCTAATCATCGGCACGAAAGTCGCCCAATGTAGCGTCAACTGAAATGAGACTTGCACTCGGCGGCCGAACTTCCCCGGTTGGGGCCTCCCGGCCAACAGTGCCATATGATCATTTCATTTAATTGTAAATACTGACACTGTAATACAATAAGCTCTTTGATATGCAAGCTATTATTAAATGAAATGCTTTAAACTGCTTTGCGGCTGCTGCTGTAGAAATAGACACGAAATATTTTGTAAATATTTGACATTGCCGCGTAATGGCGGCTGATTGTTGCACGTCAGCAATGTTCTATTTCCTGGCGGCGCAGCAGCTATGAATTGTTTAAATGTTCAAAACACTGACATGAGGGATAGGAAGGCTACTTTCAATAATAACAAGGCTAACATTTCATACATATATTAACAATTACATCATAACACCTTCTCAACGTAAATGACTTTTTCTCTAAGAACAGCGAAAAAAAATAGTAAGACAGACAGAAGACGTAGATTAGATTAGATTCGATTCAGTTTTCATTCCATAGACCCAAAAAATGAGATGATTCTCGTGGATGTGGAACATGTCAGAAAGTATAACATAAAAACATAAAACATGTGAATATAATACTTAGTACCCTGATCATTTGTCAGGAGATTGTCGAAATAGGTGAATACAACATGGTAAACTGAAACAACTAATATTTATAGAATTAACACGCTGTCAGAATGAAACATTGTTATGCACTATTAATAAATTTATCACCTGCAAAATATTTAATCTTGACTGTTGTGACCAAGTGCTGTCAAAACTGAAATCTAATATATTTTTGCTTAAGCTGACTTAACAGTTTCTGTTAAGATATTCGTCTGTGGAGTAGAAGGTGTTGCCTATCAAAAATTCTACATCTACATCTACATCTACATTTATACTCCGCAAGCCACCCAACGGTGTGTGGCGGAGGGCACTTTACGTGCCACTGTCATTACCTCCCTTTCCTGTTCCAGTCGCGTATGGTTCGCGGGAAGAACGACTGTCTGAAGGCCTCTGTGCGCGCTCTAATCTCTCTAATTTTACATTCGTGATCTCCTCGGGAGTTATAAGTAGGGGGAAGCAATATATTCGATACCTCATCCAGAAACGCACCCTCTCGAAACATGGCGAGCAAGCTACACCGCGATGCAGAGCGCCTCTCTTGCAGAGTCTGCCACTTGAGTTTGTTAAACATCTCCGTAACGCTATCACGGTTACCAAATAACCCTGTGACGAAACGCGCCGCTCTTCTTTGAATCTTCTCTATGTCCTCCGTCAACCCGATCTGGTTTAAACTGTGCATTATCTGAAACATAGTTTTTAATGGTTGCTTGCAACTTATTGAAAATGCGTGTTCCTGAATATTGGACCCCTTTTTGGACCAAGGTTAGTGAATTTAAGGTATTTATGTAGATTGTTTTTATTCCTAGTATTGATACTACGTATTGAGCTATTGGTTGGAAATAGAGATGTATTACTTGCAAAAAATTTCATTAAGGAATAAATATATTGAGAAGCAGTGGTTAGAATACAAAGTTCCTTGAACAGGTTTCTACATGATGTCCTTATAACACGATTTTGCACCCTAAAAACTTTTGCTCGGTTTGATAAGTTGCTCTAGAATATGATCCCATATGACATTACAGAATGAAAGTAAGCATAATATGCAAGTTTTTTATATTTATATATCCTATACGTCTGACATCATTCTCACTGCAACTACAGACTTGTTTAGGCACTTAAGCAGTTCTCTGATATACCCTTCCCAACTGAATTTATTATCAAGTTGTAATCCCAGACATTTAATACTGTCAGCCTCTTCTATCTGCATGTCTTCATATGCTATACACATGCTAGTGGGAAATCTCTAACAGGTTTTGAAATGCATATAGTGGGTCTTCTCAATGTTTAATGACAGTGAATTAGCTTTAAACCACTTATTAATGTCAGTGAAAATTTGATTAGCACCTATTTCTGAATCTGTACTTGACTTGCTACTTATTGCAATGTCTGTATCGTCAGCAAACGAAACAAACTTAGCACCTGGCAATGTAACAGATGGGAGGTCATTAATGTACACAAGAAAAAGCAATGGACCCAAGATGGAACCTTGTGGAACACTGCATGTAATTAATTCCCAGTCAGATGAAGACTAATTGCTTACTGCAGAGGTATTTCGCAACGACACCCTTTGTTTCCTGTTAGATAGATAAGACTCAAACCATTTCGCAGTATTGCCGGTGACGCCATAATATTCTAATTTACTTAAGAGAATGCTGTGGTTCACACAGTCAGAGGCTTTTGACAGGTCACAGAAATTGCCAGTAGCCTCTAATTTATTATCTAATGAATTAAGTACAATGTGTATATAGCTTTATCTATATCAGAACCTTTAAGAAATCCAAAGTGTGATTTGGATAGTATATTATTTGCAGTCAGATGCTTGAACATAACATTTTCAAATGTTTTTGAGGAAGCCAGCGAAAGTGAAATTGGTCTATGGTTTGATGGTATCACTTTATCCCCCTTCTTGTAAAGAGGCTTAACTTCAGCATATTTTAGCCAGTCTGGAAATGTTCTGTTGATAAGAGATTGATAACACAAATAACTTAAGAAAGAACTCAACTCGCATGACCGGCTATTACAATCGCTTCTTTCATCTACGTCTACATCTACGTGGATACTTCGTAAATTATACTTACGTGCCTGGCATATTGTTCATCAAACCACCTTCACAATAATACTCTTTTATTCTAATCTCGAACAGCGGGCGGAAAAAACGAATACGTATATCTTTCTGTTCGAGCGTGAACAAAATATTTTCTCATTTGGAGGAGATAGTTTGTGATTGAAATTTCGTGAGGAGAAACAGCCGCAACGAAAAACGCCTTTGTATTAGTGGTGTCCGCCGCAAATCCTGTATCATGTCAGCAACACTCTCTCTCCTATTTCGCGATAATACAAAATGTTCTCCCCTTCTTTGAACTTTCTCGATGTATTCCGTTAATCAGATCGGGTAAGGATTCCAGATCGTGCAGCAGTACTCCAGAAGAGGACGAACAAGCGAAAGACAGTCAGTCTCTTTAGCAGATCTGTTACATTTTCTAAATCTTCTGCCAGCAAAAGGCAGTCTTTTGTTTGCCTTCCCCACAACATTTTCTATGTCTTCTTTCCAATTTAAATTGTGCGTAGTTGTAATTCCTAAGTATTTAGTTGAATTTAGGGCCATTAGATTTGACTGACTTATCATGTAACTGAAGTTTAAAGAATTCCTTTTAGTACTCATGTGGATGACCTTATAATTTTCATTTTTTGTGGTCAACTGCCAATTTACGCACCATTCAGATATCTTTTCTAAATCGTTTTGCAATTTGTTGTGATCTTCTGATTGGTTTAATAGGAGGTAAACGGCAGCATCGTCCGCAGACAACTTAAGACGGTGCTCAGATGGACGCTAAAGAGCGGCAATCTGGCCACACTGTAACCATAAGTACGGTAATTACCGCTGTTAGGACACCGTGGTCGTGCTCTACAGTTGGTGCAGTGGACAAAGTTTTGAGTTTGCATGCAGGAGGTCGATGGTTCGATCCTGGGTTGAAGCATATGTTTTTCATTAGGTACATGTAGTCCAGGTGGTAAGGTATGTGGCATCGTAATCGTCAACAGCTATTGCAGCGCGTCCTCTAGAAAACATTTGCACTTACATACTACAATCGTAGAAATGGAAGTTTGGCCAGCTTTGAAAGAAGCCCTTTCCACGTCCTGGGTGTGAATTTATTCGCACCACTTCGTCTACTAGATGCGAAACCTGTTTCCTTTGTACCCTCCTCCGATGGGCCCATAGATTAGTACCAACTATTATTCTTGCCTCGTTCAGGTCTAATCATTTCGTTAGGACCTTACGTTACCAGTAGAATTAGCAACGTGCTTTGCGATCAATGTCCAAACTCAGTTACTATTTGTATGTGTTATCACCCTGTTCCCACTAACTATGCCTTTCAACACTGAGTCTGGTAACCGCATACTGTTTAGAACGTCCTTCAGTGCATTATTATTATTTTTCCTTTCTCAGACGTTATGTCTGGTTAAAAATGGAAAGTGACGTGGACCTTGATCAAGTGTGACTTCCTTTTAACTGTACGGTATATGTTACATTGCATTTAGGAACTTTCGGGTAATTGAACATGTATCAATAATTACAGATCTCTGTAGTTGTATATATGCGTTTGGATGTAGCTGTATTGCATTGATGTACTGGTGGATATTGTGTGGTATGACTCCTGTAGTAGATAGTGCAATTTGTATAATCTCAACTTTATCCTGGTGCCACATGTCCTTGACTTCCTCAGCCAGTTGGATGTAGTTTTCAATTTTTTCTCCTGTTTTCTTCTGTATATTTGCTGTATTGGGTATGGATATTTCGATTAGTTGTGTTAATTTCTTCTTTTTATTGGTGAGTATGATGTCAGGTTTGTTATATGGTGTTGTTTTATCTGTTATAATGGTTCTGTTCCAGTATAATTTGTATTCATCATTCTCCAGTACATTTTGTGGTGCATACTTGTATGTGAGAACGTGTTGTTTTATTAGTTTATGTTGTATGGCAAGTTGTTGATGTATTATTTTTGCTACATTGTCATGTTTTCTGGTGTATTCTGTATTTGCTAGTATTGTACATCCGCTTGTGATGTGATCTACTGTTTCTATTTGTTGTTTGCAAAGTCTGCATTTATCTGTTGTGGTATTGCGATCTTTAATAATATGCTTGCTGTAATATCTGGTGTTTATTGTTTGATCCTGTATTGCAATCATGAATCCTTCCATCTCACTGTATATATTGCCTTTTCTTAGCCATGTGTTGGATGCGTCTTGATCGATGTGTGGCTGTGTTAGATGATACGGGTGCTTGACATGTATTGTTTTCTTTTTCCAATTTACTTTCTTCGTATCTGTACACGTTATGTGATCTAAAGGGTTGTAGAAGTGGTTATAAAATTGCAATGGTGTAGCTGAAGTATTTATATGAGTGATTGCTTTGTGTATTTTGCTAGTTTCTGCTCGTTCTATAAAGAATTTTCTTAAATTATCTACCTGTCCATAATGTAGATTGTTTATGTCGATAAATCCCCTTCCTCCTTCCTTTGTGCTTAATGTGAATCTTTCTGTTGCTGAATGTATGTGATGTATTCTATATTTGTGGCATTGTGATCGTGTTACTGTATTGAGTGCTTCTAGGTCTATGTTACTCCATTTCACTACTCCAAATGAGTAGGTCAATATTGGTATAGCATAAGTATTTATAGCTTTTGTCTTGTTTCTTGCTATCAATTCTGTTTTCAGTATTTTTGTTAGTCTTTGTTTATATTTTTCTTTTAGTTCTTCTTTAATATTTGTATTATCTATTCCTATTTTTTGTCTGTATCCTAGATATTTATAGGCATCTGTTTTTTCCATCGCTTCTATGCAGTCACTGTGCTTATCCAATATGTAATCTTCTTGTTTAGTGTGTTTTCCCTTGACTATGCTATTTTTCTTATATTTGTCTGTTCCGAAAGCCACATTTATATCATTACTGAATACTTCTGTTATCTTTAGTAATTGGTTGAGTTGTTGATTTGTTGCTGCCAATAGTTTTAGATCATTCATGTATAGCAAATGTGTGATTTTGTGTTGGTATGTTCCAGTAATATTATGTCCATAATTTGTATTATTTAGCATGTTGGATAATGGGTTCAGAGCAAGGCAGAACCAGAAAGGACTTAATGAGTCTCCTTGGTATATTCCACGCTTAATCTGTATTGGCTGTGATGTGATATTATTTGAATTTGCTTGCATATTAAGTGTGGTTTTCCAATTTTTCAGTACTATGTTTAGGAACTGTATCAATTTAGGATCTACTTTGTATATTTCCAATATTTGTAGTAACCATGAGTGGGGTACACTATCAAAAGCTTTTTGGTAATCAATGTATGCATAATGTAGCGACCTTTCTTTAGTTTTAGCTTGATATGTCACCTCTGCATCTATCATCAGTTGCCCTTTACATCCTTGTGCTCCTTTGCAGCAGCCTTTTTGTTCTTCATTTACAATTTTGTTCTGTGTTGTATGTGTCATTAATTTCTGTGTAGTGACTGAAGTTAATATTTTGTATATTGTTGGTAGGCATGTTATGGGGCGATATTTTGCTGAGTTTGCTGTGTCTGCTTGATCTTTAGGTTTCAGATAAGTTATTCCATGTGTAAGTGTATCAGAGAATGTGTATGGGTCTGTAAGGTAACTGTTAAATAATTTAGTTAGATGTGAATGTGTTGAGGTGAACTTCTTTAGCCAGAAATTTGCTATTTTATCTTTTCCAGGGGCTTTCCAGTTGCATGTAGAATTAATTGCTCGGGTGACTTCATGTTGCAAAATTATCACTTCAGGCATTTGTGGTATCATCTTGTATGTGTCTGTTTCTGCTTGTATCCACTGTGCATGTCTGTTATGTTGTACTAGGTTTGACCATATGTTGCTCCAGAAGTGTCCCATGTCTCTTATGTTTGGTGGATTGTCTATTTTAATGTATGTGTTATCTATTGTTTGGTAAAATTTCTTTTGGTTTGTGTTGAATGTTTGGTTTTGTTTTCTTCTATTTTCACTTTTTTTGTATCTTCCAAGTCGTTTGGCCAATGCTTGTAATTTCTGCTTCTTTTCATATAATTGCTCTATCGCTTCTTGTTGTGAGATTTTACCTAACCTTTTTCGTTTTTTGTCTGATATTTCATTTCTTATAAATTGTGTTAGCTGTCCGATGTCTTTTCTCAGTTTTTCTATTCTGATCTGTAGCCTGTGTTGCTATGCTGGTTTTGTGGGTATCTTCTGCGTGTTGGTTGGTTCTGATCTCTGCCTAGTGTGTACATTTAGTGTAGTGAGTGCTCCTATATAAACCAGTAGTTGTAACTCTTCCATAGTTGTATTTTCATTCATTTTGTTGTGTATGATTGTGTTGATAGTTGTTATTGTTGTTTCTACTTGTGGGTTATTTGGTGGTCTATGCAAGAATGGTCTAATGTCTGTATTTGTGTCTGTAATCTATATATGTGAGCTGAAATTTTTCTTCTATGTCTAACATATGTGTCACTTCGTATTCTATTTGTGCTTTTTCAGGTGGCTGTCTTAAGATTTCGTTTTCTTCTGATTATTTAATTGATGCGTGTTGTTCTTTGTTTGTTTGCTCTGGGATGTTTGAATCCGTTACTGTATTTTCTTCTTCTTCTGATTGCAGATTATTTTGTTCCAGTAGTTGTTGTACTTGTTGTTTGATGTTTTCTAATTCTGACTGGGGTATCCTGTTATTTTTTATTATTACACGGATCTGATCAGCTAGTCGTTGTTCTTTAAAAATTTTAATTCTAGGTATCTGGTAATAAATGTTGTGTATACTTGTGACCTGTATCCAGTTGTGTTGGTTCCTAAGTTTGTTGCTTGGTAATAACAGAACATGAGGTGTCGGTTAACTTCATCTGACCATCTCATCCTCTGTCTTTGTTTTCCTTCTAGGGTGGTTGCAGGAAGCATGTACTGCAAAACACCTCTATTTGGATTTAAATCATTTTCTGTGTGGCTAACAGTGTCGTTACCATTGTGGAAGAGCGTAGGGTTCAAGCATCGTCCTCGACCATGACAGCGCTTGTCCGAGGCTTCATTAGTTCTGTCCTGAACCAACTAATCACACTAAAAGGGGGGTTAGCCCTATTAGTGGATTGTTCTTTTCGTCGCCTTTTACGACTGGCAGAACATACTGGAGGCCTATTCTTTTCCTGGGCCTCCACGGGGTTATTATTATTATTATTATTATTATTCTACCTATGGGCTTGTGGAAATATCACGTCTGTTACTGTCAGTGAAACAGTGTAATCCGAAACTGAACATTTCACAATTAGCGGTGTCAGAATGAATCATGCAGAACAATAACTGTCAGAGGGCTAATGCACGTTAGGTGGAACAGCCTGCAGGACTGACGGCGTGTTTATACTGTACGCGCTGTCCACCAGCCAGGTACTAGTCGCGAGCAGAGTAACGCGCCCATGACAGACTCCAATGTACAAGCGTACACGTATCGAATTTTCTCATTGTAAAACTCTAAACCAGTGTGGTAGATGTATGGCATACACAAACGATGAATATATGGATATGCTTCTGGTCCTTGGAGCACCTGATAACCGGGCTGGTGTTGCCACTAGTGAATATGCTGCTAGATATCCTCGTCGACGCCATCCAGATAAAAATGTGATTCGGAAGCTGGAGCTGCGCCTTTCATCATTGCGTGACAGATGTCGTCCATGGACTCGCCGTACTCCAACTTCTGAAGAACACATTCTGGACGTCATACACCAAGCACCTCAGCGAAGTACATGTCGCATAGCAAGGCAGCTGCGTGTCTCGCAATGCACGGTGCACGGTCGTTAACGTGCTGCACGAGCATAGGCTACACCCCTATGATTACGCTTTCATGCAACACCTGCATTCTTCAGATCGCCATCAGCGGATTCAATTCTGAGAATGGTTCCAACAACGACAGGAAGCAAATGATGACTTCGTGAACACAGTAATATTGTCGGATGAAGCAGCATTAACATGTGGGAGTGTCTTCAATATGCACAACGCCCAACATTGGTGTGAGGTTAACCTGCACGTCACCCGTGGCCGTGGATATAAAGTTCTCTTTGGTATCAAGGTCTGGGCCGGAATATTGGGCGACAGGTGTTTGGGCCCCTGCATGTTGCCTGACGGGTTGACTATTTCTCTCAAACTATCTGCCTGATGCGCTGGAAGATGTTCCACCACATTTTCAGGAGAGGATATGGTTCCAACATGATGGTGCACCTCCACACTCTGGAATTAATGTGCGACAGTATTTGGACAGAACATTTCCAGTGAAATGGCTCAATCCGGAGGTCCAGTTGTATGGCCACCACATTCACGTGACCTAAATCCCCTGGATTTGTTCCTGTTGGGACGTCTGAAGGAGCCAGTGTACCCTACTCCTCAGACGAATGTGGAAGAATTGGTAGAGCGTGTTCAAGCTGCTCTTGTTACTGTGGATGTAGCTTTGATGCGAAGGGGCCAGAGCTGTATGATCCAGCGGGCTGCGCCATGTTTGGACGTGCAGGGAGGTCTCTTTGAGCATCTGTTGTTCTGAGGACAACGTATGCTGTTTTGAAGGTTATGTGGTCATTCATAAGGACATTATTATTGTCACTGGTTGCTAATGTGCGACTCGTATGTACTTGGCTCTGAGCACTATGGGACTTAACATCTGAGGTCATCAGTCCCCTAGAACTTAGAGAACTACTTAAACCTAACTAACCTAAAGACATCACACACATCCATGCTCGAGGCACTATGGGACTTAACATCTGAGGTCACCAGTCCCCTAGAACTTAAAGAACTACTTAAACCTAACTAAACTAAGGACATCACACACATCCATGCCCGAGGCAGGATTCGAATCTGCGACCGAAGCGGTCGCGCGGTTCCAGACTCAAGCACCTAGAACAGTTTGGCCACACCGACAGACGTATTATATGTACTATAAATCACAAGTAGATGTTGTGTTATTGTACTGTGCTATCATCTTTAGCATCTCGAAATTGATATTGATTTTGTAGTTATTCTGTCCTATGACAGGTCATTTGTTTCAACTGTCTATTTCTTATTTGTCTAACCATGTATTTGTTATGTTCAGCATTAGAAAATGTTGTAAATTTAGGATACATGGATCCTAAGAAACGGTGTATAGTACAGCATTAAATGTCAGAATAAAATTAGCAAATAAAAGAATGTGCCCCAACCCAGAATCGAACCCTCGACCTCCTGCATGCTAACACAAAACTCTGTGCACTGCACCATCTGTACAACAAAACTAAAACGTGCTGACAGAGGTAGTTACCATACATGTGGTTACAGTGTTGCCAAATTGCCACTCTGTAACGTCCTTTTTCTGCCTGATGTATTCGCGGGACAAAATGTTGTGAGAAACTTTTTTTTTTTTTTTTTTTTTTAAAATCACTGGCATGTAAGGAGTTGTCGCGCTGCGAAGCCCGAGTGCGTGAATTTCGCTTCACCCTGTATAGGTAACGAGCAGCTTTGGGCCATAACACTACCTTTGGAAACGCTAGAAATCACTTCTATTTTTCTCGATGACTTTCCATCAGTTACTACGAACTGTGACCCCCCTGACAGGAATCGAGAATCCAGTGAAAGTTTACCGTCTAACCTCCTTGCCTAGGGACGCCAGATGAAAGTTGATGTCGTCAAGCCCTGAATGAAAATTGCGCAACGGATAACTGGGGAGGGGAACTTGAGAGCGCTACCTGCACGATACTAGGCAAGGGGCTGGAGGGCTCAGACGCTGATGTGTGGGTCCCTGCATTCTATAGCTTTTATTTTAAATAAATTCCTTTAATTTGACTTCTTTGTGATTTTCAAGGTATATTAAAGATTGATGACAGTTGATTACTTATTTATTTTAAACATTGTCACTCGACTTTAAAGCGATTGCAGCAATTGTTTCAGTTTACAGATATTACAATTTTACAACTTATAGCTCGGGTATATTATATGCTTATCTGCACGCACATTTCTACGGGTATGACGGAATTGCGTTGGCCAGATGTATACCATCAAAGTCTCCCAATATTTTGCATAGGACATTCACTATGTGACGAGGATAAGGGCAAACTGGGGACTAGATACTTTAACACAGGGGGTCAATTTTCCGGAATTAAACGAGGACATTCATTTCCTTACACAATCCAAAGCTGGAAATAAAAGAATTAGTACAAATATTCAAATACCTCTCTTCCATGCGTGAACATTGAGGCAGACGCACTGAGAGCACATCTGCTCACTTACCCGTCTTCTGTAACACTCCTCGAATATGGCCGGCACCCGGAGGTCTTCCTGGGCTCCGGTGGAGGGGGTGGTCGAACTACTTGGCCGTGACCAACCTCTCCACCCCAAATCTTGTGACACTGGAAAGTCTTTGACTTTTACCTACCTGTGCTGTCTCTCTGATCCCCTACCCAGGAATAAGGTTGGCACTACTATACTACAGAACTACTTCCCAACAAAGATTTGGCCACGCTTTACGGAAAGGTGTGAGGAGGATTAGGAAAGTTCATGTGCAGATTCACATTCACGTACAAGAAATGCATAATACACGACACATATAAATACGTATTATGAAGCATGACATATTTCTTTCCACCCGTCCACATGGGTTCTGTTGCACCTGCGGCCGACCGCGTCGTGTAATAAAATTGGCTGCGGAGCAGCCTCTTTTTCTATTTCCCGGTGCGAGCGAGCAGCGAAACCTGCTGCTTGTAGAGCGGAAACTACTGTACCGTTTACCAGTCTCGCGTCCGTCGTAATTTAATTTATTATTTACTACAGGCATTGATTGGTAATATTGATTGTTGCCTACTTACGTGGTGGGCCTTAATCAAAATGATATTTCATTCAATTTTGATTTACAATTAAATGCTTTTGTGAAGTTCTCTGCCTTAATAATATTAATCTACAGTGGAATTAGACTCACTGAATCTTAAAACATGAGTATATAAGTTGAACAATGGAATAAACTTTTCATATTAATTTCCTCGGCTGGTCAGCTCACTTTAAAGCAAAAAATATTTAATTATTAATTACAATTGCGGCCCACACACGCGCAAGGGTATTTCTTCTTACCTCCGTTAACCATTGCATTGTAGTCAGAGTCCTGGCTCTGGCTCTCAGCTGTTGTACTGAAAATAAGAATCTTGAACCTACGTATTTTCTTCAACGTCAGGCAGCTGTGGAGAAAAATGTATATTATGTTTATAGCGGGCGAGTTTTTCGCTTCCGATAATTTTTATAAGTTAATATCGCCACATAATGGCGTCGTTGGCTGCATCGGCCGCTGCGATTGTTGCACTGTAAATTACTCGAATGCAGGTTCGTTCAAGGAAGGCGGACATGAAATCGGGATCACCTCTTACAAATTAAAAGTGAACAATAATATTAAATCAATATTTTATCTGCTTAATTAGTACAAATATGCTTACATTTGCCAACACTTGCAAGATGTCCGACTTCGCGCGACCAAGACAAGAAAAGAAGTGAAGACGACTAAAAAATTAACAAAAGGGCGTATCTTGTTGTCTCTTTAGATCATTTGTTATATTTCTTTGCCCTCTAAACTTACAAAGAGAAATTATTATAATACGGCTACATGAGAAAATTGTATATTATTCAATTTTTAAATGTCTCTTCTTTATAAATACTGTTTTATAAGTGTTTTCTTATTATTTCACTGTGGACGTTGTAACAGTCACATAACTGAGACGCAATTTCACTACAAGCCGATTGTGTTGCATAGTGTCAAAAGCCTTCTGAAAACTAGAAATACAGAATCAATTTTAGGCCCTACGTGTGAGTAAAGAGCTAGTTGTGTTTCACAAGAACGATGTTTTCTATATTCGTGTTGACTGTATATCAAGAGACCGTTCTCTTCGAGGTAATATTACAGAACAAAAGATATTATCATCTATAATTAGAGTTGTCAGTAATGGCAGCTGTACTGTTCAGACTACGTCTCTGATGAAAATTAATTACTTTACACTTCAGACATTTTAGTAATAAATTACAAGAACCACGTTGTCTTTAATGTCCAAATTTGGAGACCTTATATTTCGCTTCTGGAATACCAAGAGCACACTTGTTCATAGTTTATGAGTGGTATTCCACTTCAGCGTTCAATATCACTTTATTACACAAATGAGCTCTTGTTCTCACAAGTTCGAAAATTCACGTGCATTACAATATCCGTACACACCTTTTGAAACGTATTTGTGTTTATAGAGTCTTTGAATCTAGGTTTGATTTCATTGGTGTTACATAGTCACAATGATTAAAAACTTTATATATTTCTACATAGTTGTTTGTTTAGTTGGGCATAGTCTGTATGCTGGGGACTAATTTTCGTTGGACGCTCCTCCATTTGGACGTGGGCCGACGAGAACACACCAGGAAACACCGGCAGAGCAGACAGACTATACCACTCATTCCTTCATTTTATGATTTTGTTTGCCGTACGTCAAGGTGAAATTAAAACAGTTTTAAAGAAATAGTATTGAAAGTACTACAACGAATAATTCATAAGGTATCATCACATGACATTATATGGCACACGACAAAAGTTTTTCAGTTTACAACGTTTAAATTTAATTTTTCTTGATTTTGATTTTTGTTCTGTGTTAGCAGTTTATTGAAATTTATTACTGTGAGCACAAATTTGAGCACTGTAATTTCAGATTAAAGGTTTTTTTGTTATTGTTTCCAAAAATTCTTGGTGAAAGTCTCTAATTTTTCTCTGTGAGCTTTTTAATGAAAAAAATTTATATATTTATTATGTACATAAAGAATGAAAACTGAATGGAAACGGGGAGGAAATGCTGCTTTTAATATTTTTGTTATTTGCTTTTCCAGTACGAACTTTGTTGTAGAACCCCTTATTTACGTGTGGTAATAAAAATTCATTTAGACAGAATTAAGCACATTGAAAATTACGTGAACCTTAGCAAGCCTCTCATGCTGATAAATCCATACTAACTGATTAATAACATTTATTTGAAAATCGTATAAATTAAATTTTTTTACGTATTTCGGCCTTGGCACACATTTTCTAAATGCAGTGTTTTTTTTTTTTAAATATTTACTGAATTCTTTCCCGGCGTTAGCTATGGAACACAAGACTGTCTCTGTTAGCATAAAATGGTTAAATATTGCCAAGCCGACCTGAACGTTTAATTATCATTGACAAAACACACTTCACTATACGTTTAAGTTTTTTGCTTTAGAAATTGAAAGAACCAACAGATTAACAACTTGAACGTTAATTATCCGCCTATGAATGCACAAATGTAAAACCAGTAATAAATTCCGTCAGCCTCAGGATCGCTGTAAAAGAAAAATATTTCATAATTCACTGCTAATTTTATCTGCTCCCGATTTACGGGTTTGGTTAATTTTTTAGCGGAACAATTTTTTTGAATGTGCCGCCGCTGCAAATCGTTCGGTCGCGGCACAGCCCAGCAACATGCTGAAAATTCTTTAAAGAAATATTATAGATGACATGGGCAAGCTAATTTACATTAGTAATACACAATTTTGATAAATTATAATGTATTTAGACCACAACAACAATTAAACTTACATTACTTTGTAATTTCTCCTCTAATGGCGGCTAAAGACAGATACAGACAAAAGAAGTCTACTCATTCATAAAATGCTACGTCACAGGTTCCTCTCTCTCTCAGCTCTCGAGGAAGACGACAAAGAACGCACACCATGCGGTGGTATTTATATTATTGCTGACCATTAACATCTCTTTGTAATCCTACAACATTATTTTCCTCAGTGGCTGTATTTTACATGTTTTTTTTATCGCAGATATTAACATATTTCGTAATTACATTATGAGTATAGAAATATTACAATCATAAATACAGCGAGAATATTCTTCTTCTTCTTCTTCTTCGTTTCACCCAACTTTGGGGTACGTTGAATCAGTCACTTCTGTGTGTTCTGTGCCTTTCTTTTCGCCCAGTACTGTTTCATTCTTTCTGATCTTGCTTTTCTTTCCTCATCAGAGATGACAATCGTTCTTTTCTTTCTATTTTGGAGCTGGAATCCCTCTTTTCTGTCTTTGCTTATCATTTTTGCGGTCCTGTCTGTGAGCATTTTTTCTGTGATGTGTAGTTCTCTTAAGTCTTTCTCTGTTTGGATAAACCAGTTTGGTTTGGATTTTTTATTCCTGAAGTAGTCAAACATTCTTTTTGTAAGTCTATTTGGGTTCATTCTGAGAATGTGCCCATAAAACTCAATTCTTCTTTTCCTCATTGTATCCGAAAGTTTTTCTGTGGTTTTGTAGAGTGTTTCATTTTTGGTATGAATTAGTTTGTCGTTATGAAATTTGGGGCCTAAAATTTTTCTCAATATTTTTCTTTCTTTGATCTCTAGCCTTTCAATTGTGCCATGGTTAGTGATAGATAATGTCTCAGCTGCATATAGTGCTTCTGGTTTAATGACAGTGTTGTAATGTTTTATTTTTGAATTCCATGAAAGGGACTTTTTATTATAAGTATTTTTAGTAAGCTGAAAGGCTAGTTCAACTTTGTTTCTTCTTAATTCTATTGCTTTTTTCTCAAGGGCGTTCCAGCTAAGCCATTCACCAAGATATTTGAATTCTTTAACAATTTCGATCTTTTGGTCTCTTACTTTAAGATATTTCATTGGCTTTTTTATATTTGTAATTATTTTGGTTTTTTCAAAATAAATTTTAAGGCCTATTTTCTCTGCTTGTTTCTGTAATTCGAGGATCTGTTCTTTGGCTTCTTTCCATGTTTCAGCTAGTAGGGCCATATCATCTGCAAATGCTAGGCAATTAACCTTGATGCCTTTGTTTTTTGTTCCTAGTCGGATTCCACTATTGATTTTCTTGTTCCATTCTCTTACTATTTTTTCTAGGGCACAGTTAAATAACAATGGAGAGAGTCCATCACCTTGTCGTACTCCAGTTTTTATCTCAAATAGGTCTGAGAGTTCTCCCATAAATTTAATTTTGGAGTATGTGTTGGTGATGGTTTCTCTAATTAGGTTTGTAGTTTTATTGTCTAGGTTCAATTCTTTTAATATGGAGATTAGAGATTCCCTGTCTATGGAGTCGTACGCCTTTTGAAAGTCAATGAATGTGATGACATACGCTTTTGCTCTCGATTTTTGGTAGGCCATAAGATTTTTGAGGTTTAGAATTTGTTCTGGGCAGGATCTTCCCTTTCTGAAGCCTGCCTGGTATTCTCCAAGTTGACAGTCTAGCTGGGGTTCTGCTCTGTTCAAAAGGACTTTAGACAGTATTTTGTATGTTACGTCAAGGAGCGAAATCCCTCTGTAATTGTTGGGGTCTGTTCTGGATCCCCTCTTATGAATTGGGTGAATGAGGGCCATCTTCCATTCATCCGGAATTCTTTCTGTTTTCCATATTTCTTCAAATATGTTTTGGAGAGATTCTATGGCATTTCTATTGACATTTTTCCACAGTTCAGCTGTAATTTGGTTCTCTCCCGAAGCCTTATAGTTTTTGAGATTCAAAATGATTGATTGTAGTTCCTCGACGGTGGGTGGTTCTGAGTTAGGACTTGTTGAAGTTGAGTTGCTGAAATCCATTTTTTCAATTGGTTCTTTACAGTTGAGAAGGTTTCTGAAATATTCCCTCAAAATTTTGCAATTATCCCTGTTGTTGTGTGCAATATTACCATTTTTATCTTGTAATTGGAGTGTCGGTGGGCTGTACTTGGTTATTTTTTTGTTTAAAAGTTCTGTAAAAGCTCCTAGTCTTGTTTTTGTTGAAGTCTTCGTTGATCTGCAAAAGGAGTTGATCTTCTTGTGCTTTTTTAATTCTTTTGAGGTTTTTACTCATTAGTTTTCTTACACTCAGGAAATTTTGCCTATTATATTCATTTTTCTGAGATTGCATCTGTTGCCATGCTTTCTTTCTTTGCTCAATAAGTTTGTCACATTCCTCTGTCCACCATGCGTGTTTTTTGATTTTGGTTATAGGTGCTATTTGTTCAGCTTTGGTTAGTAGGCTTTCCTTCATTTGATCCCAATTTTGGTTCCTTATATCTTGAGTCGCGAGGGGAAACTCCTTCGAATTCATTATCTTTTCTGGATCGTATCTTCTGCTTTTGGGTTTACTGTTTCTATCTTTCCTTTTGGGGATAATTTTGAGTTTTATTTTAGAAAGATAGTGATCAGAATCCAAGTTTGCTCCTCTGAGTACTTTGACATTTTGTATTTCTGTATGGTGTTTCCATTTTATCGCCACATGATCAAGTTGAAATTCACCCAAGTGTGGGTTTGGTGAGGTCCATGTCTTCTGTTTTCTGGGTAGTCTCTTAAAGGCTGTGGATTTCAGGATCAAGCCATGCGCTTGGCAGAGTTCTACTAATCTGACTCCATTTTGGTTAGTTCTATTGTGCGCTGGGTAGTTTCCAACAATATTTTTGTATTTCTTCTCTTTTCCTACTTGAGCATTGAAGTCCCCCGTAAGTATGATGTTGTGTTTGTCTGGGATCTTTTGCACCGCGTCATCTAGTTGTTCCCAAAAACGTTCCACCTTTTCCTTATTTTTCCTATTGTCTTCATTTATGGGGGCATGTGCATTCACAATTGTGTATACTCTATTAGCAGATTTAAAAGTGAGTGTGGAGAGTCTTTCCGATTGTGATTGAAAGCTGATAATGGAGTCTAAAATACTTTTATCTATTATAAAGCCCGTTCCGAGGTGGGGTGTGTTTTTCATTATTCTTTTGCCTACCTTTCCTTTTATTACAGAAAATATTACAATAATAACGAATGTCCTTTATACAAAATTAATTTTTTTTGTTAAACAATTACAGTACATACGAATTGCTTCATAGGCGTACACAGTACAATTAAATGTCATTTCATTTTATTAATAGTGTGTGTGCTGCCAGGCTGCAGAGTGATGTATTTAAATATTTTCTTCAACGTCGTTGCTTGATGCGTCGCAGTAGTCGTCGTACATCGTCAAAGTCTACGCAGACTGGAGTGGCGGTGCGTCGGATGAAAACCGACGTCGTCGGTGAGGTCAACGCCCAGCTGGAACACCCTTTCAGGTCTCGAAGTCCGAAACTGCAGACATGCTGCTGCTGGTCTGGAACGTAGCCGGTCGGAGTCGAGTAGGCCCCCGCCCTCCGCTCCTACGCTCAGCATGACAGATCGATTCGGCATGAACGGGTTCATGAAAATAATTTTAAACATGGTATAGAATTCTGACTAAACGCAGATGTTGTTTGGCTACTGGGCAGAATTTGGTTAATCTGCTATTTACTGTTCCGCACAGGCCCTCTCTTCATTTTTCAAAACATGGTTGCTTTAATTCGTACTACATAAGTCAGTTCACAAATAGTTAATAGTTCGTTAGGTTTTGAAATTACGATGCACGTCTCTACGTAGGCAATTAGTAAGCGTTAACAATTTGCATCGTACACACGGTTCCACAAACGTTTCCATTCGCACCCGCTCGCCGTTCATTTTAGCTTGAGTCCGCAGCGAAGCAGAAATTTATATTGTTGATGCACCCCAACTCGCGTCCATTCCAAACATATTGACTTGAATGTTTTGGTTCTAACACTTTGGGTTTAACGTCTCGCGTTTTTCCGTGGGTACTGACGTCTTGCCACAGTTTGTACATAGGCCGGCCGGCGTTCAATATTACAGTCTTATGTCACTAACCATGGTTAATTCACAGTCAACGTTACCACAAATGTTGACTTTTTAATTGCTTTCAAGAACATACTTTGTTTTAAAGTTCATATCACGTTAGCATGTTTCTTTGCAATGACTTCGCAATGTTATGCTCCTTTATGTACCACAGTTCACATTTTTAGTACATCTTGTTCGTGAACATCAAGGTACATATTTATTTGTACGAGGGTAATCCCAAAAGTACGGTCTCCTATTTTTCATAAGCACTGAACTCTGTTTGTGTGGCAGTTGGTCACACTGTTATGAAGAGTACTTCACGCCCTGTGTGTAAACATGCGCACGCCGCGCTGAGGCGCTCAGTCTTGGCTTGGCAGCCTTTGAGAATGGAGCTCCCGTTGGATGTTACCGCCAAGTGCGAATTGCGCGCAGTTATTCGATTTTGAACGCAAAGGACACTGCGCCGATTTAATCCATCGCCAATTGACGGAAGTGTATGGTGAGTCGTGCATGGGTGTCAGAAATGTTCGTAAGTGGTGTAGAGAGTTTGCGGCTGGTCAGGCCGAAATTCACGACGAACAAAAGAGCGGGACACCGTCGATTTCTGAGGAGACAGCGTTGAAGGTTGAGCAAAGTATACGTGAAGATCGGCCGATCACCCTGGATGATCTCTGCACATTGGTTCCTGAGGTTTCCCGAAGCACCTCTCACAGAATTTTAACGGAAACATTGAACTACCGGAAGGTGTGCGCAAGATGGGTGCCACGCATGCTGACCACATCCAGCAACGAGTTGATGCTTCCAAAGCATTTCTTCACCGCCTTTCAGCCGAACAGGACAACTGTCTGGACTCAATTGTCAAGGGTGACGAAACCTGGGCATACCACTTTACACCTAAGACCAAGCAACAATTACGCCAGTGGCGACATCCTTCTTCCCCCAAATCCGCGGAAATTCAAACAAACACAGTCTGCTGGTAAAGTCATGACAACCGTTTTTTGGGGTCGGAAAGGGGTATTGTTATTCGACTTTATGCCCACTGGGACCACAATTAACGCTGACAGGTACTGTAAGACTTTGAAAAAACTCAAACGGGCAATTCAGAACCGGAGAAGAGGAATGTTGAGCAAGAGCGTACACATTCTCCATGACAACGCTCGCCCACACATCGCTCGGCAAACCGTTGCTCTCCTGCAACAGTTTCAGTGGATCATAATAACCCAACCACCCTATAGTCCTGACTTCGCGCCCAGTGACTATCGCCTTTTCCCTAGGTTAAAGTAACGTTTGGCCGGAAAGCGATTCAGCTCCGACGACGAGGCAAAAAAAGAGGTTCATAACTTTATGAACAGCATGGCGGCGAGCTGGTATGATATGAGCATACAAAAACTGCCACAACGTCTACAAAAATCCATCGACAGAAATGATTATGCCGAAAAATAGCTAAATGTTCAAACTGTAAACTGATGTAAACCATTGTAGAAAATACAGGTCTATGTACTTATAAAAAAATAGGAGACCTTACTTTTGGGATTACCCTCGTATTTCTTTGTTATTACTTTCAGCACCCCTTGTCATGGTTTTGTGATCAATTAATTGATCATTAAGATTGGTACCAAAACTCTGGCGTGACTTTACACTATTTCTACTTTGTTTTTAAACCAAATCATATTTTTATAATTACATTTATCTTTATAGGACTGCCAAGCATGTTCTTATTTTGCACTGAAGTAGCGAACAATGGATCCTACCGTGAAGTTCAGTTTAGATCACAAGGCCACAGCTTGGCAAATACATGTGCTCAAATGGCATGACACAACTATACTCCACTGATTTCATTTAAGTCTTTTTCCGTTTTCATTAGAATGATTGCAACATAACTACTTATAAATACGAGTAATGAAAACCTGACATAGCTTCTATACCTGCTGCTTCAAAGAACTAGAATTACATTTGAAATGGAAATGATAAGCAAAGAAATTTCAGTACAAACATGAAGTCCCTTTTCCTTATTGACTTCTTAATTCTCAATAATAACTACTACTCTCCAACGTAATATGCGATTAACTCTCTAAAAAGGATTAGGGCTAATGCTCTGTTGTCCATTGCAAACTTATCTGCACAAATACACTAGACAACTGGCATAAATCAGTTCATGCATAATGCGGTAATCAATGTGAACTTACAACTACAGTCAAATGATGAAGATTCATTGAATACTTATATACGAACACATAAAAAGATAAAAAAAAATTTTACATCTACTGTACAAAATTCATCGTATATACATTTTAAGATCCTTATGCGGATACAAGCCCTTTATCTTGTCCATCTCCACATTTGCTAGCACGTAGTTACAGGTATGTGTACGATTTTGTAAGGTCCTGCATGCACCATTTGCCACTTCTTATTTCTCTTATTGTTAAGGACGACTAAGTCAGCCACTTTGTAGTTAACAGTCTTTTTCACAGTCGTATAATATTTTACTTTCCTCTGTTGAGCACAACAATCAGACTGATTAGAGCTTCTCTCATTTTTTCATCTCTTCATTTGTTTGGAAAAAAATTGGAAATTTGTGGTAAGGTATTATGGGACCAAACTGCTGAGGTCATCGGTCCCTAAGCTAAAGGACAACACACACACACACACACACACACACACACACACACACACACACACCCATGCGCGAGGGAAGCGCGAACCTCCGGCGGAGGGAGTCGCGTGGACCATGAAAGGACGCCTGAGACCGCGCAGCTATCCTAGTATCTTAGTAATTTTAACAATGGCGTTACCCACTCATTTGATTCAAGTGTAT
The DNA here is from genome assembly GCF_023864275.1 of Schistocerca cancellata. Lineage (NCBI taxonomy): Eukaryota > Metazoa > Arthropoda > Insecta > Orthoptera > Acrididae > Schistocerca > Schistocerca cancellata. The sequence continues at coordinate 514,062,272 of NC_064626.1, read as the reverse complement.
TAAACGTAAGTTCGTTGAGTGTGTAACCCGTCACTGGGTGTGGTAAGACACCAACCTAAGTTTTCCTTCCGACTTCACCACAGCGACCGACTAATGGACTGCTAAATGGTGATAAATGTGGTTCTGTTATACGCTATTATATCATTTTTCTTATGTCTTTGGAAACTACGTCGTTTTCGTTCACGGGACAGAGTAAGTTGCGTGACAAAATGTTTTGTGGGGCACCACCTCAATATTGTATAGATAACCTTCAATTATACCTGGTTTCTCCGAAAAAACGTCTAAATAACCATTTAATAGCTGAATCAATCGCTTTTGTGGTTCCAGCGCCAAATAATCCGATCCTTGCACCTTGGAGTTGACCAAATTTATTCTACCGAGAGCATCATCTTCCGCAGTGTCCAAGTAATAAAACTTATGGCATGTTAAGTCGCTGCTAATCTGTAGTATTTGCAGCCCCCTGCACTTTACTTGGATACTCTGACAGTATTTGCCGTATATCTCCTTGGCTCGCACGAAATCCAAAGCAATTCTACCTCCATTTTCTAAGCTGAATTCTCCGTTCGACAGATCAATATTTATGTTTCTCTCGCGGACACGGATCACCGTTAATTCCTTAACCGCAAGAAAAGAGCATTCCATGGTTTCTTCTCCTACGAAAACAACTACCTGCATCAGGTACTTACGTAGCTCCTACCTGTGCACCAAAGGCTCCAGTCACTTTACAGTTCTGCCCTGGATACATGGCAATTTTTGTGCTTTACTTATGGCTGTAAACGAATCACAGCTCAGGACACTGGCTGTTGCTCCTGTGTCGATATATGCTTCCACAGGTACGCTTCCTATACGTGCTTTGACTATTGCTTACGCTATCTCAGCTCCGGCGCTCCCGTATCTACGTGTTTCCATTAGCAGATATTTCTGCGTATCGATACCATCATTATACCTCAGCATTTGTGATTCGCGCTATTGTCTGTGCCCTCTCCCTACCCGTCGACCTACAGTGGGGGAGCTTATTGCGGCCGATTCGAGTTTGAGGCCGCAAGGGGTCCGAACAGCTTTCGTTCGTTCGTCACCTCGACAAATCTTGCGTTATGATTCGGTACAGGCCACGGTTGTCGGCTGAGATTTACGTTCTGTCCTGAATTCCTACTGTCATTTCGATACGAAGGATTATTATACTTTGGTGGTGGTGATGGTCCTGTGCTTTGGATCCACTGTACTGGATAATTACTGTTATTGTGTTTTTATTATTCCATTGATTTCCAGTATTCCTCCTCCGCTAATTACTGTTGTTGTTGTTGTAACAAGGATTAAATCTGTCATCATAGCGCCGTTTTCTGTTAAACTGGGCATGCCGTTTTCCGTTTTGCTGTCCACCACTACCTTGTTGTTGCTCTTACTTCTCCTCCCCCCCCCCCCCCCCATTAGCATTTTCTTGGCTGGAATAAGCATTTCGGTTTTCATGTTTGCGCGGAGACGATTAATTATTTCCGTGCTCTCTGCTTGCTTTCGTGTCTTCCTGTGGCAGGTCAATCGCGTCTAACACAGAAAGATACTTTTCTGGATTATCCTCCGATACATTTATTAATTTAACTTTTATGCGACTCGGTAGTAGTAATTTCAATACCCTAATTACATCTCGATTCTAAAGTACTTTCGTAAATCTCCCTGTTCGGAGCTATATGTCTCAGAGCTGTTGATTTACATCCCAAGCCATTCTTGTACTTAATGCGACCAGTACTTCGCAAAAAATGCTCTTTCAAACTGGTTGGTTGATTTGGGGGAGGGGACCATACAGCGAGGTCATCTGCCCCATCGGATTAGGTAAGAATGAGAAAGGAAGTCGGCCGTGCCCTTTCAAAAGAACCGTCCCGGCATTTGCCTGAAGCAATTGAGGGAAATCACGGAAAACTTAAATCAGGATGGCCGGACTCAGGTTTCAACCGTCGTCCTCCCAAATGCGTGTCCAGTGGGCTAACCACTGCGCCACCTCGCTCGGTTTTCACATCGTCTGCCCACAGTGCAGCATCGCCTATTATGTGGGAACTGAATTTTATGTTTCACTAGCCAAGAGTTAAGTAGTATATTCCTAATATTCCTAAATCCTTTGATAAATATAACAGTGTGGACAGACTTCTTTTCTGCATTGAATGTTTGAGATTGTCTATGCTTGATGAGGCTTTCTTCTATCATCATGCTAGATACAGACGGAGCTGTTCCCATAGTATTAGCAGTTATCTCCGGTTCTCTTTATGGGCTTGAACTCCCCGTATTAGATTCGTATGGCCGTTCGTGAGCACGAGAAATGCTTGCTGCACTGCCGTAGTTATTTCCAGGTTTCTTGTTAAGTAAACTTGCGCGTTCTAAATCTGTAATACGCTGTACCACCTCACGTTGCTAGCGTGGTAGCTCATCCAAAAGTTTGTCGTTAGTGTGTTCTAAATCGGTTTTACTCTCTTCAGCTTCATTGTTGTTACTAAAGCTATACCATTACTTGCTCGCTGAAGAGCATCTTTCACTTTTTTGTCAATTTGTTCCACAATTTCGTTATCCTTTTCAATTAACCAGACATTAAGTACCTTTTCTACCTTATTTGTTTGTTCAGTAAGGTGCTGTTCAAGGGTTTCCTTCTGCACAAGCTCTAGATTTTCTAAACGATTAGTCAACCTTTCCACGCCTTCTTAATAACTGTGTAGGCGGTCTGAAAATGTTGTACATTATTCACAAGGTTACTAACCAATATTTGGTAACTCGCTTTACTCTTTTTTCATGTCAGATATCTCCAACTGAACTTTTTCAAACAGCTTGTTAATCTGTTAGGCAACTTCCTCGTCCCTTTTGGCTTGTCGCCGTCTCTCTCTTCCTCTCGTTCCTTTTCCCTTTGGGCTCTTTCTTTTTCTCTCTCCGCTAATTTTTGTTCTAATAGTCTATCTCCTTCCTTCTCCTTTTTGGCTCCTTCTTTTTCTCTTTCTGCTAATTTTTGTTCTAATTGTCGTTTTCTCTCTTCAAGCTGTCGCAAAATTTCAGCAAAAGACTCTGGCTGTGGTGAACACATCGTTGCCATTGTCGTTGTATCTACTTGCAGCCTGATACTCATTGGTGTATGTACTGGCTGACCTACTTTATCTATATCCTCGGTAGCAATCGGTAGAATGGATTGTAACCGGCCAATGTGGCCGGGCGGTTCTAGGCGCTTCAGTCTGGAACCGCGCGACCGCTACGGTCGCCTCGGGCATGGATGTGTGTGATGTCCTTAGGTTAGTTAGGTTTAAGTAGTTCTAAGTCTAGGGGACTGATGACCTCAGAAGTTAAGTCCCATAGTGCTCAGAGCCATTTGAACCATTTTTTTTGATTATCGTCACTAGCTCTACGCGTGGTACTAGCTGCGGTAGTGACTACATTTTCATTTCCCACATTGCTTATTTCTCGCACGTTGTCATCCATCACTAAATCTAAGCTAGACTGTGAATCCATTTTCCGTCCAACCTTTATCTTAACTGATCAAAAATTACAGTACAACTTCACAAGAGTTACATACATACAATCACTTGCAATACATTAACATAAAATAGCATCAAACATAAAATAGCAACTAACATTCAACATCAGATATACTAATTTTTGGAAAACATTAAACTATTTATTTAGTTACTAATTAATTTCAGTGCAAAATCCTTTTGAAATATTACTACATACCACGACTCATCTACTGCACTATGCACCCAGAAAAATTCCTTTGAAAAGAAGAGTCCATGCCCAGAAGCACTTACCTTATGCTTTTCTTTACCCATATTTGTAACATATTTCGTCTTTTAAAAAAATGGCTCTGAGTACTATGGGACTTAACATGTATGATCATCAGTCCCCTAGAACTTAGAACTACTTAAACCTAACTAACCTAAGGACAGCACACAACACTCAGCCATCACGAGGCAGAGAAAATCCCTGACCCCGCCGGGAATCGAACCCGGGAACCCGGGCGTGGGAAGCGAGAACGCTACCGCACGACCACGAGATGTGGGCATTTCGTCTTTTAATCTCAAGGTAATTTATTCAGTTTTTCAATAATTTTCGATTCTTGTTCTCTATGTACTTTGGATATGAAAGAAATTTTTTGTTGTAATTAATACATATACATAATCACACACAACACATACATAAATACATTTATATATCTATTTATTTTTTCTTATAAATTGGTTCTGGCCCCACTATAAGGGTGCTAGTTATTTCATTTTATTCTTGCATACAGGTCCGTTAATTGATATTCAGACACCAAGTCTGCCTACAAATTACGTAAACTTGCTTGTAATCGAGGTCAGACTTCCGTAGACAAGAAAGAAGTTTTCAGTCTGCAGCGGAGTGTGCGCTGTTAAGAAACTTCCTGGCAGATTAAAACTGTCAGCAAGACTCGGGACCCTGTCTTTCGCAGGCAAGTGCCCCCGAAAGGCAAAGGTCCCGTGTTCGAGTCTGCCGGCACGGTAGCTCAGCGTGTTCGGTCAGAGGGTTAGCTACTTTCTGTAACAAAAACGTGAGTGAACGAATCAACAAAGAACCTAAACGGGTGTCATCGGACGTCCGCTGCAAACAAATTCAACGAACAATATACGACAAAATGACATCATGTAATGTAATAAAATAAAAATAGTTGTGGCTCTTTTTCTTCACTATCAGTGTAATGTAATAGAATGAATATGAGCCGTGACTCACATAAAAAATAAACACACATTAATGCAATGGCTGAGCATAAAAGAGAAATACCTATGTTGGAATATTATTAACGGTGCAATGCGTTGTTTTATTTAGCCCGACACTTAAAGCACTCAGTAAACTACTCAGTTCTCAGCGATTACGGGAATTGTAAATACTCATTTGTTTAACTATTAAAACACCACAGATATTCCTCAATATATGCCTAGTCGACGTCAAGTTAAAAGTCGTGTGCTTATAGCACCAGAAAATATTTCACCAGTCCGCTCACTGTACAACAATAAATTCCGTAACTCAAAATCGTGCTTTCGTCTTGATTCCCAATATAACAAACGTAGCTTTTGCAAATAAAATCTTATACGAGAACTAGAATCCTGTGACCAGGCCTTCCTGCCTGGGATGTTATCTCGTTACTTTGAGAAAATGTGAAATTGAATCTTATTAAATTATCTGCAGCGACCGCCAGGCTCGTGGAATCGGAAAGAAAGGTTTAGTTTTCTAAACGGCGGCACGTCTCTTAAGATGAGCTGAAAGAAAGTTCTTATAACAATGAAGAATTTCTGTTATGGCCCGTATCTACTCTAGACAAGCAAGGTTTAGGATTACAAATGATTTCACCACGGACAGTTTTTAAGTCACAAACAACTCTATTTTCAGTTTTGTTAATATCTTACATTGGCTGAAACAGAAAGATGAACCTTCGTTGAACGCTGCTTACAGAACGCGTCCAGATCATAAGCCAAGAAGGAGAATAGTATTCGTGACAAAACTGGTCAGAGTTCAAACACAGAATCTCATTTCCAAGGAATATGCATGCATTGTAGCATAATATACTGTTCCTTGATAAAACTCGCAAGTTACTAGTACAATAGTTACCGTAAAACATGTAATCTATACATTTCACATTCATGTCCACCCAGGAGAAACAGTACAATCAACAACAAAAAAGTTGGTAGAGGACTTGACCGAGTTCGAGTCTCGGTCCGGCACAAAGTTTTAATCTGCCAGGATGTTTCATATTTCCGTAGGCAATCCAATGAAACAAGAATATGTAAAGAGAAAAAAATATAGATTTTACATTTGGTTTTTGTTGGTGGGTTCACTTTTGTCGTAAAGGTGCCTGAACAATGTATATATTTTAAGGTACTTTCGTTCATCACCAAGGCCAAAGCTGCTGTATCTAACTTGGATCTATAATATTGTAAAATATGACTGAAAAACCAGCTCAACTCCGCCCGAAAGATCAAGAAGGCCCAACGGTACCGCCGGCCGCCGTGCCATCCGCAGCCCACAGGCGACACTGGATGCGGATATGAAGGGGCATGTGGTCAGCACACTGCTCTCCTGGCCTGTAGATAGTGACACTGTAACAAAATAACTCTTTGCTATGCAAGCTATTATTAAATGAAATGCTACAAACTACTTTGTGGAAAAAGACATGAAATATTTTGTAACAGTTGAAACTGTGGCGTAATGGCGGCTCATTGTTGCACGCCAGCGATGTTCTGTTTCCTGGCGGCGCGGCACCTATAAATTGCTAGAAATTGTTTAAATGTGCAGAACACTGAAGTGAGGGATAACAACAAGGCTAACATTTCATACACATATTAACAATTACAACATACATACGTTCTCAACGCTAAAGACTTTTTATGCAAAAATAGAAAAAACAAAAGTAACACAGACAGAAGACGTAGCGGCTATTACGGCCGCTTCTTTTATAGGACAAGTAAAGATATTATTATCTATGACTGCAGTTGTCACGTATGGTTGCTATACTGTTCAGACTACGTCTCTGATGAAAAATAATTACTGTAGATTTCAGACATTTTGGGAATAAGTTACAAAACTGACGCAGTCTTTAATGTCAAAATTTGAAGACGTTATAACTGCTGAGCGATGCACGAGGTGGCGTAAAAAGCGATGCCACTGGACGGCAAACGACCCGAAACAGCAGATTTGGAGTGATGAATCACGCTATACCCCATGGCAATCCGATGGAAGCTTTTGGGTTTTTCGAATACCTGGAGAACGTTACGTGCCATCATGTGTAGTGCCAATAGTGAAGTACGGAGGAGGTGGTGTTACGCTACGAGGGTGTTTTTGGTGGCCACAGTGTGGTCCCATTATCGCGCTTAACAAAACGCTACATGCAGAAGGATATGAAAATATTTTCCATCATTTGTATTGCGTTCAGTAGAGGAACAGATGATTGTATCAGTACAACAATGAAACTTGTCATAAAGCAGGGTCTGAAACGGACGGCCCTGCCCTTCCGTGAGTGCCGACCTGAAACGAACGGAACGCTTTTGGGATGAGTCAAGACGTCGACTTCGCTGCAGACATCAGCGTCCAACATCGCTATCTACTCTGGTTTCGGCTGCCATTCCTCGAAAAACGTTCAGACAGATGGTTCAATTGCTCTGAGCACTATGTGACTCAACTTCTGAGGTCATCAGTCCCCTAGAATTTAGAACTACTTAAACCTAACTAACCTAAGGACATCACACACATCCATGCCCGAGGCAGGATTCGAACCTGCAATCGTAGCGGTCTCGCGGTTCCAGACTGTAGCGCCTAGAACCGCACGGCCACTCCAGGGGCACGTGCAGACATCTCACTAAAAATGTCACAGGCTCACTTTACGCTGTCATAAAGGCGAAGGGTAGGCGCATCCGATATTGACGTCCACTAATAGGTGTTCACATATTTTTTATCAGATAGTGTACTATTTATAGGTTAACGTAGTGATACAACATAATACTGAGACACTAAAATTCAGCATACTCAAATTCAATATGCTGACTGATGCAGAATTTATTAAGTAATAGAGAATTAACCGTGAACCACAAATATTTTCTCCTTCTGCGGTAAATAATATTATGATAAGGGCTATTAATGTATAGCTCCATTAACTGGACAGTAAGTTGACACATACATCAGCATCTATATACATACTGCTCAAGCAACAGTATGGTGCATACGGGAGGGTACTCTATACCACACCCCGTGTTAGCCGCAATGTCTAAGGCGCCTCGTCACGGTTCGCGCGGCTCCCTCCATCGGAGGATCGAGTCCTCCCCCGTGCATGGGCGTGTGTGTTGTCCTTAGCGTAAGTTAAAGTTAGATTAAGGAGTGCGTAAGCAGTTTTGTCCCATAAGCTCTTATCACAAAATTCAAAAAATCTCCTCTGTACCACTAATAGTCATTTCCTTTCCTGTTCCAATCACAAATAGAGCGAGGGAAAAGCGACTGTCTGTATGCCTCTGTACAAGCCCTAATTCCTCTTATGTAGTCTTCGTGGTCATAAGCAAAATGTACTTTGACGGCAGTAGAATAATTCTGAAGTCAGCTTCAAATGCCGGGTTCTCTGAATAGTCTCAGTTCTGCTTTGTTAAAGAACGTCGTCTTCCCTCCTGGGATTTCCATTTTAGATCACGGAGTACCACCGTAATACTTGCGTGTTGACCAGACCCACCGGCAACATACCTAGCAGCATGCCTCTGAGTTGTCTCGATGCCTTCTTTAATCCGACGTGGTGGGGTCCGAAACAGCTGAGTAGTACTCAAGAATAGGTTGCACCGGTGCTCTATAGGCTCCGTCCTTTACAGATGAGCTACATTTTCCTAAAAATCTCCCAATGAACTGAAGTCGACTATTCGCTTTTTCCTACTGCCGTACCTATTTGCTTGGTCCACTTCATATCGCTTTTCAACTTCAGGCCTAGATATTTAATCGACGCGGCTGGGTCAAGCAGCACCTTACTAATGCTGTATTCGAACTTTACGGGATATTTTTCCTACTTATCTGTATTAACATACTTATGTTTTACATTTAGAGCAAGCCGCCATTCATCACGCCAAAGTGAAGTTTAGTCTGCCACCTTGTATCCTTTAATAGTCACTCAACGACACCTGCCCAACATCATCAGCAAACAGCCTCAGACTGCTGCTCAGCTTGTTTGTCAGATCATTTATTAACGTAGAGAATAACAATTGCATATGATCTATTTAAAAATTAGTGCCACATTTGTTCTAAGGTTTCCAATTTAAAAGAGTTTTGGATTACATGTTTGTCTTATAGAATGACATATTGGGAAAGATAGTGATATGAGAAAAAAATTAAATCATATAAAAATTTTTATTTCCCCGGGGCATTTGAGACTTAAGGAGACATGGGGATACCTTGCTCTTAAAATGAAAAGCGTAAATCACAAATACAAATTCGCAATAAATTGTAAAGATACTAACATATGTGTCTCATTTTGCAACTAGTCTTGTAATTTCACCAGCGTAATATGACATGCTGCAGAGCAATGTTAAAAAAACGCTTATATTATGTCTCTTTGAAGACTCTAAAGAAATGAGCGCAATAAAACAGATTATCCATAACAGTCATCTGCACGAAATGAGGACACACGCCTGAACAAACAAGATCACAATGCTCCCTAAAGGTTGTTACACCGTATAACTAAATGAAAAATCTGTATTCGGTTCCTAGATAGATTATGGAGCATGTCACATTGTGTCAATGTTTGAACAGACTTAGAAATGTAGAAATTCGAAGTCAGTGAACACTCAAAAACAAATGTTTAAGTTTATTCAGAAACAAGTTGACTTCTTCATTTCCTGTTGAGTTTGCTGTACGTCAAGCAGAAACTCCTTGTTCAGTTGAGAGCTAGATTTAAATTCTTCCGGAGCAATTATAGCGCCATCTGCTCCTGCTAATGCACTTTCGTCCTTTCTCCTTGTGAGCCTAAAATCTTTCAAGTACCACACATCGTTCTGAACCTCCAAACTTCCCGAAACTCTGACAGTTTAAGTGAAATATGGTGAACATTGTTATGATTCCCTGTTTATTTCGTACTTCATTGAAAACTATTGTGAAAATCGCACGATTCGTAAATTGTGCTAAATATACCTGTTATTACGATGATTGGTCCGCCTTCCCCGGTAATTGCCTCTCTAAAATTTGTGATTTGCTTCTCATCAACACCACATATTCATCTATCGCTGTATTCATTTTCATGCAGATCCAAGCTAATGCTCTTATTTTCAAAAGCGAATATACAAATGATTAAATTCGCCAACATTATCCTTCGCTTCGTTGACTTAATCCGCCCTCTCACGTGTGCTTTCAATTATTAGAACGTCTTTTTCATGCAAGAACTAGTTTAGTGCAACAAGCGAAAATCATATTTATACCAAATATATAGCATGGAATGTTCCTGATTATTGGCACTAAGTACCTTCTGCCGTGCACAGTGTACCAGCTTACAGAGTACTCGTGTAGATGTAGACGTCAAGCAGCCCACACAGTCTTCGGAGCGGTGCTTCAAATCGGCAGCTTTGCAGAGACGCTAAAAGATCTCTTTGTGTTCGTAAGCACTAGGAAAAGTAGGTGAAATTACATTCGAGATAGCTGACGTCGTGATAAGTGAACATGGGATGGAGAACAAACTGAAGTCGCTCAACAGAGGAAAGGCCACTAGATCTGACGGAATACCACTACCTTTCTACACAGAGTATACGAAAGAACTTGCTCCTCTTCGAACTTGCTCATCGTCGAACACACACACAACACTATATCTGACGTCGATCTGTTGTAGAAATTTGGAACATGTTTTATGCGTGTATAGTACGACATTTCTGGAGACGGAAATTATTCTCTGTAGGAATCAACAAGGGTTCCGAAAACAACAAAAGTGTGAAACCCAGTTCACTCAGTTCGTCCACGAAACCCGGGAAGCTGTGTGGCTGGACTGAAGAGTTTCTAGCAAATAGAACACAGCATGTCATTTTCAACGGGGAGAAATCTTGAGACGTAAAAGTAACTTTGTGTGTGCCCCAAAGGAATGTTGTAGGGCCATTGTTTTCACAATACGGTATGTATAAATGACCTAGCTGACAACGTCGGAAGTTCCGTCAGGATTTCGGAATGATGCTGTCGTATAAAGATAATACACAATGCTGAAATGTCGTGGCGGAATGAAGACCTACAGAGGATCGACACTTAGTGCAGCGGGCCGGCCGGAGTGGCCGTGCGGTTCTAGGCGCTACAGTCTGGAGCCGAGCGACCGCTACGGTCGCAGGTTCGAATCCTGCCTCGGGCATGGATGTGTGTGGTGTCCTTAGGTTACTTAGGTTTTAGTAGTTCTAAGTTCTAGGCGACTGATGACCTCAGAAGTTAAGTCGCATAGTGCTCAGAGCCAGCCACTTAGTGCACCGATTGGTAACTATACACGTAAACAAATGTAACGTGTGGCGCATAAATAGACAGAGAGACCTGTCCGTTATTGTTTGATCACACGATTGCAGAACAATCAGTTGAATCCGTCACGGGACTGTGCTGACAAAGTGATTTAAAGTGGAATGAGCATACTAAAGTAATCGCAGGTAAGGCACATGACAGACAGATTCATTAGAAGAATCCTCTGGGAGTGTTGTTTACCCACACAGAAGGTGGCATACAAAATCTGTTCGACCATTACCTGAATATTGTTAGTGAGTCTGGTATCCGTACCAGATAGGATTGACAGAGGATATAGAGAAGGTCCAAAGAGGAGCAGCACGTTTCGTCACAGTTCATTTAGTAAGTGGGAAAGCGTCACAGAGACACTCTGCAAACTCAGTGGCAAACGCTGCAAGAAAGACATTCTGCATCACAAAATGGTTTACTGTTACAGGAGGTCGTACATTGCTAGAAGAGTGAACCAATACATTTTTTCTCCCATGTATAACTCGCGAAAATACGATGGAGGTAAAATTACACAGATTCGAGCTTACAGGGAGGTTTACTAGCAATCGCTCTCCCCGCGAACCAATCGTGATTGGAACAAGAAAAGGGAGAGTGACTGGTAAACTCAGTACCCTCCGCCACATACCATAAGGTGGCTTGCGCACTATAGATGTAGTGCTCGGTCGACTGTCTGTCATTAATCTAGGACAAAAAAGAATATGCAGCTCTGTACCGCGTAAGGCCCGGCAATAATTGAGAGATAAGGTATTCACTGTTTATATTGATAAGAACCAAAAACAGAAGTTGCATGTTACAGATCTTCTTAAACCACTAGACTCAGCATTACAATAGCAAGTAGGCTGTTTAGGTTTTTAAATTGGTAACGCCACGTAGCGCTCTATATGAAAATCACTGGCTGTGCTGTGTGCAGTCTGTGGCTGGGTGGCATTGTTGAAATTTGCTATTGTAGTGTTGGGCAGTTGGCTGGTAACAGCGCGTAGCGTTGCGCAGTTGGAGCTGAGCCGCCAGCCAGTGGTGGATGTGGGGAAGTGAGATGGAGGATTTTTGACAGCGGATGATCTGGACGTGTGTCCATCAGAAACAGTACATTTGTAAGAATGGATGTCATGAACTGTTATATATATTATGACTTTTGAACACTATTAGGGTAAATACATTGTTTGTTCTCTATCAAAATCTTTCATTTACTAACTATGCCTATTCCATTATTACACCACAGTCAAGGAGGATGCAGATCTGTCCTGCAATGTCCTTCAGATGAGGTGTCAATCTTCTCGGGTGGTGGTCTGGGTGGTGCAACCTGACCCATCTCATCATGTACTATGGCCTACCGCGAAGCATTCTGCACACATCCACTGCACTGCCCGATCACTTCATCCCACATGAGCGGCAATTTCCCAGATGGATGCATCACATTCTCTCGTGCCAATAATGTGCCCTCCCTCAAACTCACTGATTTGACAGTACAGTTCGCACATACATCTACGATGCATCCTGCGCGTCTGCTCAAGTCACACTAATTGATTACCTTTGGTTTGTAGTGACAAAGAGAGCTGCATGTACATTTTACCAGTAGCTGGTGCTGCACCACGATATCTATGTTGACCTTGAACTCATGGGCTCACATGGTTCAAATGCTAATCATTTCCACAGAACATACAGGGTGTTTCAAAAATGACCGGTATATTTGAAACGGCAATAAAAACTAAACGAGCAGCGATAGAAATACACCGTTTGTTGCAATATGCTTGGGACAACAGTACATTTTCAGGCGGACAAACTTTCGAAATTACAGTAGTTACACTTTTCAACAACAGATGGCGCTGCAAGTGATGTGAAAGATATAGAAGACAACGCAGTCTGTGGGTGCGCCATTCTGTACGTCGTCTTTCTGCTGTAAGCGTGTGCTGTTCACAGCGTGCAAGTGTGCTGTAAACAACATGGTTTATTCCTTAGAACAGAGGATTTTTCTGGTGTTGGAATTCCACCGCCTAGAACACAGTGTTGTTGCAACAAGACGAAGTTTTCAACGGAGGTTTAATGTAACCAAAGGACCGAAAAGCGATACAATAAAGGATCTGTTTGAAAAATTTCAACGGACTGGGAACGTGACGGATGAACATGCTGGAAAGGTAGGGCGACCGCGTACGGCAACCACAGAGGGCAACGCGCAGCTAGTGCAGCAGGTGATCCAACAGCGGCCTCGGGTTTCCGTTCGCCATGTTGCAGCTGCGGTCCAAATGACGCCAACGTCCACATATCGTCTCATGCGCCAGAGTTTACACCTCTATCCACACAAAATTCAAACGCGGCAACCCCTCAGCGCCGCTACCATTGCTGCACGAGAGACATTCGCTAACGATATAGTGCACAGGATTGATGACGGCGATATGCATGTGGGCAGCATTTGGTTTACTGACGAAGCTTATTTTTACCTGGACAGCTTCATCAATAAACAGAACTGGCGCATATGGGGAACCGAAAAGCCCCATGTTGCAGTCCCATCGCCCCTGCATCCTCAAAAAGTACTGGTCTGGTCCGCCATTTCTTCCAAAGGAATCATTGGCCCATTTTTCAGATCCGAAACGATTACTGCATCACGCTATCTGGACATTCTTCGTGAATTTGTGGCGGTACAAACTGCCTTAGACGACACTGCGAACACCTCGTGGTTTATGCAAGATGGTGCCCGGCCACATCGCACGGCCGACGTCTTTAATTTCCAGAATGAATATTTCGATGATCGTGTGATTGCTTTGGGCTATCCGAAACATACAGGAGGCGGCGTGGATTGGCCTCCCTATTCGCCAGACATGAACCCCTGTGACTTCTTTCTGTGGGGACACTTGAAAGACCAGGTGTACCGCCAGAATCCAGAAACAATTGAACAGCTGAAGCAGTACATCTCATCTGCATGTGAAGCCATTCCGCCAGACACGTTGTCAAAGGTTTCGGGGAATTTCATTCAGAGACTACGCCATATTATTGCTACGCATGGTGGATATGTGGAAAATATCGTACTATAGAGTTTCACAGACCGCAGCGCCATCTGTTGTTGAAAATTGTAACTACTGTAATTTCGAAAGTTTGTCTGCCTGAAAATGTACTGTTGTCCCAAGCATATTGCAACAAACGGTGTATTTCTATCGCTGCTCGTTTAGTTTTTATTGCCGTTTCAAATATACCGGTCATTTTTGAAACACCCTGTACTAATGTACATGTCTTGTAAATATGAAAGTCCCATTTATAGTGCCTTCAGTAGTTTGAATCTTTTATTTAGCTGGCAGTAGTGGCGCTCGCTGTATTGCAGTAGTTCGAGTAACGAAGATTTTTGTGAGGTAAATGATTTGTGAAAGGTATAGGTTAATGTTAGTCAGGGCCATTCTTTTGTAGGGATTATTGAAAGTCAGATTCCGTTGCGCTAAAAATATTGTGTGTCTCAGTTTAGTGTTGATCAGAATAGGTAATGAGCGAAATGTCTGAGTACGTTCAGTTCTGCTCAGCTGTTTGAAAATCAAATAACGTAAGGGATTTACCAGCACAGTAATTCACCAATTTTTCTAAGGGGACGTTTCACAATCACTAACAGGCTCTACAGTTGAAGGCGCCTGAAAGCTGACTGATTTTACCTGTCTTCGCTCTAATGTCTTTGGTGCTGTACTCTCGTCGGAAAAGGAAGTGTAAGAGGTGAAGAAGCATGGTCTCCACTGCGTGATTAAGAGTTCGGTTGTCAGTCCATCGACTGCTGAGAAATATATGAATGGAGGGATGGAAGACGCGTTACTAGACCGGTTATTCAAAGCCACAAACTTCGCTGGTCAGCCATGCTGTTGGTATCTTAAGCTGTGAGAAACTCATCCGTGAGGCCAGCTCTATTATCACCTGCACCAACACTGCATCTTAAGAAGTCCTGTAACTGCAGTATATATATTCCCTTGGGCTGCAGCGGTAACCCGTTTGTCCAAAAGTTTCGAGACTGGATTGATAAAAAAAATAGGGAAAAGTTAAAATATTGGTTTTAATATTGGCAATACCAAGTTCGGCGGGAGGCAATACGACCACGTGACTGTTAGAAAAATCCACGTTTGGGATGTTGCTCAGCTCACTCTTCACATTCGCGCCTTCTTCGGTCTTGGCGAACCATCAGAGAAACATTCTGCACCTCGCCCTTTTGTGGTAGGTTCGTACCGGTAACACCAAGTCTAACCATCGGTGATTGTATCCGGAAAATAAATGTTCGCCATTTACATTTTAATCAAGTGGCGAGAGGCATCCACACGTCATTGTTTTTATTTCGGAATAAAAGGGTGCTGTACAAATTCTGGACACACTTTTATATTCTTCAAAATATTTCTGAAAATGTCTCGAATATTCCATTTAGAGATGTTGCTACGACGCGATCTATGAAGCAACAATACTGAGACGGTACGCCTACACGTCCACTACTTAACACCGCCTGCTTATAACTGAATGTTCGAATGTACATCTGATCTGTTGCTTGCTGTTGTTAGTTCAAGCCGCCACCGTAGTTACTGCGCTGACGCCACTTTTACGCCAGGAATAAAACCATCTTCGGAATTTTTTTGGAAGGATGGCGAAGTAAAGGTTACACCTGCAACTGTGATGTTACCTCCCATAGTGAGGACCCCACCTTCACCGACCTCGTTTGTATTCGATTACCAGTTGCCTCCACGCGAATATGCGGCGACATCCATCCTGAAAACTGAAGAGTGACATTCATTCACGGTCCATACATATGACGACTCACCTCTTCTCTTTCCATTTTGCTCTTTTCCCTATTATACTGAATTGCGCTGCATGAGGTCTGTCCGTAAGCACTCTTTGACTTTTGGATCGTCTAATAACTTTGATGATGAAGTGTAGGAGGAATTCCAGAACTTTGTCTACAAAATTTTTCTACGTTTATCTTTTACTTATTGTGCATGGCATCCTTCGAAATACTCTCCTCCACAGCTGATACACCGCTCCCAATGCCGTTTCCACTTCCGGAAGTTCTCTTGATACGCCTCTTGCTGGATCGTGCGAAGCGCCGTCTGCTAATTTTCTATTATCTCGTCTATCGTTGCAGATGTTCATCCTTTCAATGGGATTTTCAACTTTGGAAATAAAAGAAGTTCGCAGGGACCAGGTCTGGAGGGTATGGAGAATGGCTCACAGTGATTTCGTTTCTTGTGCAGTAGTCACCTACCAACAGGGATGAATGTGCAGGTGTGTTATCGTGATGCAAGAGCCATGAATTGTCTCGCCACATTTCAGGCTGTTTCAAATGGTTCAAATGGCTCTGATTACTATGGGGCTTAACACCTGAGGTCATCCGTCATCTAGAACTTAGAACTACTTAAAGCTAACTAACATAAGGACAGCACACACATCCATGCCCGAGGTAGGATTCGAACCCGCGACCGTAGCGGTCGCGCGGTTCCAGAGGCTGTTTCCTTCTCACATTTTCTCGCAGGCATCGCAACACGTCCCGATGACATCATCGATTAACGTATTGTACCTGTGCCACGAATTCGTGATGAACTTATCCTTGAAAGTCAAAGGAAACTATGAGCATGGCTTTGACATTTTACCTGACGAGCTGGAGACCCTTTCCCGACCTATAGTGAAGATTGAACCTTGGTGTCAACATCATAACCGTAGACCCATGTCTCATCACCAGTTATGATTCTCATAAGGAACATCTTATTTGTGGGATCCAATAGCGCTTCAATATTGCGAGGCGAAGGTCTTTCTAGTCTTCGTTGATGAGCCGTGGTACGAAGTTGGCGGCAACATGATGCATTCCAAGATGCTGTGTCAGAATATCATGACACGATCCATCTGAAATTTTACAGTGTTCTGCAGTCTTTCGGACAGTCAGTCTTCGATTGGCATGCACAATTTCGTTGACGTACCTAACATGAGCGTCGTCGGTAGACGCCGAAGGGCGTCCTGAACGAGGGTCATGTTTAACATCCTTCCGCCCATTTTTAAACCGTGTGAAGCATTCGTAACACCGAGTACGGCTTAAGCATTCATAATTTGGTGTGTCTCTGTAAAAACTGTATTGAGTTTCACGCAAAATTTAATGCAGACGCGTTGCCCCTTGTGCTAATATAGACATTAATAAAAGGTACATAAATAAAGAGATTAATTTTTTTACCAAAAATCAATTATTTTCAATTAATGCCCGAATTTTGCATTTTTATAGTTTCTCTCCTTTGAGTCTGTTTTAACGTGAACTTACTTCCATGTTGTTGCGATTAACACACTTCGGTGTAAATACTTCTTCTTCTTCCGGCACAAAACTTATCATTCTTGACTGTGAATATAACGTATTTTTCATTTATCGGACTTATTCTTCAGATAGAGGCGGCACTCGTGGCATGACGTTTACGTATTGCGCTGAAGATAACTGAATAGCTCCTTGGTTTTGTTCCAATAATAATTGTAATTGACAACACAAATGGCTACCACACACATCTTACAGAAATACGTCTTCTCCACTCGAGAACTACAGACAGAGTCCCTCTATTAATTGACAAAAAATTAAACGAGGTTTCCCTCATTTGTTACCATCTTCCGTCATAGTAAAATACATCTTTTGCGGACGCTTACAGCGGTGGCGCTAATGTTTTTGTCAGTGCTTTTCTTACGTACCAATACACCCTCTAAATTTGCTATCTCGAATTTCGCAAACTGTGGGATACAACTTTCTACTCATTACACCATTGGCGCGAAATTACGAATGTCCCAGTATTCCTTGAACAGACCTCGTATCGTGTACTGGCCGCGCGCGCGCAGTGCTCGCTCGTGTGTGTCGCGCAGCTGTCCTGCAGGGCTGCCTGGTGCAGGGGGGCGGCCAGTGAGCTGAGTCGGTTTCCCTGCAGGAGGGTGAGGATGAGGCGGACCGCATGGGCTCGTCGGCGTCGCGCTGCTGCGGCGGCTCCGGGGACGCCGCCACCAACGACGGCTCCGTGCTGGACCGCGTCATCTCGCAGGCGTCCGGCTGCGACGGCTGCCTCCTCTACCGGCTCGCCGACTACAAGAAGGGCGGGGAGCTCGTCGACGCCTACAACGTGGGCGGCCAGGCCGAGGTGCGTAGCCGCTGACTATACAGAGGGACGCTCTAGGACGTGTCGCACAGAACACATCACAACCCACTTATGTAGCAACATCTTTAAACCCGAATTAAAAAAAGAAAAAAAAAACCTTTAAAACAAATATTACATTTGTAATTTATTAAGGTTTCCCTCAGAGTTGCATACAATGTTTTTTAGTGACCTGTTTTAAACATTTTCGTTCATTCCGAAACCATTACCTATATTGGAAGGTACAATTTTACCAAAGAACCATGAAATACAAAATTTTCATACATTTTGTGTGCACAGACCACAGTACTACAATAAACCTTTCATGACATGCCTCCATTTTTAATGTTTGTAAGTAATAAATCATTTGTTTTTACATCAGATCCATATAACAAATGTTATCTGACTGTATTATGACGTCTTGGTACAAAATTCGATAGGCACCTTTAGTTATTTATACATAGAACACTGACAAGTGCCTTTAGTTGTTTATTATGTGTTCAGGTGCTCTGTCTCGCGTGAGATCATTATGTTACAACTAAATACATAGATACTGTATCAGTGAAGATCTTAGATTCCCAAAAAATGCGAAAGTGAAAAAAGTTCACGTAAAGAAGAAAAACCGTTTGTTAAATTGAAATGTTATGGCCATATTACGGTTAACTTAGTGTATGCTTTCCCTAAGCAGTACAAAATAGCATTTCTAACAGCAGACCAATTAATATTTAAACCAAGCAATCCGTCGTCAGGCCACGAGTAGCCTATCGGGACCATCCGACCGCTGTGTCATCCTCAGAGTAGGATGCGGATAGGAGGGGCGTGGGGCCAGCACACCGCTCTCCCGGTCGTTTCGATGGTATTCTTGACCGAAGCCGCTACTATTCGGTCGAGTAGCTACTCAATTGGCATCACTAGGCTGAGTGCACCCCTAAAAATGGCAACAGCGCATGGCGGCCTGGATGGTCCCCATCCAAGTGCCGACCACGCCCGACAGCGCTTAACTTCGGTGACCTCACGGGAACCGGTGTAACCACTGCGGCAAGGCCGTTGCCTGACATTTAAACTAAGACATAAAATTTTAAAACTTGAAAATAATTATAATGAATCCGAAGTGTAGAGCCTACAATGTTGAACATGTGATAGTTTTTATATAGACTAAACTGGTCGAAATTTTATAACTATATGCAAGGAACATATCAGTCAAATAATATAGACTGCTTTCGGTCATAACCTGCGAAACACAAAACATTCAGCATGTAGTACTGAAAATACTATGAAAATTTTACGCGTGGCACCTAAAGGAATAAAGTTAGACATAGTTGAAGAATGGGAAACATATAAACGGGAGATAAACGAGCCGGGCGACCGATGAACGGGCAGTCCAAATTTTAAAAAAATTCTTCTCTTTTTAAAAATGATTCCTGATTCATTAAAGCAGCTGGGTGATGACAGCTCAGTAATTTATAAAATAATTCGACAATATCTGTGACCTTTTTCGAAACATTATCTGTGTATTTAGTTGTAACATTATGACCTCTGGAGAGACAAAGCATATGAACACAAAATAAACAACTGAAGGCTCCTGTCAAACTTTTATGTACAAGAAACTGGAGACCCATATCGAATTTTGAATGTACTAAGACAATTTTAATGCAGACAAATAATATTTCCCATAACTATCTGATGTACACTCATGTTCAGAAAAAACAAAACACCTTGAACGACTAGAGATGGGACGTTCATATTCACGGGACAACTACATTAATATATTTTGCAGGAATGATTAGCATTTGAATCATTTCAGTCCGCGGGTTCAAGGTAAACATCGATATCGTGGGGCAATACCACCTACTGGTAAAATGTGCATGCGGCTCTCGTTGTGGCTGAAAACTGAAGGTAATGGATCAGTGGGATGCAGACGTGGAGGATGCTCCCAGACGTATGCGCGAATCGTACCGCCAAATCAGTGAGTTTGAAAGAAGGCACATTATTGACATAAGAGTATGTCATGCATCCATCCGGGAAATTGGTGCTCGTGTGGGACGAAGTGAATTGGCAGAGTACGGGTGTGCGCAGAATGGTTCACGGAAGGCTGTAGAATACGATAAAATGGGGCAGTTCACACCACCCAGACCACCCCTCAAGAAGATCGACACCTCATCCGAATGGCATTTCAGGACAGATCTCCGTCCTCTTCGACCCTGGCGCAACAGTGGAACAGTGTAATTCATCGTTCACTATCAGGAGTGACAGTCCGTCGCCGGTTATTACGGCATGGGTTACGTGCGCGTCGTCCACTTCTCCACCTATCTTTGCTAGATGCTAGAAGGCAATGGTGTATGGAAGACGTCACTGGGGACAGGAATGGCATCATATAGTGTTTTCGGACAAATCCAGCTTCTAAATTTGTTCGCCGCAGACAGGGGGAGCGGCATGACAATGACTGCTTTCGCACAAGACATACAGCGTCAGCTCAAGGCCTTATGGTGCGTGTCCATGGCACTGTAACCAATGTGACTTACGTGGGTGACATATTGCGATCTACAGTAATACCCTTTCTCTGTACAATACTCCAGACGCCATTTTTCTGCAAGACAATGCACGACCACGTGCCTTCTTTGTGACACAGGATGTCAGCCTTTAGCCCGGTCCGGGTGCAATCCGTTACCCAATGCCAGCCACCACAGATGAACTTTGGAACCAGGTGAATGCAGCATGGATGGTTATACCACAAGACGCCGTTCGTGCCTTATAGCCTTCGATGCCAGGCATGGAACAAATTATGAGGGTCCATGGCGGACCCTTTGTCTATTAGGCAACAGGATACGTGCTGAATCTATGTGACTAAAACGCTAATCATTTCTGCAGAACATATTAATGTACATGTCCTGTGAATATAAACGTCCTATCTCTAGTCGTTCAAGGTCTTCTGTTTTTTTTTCTGAAAATGATTGTAAAAACAAATATCTTACAGTCAAACATTACAAATGCAAGTATGTCATAAAATATTTATTGCAGTACTGTAATCTGTGCATACAAAACATTTGAAAATTTTGTATTTCTTGTTTCGTTAATAACTTATACCTTTTAATGGAGGTAGGTGGTTTGAGAATGAACGAAAATGTTCGAAACTAGTCACTAATAAATATGTTTTATTAAACTCTGCTGGAAACCTTAATTAATAAATTACGAATTTATTGAGTTTCTGATCCTGATACTAACACAATGTGGGAAATACACAATTAGTACAGTAAAAATTGACAAAGCAACAATGACACTCGAGAAAGATAAGTATAAAGGTTCAAGGATGTGTGAACTAAAAAGTAATAGTTGCAACTCCAGATATATTAGAATGACTGCTAGACACTTTAATAAAGGAACAAAAAAATGGTTCAAATGGCTCTGAGCTCTATGGGACTTAACATCTTAGGTCATCAGTCCCCTAGAACGTAGAACTACTTAAACCTAACTAACCTAAGGACATCACACCACACCCAGCCATCACGAGGCAGAGAAAATCCCTGACCCCGCCGGGAATCGAACCCGGGAACCCGGGCGTGGGAAGCGAGAACGCTACCGCACGACCACGAGATGCGGGCAATAAAGGAACACATAAGAACATTGCAGAGTGAATGTACCCAAATCACATGCATGATACTGCATAAGGAATTCGCGTACAGGAATAAATCGCACGTACCGAGCGAGGTGGCGCAGTGGTTAGACACTGGACTCGCATTCGGGAGGACGACGGTTCAATCCCGCGTCCGGCCATCCTGATTTAGGTTTTCCGTGATTTCCCTAAATCACTCCAGGCAAATGCCGGGATGGTTCCTCTGAAAGGGCACGGCCGACTTCCTTCCCCATCCTTCCCTAATTCGATGAGACCGATGACCACGCTGTCTGGTCTCCTTCCACAAACAACCAACCAACAACCAATAAATCGCACATGCCAGTCCTACCGTATAACAGAAGAAAGGACATGGTCACCCTCAAGAAGATAGTTTCATACAGATGGTCATAAAGTAAACAGAAACTATGTCTTCAAAAGTCATGGTTTGCTGCAAGAGAAATATATGCTTTCTTCATTGAAACATCACTAGTTTTGGTCAAACAGTAGACCATCCCCCGGCATTAATAACATTCTGACTGAGGAGGGTCTGTTGTTTGAGCAAAACTGGCAGTGTTTTAATAAGGAAGGGAGCATCCAATCTCCCTGCCGAGTGGAGAATTCCTTTCAGTCGCTATTCTCTACTGTTCCCACGATCTTTCAGTTAACGTACCAGCAGGGTGAAGTGCGGTATACAGTAAGGTTTTCAGCATAATGACCAAATCCAGAGAACAGCAAGGTTGTGACATTCAGCTAACTGAAAACTTATCCAAAAAGTTCGGCTCCAAAGGTGCTTACTGTCGAACCAGTGGACACACAATGATAGGAGACGCAAAAGTATGTCCTCAGTCTACATGCTTCTTTTTTGTAAATTTGTGAATGTTAAGGTAATCTAAAAATAATTCTATGGAACAGTACATTTCTCAAAACAAAATACTGGTAGTCAAGCAAAAAATAATATCTTTTACTGCTCCGCATACAGCAGCAGATACCCAACACTATTAGGTGAACTATGTTTGATTGAAGCCAACAACATAAATTCAGTTGTAAAAGATAAGGCGTAGTTCTTCTTATGAGCAAGATAAATGAAAAACAGATAATGTTGTTCTAGAAAGAAATTCGTCGATGGAAGAAGTTTTTCACCAATAAATCTGCCACGGTTTTAAACTATAGTTTATTAACAGTTAAAATCCTGATGAAATTTGAGAAAATCTCTCCTTTCAAAATGGGCAACTTTTTGGACCATACAAAGCTTCTTTAGATCTCTCTGTACATTGTTTACATGATTCCGTTAGTAAATGACCATGCTATGGCTCGGTAATTGGTCTAAACTTTTCTTCGATGGCCACAGAACGCTCTCGATTTAACACCAAATAATTAGTATTATTCGATTTTGTACTTGGCCTGAGCAGTTACAACAAAAATGAAATTACGGAATTTAAAAATGCAAAGCAGCCAGTTTATTATTTTTATTTCAGCCATGTTTTAACACCATTCACATTTAAAATTAAGACTTGTTTCGGAGTTTTACTAGTTTTGTGCTGTAATTTCATTGTCAACCTCTTGTATTTCACTTACTTTTGTTTTATATGTATTTGCTGGGTAGCAAATCATAGCATCTGGTAATGTTGCTGATGAAAGGTAAATGATACACAAAAGAAAAAAAAATCAAGGACGTTAAGGTGGGGTATCAAGCAATTTGGATGTTTCTTATTTATTCCCACCTCTCATACCCTTATCATCCCATATTTTCTTGTTCTCAACGATCTTCTTTAATGGTACCGAAAGCTATTTCTTGGGAATCTAGCGTACTTATGATAACAGCTTTGACTCACAATGCCGGTAGACTGCCTGCACAGTCCGTTGCCTGCGGCTACTGTGTTTCGGCTCTACCACTGGACGGATGATGGACGAGAGCGCGACTCGTTGCAGGTGGAGAAGCTGATCCGAGAGCAGTTCGGCGTGCTGATGTACGGCGAGGGCCGCGGCCAGGTCATCAACAGGGCCGAGTACCTGCGCTGGAAGTTCCGCGACCAGAAGGAGGTCAGTCACCTCTCTGTACATCGCGTTCCAGCGGCGCAAAAGGCGATAGCTTAAGCTGAAAGTTTTTGAAAACCATTCTGTATAGTTGAGCTCGCAAACCGGGCAATGCTCTGCAATTGCAAAACATATATCGCAATTGGCTATAACTCTGAACCGCCTTCTATCCCCTCTCTCTGCCCTCCTCCTCTCCCTCCCTTTGTCCATCTCTTCCACCTCCTCATTCTCAACGTTATCCATCTGTACATTACATATACATTTATGTATTATATACGAGGTGTTCAAAAAGTCTCTCCGCAGTGCCGGATGATTGTTAGCCGCACGTGGCGTATGATTGTTCGCCTGCCTGGGTTACTTCCCTTCAAGTGGACTCTCCCAACATTCCACTGTTTCGTTTATCTCAGCCAGCGTAAGTAATATCATTGGTGTGTGTCTTACGTGTTGACGTGAACATTCAAGTTTAGTTCCTTTGTTCGTTTGTTTCGTTTTTGTCAGTGTTAAAACGCTAACCATCGAAGAACGTGTATTTTTAGTCGAACAAAGGTTCAAAGCTGGCTGTAAATACACAGATTCAGTTAATATATTTAATTCAGTTTTCCCGGAGACAACACTCCCACATCGCGATACTGTGCGAGATTTGATTAACAAATTTCGAAGTACGGGTTCAGTGACATGTGCACCGAGAAGTGGTCGTCCTAGCGTTTTGTCTGAGGATAAACAAGTCGATATTTCCGATAAAATGTCCACGAGTCCGATCAAGTCAGTAAGAAAACTCGCCCAGGAAATCGATGCTAGTGTCGGAACGCTCACACAGCTGTAAGGAAAAATTTAAAACTTTTTCCCATACAAAGTGACAGTCGTGCAAGAACTGAAAAACACTGATCATGGCAGGAAACTGCATTATTGTCGATGGTTCAAAAATTTCGTTCAAAAAAATGGAAGGAATATTCTTAATGAAATGTTTTTCACTGATGAGACGTGGTTTCATTTAGCCGGGTACATGAACTCGCAAATTCTCGTATGTGGTGTACTGTAAATCCATTGTGTATTCGTGAGGAACCACTTCATTCTGTGAAAACAGGAGTTTGGACTGCAGTTTCTAGACGTCGGATTGTGGGTCCCATATTTTTCAACGAAACAATAAATGCACATCGATACTGCAGAGAGTTTCATTTTGGTGTATTCACTGCGGCATACGGAACGCGCGGCTAACAATCATACGGCACTGCGGAGAGACTTTTTCAACACCCCGTACAATAAACATATGTAGCCCATGTCACGCAGAATCTTCTTCAGAGTATTGAGTAAAATTTGATGTAAATTGGTCAGGCATTTTCTGAGATATACGTTAAAAATGTATCCTCTCTATAGTAAACATATATTTATATATATGGTATACGTTAAAACAGTATATGGCCTATGCCATTCCGTGTGTCCATTACAGTAGAGTATCTCTCCCTCAAGTCCTTTGCTGAAATTAAAAATTTAATTGTAAAGCTATTCTGTTCAGGAAGTGGTCGTGTTGGTCTCCGGGCAGACACCTGGACTCTAGCATTGGACCTCCCCAGTTCTGTCCTAGATAGGGCTGGGGATTTCTTCTCTTTCCACTCCCTCCAGGACGTCCCCAGGTCCAATGAGGCTGCTATCAAAACGTGTACCTGTGGGACATATACCGTGGACAGGAGGTGGCCGTGGCGAGCGCACGCTGGCACCCTCACTTTCCACCCGCCACTTTCTCCTTCGTAGAGCCGCAGCAGTTAGAAAGGCTTTTCTCTACTTGCAGCCAGACCACTTTCCAGTCATATTTACCTTTACCAAGTAAAGTGGCCTCCACGTCTTTCTTATGACAATTGACGTTTATTGAAAATCATGTAGGTGACTCGGACTTACTACTTTTACCAGTCTGTTAGTCAATGAAGCAAAGTCTGGTACCGCGCGCCGTGGAATTTGAATCCGCGCCAGACGTCATGGACGTCGAAGACCCATAGAGGTCTCTTTACCATCGCGCCTTAAGCTGTGGCGGCGCACGGCTCCTGGCCTGCTTTTAGTGTGGGGGCGCCAAAGTGGAACACGTGGTCCCAGCAGCCAATAGCGGCGCCCCCGATAGCGTACTTAAGCGCCTGCCTCTCGCTCAGCCAGTTCCCCTACCCTCCATCTCTACACCCTTCATCTCCTTTCCCAAGGTGGCTTCCATCAACTCCCCCTCCCGGATGATGCCCTGTCTCCCTCCATTTATCCCTCCCATCAACTCTGATCCCCACCCCCCTCCTTTCCTCCGCCCTCTCCCTGGGCTCCCTTTCCCCCCTTCCATCCTGTTTTCTCCCTACCAAACCTCTCCCTACCTCCCTTCTCCCCCCCCCCCCGAGCCCTTTTGTATTCCCCTCCTCTGCCTTCCCCACTCCCTGTCGCATCTGCCCAGCACCCCCCACCCCTCTTATGGGTCCTCATCCTCCATCGGCTCCTTTCCCGCCTCCCCCCCCCCTTCGCTTTTCCTCCCCCCTTTTTTATTTTCCCATCATCTGTCCAGTTTTCCCCCCACGTGCTCTCGGCTGTGGTATGTCACATTTGCCAACTTTTTAGTGCAGTGTTTCAGTGACTGTTCAGTGTTGTTCGTCTTTCTCGTGTTGCGAACAGAAACCATGCTGTCGCTAGGTGTGAATTTTATATCTTTTGTGAACAGAAATCAGACTGTCGCCATGTTTTTTAATTGTCTGTCTATTGTTTTACCTGTCTGCTTCGTATGTATTTTATCCTCCCTCTGTTCTTTGTTTTAAGTTCCACGATTTGTTTTTCGCCATGTTACTCTTAAGTCTCCGATTTTATCGCCTGTTTTTATTATTTATTCTCTTCATCTTTTTAACAAAGTCTGTAGGCTGAAGAGCGGTATACTAAGCTGCTGCCAGCCCGCCCCCTTCGGGGGGGAATTGAAATTCAATAAAGAAAAAAAAAAAGCTCATCCAGTCAGTCTAATCTCGCTTACGTTGGTTTACACCTCGCTTTGCGCTAGGCTGCTTACTTCCTGGTTCGTGTACGAGTTTGTTTCCTTGTGACTGTTGTTCGGTCTTGTATTCGTTCCGTCCTACGTTCGTCGTGTCCGTCCTCTTCCGTTGTATTGTCGTTCGCGGGCCTCTCCGCGGGTCCGGTCGCGAATTCCGTCATTGCTACCCCGCGACCGTCCTGGTCGCAGTAACATCACAAACGAATCTTATCACACGAAAAGAAATCACCTGCCACTCTCACTGGTCTCACTTTGTTCACCTCATTGCACAGCAGTCTTCAGAAAATGCGTGTACCTGACAGTTGGTGTTTGCTCGTAGTACCAAAGAGCCTCATAACGAAAATATAGAACCCAAATGTAATTTGATGGTAACTTAGGTAGATTACAATAAACTGTTGTTCTTTTCACAAACGTGAACCAGTATCTTAAAATTATTGAATTTCTTCGGACTTTTTTTTATCCAGGAGGATGTGTATTCCCTCAGCAGTTCTCCAGTTACTTAGGAATAGTACAACAGCGATTAGTTAACAGAAGGAGTTGGCTTAACGCCACCACAACGCACTGCACTAATCAAATGGAAGAGAGAAATTCTTTAAAGCACCAAACGTTATTAATATTCTACATTATTTTCATTCTTCACGTCTACATATTTGCAGCCCTTTGCCGCTTGGAGGCTCCGAACTGTTGTAGCGTGTAACATGGCGGTGTGTAACGTAGTTATGTGTCGATGGTTGAGAAACAGTGTGTTATAATCCAGTTTCCACACGTTAAGCACTCTCTGCTTCAGCATGACAATGCCACACCACACGCGAGCGCTGCGACGTCTGCAACTAGCCGCCACCTAGCGTTCACTGTCATCGATCATTCTCTACAGAGTCCCGACTTGGCCACATCCGATTAAAGAAACCTTTCGAAGACTCCACTTTGGTAGTGATGAATTGGTGCAAGCAGTGGTGAGGTTGTCGCTCTGTCAAGAAAGACAAACATT
This sequence comes from Schistocerca cancellata, assembly GCF_023864275.1. Classification (NCBI taxonomy): domain Eukaryota; kingdom Metazoa; phylum Arthropoda; class Insecta; order Orthoptera; family Acrididae; genus Schistocerca; species Schistocerca cancellata. The sequence goes on along the minus strand of NC_064626.1, from coordinate 514,034,574 downwards.
CTCTATTGACGCTATCAACAAACTGTTCACTCCTTGGGAGAAGTGTTCGTCGCTAGGGTGACTACATGATACGATATTGCACTGCCTCTCTTGTTAAGAAGTACGATGCAGTGGTTGTAGATACATGGTTGACGACATATGCATGGTTGGGTCTGGCCCAGAGCCGTGCTCGGATAGCCTCACGGTAAGGCGACGGCTTGCGATAAACTGGAAATCCGGGCTCCAGTCCCGGTCCGGCACAAATTTTCACTCTCGTCATTCAATTATACGCCTCATGCTTGTCCATATTTGCAGCTGCGAATATATTGTATGTATTCCAGGCTAACTATGTGGAGAAATAAATATGTAGAGATGAAGAATAAAGACGTATAATGTTAATAATGTTTGCTTTATTTAATAAGCTTTAGGAATTTTCACATAAAAATTCGGAGGAATTACTTTTCAGCACGCAGTCGTAAATTGATTGAGGCTGATACAATGCTCGGATGGTCTAATCTGTGAAAGCAACCTCTCTCGAAAAGTCGAAGATCTAATTTTGAATCATGTGACTAGCAAAAAACTTTAATGGTCCCATTGTAATAACTTTTATCATAGCTATCAGTACAAAGACTGATCTGATGCAGTTGTTCACGCAAGTCTAACCTACATATATCTGCGTAACTACTATACCACTACTTCATCACATTTCAAAAGCTTAAATTCTTCTCTTGTCTGTAATTTTTCTTCTACACATTTGGCTCATAGAAGGCTATCTCCCAAATAAACACTTTCAGGGAAGACTAACACTTAAATTTATATTTATTATACATGTTTCTCTTTTGCACGAATGCTGGTTTGTTAAATTCTATTCATAGTAGACGGTTTGATGAAGTGTATTAACCTGCAGAACTCCGGAATAACACCGTGACCCAGTTTCTTAAGACAAAGCTTAAACAATTCAAAACTTTGGTCTGATGTCTTGGTTTGGCCAACTTGTGGGGAGGAGCCTCTCTTATGATAGAGGAGCTAATGCTACGTAAGGTAGGTGTATGCAAGATCTCCTGTGAGCGCGAGCTTTAATAGGCCAGTCGATAAAGACGGTCACAATAATTAAAGAAAGTGGTCTAGCCCAGTTTCAAAAAGAGATGAACGCTAACTTTTGGAAAAGTGTTTCTGGAAAGGTGAAGTTCGTAGACTGTTCGTGTCTCGAGAGGGGAAGTGTATCGCGAGAGGAGTGAAAGAAACACTGAACAGCCGTCGGAGGAAAACATGTAGCCCCACACGGCATTGACCAGAGTAGTGTTCAAATACAGCGGTATGAAAAGGCCAAGCGACATATGCAGTGGCCGAGCTCACCATTCAAATAAACCCCAAGTGGACTCTTCTCTTCCATAAGAGCTCATCAATTTCTACTACACTTCCAAGAGTAGGACGGTATCGGTACACGTGCTGTGTGAGTCTATCGGAACTTATTGTAGCTAATTACTTGTTTCAGGGACAATTACGATTTAATACAGGAGATTACTGATTTCGGTCGCTGTCGGCCACTTCAGATTATTTTCAGGTTATTCTTAATGTAGTTGTCAATTTCGGCACTATATATGAACGCCTCACCATTACGAAATACTTTTTTTTTTTTAAATGTTGAGACAACCATACACAACGACAAAGTTTACGCGTTACACAGTAACTAGGCCGAGGTGGTCTGAAGACGGCTGACGATGGTCGAAACTGCATATTTAAGAGTTATTAGCACTTGTTCAACTCATCTACTGCAAGCTCTTTGCTTGGTGGATTGGACTAAAAGATCGAAATGTCCAGCGAACATGGGCTGTGTAAAGCATACTTTAAGAGCTATAAGAACATGTTCATTGTGCTCATGACATGAATGAAAAATATAACACATTCATGAACAATGTCAGTACCATGTTTGAAAACTGTTTTCCTCTAAAAGTTACTCAAATTAAACAGAAGTCTATAATAAAACCATGGATTACACAAGGAATAAAGATTTCCTGTAAGACAAAAAGGAAAATGTATCTGTCGACCAAGAATAGCTCCAACGCTGATGATTTAGCTAAATACATGGAATACTGTAAAATATTTTAAAAATGTAATTCAGACATCTAAACAAATGCACTACGAGAAGAAGATAGCAATGTCAGGGAACAAAATAAAAACAATATGGGATATAGTGAAAGAGGAGACTGGTAGAACCAGAAAGGAACAGGTGCAAATAGCATTAAGGGTAGATGGCACATTAGTAACCGATGGGCATAGTGTGACAAATCTATTTAACAAGTACTTTATATCCGTTACTGATAGAATGGGATTGTCAGGATCAGTAAATAATGCCCTTGAATATCTAAAACTAGCCTTAACAAATAGCTTCAGGTATATGAAAATGTCACCCACTTCGCCAAAAGAAATAACTTCCATAATAAAATCTTTAAAAACAAAGCATTCTAATGGTTATGATGAAATATGAACAAAGTTAATTAAGGCATGTTCTTGTGAGTTTAGTACGATTCTAAGTTACTTGTGTAACCAGTCAGTTATAACTGGGACATTTCCTGACTGGCTAAAATATGCAGTTGTTAAGCCTCTATTCAAGAAAGGGGATAAAGAGATACCATCAAACTACAGACTGATTTCACTTTTGCCAGCATTCTCAAAAATTTTAGAAAAGTAATGTACAGGCAGCTTCTCAACCATCTGACCATCTGATAACATATGATCAAGAACACAGTTCAGATGAAGGATTCTAATATCGAGAAGGCTATTTACACCTACAGTGAATATGTACTTATTCATTAAATAACAAATTACAAGCAGCAGGTATTTTCTGTGATTTGTCAAAGGCATTTGATTGTGTGAACCACAACATCCTTTTAAATAAATTAGAATTCTATGGTGTCACGGGCGGTGCTGCAAAATGGTTCAAGTCATATCTCGCTAACAGGAAACAAAGGGTGTCAGTGCAAGGGACTAGTAAATTAAGTGATCAGTCATCACAGAATGGGAAGAAATTACATGTGGTGTCCCACAAGAATCCATCTTAGGGCCACTGCTTTTTCTTGTGTACATTAATGAGCTCTCATCAGTTACACTGCCAGAAGCAGAGTTCGTTTTGTTTGTAGATGACACAAGTATTGCTATAAATAGTATGTCGAGTGTAGTTATAGAAAGATCTGCTAATGATATTTTCATGGATATTAATAAATGGTTTAAAGCCAACTCACTGACATTAAACTTCGAAAAGACTCACTGTATTCAATTCAGAACCTGTAAGAGGTTTCCACCCAGCATATGCATAAAGTATGAAGAAGAACAGATAGAAGAGGTTGACAGTTTTAAATTCCTGGGATTACAACTTGATAATAAAGTCAGCTGGGAGGAGCACACCACAGAACTGCAGAAACACCTTAACAAATCTGTATTTGCAATTCGAGTGTTGGCTGACATAGGCGACGTAAAAATGAAAAAGCTTGCATACTTTGCCTACTTTCATTCCATAATGTCATATGGTATAACAATTTGGGGTAACTCTTCAAGTCAAACAAAAGTTTTCAGAGTCCAAAAGCGTGTAATGGGTATTATTTGTGGAGCAAATTCACGGACGTCCTGTAGACACCTCTTCAAAGAACTGGGTATACTAACTACTGCCTCTCAGTATATTTACTCCTTAATGAAATGTGTCCTAAATAATATATCTCTTTTCCAACAAACAGCTCAGTTCACTCATACAATACCGGGAACAAAAATGATCTGCACAAGGACTTAAAAGCACTTACTTTAGTGCAAAAAGGGGTCCACTACTCAGGAACACTCGTCTTCAATAATTTGCCAGCAAACATAAAAAATTGAGTTACAAATAAAGATCAGTTTAAAAGGAGCCTGAAAGACTTACTAGTGGCCTACTCCTTCTACTCAATTGACGAATTTTTTAATAGAAACAAATGATGTATTGTATATTTTCATACTATTAGTATTGTTATTTCAGCTTTCAACATCCACGAGGATTTCCTCAGCACGGATCTATGGAACGAGAAACTAATCTAATCTAATCGGAAATTCACAATAACGAAGATGAACAAATGCTCATAGCTCTAAAGGAATTCACTTTAGAGCATTTTTACTGGTAATTTTTTTCTTGTTTTCGTTCACACTACTACTAGTTCTGTATATGAAATCACAACTGTAACTGAAATAATCTGGTACAGCTTACCAGCAGTTGCTGCATGTCTTCACAGGCATAATTTCTGCCCTTACAGCAGCGACTTGCCCTGTACCCTGTACACACTAACCGCATTTTTGGTGAGAGGGTACGGGAGGACTTTCCTGGTAGTCTCGTTTTCTGCGTTATAGGACGAATGTACTGCACTCTTGGTGGTATGCAAGTCAAACGGTAAAACAAAACTCTGCTCACGTTATTGCAATAAAAATGGTGGAAGCGACAATGTTACAGTGTGGACAACGTTTCCGCGGAATTCTCTACCAACATTAATACACGTGCGATGTAGCAAACCTGAACAGCCGGATGCAGATTAGCATCTTTCGCGATAATTTGCATCTGTGGACGTGTATACCGGTATCTGCAGGTGTGACAAGTAGTAATATGAATGTTCTTGGCACACACTATCGATACCGCGATTAGAACCATCCCACGATCACAAATGGAACCTCTTATTACTTCTTTTTCGTCGTAATGTAGATAATTCCTCTGGGTTAGCCTAAGAAAGTATCTCTGCCAGGAGTCGACATACGCAAATCAAGTGCCGCTGCTGCTAAACATGAAAGAACTAGCCGACATACTGGCGTTCGAAGGGGTGGTTCAAATGGCTTGGCAAATCGCTCGTGTGTGATGGATTGATGAGAGTGACCAATGGCAGGTGGTATTGTTGCCGAATGCCAGCGATACGTCGTTGGCGTGTTGGGTCCTTAACGAGCTCGTTATCGACGACGTTATTCGATGTGAAAGACCAAGGTTCACGCAACACTGTAAGAGGTCATGTACAAGTGCTTTAAATTATTTACTACCGTAATGAAACCCGGCATTAAGCAATGACGCGTATGGCCTGAAGCTTTTTGCGACCAGTATCGTTTGATCGCCGAAGTTGCCATGCGACCTCTACCTATCCAGTACAAGAGAGACGAAAAGCCTAAAAAGTATGGGCGAACTGTACTGGTATTGAGGATACGAACTCCATAATACAAGGACCATAGCTGTGATTATTTTCTGCAGTCGCAAAACTTTCAAACCGCATTTCATTCCTTTAATAGCCATACTTTTTAAGATGCCTATGATTTAAAAGGCAAATAGTTTTGTGAAAAAATGCAGCTTCATGCATGAAATCCGTCTACAATGCCTTAGAAATTCTTACAAAAAATATTATTTCTTATGATTCGTGCGTGGAGAAAGCTTGTTTTCAAGACGCCGTGGTGATACACTCGACTGGTCACATGATCCATGCCAGTGGCTGTCAATCTGGTACGTACTTCCCACTAGTAGCCGTTCCAGCTTGCATAGTGAGCAATCTGCGGTAAGGGTTTTAAAAACATTTTCACTGGGTTCAAAATGGTTCAAATGGCTCTGAGCACTATGGGACTTAACTTCTGAGGTCATCAGTCCCCTATAACTTAGAACTACTTAAACCTAACTAACCTAAGGACATCACACACATCCATGCCCGAGGCAGGATTCGAACCTGCGACCGTAGCGGTCGCGCGGTTCCAGACTGTAGCGCCTAGAACCTCTCGGCCACCCCGGCCGGCTTTTCACTGGGTTTTCGTAAAGTTTTGACATAAAACACTTGGTAAGTAATTATTATTATATGCTTTAATTTGCTGTAACTCTGCGTTAAGAATTTTGTGACATTATTTCCCTACTTTATAAAGTATCCTCACTGCGGGACCAGAGGGCGATTAGAAAATTTTACTACTGACGGAGATGCGGAAGTGAGCGGTTGACTGCCCTGCTTTATGTGTGAGTGCACTTGGCACGGTAACTTCGTAGTAGAATGGATGACTTTCTCCAACATAAACTGATTCAGACAAACCGTAAGAAAAAGTTTGTATGACTAACTTGTAAAATCACACTACCCTGAATGAAACTGACACATTAAAATCCACCATATTCATTACATATATGTGCTGTGATAATATATGTGGTGCTTTTGCAGAAAGGTGAATCGATTTGATGTCGGTGTTTCAGTTGTCAGGGATAGGCAGAACAATGAAGTTTGTTGGCGGCTTACCTTCTGCTGCTGTCACCGCTCTGTGCTATTACCGTATTGCACGGTTTCCTTTCCTGCTGACTAGGAACCGACACATTCGTGTCGCTCGCCAAACGTCTCGTCGCAGACTAATGCTCAGCAACGGTACGGGCCGTTGTGTGGGCGAATGTATTGTTGAGAACTGCGTCACGTCGCTATTGGTTGTTTACTCTCAGAAGATACGCAGAAAATAATCACAGCACAATTAAGGATACTATCCAGCGATAACAGCAGGGCGTAAGTAGACTGGGACATGTTTCAGGGACATACGAGGAAAAGGCACTCGTGATGTACGAAGGAAAGAAAGGAAAACTGAAAATGAAAAGGAAAAATGGAGAAATTAGTAAAGTCTGTCACTCAAATCAAGTATTTCGCTATGGTGAAATAATAAATGCTTCTGGAAAACCTTCAGAGGTAAACATGTGCGAATCCTATGTTTTGTTTATTCAGTGGATCCGAATTGAAGTGCCAATCAACCACTTCTTTCAATTTTGGCAATGTACGTTCATGTGAAAAAAAATATCGAGTTGCACCGTGGTCCACGTTAAATTGTAGGCACGGTAAGTCAGTTCATCGAATGGAGCCAGGCAGCAGTACACTACTTCAAATAGGAGCATGGCTAGTGCTCGAACCAACTTTCACTTTGCACATAGCTTTACCTATCACTTCAAAGATCGGTATGTACTGAGACTTGAAGACAAGTTAATTAAATCTGTGGAGCGAAAATGGCTAGAAATGAGTAAATGTTGTGGCCGATCTAGTAACGGAGCATCCATCATGAGGGTATATACAGTTTTATGCAAGGGAATATCAAGTCCAAACGTAGCCCTTAAAGGCGCTGTACGAATCCACTGTGTTAAGGCGTCGTAATGGTTAGCGTATCTGCCTAGTGAGCAGGAGAGACGGGTCGAATCCTGGCCTTGACACAAGTCTTCAGTCGTCGCTTCAGTCTGCATATATACATAATAGCTGTTTGAGACTTGAAAAGGTTTCTAGAACCATATAGGTCCGTTTTATCCAGAAAGAGTTGAAAACATCTCCAGAGTTTTTCGCCATAGCATGCTAAGGTGTTGGGATTGAAAAACTTGTTGCGTCAGCACTTCTAAGGTAACTCTATGGACACTAGACCCATTTATGGACTTACAAAGAGGTTCATTGATGTTGTTGAGGATCTGAAAAGTGTAATTCTTACGAGTAAGAAATATAATGAACTGGGTGTAGCAATAGGTCCTAAAAACATAATGAAATCCTATAGTTTTCTTGTTCAGTGTAAATTAACAGAATGAATCAACGTAGAATCTAAGGCGTCGAAGTCTGAGAGTATGAACGTCGCGGCTACAACCGACATCCTAGGGACAGAATTATCAGAAAGAATCATTCGATAAAAATTCAAAATCTGTGAAAGACGGGGCATCTAGTAGAGATGTATCTAACAAAGGAATAACAACGGTAAAGAAACAAAAAGGAAGGAAGGAAGGTAGGCTAGGGATTAGCGTCCCTTCAATGACGGTCATTAGAGACGTAGCACAACCTCGGGTTAGCGAAGCATGTGGGAAGAAATCGGCCATCCCATTATGAAAGGAACTATCCCAGCATTTGCGTTAAGCGACTCAAGAAAATTACGAAAAATCTTAAGCTGGATGGTTGTACCGGGATTTGACCCATAATGCACCGGAATTCTAGTCCAGTGTATTAACAACGGCAGTAAAGATACATTTCGACGAGCAATGTGAGGACGAGGTACAGAGCCCGTAACTAGACTTAGAATTACGCTTCATTTACCCAGTGGTTGTCAACATCTGTTAGGAAGAAGATACTTTGTTTTTAAGGAACGAAGTAAGTTATGACGCATACAGAGCAATGCTTTCTTTGTTCATGTCTAATTCCGTGATGAAAATCTTAAAAAGTAAGCATTTTAATTTTTTTCTGTGACATCTCCTCGTGGCATTCCTCTTCCTTTCCGCTTCAGTTCCTTAAATACAGGGTGGTCCATCTGAAGTTGCGAGTGAGATTATCTCGAAAACTATACATCGGGTAAACATAGTGAGTAAGACAAGTTCTTAAGCTTAAAGGGGGACATCAAATGATACTACACGTGACCCCCAGCCCCCACCCCCTTGGGTGGGTCGGGGGGAAACTTTTAAATCTTAAATGGAAACCCCCATTTTTTATTGAAGATTCGGATTTTCCATAAAAAAGTAATCAAGTTTTGTCTGAAACATTTTTAAACCATTAACATATGGCGCTGAAATCGAGAAAAATTAAAATTGGTGAAGAACTCCGATTTATTTAGAATGATCCGAGAAGGACGCATCAAATCGATACAAAATGTGCACCAATTCTTTCGTTACGCCAAATTAAGGTATTTTTTTACAAAATGTATCCTACCCGCCACAGTTTTTGATGGAGGGAGGCGGAATGGTATTAAAATATCGTTAGGGAACTGTTTATAATTGCATTACTCACCCGACTGTGGCGCTACCGTGACCAAACTGCGAACTACGGTTCAGTATAAAGGTGTGTGCAAAGCGATCAGACGTCACTTGACTTTCAGATTGTGAACCGTAATCATCAACTAACGAAAGTAAATTATTCTTTAGCGAAACATGGCTCACTATCCTCCTACAGAGATTGTTGATATGATGTTAATTTTAGGTGAATACCATAACAATTACGCTGCAGTTGCGCAATTGTATGCGGAGCGTTTCCAAACAGGCGACATCCAAGCGAAAACATTATTCGAAATTGCAGTCAACGAGCTCGAAATGGATGCATGCACCGTCCACCTCGTCATCGCAAATACAATGAAAATGACACTCGTACCCTTACCGTTCTCGCCTGTGTTCAACTGGATCCCGAAATTAGTAGTCGTGCGATTCAGAGACAAACTGGAATTCCGAAATCAACTGTTTTGAGGATTTTGAAGGCACATAAATATCGTGTGTATCATATCACACTGACACAGACATTAACGCCGAAAGATATGCAAATACGATTGCATTTCTGCCAATGGGCGTTGTAAATGATAAGAGGTGACAATGATTTTTTTAGATACGTTATGGTTACCGATGAAGCCACATTCAAAAACAATGGTGAATTAAATCGCCATGATTATCATTATTGGTCCCCTGTCAATCTACATTCGCACAGACTCGTTGACAATCAACACGAATAGTCGTTAATGATCTGGTATGGAATTTTAAACAGTTACTTGATAGAATTGTATTTTTTGACCGAAATTACTGGGGAATCTTATTTACATTTTCTCCGCGATGATTTGTTGGAGCTAATGGAAGATGTTGATTCAGAAACTAGGCAACGAATTTGGTTCCAACAGGACGGAGCAGCTCCCCATTATGCTAAAAATGTGCGGAACGTTTTAAATTTACGGTACCCTGGTCGGTGGACAGGACGCGGCGGACCAATTCAGTGGCCTCCACGTTCACCAGACCTAACATCTCTTGATTTTTTTCTTGTGGGGTTATTTAAAAATATTGTTTATGAAAGACAGCCCACAACCATAAACGATATGAAGCAACGCATTCGAAGAGCGTGTGCAGCCATACCACGGGATGTGCTGCTCGAAACTGTGGACAACTTTCGCAGACGATTGACTTTATGCATTGAAGCAAATGGGGATAATTTTGAACAATTTCTTCGTGGCTAATTTCATTATTTAAGCACCCCAAATTGTGAGAGGCAAGGGGACTCACACTAATGAAGCACCCCATGGGAACATCATGCTACTACGTCCATGTCGTTATTCCTGGGTAACGCTAAAAGTAGGATACAGTACATTTTGCATAAAAATAGATTAATTTGGCGTAACGAAAGAATTGGTGCCAATTTTTTATCGATTTGATGAGTATTTCTCGGATAATTCTAAATAAATCAGAGCTCTTCCCCAGTTTTACTTTTTTCTCTATTTCAGCGCCATCTGTCAATGGTTTAAAAATGTTTCAGACAAAATTTGATTACTTTGTTATGGAGAAACCGGATCTGTGATAAAAAAAAATGCGTGTTTCCATTTAATATTTAAAAGTTGCCCCCCGCCCCTCCCAAGGGGGCGGGGGCTGGAGGTCACGTGTGGTATCATTAGATGTCCCCCTTTGAGCTTACGAACTTGTCTTACCCACTATGTTTACCCCATGTATAGTTTTCGAGATAATCTCATCCGAAACTTCAGGTGGACCACACAGTATATAAAACGGGCTGTGAGTCGTTTTGCAAGGCGTCTATCATCATCGCAATAAAATAGTCCAAACATGTCCGATCTCCCGCTTGCCGGCCGGCGGTACACAGCTGTGGTTCCTGCAACATTGGAGCGACTTCCATGTGTTTGGCCCGATGAAGGATGCTCTAAGCGGGAAACGATACGTGGGTGATGGGGAGGTTACTGACGCAGCAAGACTTTGTCTCCGACGTCGAGCAATTGTGCCATGCGGGCATACAGGCCTTTCCAGTAAAGTGGAGTGAAGTCCTATCATTGAATGAATATTATATGGAAAAGTAAGGTTTTGCAGCCAAAAGAGTGGGGAATTATTTGGTATATTGGAATCCTGAATAAAACCAACCTTCTTTCAAGAAAACGTGTAGCGTTATTTATTTAACACCCCCCGTATTTGCGTTCTGCAATGAATCAGGCACGGTTACTGAGCTTGGCTATGTTATCAGTAGTAGAAGATTGGTGCAAATGGTCACATGCTTGTTTGACTAGTGAGAAAGTAATGAAATAATTAATGTGGTACTGAATAAATACTTCGTGTCTATAAAATCCCTTAAGGATCAATAAAACCTACTCGAACCTAAATACTATCCTCCTTCGATCTACAGTGATCACTGGAGCTAAGCAACAATACCAGACGGAGAGTCGCCACCATAATCTAAATCAAAGAGTGCTGGTCGGAATCTGCTGCCAAAGTCTGAAGACAGAGTCTGTGTCCATCGAAATCTGATGGCAGAGGCTGAAGGGAGAGTCTGTGCTCATCGAGATCAGGTGGCAGAACGTCTAAAAACATCGCTTCTGTACTCTTCCCAGCGTCCCCATGAAAAAAGAACTGGACACAGATTTGCAGCAGCTAATCAAGACACGTAAGCTGTGATCAAGACACGTAAGCAGTGATTACCCAATGAGACCTTCGAATCCCTCTGTACAGAGAATTTTGAAAATAACCAACCGAAAATTCCCATGTAAGAAGATAGATAGCTGATAAGCGGCCAGCATAGCGCCAGTCTGTTATTGCATCCCTTTGTTCAGAAAATTGAAACGCTACCGACAACTTACTTCTGCAGAACTGGAGGAACATGTCTTGGCGTGGCAATCGCTAGCCGCAGTGCCGGGCTACTAGCTCTCTCATGTCGAGATCAGCGACTGGTCTCAGAAGTTCCTCCCCAAGAGAACTGGAAGCGTAACGGACAGAGTTCTTTACAGAGGCAAGAGACGCCCACCTGTTGGCAGCAGTCAAGCTGGGCCACTTGTCCGTCGCCAGCCCAGGACGCAGACGGAATTGTTACTCTCTGCCTAGGGTGAAAGGGCGAGTACTCTCATGATTTCCTCTCCCCAACAATTTAGCCACAAGGCAGAAAAATACGAGTGTTTCATAAGTCTGGCAAAAAAGTGAGAATAAATGCTTTTTTCGTAAATAACTCACTTTACTTCTCGACTCGTCTCCTTTGAGCGCTATACACTTGGCCCTCTTCAAGAAAACGCTTTTAGTACTTTAGAGAAATCAAGGACAACCTCTGGCTGGTCAGACGAGGATTTGAATCGCCATCCTCCTGAACACGTGACCTAGCGGAGTAGCGCAGTGGTTAGCACACTGGACCCGCATTCGGGAGGACGAGGTTCAAACCCGCGTCCTGTCATCCTGATTTAGGTTTTCCGTGATTTCCCTAAATCGCTTAAGGCAAATTCCAGGATGGTTGTTTCGAAAGGGCACGGCCGCTTTCCTTCTCCGTCCTTCCCTAATCCGAGCTTGTGCTCCGTCTCTAATGACCTTGTTCTCGATGCGACGTTCAGCACTAATCTCCTCTTCCTTCTCCTCCCCCTCCTTCTGAATACATGTACAGTGCCTTACTGCTGCGCCACTTTTCTCGGTTTGGCTACAACTTCTTTGTTAACGCAGCAGTTGTCAATGTAGTCGTCAGTCTACTTCCTGTTTAGGAGTCTGCTGAGGCAGTCGTGTTCTAAATATCAAGTTGCTAACTGTAAGACTTTATTCGTGTTAGATTTCAATTGTAATTGAGACGTTGTCTGAAACAAGGACTTAACTGACATGTAAAGCTGACAGTAAATCTTACATTTTACACTATCATGTCACATATTCTGAAACCATGTATTTTACTCAAATTTAGTCCATGTACGAGAGTTTGAAATGAATAAAAAAAATTATTTAAAACTTTTGAAGCTCTGTATCTCGATCTGCCAGGTGTGAAAATTGCCGAACTATCAGTTTAATATGTCATGGTTGCAAAGAACTAACACGAATTCTTCACAGAACAATGGCGAAAACGTTAGAAGCCGACCTTGTGGAAGGTCAGTTTGGATTTCGGAGAAACTTAGAAATATGTGAGGCGATATTGAGCCTACGGCTTATCTTAGAAGATAGGCCAACCTACGTTTATATCATTTGTAGGCTTAAAGAAAACTTTCGACAATGTTGACTGGAATAATCTCTTTGAAATTCTGAAGGTAGCAGATATAAAATACAGGGAGCGAAATGCTATGTTCAAGTTTTGCAGAACCAGATGGTAGTTGTAAGAGAGGAGGGACATGAAAATGAAGCAATGCTTGAAAAGGAAGGGAGACAGGGCTGTAGCCTATCCCAGATGTTATTCACCCTGTACACTGAACAAGCAGTAAAGGAAAGCAAAGAAAAATTTTTGCCCATGGCATTTCAGTTCTGTCAGAGACAGCGATGGACTGGGAAGAACAGTTGGACGGAACGGACGGTGTCTTGAAAGGAAGATATAAGATGAACATCATTAAAAGCAAGACAAAGATAATGGAATGTAGTCGAATTAAATCAGGAGACGCCGAGAGAATTAGATTAGGAAATGAGACAAATTTGTAGATAAGTTTTGCTGTTTAGGCAGCAAAATAACTGATTGAAGTCCGCGGTAGAGAAGCTATAAAATGTAGACTGGCAATGGCAAGAAAAGCGTTTATGGAGAAGAAAAAATTGTTACTATCGAATAAAGTTTCGACTGTTAGGTAGTCTTTACTGAAGCTATTTGGCTGGAGTGTAACGAAGTATGGGGTGAAACACGGATGCTAAACAGCTTGGAAAAGAAAACAATAGAAGCTTTCGAAATCTTATGCTGAAGAAGAATGCTGAAGATTAGATGGGTATATCACGTCACTAATGAGGAGATACTGAATAGAATTGGAGAGACAAGACTCGACTAACTTGACTAATAGAAGAGATTGTTTGACAGGACAGGTTCTGAGAGATCAAGGAATCACCACTTTAGTATTGGAGGGAAGAGTGGGAGGTACAAATTGTAAAGGGAGACCAAGGGGTGAATACAGGGTGGCCCATTGATCGTGACCGGACCAACTATCCCACGAAATAAGCGTCAGACGAAAAAACTACAAAGAACGAAACTTCTCTAGCTTAAAGGGGGAAACCAGATGACGCTATGGTTGGCCCCCTAGATGCCGCTGCCATAGGTCAAACGGATATCAACTGCGTTTTTTTTTTAAATAGGAAACCCCATTTTTATTGCATATTCGTGTAGTACGTGACCACTTTTTTCGCTTTGTGATAGATGGTGCTGTAATAGTCACAAACATGTTGTTGTTGTTCTTGTTGTGGTCTTCAGTCCTGAGACTGGTTTGATGCAGCTCTCCATGCCACTCTATCCTGTGCAAGCTTCTTCATCTCCCAGTACCTACTGCAACCTACATCCTTCTGAATCTGCTTAGTGTATTCATCTCTTCGTCTCCCTCTACGATTTTTACCCTCCACCCTGCCTTCCAATACTAAACTGGTGATCCCTTGATGCCTCAGAACATGTCCTACCAACCGATCCCTTCACCTAGTCAAGTTGTGCCACAAACTTCTCTTCTCCCCAATCCTATTCAATACTTTCTCATTAGTTATGTGATCTACCCATATAATCTTCAGCATTCTTCTGTAGCACCACATTTCGAAAGCTTCTATTCTCTTCTTGTGCAAACTATTTATCGTCCATGTTTCACTTCCATACATGGCTACACTCCATACAAATAGTTTCAGAAACGACTTCCTGACACTTCAATCTATACTCGATGTTAACAAATTTCTCTTCTCCAGAAATGCTTTCCTCGCCATTGCCAGTCTACATTTTATATCCTCTCTACTTCCACCATCATCAGTTATTTTGCTTCCCAAATAGCAAAACTCCTTTACTACTTTAAGTCTCTCATTTCCTAATCTAATTCCCTCATCATCACCCGACTTAATTCGACTACATTCCATTATCCTTGTTTTGCTTTTGTTGGTGTTCATCTTACATCCTCCTTTCAAGACACTATCCATTCCGTTCAACTGCTCTTCCAAGTCCTTTGCTCTCTCTGACATAATTACAATGTCATCGGCGAACCTCAAAGTTTTTATTACTTCTCCATGTATTTTAATACCTACTCCGAATTTTTCTTTTGTTTCCTTCACTGCTTGCTCAATATAGAGATTGAATAACATCGGGGAGAGGCTACAACCCTGTCTCACTCCCTTCCCAACCACTGCTTCCCTTTCATTTCCCTCGACTCTTATAACTGCCATCTGGTTTCTGTACAAATTGTAAATAGCCTTTCGCTTCCTGTATTTTACCCCTGCCACCTTTGGAATTTGAAAGAGAGTATTCCAGTGAACATTGTCAAAAGCTTTCTCCAAGTCTACAAATGCTAGAAACGTAGGTTTGCCTTTCGTTAATCTTTCTTCTAAGATAAGTTGGAAGGTCAGTATTGCCTCACGTGTTATAATATTTCTACGGAATCCAAACAGATCTTCCCCGATGTCGGCTTCTACCAGTTTTTCCATTCGTCAGTAAAGAATTCGTGTTAGTATTTTGCAGCCGTGACTTATTAAACTGATAGTTCGGTAATTTTCACATCAGTCAACACCTGCTTTCTTTGGGATTGGAATTATTATATTACTCTTGAAGTCTGAGGGTATTTCGCCTGTCTCATACATCTTGCTCACCAGATGGTAGAGTTTTGTCAGGACTTGCTCTCCCAATGCTGTCAGTAGTTCTAATGGAATGTTGTCTACTCCCGGGGCCTTGTTTCGACTCAGGTCTTTCAGTGCTCTGTCACTCTCTTCACGCAGTATCTTATCTCCCATTTCGTCTTCATCTACATTAGCTTCCATTTCTATAATATTGTCCTCAAGTACATCGCCCTTGTATAAACCCTCTATATACTCCTTCCACCTTTCTGCTCTCCCTTCTTTGCTTAGAACTGGATTTCCGTCTGAGCCCTTGATATTCATACAAGTGGTTCTCTTTTCTCCAAAGGTCTCTTTAATTTTTCTGTAGTCAGTATCTATCTGACCCCTAGTGAGATAAGCCTCTACATCCTTACATTTGTCCTCTAGCCATCCCTGTTTAGCCATTTTGCACTTCCTGTCGATCTCATTTTTGAGACGTTTGTATTCCTTTTTCCGTGCTTCATTTACTGCATTTCTATATTTTCTCCTTTCATCAATTAAATTCAGTATTTCTTCTGTTACCCAAGGATTTCTACTAGCCCTCGTCTTTTTACCTACTTGATCCCCTGCTGCCTTCACTACTTCATCCCTCAAAGCTACCCATTCTTCTTCTGCTGTATTTCTTTCCCTCATTCTTGTCAATTGTTCCCTTATGCTCTCACAATTTTAGACGAATAGTTGGTAACAGGTAGGTTTTTTAAATTAAAATACAGAACGTAGGTACGTTTGAACGTTTTATTTCGGTTGTTCCAATGTGATACATGTACCTTTGTGAACTTACCATTTCTGAGAACGCATGCTGTTACAGCGTGATTACTTGCAAATACCACATTAATGCAATAAATGCTCAAAATGATGTCCGTCAACCACAATGCATTTGGCAATACGTGTAACGACATTCCTCTCAACAGCGAGTAGTTCGCCTTCCGTAATGTTCGCACATGCATTGACAATGTGCTGACGCATGTTGTCAGGCGTTGTCGGTGGATCACGATAGCAAATATCCTTCAACTTTCCCCACAAAAAGAAATCCGGGGACGTCAGATCCGGGGAACGTGCTTCGACGACCAATCCACCTGTTATGAAATATGTTATTCAATAACGCTTCAACCGCACGCGAGCTATGTGCCGGACATCCTTCATGTTGGAAGTACATCGCCATTCTGTCATGCGGTGAAAAATCTTGTAGTAACATCGGTAGAACATTACGTAGGAAATCAGCATACAATGCACGATTTAGATTTCCATCGATAAAATGGGGGCCAATTATCCTTCCTCCCATAATGCCGCACCATACATTAACCCTCCAAGGTCGCTGATGTTCCACTTGTCGCAGTCATCGTGGATTTTCCGTTACCCAACAGTGCATATTATACCGGTTTACCTTACCGCTGTTGGTGAATGACGCTTCGTCGCTGAATAGAACGCGTGCAAAAAATCTGTCATCGCCCCGTAATTTCCCTTGTGCCCAGTGGCAGAACTGTACACGACGTTCAAAGTCGTCGCCATGCAATTCCTGCTGCATAGAAATATGGTACGGGTGCAATCGATGTTGATGTAGCATTCTCGAAACCGACATTTTTGAGATTCCCAATTATCGCGCAATTTGTCTGCTACTGATGTGGAGATTAGCCGCGACAGCAGCTAAAACACCTACTTGGGCATCATCATTTGTTGTAGGTCGTGGTTGACGTTTCACATGTGGCTGAAAACTTCCTATTTCCTTAAATAACGTAACTATCTGGGGAACAGTCCGGACACTTGGATGATGTCGTCCAGGATACCGAGCAGCATACATAGCACACGCCCGTTGGGCATTTTGATCACAATAGCCATACATCAACACTATATCGACCTTTTCCGCAATTGGTAAACGGTCCAGTTTAACACGGGTAATGTATCACGAAGCAAATACTGTCGGCACTATCGAAATGTTACGTGATACCACGTACTTACACGTTTGTGACTATTACAGCGCCATCTATCACAAAGCGAAAAAAGTGGTCCAACTGAAACATTCATATTTTTTATCTACTACACGAATATGTAATAAAAAATGGGGGTTCCTATTTAAAAAAAACGCAGTTGACATCCGTTCGACGTATGGCAACCCCATCTTGCGGGCCAAACATAGCGCCATGTGGTTTCCCCCTTCAAGCTAGACGAGTTTCGTTGTTTGTAGTTTTTTCGTTTGACGCTTATTTCGTGAGATGTTTGGCCCGGTCACGATCAATGAACCACCCTGTATATATAAGGAACTGAAGCGGAAAGGAATAGGAATGGCCGGCCGGATTGGCCGTGCGGTTCTAGGCGCTACAGTCTGGAACCGAGCGGCCGTTACGGACGCAGGTTGGAATCCTGCCTCGGGCATGGATGTGTGTGATGTCCTTAGGTTAGTTAAGTTTAAGTAGTTCTAAGTTCTAGGGGACTGATGACCACGGATGTTAAGTCCCATAGTGCTCAGAGCCACAGTTATTCGGGGATGAAGAGGGTTGCGCAGGATATACTAGCACGGAGAGCTGCATCAGACCAGTCTTTGGACTAAGTTGAAAACAACAACAACAAGAACGACTGAGGTAAGTCGTTGTTCCAGAGAACTGATAGTTACGTCAATGTTGTCATGATACTGTCGGAACGTATGACTTCACTATTCATAGACAATAAGACAGTCCTCTTCGCTCCAGTGTGCTCAGTGCCGTACATTTTCCCTTTGCGGAACCAGTCGATCGTAGAATTATTTCGTTTCTCTGTTTTTCAGTTGTTGTCCGAAGTTCTTGCTGTTGTGACTGTAGCTAAGGCCTCGAATATCATGAAACGGCATCGGTTAGAAGATTCAATGTACTAAAATCCTCTTTTACTCTAAATATAGCGTAAATACATTCTAAGGGGGAAAAAAAGAAAACGACGCACCGCTAATGGGACTCACTAGCGCCCTCTGTGCTGTTGCAGACTTCAGTTTCTGGCCAGGATGCGAGAGTGGTGATGTTGTGACTGTGCAGTGCTACGCTGTAGCCGCCTGGCCTGTTCCCTCCCACAGGTGGTGCTGCCGATCGAGGCGTCGCTGTCGGCGCACGACCCGCTGGCGCGCTGGGAGGACCACGAGGCGTGCTGGCAGATGCAGTACCGCGGCAGCCTGGGCGAGACGCTGCTGCACGTGCTCATCATCTGCGACACGCGGCTGCACACGCGCCTCGCGCGCACCCTCATCAAGTGCTTCCCCAAGCTGGCGCTCGACGTCGTCGAGGGCGAGGACTACCTGGGTGAGGGAGGGCAGCCCTGCACCGCAGTGCCCGCTGCTGCAACTCGGCGGTCCACGTAACGACAACACTGCTTTAGTAGATCACTGTACCTACGGGGTGTCCCAAATCTTTACATTTTAAATTGTACCTGCCGCAGAGGACACTGAACTTCGTATTTTTAGGTGTGGAGCGTATAGTCGGAAAATGAACCACTCGCACCCAAACCTCCAAATGTCAGACACACGGATCGGTACCAAACGTTGTACGTATATATAGTATCAACCAAAACTCCGATTTTTTCTTATTATACACTACTGGCCATTAAAATTGCTACACCACGAAGATGACATGCTACTGACGTGAAATTTAAACCACAGGAAGAAGATGCTGTGATACGCAAATGATTAGCTTTTCACGGCATTCACACAAGGTTGCACCGGTGGCGACATCTACAACGTGCTGACATTAAGAAAGTTTCCAACCGATTTCTCAGAAACGTTGTCTTGATGCCTCGTGTAAGGAGGAGAAATGCGAACGATCACGTTTCCTACTTTGATGAAGGTAGGATTGTAGCCTATCGCGATTGCGGTTTATCGTATCGCGCCATTGCTGCTCGCGTTGGTCGAGATCCAATGACAGTTAGCAGAATATGGAATCGGTGGGTTCAGGAGGGTAATACGGAACGCCGTGCTCGATCCCAACGGCCTCGTATCACTAGCAGTCGAGATGACAGGCATCTTAACCGCATCGCTGTAACGGATCGTGCAGCCACGTCTCGATCCCTGAGTCAACAGATGGGGACGTTTGCAAGACAACGACCATATGTACGAACAGTTCGACGACGTTTGCTGCGGCATGGACTATCAGCTCGGAGACCAAGGCTGCAGTTACCCTTGACGCTGCATCACAGACAGGAGCGCCTGCGATAGTGTACTCAACGACGTTGGGTGCACGAATGGCAAAACGTCATTTTTTCGGATGAATCCAGTTTCTGTTTACAGCATCGTGATGATCGCATCCGTGTTTGGCGACATCGCGGTGAACGCACATTCGAAGCGTAAGCGTGTATTCGTCATCGCCATACTGGCGTATCACCCGGCGTGATGGTACGGGGTGCCATTGGTTACACGTCTCGGTCACCTCTTGTTTGCATTGACGGCACTTTGAAAAGTGGTCGTTACATTTCAGATGTGTTATTACCCGTGGCTCTACCCTTCATTCGATCCCTGCGAAACCCTACATTTCAGCAGGACAATGCACGACCGCATGTTGCAGGTCCGGTATGGGCCTTTCTGGATACAGAAAATGTTCGACTGCTGCCCTCGCCAGCACATTCTCCAGATCTCTCACCAATTGAAAACGTCTGGTCAATGGTGACCGCGCAACTGGCTCGTCAGAATACGCCAGTCACTACTCTTGATGAACTGTGGAATCGTGTTGAAGCTGCATGGGCAGATGTAACCTGTACACGTCATCCAAGCTCTGTTTGACTCAATGCCGTTATTACGGCCAGACGTGGTTGTTCTGGGTATTGATTTCTCAGGATCTATGCACCCAAATTGCGTGAAAATGTAATCACATGTGAGTTCTAGTATAATATATTTGTCCAATGAATACCCGTTTATCATCTACATTTCTTCTTGGTGTAGCAATTTTAATGGCCAGTAGTGTATTATGCGTAAAAGTGTTACATGGAACAACATATTTATGATATATAAAAGGGCTATTTGGAGTTTACAGCAAAGTTCTCATGACAGCCTGCTTCCACTTCGTTTCTTTGAAAGTAGTAAACCTATAGAGTACATTTGTAGGTTTACACATTATAAAGTCAGAACAGAAAAAATAAAGAAACTATTGCATCACACGTGGGGAAGTGTGATGCAGTTGTTTCTTTACTCTGCTGTTCGCATTATTTTTATTGCTGTTTATTCTCTGAAACTAGAAATGCACTACCTGATTCATCACGAGTGGTGTCTGTTCTGTCGCACATGTCCCATAGAACACCACACCTGTCTATACAAATTTACTCCGTAGTTTGTCACTTTTAACTAACGAAGCGAAAGCGGACTGCCAAAAGAACAGAGCTGCAAACTCCGAAAAGTCGTTTTACATGTCAGGAAAATGTTCTCCCATGTAAGTTTCATGCGTAAACAGTTCAAAAAAATCGTCATCAGTGAGACTTGAACGCGGGACCTCAGGTACGACGAACCAATTCACCCACGCGAGATCTATAGATAGGTGCTCACAGATATGGTTTCGCTGTGCTCCGTAGTTCTGGAGTTATTTTTAATTACAGTTTAGAAGTGTTCTACTGGACGACAGTACGTGGCACGAGCTACATCGGTGTTTTGGTTGATTCTCTATCGACGTACAACGTTTGGAACCGATCTGAGTATCTGACATCTCGAGGTTTGGGTGTTAGAAGGTACAGTTCGGGCAAGATAACTTGGACAATGCGTAGAAACGAATTTTCGTCGTGTGCGCTGGACGAGTCCATCCTTTTGTTCCGAATGGTCGACCGCCTCAACCGACTGTAAAATGTCGAATCCTAACACCTTCAGTCGTCTATTTCAAGTCGTTATTTTATTTAAGCAACCAGTTTCTGGGCTACATTACGCCATCTTCAGGCCTTCTGTGCAACTTGTACGAAGAATCCCTTCTCTGCTCCACTCAAAATAGAGGCCAGCATTCAGTTAGTGGCGTGGGCAAGTGATAATCAAAGAGATCGCTGTGTCAAGAAGTAATCTACGGATACCAGTCACTGAATTCTGGCCTCTATTTTGAATGGACCAGAGGTGGGACTCTTCCTGCAGGTCAGTAAGGTGGCCTTACTGAACAGCCGTGAACCCACAACCATCTATATAATGATGGACCAACGGAGTCTATTGCCTGTTCTCTGTCCACCTGGACATTTCGAACGTACTCATTGCTGTCTCTTAGTATGTAGCATGGCACCGGAGTCTTCGACCACTGAAGGCGCGGCAAAAGCTCTTCGTAATTAGACACTTGTTACTCCATGCAATACTATTAAATTTGTACCAAAAGAGGCAAACTAGGAAGC
The DNA here is from genome assembly GCF_023864275.1 of Schistocerca cancellata. Taxonomy (NCBI): domain Eukaryota; kingdom Metazoa; phylum Arthropoda; class Insecta; order Orthoptera; family Acrididae; genus Schistocerca; species Schistocerca cancellata. Next base: position 514,012,829 of record NC_064626.1, on the reverse strand, counting down.
CGAAATCTCATTAAAAAGTGTGTTTGGAAGCGTAGCAGGCACTGCTGTTGCGCAGTAAAGAGAATAAAGAAGAAGGTGGGACCATAGCTTAATTGCTTCCCAAGGCTTCACTACATCATGAAAGACGCAGAAGGAGAAAATTTTATGTTTCTGTAATATGACGAAAAGGGCGTTAGAAGACAAGGTTAATTTCTACCTGACGTGTTTCTTGTCTTACATTGTCATTATACAGGAAGTAATAATGTCTGCTACACTACATTTTTTACCCATTTTAATCCTTCTGGTAGCACGAGATCACACTCTTTTTGCTTTGTTTGATCTTTTGTTTTTCAAATTATTTCCGTTTCAGTACTCTAATGAGAAATTATTGATTTTGGAAGTCCAAATGTATGAGAGGCAGTGAAATGGAAACGAGATAGAAAGGAAAACATTGGCCAGCCGCGAGGAGGACTTGCGCACTGAGGGTTCCGTACAAACTGAATTATGTGTGTACTCTGCTCATCCATTCCAGGAATCGAGGATTTTCATCATTTTTGTCTGTGGCAGACACTGGTACTGGCAAGACATCCGTCCCAGGGATTCCAGGACTAACAAAAGAAATGCTTTCTTCATGTGATATAATTACAAATTAACAATGTACGGATTCTTTTCCTTTAGTTGTCGTGGGAAACCTTTCTGCTTGCCAAATGTCATGATCCTACCTCAATGGGAAGTACCTATAAGTTTTAATGAGTGAGTTTACAAGCATCAAAATATGTGACATACTCGTAAAAGGTCGTATCTTTTAAGTGCATTGACTTAGAACCTTTTATTTATACATCGCCAAGGGACCGTAGAATTTAGTGTGTGTCACAAATTTCAACTTGATATGCCCATCCGTTCACGGGAAAAATGGTTTCGGAGAGACAAACTGCCAACAAAGTGTCTTACAAGGGTTCCGTTTTTCCCGATAGAGGTACGGAATCCTAAACAGTAAGTAAACTGTTTGGTTTTTCAAAAGTAATGGCTACAACTGTTAATACACTTATCCAACTGCGAGACCAGACGGTCAATGCCTTCATCAGGAAAGAATGTTTGCGTTTACCAAGAGAACTATCATTGTACCCAGGCGTGGACCTGTTCGTCCGAAGCAAATCGACAGCAAAGTATGTAAATCGCATGGGGAGAGGTCGGGACTGTATGGAGGATGTATAAGGGCTTCCCCTTGGCAACATGTAGCTGAGTACTATCCTACAACAGAATGATGCCGTCCTTCAACATTTCTGGGCGTTTGGATCTGATGAAGCGGTTCAATTTTTGGAAAGCGTGCACGTGGATTTCCATATTTCTGGAGCCCTAAAGAGAGACATTCGTGGTCGCCAATTTGCTTGGACGAAGAAGTGCGCCCCGGTTGCAGTAATCGTTCCGTAGACAACCGCAAACATTTTTCCGTGAAGGCACTGACCGTCTTGTCTCACAGTGGGATAAACGTATTAACGGTTATCGGCATTACTTATCAGACAAGACTGACCGTCAGACAAGACTGACCGTCTTGTCTCACAGTGGGATAAATGTATTAACGGTTATGGGCATTACTTATCAGACAATAAATTGTTTACTTACTATTTTTCCATTTGCTTCGTCTTCATTTAACTGTCCCTTGTATTTGATGGAGAGCAGAGGTAACAGGCATACTACAGAAAATTCTAAGACTAAAGTGCCAATGGGTCGGACATGTAACTCGACAAGATCAGAGGAGGTGGATCCCTGTAATTGTTCACCGGAGACCACGGAACCACAGGAGAGACAATGGAAGGCCCGGAAAGAGACGTCTTGATGACGTGAAGATGGCGGCTGGAACACGATTGTACCAGATGGTTCAAAGCAGGAGACAATGGAAACAAAAAAAAATGGTTCAAATGGCTCTGAGCACTATGGGACTTAACTGCTGTGGTCATCAGTCCCCTAGAACTTAGAACTACTTAAACCTAACTAACCTAAGGACATCACACACATCCATGCCCGAGGCAGGATTCGAACCTGCGACCGCAGCGGTCACGCGGTTCCAGACTGTAGCGCCTAGAACCGCACGGCCACTCAGGCCGGCTGACAATGGAAACACATGTGCGAGAAGCTGAGTGTGCAGAGAACCGAGTACTTGCTCTCCACATGTTCCGTGAGTAAGCAGATTAGACTGGTGCTAATTCTATCACCCAAGTTCAATAAAAGATTACCTCCTTGAAGTTAATAGACTACTTGAAAACTCAACCGCCGCGAGCACTGGAAACGTTATTTGATAAGAACCAGCGCGCACCAGGGGCATCGCCTATTGCTTATGGTTGGAGGACCTGGACATTTCAACTGAATGATTTACTTTAATTTTTTAGATTTAATTTTACACGGCTAGTTCGTTAGGATCAAACTGAGGAGCATATCACTCAGGTCAGGTATCTTTCTAATTATAAGAAACTAATGGTCGTGAATAGAAACGTGCGAGAAGCTGATTCGTTCAGGCCTTAGAGAGATGGTCACAGAAATGATTACACAAGAAAATCTGAAGAGATGCTTTCAGAACGTGAAGAAGATTCATCAGTAAGTACACGTAAACTTCCCGCAAAATACATATTTTGAAGAATACAGTGTGGAGAGTACTGTTGGACCAGCAATTGTATCCCTTTTGAAGCCATTTTGACTATTTTTCGACCGTGACTGTCTCACGAAATATGTAAAGGTTTTTTTTTTAATTACGGCTACCAGTCATAAATTTTGTCAACTAATGTATTACTTATTTATTTAGCCTCATATTTCTAGGGAATAGTCCGCAGCTCGTGGTCGTGCGGTAGCGTTCTCGCTTTCCACGCCCGGGTTCCCGGGTTCGATTCCCGGCGGGGTCAGGGGTTTTCTCTGCCTCGTGATGGCTGGGTGTTGTGTGCTGTCCTTAGGTTAATTAGTTTAAGTAGTTCTAAGTTCTAGGGGACTGATGACCATAGATATTAAGTCCCATAGTGCTCATCGCCATTTGAACCATTTTTTTCTAGGGAATATCTCATCTTCAAGCTATATGGCATTACAAAAACAACTTTACAATAAGGTCATACTGATGTTACATAGTCTTTTCGTAAATGCTGTGGTCATCCTATGGCAGAAGAGAAAACTTAGTAAGAGGCGATGTCTCCTTGGAACCTGGACTGATGTTTGCATGAAAATGTTTTGTTGACCACTTTGTTCTTCTGGTGTGGCAATCTCGTTGTGATGCTTTGGGGTGTTTCTGTTTCTGTGGCTCTCTTGGTCACTGTTCACAAATTGTCACTAACATAGCAGTAACTTGGAGACACGATCACAAACAGTTCTGTAGTGCAATGGACAAGATGGCGGTCGAAATAAAGCTGGTTTCGATTTGACTATCTATTTGTCGATCTATGGGGTGTCAGATGTTTACATCTCTTCTCCACGTCTTGTTGTCGTATTGCAGATGTAGGTTGACGAAATACATTACAGCTTCAGGACCTGCTACAATGTTATTGAACTTATCAAGATATAAGCTTTTTATTTTACATATTTCTAAGCTGTTGCTGGGGCTAGAGTCAAACGAATGTCATGTTATGTATCTTTTATTCTAGGAGTACTGTAATGAAATTGGAAAATAAATATGATTTTTTAAGTCTGTCATTTCTTTCAGGATCTCTTTATTCCCCATATGGCCATGGGTGAATATTTCCATTTCATTCAAGGTGTCCATTTTCCAGCTCTTTTCTAAATTATGTGGTTAAATGACATCTCACATCCCACAGAGAAACTAAACGAAGTAGGAATTTATAAAATTACATGCAGTCATTACAACAAATATTACATTGACCAAACGGGGAGAAATTTTAAAACCCACTTTAACGAACACATTGACTGTTTCAGACTTGGCAAACCGAAGAAATCAACTATAGCGAAACATATAAATGAAACAGGACACAGTGATACAATAGACAACGATCTCAAAGTACTACATAATTTAGAAAAGAGCTGGAAAATGGACATCTTTGAAGAAATGGAAATATTCATCCTGGCCACATTGGGAATAAGGAGATGAAATGACAGACTTCAAAAGTTCATATTTCTTTTCCAATGTCACTAGAGTACTCCTAGAATAAAAGATACATGACAGTCGTTTGACTCTAGTCCCAGCAATAGCTTAGAAGTATGTAAAATAAATAGTTTTTATCACGACGTATTCAATAATATTCTAACAGGTGCTGAATTTGTAATGTATTCCGTCAACCTACATCTGTAATACGATAACAAGAAGTGCAGAAGAGATGTAAACATCTGACACCCCATAGATCGACAAATCGATAGTCAAATCTAAACCAGCTTTATTTCGACCGCCATCTTGTCCACTGCACTTCACAACTGTTTGTGATCGTGTTTCCAAGTTACTGCTATGTTAGTGACAATTTGTGAACAGTGACCAAGAGAGCCACGGAAATGGAAACACCCCAGCGCATCACAACGAGACTGCCACGCCAGAAGAACAAAGTGAGTGACCGTTACAAAATACTTTCGTGCAAACATCAGTCCAGCTTCCAAAGTGACATCGCCTCTCACTAAGTTTTCTCTTCTTCCACAGGATGACCACAGCATTTACGAAAAGACTATGAAACATCAGTATGACCTTATTGTAAAGTTGTTTTTGTAACGCTATTTAGCCTGAAAATGAGGTATTCCCTCGAAACATGTCGCTAAATAAGTAATACAGCAGTTGACAAAGTTTGTGACTGGTAGCGGTAATTAAAAAAAAAAAAACCTTAACATAATTGTACCCCTATCGCAAGCAAGATATGCAACTGGTGTGACCAATGATTTTGGACCCAAAATTCAGTTCTGTCACTGGATTAAATTTTATTGATTGCACTGAGACCGGCGATCGTCGCTGTCAGCTGTTGCTATGACCTTCAGTTGAAGTTTATTACACCAATGTAAAACCAAATATTCATTTGCTATTGTCAATGCGTTGTATAAAAATACTCAAAGTAGCAGGTTGTGGCATAGGGGTTTGGGGCACTCTGTATCACCACGTGAGGTGGCGCAGCAGTTAGCACACTGGACTCGCATTCGCTAGTGCGGAGCTTCAAACCCGCGTCCGGCCATCCTGATTTAGTTTTTCCATAATTTCCCTAGATCGCTTTAGCCAAAAGTCGGGATGGTTCCTTTGAAAGGGCACGGCAGATTTCCTTCCCCATCCTGCCCTAGTCGGGGCTTGTGCTCCGTCTCTGATGACCTCGTTATCGACGGGACGTTAAACACTGATCTCCTCCTCCTCCACTCTGTATGTTTTACGGTTGGGACCGTTCCTAATGACATCACCATTCGCGCAACCAGATGGCGGTTGTTACCCGCTATTTATGTGCAATACGCTACATTTGTCTTATGTTGTGGATCGACTGCCAGTCAGTCGCAGCAACAAGCGTCGACGCTTTGCAGGTCCTCCTGATTTCGCTGCAATTTTCTGGCGAACAACAGAATCATCTGCCAACGGACTCCTGTTACCTAACAGATCGTTTATGTGTTAGGTTGGTGCGTAAGTTAGTAGCGTTTCATTTTGAGTGTTTGTATTGCGGTTACTATGAGTTTATCCGTCGGTTGTCATTTTTTATTTGCAGTTCGCTGTTGCTATTTCTGTTTACATACTGTCATTTTGTCATTTTGAGATACTGAGTAGAGTATGGACGCTAGAAAATTGACTTCCAAGTGGAGAAATCGAAACATTTCCCAAATATTCTTCTGTCTGAGTTCAAAAGAGGGGTGGATGCAGCGGAGGCAGCCAGAAACATTTGCGTCGTGTATGTGGGCAATGCGACTGCTCAGGACAAGGCAAGAAATGGTTTTCTCGTTTTAAGGAGGATTGTTTTGACATTAGTCACTCTCCATTTTCAGGAAAAACTTCGTGATTTGATGAAGATCGTTTAAACGCATCAATCCACAATGATCCACGTGAGTGTACTCGAGAACCGGCAAATGTGATGAGTTGTGATCATTCCACCCTTGTGTGACATCTGCATGCAGAAGGGAAGGTTCAAAATCGGGTATACGGGTACCGCATGCTCTAAGCCAAAATCACAAAAATCAGCAGGTGGCCATATGTGCATCTCTGGTTGCTTGTCGTCGAATGGTTCGTGAACAATATCGACTATTCCTATCATTTATCGTTACTGGTAACAAGAAATGGTGTCTTTACGCTAGCGTATGGAAAAGAAAGAGACGGTTGAGCCCAACTAAAACAGCAGCTCTCCTGGATCCACAAAAGATAGTCTTATGCATTTGGGGGAACAGCGACGGTGTAGTGTACTACGAATTGCTTCCCCCAAGGGTACTCATCAGTGCTGGCATTTATTGTCAACAACTGAGACATCTTACAGACGCAGACCAAGAACAACGACCAGGAAGACTGCATGAAGTGATGGTACCCCACCGTAACGCCCACCCGCATTCTGCTAGACTTGACAAAAAACACTATACAGGAGTTGGGTTAGGAATTCATTCCTGACGCGCTTTATTCATCTGATTTTGCCCCCTCAGATTTTCACCTTTTCCGCCCTCTATCGAATAGCCTTCAAGGAACTTCTTTTCCGGTTGAAAATACATCCGAACATGGCTCGACGAATTCTTCGCCTCAAAACCACGTGATTTCTAGAGACGCGCGATCGAAAGTTACCCAGCATTGGCAGACTGTTGTAAGTATGAAGGAGAATATATTATTGATGACTCAAGCCCCTGTTATGTGTATCTGTTGTGTTTATTAATATTATGGAAAAACGCTATTAACTTATGCACCAACCCAATAGATATTGTGAATAGTAATCACATTATAATATTTCTTTGTGAAATGCCCATATCTACGTTTGCACGATGTATTCATGTTGAGGGCCGATGTGTCGGTCAGCCTCTGTGTGGTTTTTAGGTGGTTTCCCACCTCCTACTCGGTGAACACCTCACTGGTATTCGCGTCAAGCCTCAGTTACTCAGGAATAACAGTAGGCGCATAACTGACCTGATATACGTATGACAGCAACATTTGTAGTTAAGATGTGAAATAGACTGATTTTGAACAGACTGCTTTGAAAATATAAAATTTACAAAGTTACATGTTTCTTGACATTAGCGCTCATTCGAAGTGGGGAAAGAATATTGTTGCTTTCACCATATTCAAATGTTAAACTGTTATTCAAATTATTTTATCTTATTCAATGTTTATGTGTCCAATGCTGTCAAGCGTTAGGCAACTTAAGTACAGAAAGTGTATAACATCATTACTCTTTCATTGTAAAAGATTTTTTTCTTTCGTCAGGAGATTTCCAGCCGTTTAATGTGAAACGCTTCCCTAATTTCCTTTCCAACAAACCTCCAAATTCTGTTAAGAAAGTACATTGTTCTTTTGTTGTGGGTATTTATTACTTATAAGAGTGTAGTATAATATTCGCCACCAACGTGCTGTTACTTGTCAAAGACCCTGTTTTGATCTCATCGTCATCTACATATGTACACCGCAATCCATCTCACGGTGTGTGGTGGAGGATACTTCAAGTACCACTATCTGTTTCCCCATTTCGTGTTTCATTCGCGAATGGCGCTTAGGAAGAACGGATGGTTCAAAATGGCTCTGAGCACTATAGGACTTAACATCTGAGGTCATCAGTCCCCTAGAACTTGAACTACTTAAACATAACTAACCTAAGGACATCACACACATCCATGCCTGAGGCAGGATTGGAACCTGCGACCGTAGCGGTCGCGCGGTTCCAGACTGAAGCACCTAGAACTGCTCAGCCACCACTGCCGGCGAAAAACGGCCGTCGATAAAGCTCCATGCGACATCTAATATCTCCGATTTTCTCATCTTGATCATTTCGCAAGACGTATTCGGGAGGAGGTAACGTGTTGGCGGACTGTTCGTGGAATGCACGCTCACGAAATTTCAGTAGTAAACTTCTCCGTGATGTACAACGCATCTCTTGTAGCGCCTGTCACTGGAATTTGTTTGTTGATCGTCTCGGTAAACTTTGGCTCGTATTAAACAATCCGGTGACGAAATGCGCCCTTCTTCGTTGGCTCTTCTCTATCTGTTCTCCTACTCCTACTAGGTAAGTGTCCATACTGATGAACAACACTCAAGAATCGATCGAACGTGTGTATTGTAAGTCACTTGTTTAGTGAACGAAATTACACTTCCTTAACGTCTTCCCAGTGAATCATAACCATGAATAAAATAGTAGCTTTCAGGTTGTCGTCAAACTTATCCTTTATTTATCCAGAAAGATGCAAGAAACAGAACAGTTTAAAAAATTGAAGACAGAAACAAAATACTTGTATTCGTCTTCAGAGTAATCTCCTCCGGCCACAACATGTTTTTGTCGGCGTTTATAAACCTCTCGGAAACTGCCAGCCAATACTTCTTTTGGAATCAATCTTAGCACAGCTGTCACCTCAGAATAATCATTGGACAGCCGTCGAAATGTGACTCAAACCGCTGTGCACTGCAACCATGATAGTTACTTACCTTATTTTTTGTGGAATTGATAATACCTTGTGTGTAAAAGATAGATCTCAGTCACATATGTCAGTGACGTCTGCAGCAGTTATAGATGTTCCCTACTGCTCCTCATTTAATTTCTGTGTCAGGATTTAGGAACAGCTCTATTTGCATACATGTCTTATCATTGTACACGCTGTTTTCCCGATTACTCCGATTTCAATGTTGGAGAAAATCGCCGATTCATGGGAGCATTTTTCGCACTTCCTCGGTGTTGTCTGTGATTATGGTTGTCCATGGTCGATCCAGACTGAGATGCATCAACAAGTTTTCTTTCCCTCCCAAAAGAGTTTGAATCATCTGTAAAAACATTTTCTGGTCATTGGTCCTAATCAGCACTGTTACACCTCCGTCAGTGTTCTCTACAATTTGTAACACGACTTTATGTTTATCAGTTTCCCCATTGTATTGCACTGTCAATTTTTCTACTCACTGCAGCCACAGCAGACATGCCTGCTTCAATTTAGTGCGTTCCTCATTACATAGCGCTTCTTAACATTTGTATTCATGTATAAGAATAGGTTTCGAATAAATTTGGACAATTAGGTATTGATCAATTCACCATTCTCGTTAGGCATTACGTATAACCAGCGGTGCTTGCTGAGGTATTGGCTAGTGTTGAGTGGTACTTAAGATAGGTAAATAAATTAGTGAAATCAATGTGAAGTGAAGTAGAAATTAGAAAATAAATGAAAAAGTTTAGTTTAAAAGAAGAGTTAGACACTGGCAAACAGTAGGCAGAGCAGCAGTGGCAACGGCCGGCGCTTGCAAGTCAGCACATTCAGGAGAAGCCATCGCCCTCCCCACATAAGCAGAAGCTGTCGATTGAGCCGTCAGGGCAACGCCCGACCGGCTCACGTGTTTCTCAATTGTCACATGTGATCAAAGGCCCTCGCCTACATTCCAAGAGCCACAGACCGACGTTAAGAAGATTCTTTGAGAAGCTTTTCAACGTGACAGAAGAGGCAATGACCGTGAAGTCGTTCACCTCCAGTGAAGTGAAGTAAATAAATAAGCGAGACGCAGTGGGCCCGACAGTGGTTTTCAGTTCAGTTTCGGTTTGAGTTCAGTTCCAGTACAGTTCAGTCGGTGCTGAAGACCGTCATGCAGGAAGAGACTACATCGTACACAAAAGCACCAAGTCCGCCACTGTAATGGAATAGCAAGCAGCAGCCTCGCTGACAGAAGTTAGAAGGTATATGAAGACTAATTTTTACGCACCTGGGTGACTCGTGAGGACGGGAAGGGGACGGCCTCACATCAGCAGTCACCTGTGAGCTGGTGATGAAGATCTGACAGCCAAAGACTGGCAAGCTGGATTCTGTTGTTCGAGTCCCCCGCCGCGCTGCTCTGCTGGCCGACGCACAACACTGTCACACGCGGCCGCTTAGAGAAGAGAAACACTGGGACGCCACATCCAAGGTATGACCATCCGATTCACGACTTCGTTCTCAATAACTAAACGGGCCACCTCACGATGCGCGTCTCCAGTCAACTGGGCGAAACAGCTACACGAGATACACACCGCCAGGCGTAATCAGACGCCGCCGCTCACGCAGCAGAAGGCTTTGCAAACGACGCAGCTGCCGCTCTCCCAGCCAGAACAATCCAGTAAGGAAACCATTGAACAAATCTTTCAATAAAAGTTATCTTATGTAAAAATGCTGTTTCATTCTACCTCATACCCGAGCCAAGGAAGAGCCCACCCTGCCCACATGTTGTTAAGAGAGAAAAAGTAATTTATTTAGTGTTTTTCACCCTGACATAATGCTTTAGAATCAATTGCCCTTTGCAGTAATCCTCATACTGACAATTGACTAGCATCAAAAGAGGTTAACCAGTTACACTAGCAACCACTATGCTCCATTGTCTATATAACATCCTGTGTTGTCTTCTGACTGTTTGTTCCAGCCAAAATGAGTGTAGACGTGTAGAATACGATGTGGCTCGTGTGGCGAGTCTCGGCTGCGGCATGTCTAATTGTGAGGCACAGCGAGGTGACGAGGCGGTGGCGTGTTGCAGGTGCCAGCGGCCTGCACCTGGCCATCGCGTACAACAACAACGAGCTGGTGCAGGACCTGGTGGAGGCGGGCGCCAGTGTGTCCCAGCGCGCCATTGGTAAGTGGCTGCCCCTCCTAAGAGATCTGGAAGACGTCAGGACATTGCGTACCGACGTGGCGTGACGTGTAACTCTGTGCGATAGAGTCCGCAGAGTATACGGTGGTCGATGCGCAATGACCAGTTTTTGTCCAAAGCGCTGAGCGAGTTCATCCGTTCGGAGGAGGCCGATATCGTTTGTGCGATTTCGGCCGGTCGGCGTCACGCTGCAAAGACAGAATTGAGGCGCGCACCCACAATCTCTCTCTAACGGCTGTACAGTAACTATTCGGTAAAAAAGATCGTTTTTTCGTTACTTACAGCTTTATATATCAGCTGCGTGATGACATGCCCTTCATTTCTTTAATGATCACAGTTATTGTTTGCACTTACGTAAGACACTGCACGAATTTAGAAAAAGTTTGCAATAAAAAATAGGTTTCATTATGATTTTGTGCTTGGTGCATATTACATAACATTTTGCTGCATATTAAATTTAACTAAGATATCGAATTTTTCCTTACACTTTGGTGGGGGCCTCTATCTCCAGCAATTTTGAGGAAAGCGATCTGATGTTGCACACTCATATCCGATGGCGGATGCCACCGATAAAATGAGAATAAAATATCTACAACATTCCTCATATTTCATAAACGATCCGAGAAACAGAAATTAGATTTTGGCGAATGATAGCACGCAAAGAGGAGAGTATTTTGCAATACGGTTATTATGCAAACTTTCATTATCTACCATGTTATTCCACTAACTACAGACTTCTTCGATGAAAAATGTAATTTTTAAGGACCATCGGTAGATGGTGAAAAGAGACGTTATACTGTTATTTTTATACCGAGGATAGGCTTTTTATAAGTTACTGGCCTTACTTTTCCTCAGTTTCTCCTTAATAAAATTAGTAAATCAATCTTTCAGAATTCTCTCGCAGCTCCATCTGCACAACATGTTAGCGACGTGACACTGCGTAAAATCTGCTGTGTTTTGGCAAAAGAAGCAAATTTTAATATGGCAACAAGGCAAATGTACGTTTTACTCAAAATTCGTCACTCATGATGCTTTCTTGTAAGTTACAAGTGGTTTACAAGCCAGCAGAAAATAAATTTGTGCTTTAGTTGCATTTTCAGCAATATTATTTTTAGATACTAACCAAAGCAGAGATAACGGTAGATCTTTTTGAATGGTTTACAGACGAATGGAAAAACTGGTAGAAGCCGACCTCGGGGAAGATCAGTTTGGATTCTGTAAAAATGTTGAAGCACGTGAGGCAATACTGACCTTAGAAGTAAGATTAAGGAAAGGCAAACCTACGTTTCTAGCATTTGTAGACTTAGAGAAAGCTTTTGACAATGGTGACTGGAATACTCTCTTTCAAATTCCAAAGGTGGCAGGGGTAAAATACAGGGAGCGAAAGGCTATTTACAATTTGTATAGAAACCAGATGGCAGTTATAAAACTCGAGGGGCATGAAAGGGAAGCAGTGGTTGGGAAGGGAGTGAGACAGCGTTGTAGCCTCTCCCCGATGTCATTCAATCTGTATACTGAGCGAGCAGTAAAGGAAACAAAAGAAAAATTCGGAGTAGGTATTACAATCTATGGAGAAGAAATAAAAACTTTGAGGTTCGCCGATGACATTGTAATTCTGTCAGAGACAGCAAAAGACTTGGAAGAGCAGTTGAACGGAATGGACAGTGTCTTGAAAGGAGGATATAAGATGAACATCAACAAAAGCAAAACGAGAATAATGGAATACAGTCGAATTAAGTCGGGTGTTGCTGAGGGAATTAGACTAGGAAATGAGTCACTCAGAGTAGAAAAGGAGTTTTGCTATTTGGGGAGCAAAATAACTGATGATGGTTGAAGTAGAGAGGATATAAAACGTAGACTGGCAATGGCAAGGAAAGCGTTTCTGAAGAAGAGAAATTTGTTAACGTCGAATTTAGATGTAAGTGTAACGAAATCTTTTCTGAAAGTGTTTGTATGGAGTGTAGGAAAGTGTGGAAGTGAAACATGGGCGGTAAACAGTTTAGACAAAAAGCGAGTAGAAGCTTTTGAAATGCTACGGAAGAATGCTGAAAATTAGATGGGTAGATCACGTGATTAATGAGAGCTACTGAACGCAATTGGGTACAAAAGAAATTTTCGGTCAAACATGACTAGAAGAAGGGATCGGTTGATTGGACGCATTCTAGGTCATCAAGGAATCACCTATTTGGTACTGGAGGGAAGTGTGGAAGGGAGGGGGGGGGGAGGAGGGTGGTAAAAGTCATAGAGTGAGACCAAGAGATGGATACAGCAGGGAGATTCAGAAGGTGAAGGTTGCAGTATTTATTCGAAGATAAAAAGGCTTGCACAGGACAGAGTAGCATGGACAGCTGCATCAAACCAGTCTCTGGACTAAGGACCACAACAACAATATATTTATTTCTTAAACACGCATACCTAGCTACTTTATCCGGCTTCAGCTGGGAGGAGACAAATTTGCTGCCAAATAATATAGTTACTTAGTTAATATTTAATAAAATACTATTCATTCTATTTTTCACACTTTATCATTTTCGTTACAGCATTTGGTTATTACAGGCTTTTTCAAAAATAGAGGCTGTAGTTTCAGGTATATATTCCCTAAATGTAGGCAACAAAAAAATTCACTGCAACGTGTGTTCAGTAATGTCACTGAAACTTTTTTCTTCCCGCAGATAGTTGCCATGACAAAATATGTTAACCGGATAGTTAATTCCGAAGTGAAGGGTTCACTGAGTGTCGTGCTCGACATTCGACACGTTATCAAATCAAGACCTGGCAGAGACACAATTCCTGTACAGGAAGGCGGACGGCTCGATGTTTCTAGAAGGATTGGTACAGACAGCAATGATTCCAGACGAAATGACATTTGAACTTCTCCATCACCTTATGTGCACTCATGAGAATTTTACATCTCTGGTTTGGAGAGGGTACGACGAATTTCTGCAACTTCAGTTGTAGATGAAGATACTGTGGATCCTGTGCAAACGACTACTTCTCTCAGTACACGAAGGTTAGTTTTGCAAGTGAATCTTTTTCCTAAGACTGTGTGGAGACTGTCGCAAGGTCAAGAATTGTGTCCTCATCATTTTCAACGTGTACAGTTCCTGTCACCAGCAGATTACGCCGCACGAGTTATGGTGTGCCAGCGGTTCGTGGAACAGTGTGCTACAAATCCGAACTTTCCTACAGTACCTTGGTATTGTTCACATATGAAGTACAGTTCAAGCGAGATGTCATAACAAACTTCTGCGATCAGCGTACATGGGCACATGAAAAGGCACATACAGCTGTTCTGCCTGTCACTAAGAACATTTCTCCCTCAGGTTGTAGGCCAGTATCATTGGTAATCGATTAGTTCGACGGAAAGCCAATATTCAGGCAAGAAGAGGGTATTCTGATAATCTGTTTCGAAGGCCCTATCTCAGAAACCAAGCATTTCTGGGCACATCTTGTAATGACCTTTTGTAGTTACCTGCATATGATGGATGTTGTTGTTGTTGTGGTCTTCAGTCCAGAGACTGGTTGGATGCAGCTCTCCATGCTACCCTATCCTGTGCAAGTTTCTTCATCTCCCAGTACCTACTGCAACCTACATCCTTCCGAATCTGCTTAGTGTAATCATCTCTTGGTCTCCCTCTACGGATTTTACCCTCCACGCTGCCCTTCAATACTAAATTTGTGATCCCTTAATGCCTCAGAACATGTCCTATCAACCGATCCCTTCTTCTAGTCAAGTTGTGCCACAAACTCCTCTTCTCCCCAATTCTATTCAATACCTCCTCATTAGTTGTGTGATGCACCCATCTAATCTTCAGCATTCTTCTGTAGCACCACATTTCGAAAGCTTCTATTCTCCTCCTGTCCGAACTATTTATCGTCCATGTTTCACTTCCATACATGGCTACACTCCATACAAATACTTTCAGGAATGACTTCCTGACACTTAAATTTATACTCGTTGTTAACAAATTTCTCTTCTTCAGAAACGCTTTCCTTGCCATTGCCAGTCTACATTTTAAATCTTCTCTACTTCGACCATCATCAGTTATTTTGCTTCAAAAAATAGCAAAACTCCTTTACTACTTTAAGTGTCTCATTTCCTAATCTAATACCCTCAACATCACCCGACTTAATTCGACTACATTCCATTATTCTCGTTTTGCTTTTGTTGATGTTCATCTTATATCCTCCCTTCAAGACACCGTCCATTCCGTTCAACTGCTCTTCCAAGCCCTTTGCTGTCTCTGACAGAATTACAATGTCATCGGCGAACCTCAAATTTTTATTTCTTCTCCATAGATTGTAATACCTACTCCGAATTTTTCTTTTGTTTCCTTTACTGCTTGCTCAATATACAGTTTCAATAACATCGGGGAGAGGCTACAACCCTGTCTCACTCACTTCCCAACCACTGCTTCCCTTTGATGCCCCTCGAGTCTTATAACTGCCATCTGGTTTCTGTACAAATTGTAAATAGCCTTTCGCTCCCTGTATTTTACCCCTGCCACCTTTAGAATTTGGAAGAGAGTATTCCAGTCAACATTGTCAAAAGCTTTCTCTAAGTCTACAAATACCAGAAACGTAGGTTTGCCGTTCGTTAATCTTTCTTCTAAGATAAGTCGTAAGGTCAGTATCGCCACATGTGTTCCAATATTTCTACGGAATCCAAACTGATCTTCCCCGATGTCGGCTTCTACCAGTTTTTCCATTCGTCTGTAAAGAATTCTCGCTAGTATTTTGCAGCTGTGACTTTTTACACTGATAGTTCGGTAATTTTCACATATGTCAACACCTGCTTTCTTTGGGATTGGAATTATTATATTCTTCTTGAAGTCTGAGGGTACTTCACCTGTCTCATACACCTTCCTCACCAGATGGTAGAGTTTAGTCAGGACTGGCTCTCCCAAGGCCGTCAGTAGTTCTAATGGAATGTTGTCTACTCCCGGATCCTTGTTTCGGCTCTGGTCTTTCAGTGCTCTGTCAAATGCTTCACGCATTATCGTATCTCCCATTTCATCTTCATCTACATTATCTTCCATTTCTATAATATTGTCCTCAAGTCCATGGCCCTTGTATAGACCCTCTATATACTCCTTCCATCTTTCTGCTTTCCCTTCTTTGGTTAGAACTGGGTTTCCATCTGAGCTCTTGATATTCATACGAGTGGTTCTCTTTTCTCCAAAGGTCTCTTTAATTTTCCTGTAGGTAGTATCTATCTTACACCTAGTGAGATAAGCCTCTATATCCTTACATTTGTCCTCTAGCCATCCCTGCTTAGCCTTTTTGCACTTCCTGTCGATCTCATTTTTGAGACGTTTGTATTCCTTTTTGCCTGCTTCATTTACTGCATTTTTATATCTTCTCCTTTCATCAATTAAATTCAATACTTATTCTGTTACCCAAGGATTTCTACTAGCCCTCGTCTTTTTACCTACTTGATCCACTGCTGCTTTCACTATTTCATTCCTCAAAGCTACCCATTCTTCTTCTACTGTATTTCTTTCTCACATTCCTGTCAAATGTTCCCTTATGCTCTGCCTGAAACTCTGTATAACCTCTGGCTCTTTCAGTTTATCCAGGTCCCATCTTCTTAAATTCCCACATTTTTGCAGTTTCTTCAGTTTTAATCTGCAGTTCATAGCCAATAGATTGTGGTTAGAGTCCACATCTGCCCCTGGAAATGTCTTACAATTTAAGACCTGGTTCCTAAATCTCTGTCTTACCATTATATAATCTATCTGATACCTTTTAGTATCTCTGGGATTCTTCCATGTATACAACCTTCTTTTATGATTCTTGAACCAAGTGTTAGCTATGATTAAGTTATGCTCTGTGCAAAACTCTACCAGGCGGCTTCCTCTTTCATTTCTTAGCCCCAATCCATATTCACCTACTATGTTTCCTTCTCTCCCTTTTCCTACACTCGAATTCCAGTCACCCATGACTATTAAATTTTCGTCTCCCTTCACTATCTGAATAATTTCTTTTATCTCATCATACATTTCATCAATTTCTTCATCATCTGCAGAGCTAGTTGGCATATAAACTTGTACTGCTGTAGTAGGCGTGGGCTTCGTGTCTACCTTGGCCACAATAATGCGTTCACTATGCTGTTTGTAGTAGCTTACCCGCACGCCTATTTTTTTTATTCATTATTAAACCTACTCCTGCATTACCACTATTTGATTTTGTATTTATAACCCTGTATTCACCTGATCAAAAGTCTTGTTCCTCCTGCCACCGAACTTCACTAATTCCCACTACATCTAACTTTAACCTATCCATTTCCCTTTTTAAATTTTCCACCTACCTGCTCGATTAAGGGATCTGACATTCCACGCTCCGATCCGTAGAACGCCAGTTTTCTTCCTCCTGATAGCAACGCCCTCTTGAGTAGTCCCCGCCCGGAGATCCGAATGGGGGACTATATATGATGGATACGTACCTAAAATTATGCCCTGTATTTGTGAAACACCCTGTATGATGTATTCGTTATCACAGAGATATTGACTTTAATCTTTCACGGGATCATGAAGGAAACTACACTACTGTTTTGTACTGTATGGAACTGGGGACCTAGAAACGACGGAGAGGCTTCGTCCCTGTCGTAGCCCGCAGTGGTACAGTGGAACACAACCCCACAACAGGCTACAGCAGTCTACTCACTCCACCACCACCCCTCACCGAACCCAGGGTCACTGTGCGGTTCGGCCCCCAGTGATTTCCCCCGTCCCCCACCCGGAAACGTCTGACACCAGAGCCAGAGGAGTGAAACCCCAATGTTTGCATGGTAGAGTAATGACGATGAACGCGTACGTTGGGACAGTGTGTGTGGGCAGCAATCGACGACACCGCGTAACTGAGGCGGAGTAAGGGGAACCAGCACGCCGCATTCGCCGAAGCAGATGGAAAACCGCCTTAAAAACCATCCACACACTGGGCGGCACACCAGACTTCGACACTAATCCGACGGGCGGATTCGTGCCATGGACCGGTGCGCCTTACCGCCCGGAAAGCAGTGCGTTAGACCGCAAGGCTAACCGGGCGGGCTAAACTACACTATACTAAACTGCAATTCCTATGTGCTTCGACTCGCGAAGTGTGTTAATTCTTCCTCCGTTTTGTACTTGTTGCTCTTCTTTTGATTCACTGCTTCGAAATGAACGTACTCCAATTCTCGCCTCTTCTCCAGTATCTTCATGCGGTTCTTCATTTCGACCCTCTCTTATTCGTTGCACTCCTTTTCGAATTATTAGTAAATCATCTTTCTCTTCGTTCTTCTGTTTCGTACACTACCTTTCCTCTCCAACCCTCCCCCCCCCCCCCCCACGCATACAACCCTCCCCCATTCAGTTTTCGCGGTAGATGGGCCTTGATGTCCCATAGATAATAAGAAAATTTAGTAGCAGCGGCTGCCCGTGGGTGGAAAAAATGTGTGGCGATATGAAATCTATCTCTTTCTCCTATGTGAAGTCAGAGAATTTTTCAAATTGTTTTTATTATCGGATGGCGCCCGAGTAACAGAGATGTATATAAGCTATACAAAATGTGCGAAAGAGAAGGCAGATGTTGGCCATTAAAATTGGTACGCCAAGAAGAAATGCAGATGATAAATTGGTATTCATTGGACAAATATATTATATTAGAAATGACATGTGATTACATTTTCACCCAATTTGGGTGCATAGATCCTGAGAAATCAGTACCCATAACAACCAACTGTGGCCATAATAACGGCCTTGATACGTTTGGGCATTGAGTCAAACAGAGCTTGGATGGTGTGTACAGCTACATCTCCCCATGCAGCTTCAACACGATACCACAGTTCATCAAGAGTAGTGACTGTCGTATTCTGACGACCCAGTTGCTCGGCCATCATTGACCAGACGTTTTCAGTTGGTGAGAGATCTAGAGAATGTGCTGGCCAGGCCAGCAGTCGAACATTTTCTGTATCCAGAAAGGCCCGTACAGGACCTGCAACATGCGATCGTGCATTGTCCTGCTGAAATGTAGGGTTTCGCAGGCATCGAATGAAGGGTACAGCCACGGGTCGCAAGACATCTGAAATGTAACGTCCACTGTTCAAAGTGCCATCAATGCGAACAAGAGGTGATCGAGACGTGTAACCAATGGCATCCCATACCATCACGCCGGGTGATACGCCAGTACGGCAATGACGAATACACGCTTCCAATGTGCGTTCACCGCGATATCGCCAAACACGGATGCGACCATCATGATGCTGTAAACAGAACCTGGATTCATCCGAAAAAATGACGTTTTGGCATTCATGCTACGAGATTCGTCGTTGAGTACACCATCGCAGGCGCTCCTATCTGTGATGCAGCGTCAAGGGTAACCGGAGCCATGGTCTCCGAGCTGACAGTCCATGCTGCTGCAAACGTCGTCGAACTGTTCGCACAGATGATTGTTGTCTTGCACACGTCCCCATCTGTTGACTCAGGGATCGAGACGTGGCTGCACGATCCGTTACAGACATGCGGATAAGATACCTGTCATCTCGACTGCTAGTGATACGAGGCCGTTGGGATCGAGCACGGCGTTCCGTATTACCCTCCTGAACCCACCGATTACATATTCTGGTAAGTGTCATTGGATCTCGACCAACGCGAGCAGCAATGTCGCGATACGATAAACCGCATTCGCGATAGGCTTCAATCCGACCTTTATCAAAGTCGGAAACGTGATAGTACGCATTTCTCCTCCTTACACGAGGCATCACAACAACGTTTCACCAGGCAACACGGTCAACTGCTGTTTGTGTATGAGAAATCGGTTGGAAACTTTCCTCATGTCAGCACGTTGTAGTTTTCGAGACCGGCGCCAACCTTGTGTGAATGCTCTGAAAAGCTAATCATTTGCATATCATAGCATCTTCTTCCTGTCGGTTAAATTTTGCGTCTGTAGCACGTCATCCTCGTGGTGTAACACTTTTAATGGCCAGTAGTGTAAGATAAAGTGCTCTACGACGTTCTGTAACTTCTCTGGGCATTCTGGAACGGGAAACTGTAGACGCTATGTCCCATAAATGTCCCATAAATTCAACCCTGGAAAGTATACAAGAGAAATTTTGAAATTGAGTAAGAAATAATGTTGTGTAAACCATTAAAATTGTCCACAAGTATTGTGAAACCGAAAACTGTGGATGATATGGTCTATAATATTCACCAGCGGAAGTCATAGAAGGCGAAGTTCAGAATGCATGCGGCCACATTACTTAGCAATGAAAAAATCATAAATAAATAACGTTCGTATAATACACTGAGGTGATATAAGTCATGGGATGCCTCGGACCTCGTTTTCCCCGGCGTAGTGCAGCAGCTCCACGTGGAATGGACTCATCAAGTCGTTGGAAGTCCCCTGCAGAAGTACCAAGGCATGCTGCCCCTATAGCCGTCCGTAAATGCGAAAGTGTTGCCGGTGCAGATGTTGAGTACGAACTAAACTCTCTGTTGTGTTTCATAATTTATATTCGATAAGATTCTTGTCGTGCGATCTGAGTGGCCAAATCATTCGGTCAAATTATCCACGATATTCTTCAAACCGATAGCAAACTATCCTGGCCCGGAGACATGACATTGTTGTTTGGGAACATGAAATTCATGAATGGCTGCAAATGGTCTCCAAGTAACCCAACACAACCATTCCCAGTCAATGATCAGTTCACTTGGACCAGAGAACCCAATCCGTTCCATGCAAACACAGCCCACAACAAGCTTTCATAGGTCCTGGATGATAACTTGGGTCCACACTTTGACCATTCCATCAGCTGTTACCAAATGATCCCGGAACTCGTCTGACCAGACACTGTTTTTCAGTCGTCTAGCGTATAACCGATATTGGCACGCACTCAGAACAGGCGCTGCAGGCGATATCGTGTTCGCCTGCTGCCATAGCTCATTAACGTCGAATTTTGTCACACTGGTCTAACGGACACGTTCGTTGTACGTGCCACATTTATTTATGCGTTTATTTCACGAAGTGTTGCTTGTCTGTTAGCACTGACAACTCTATGCAAACGCCGTTTCACTCCGTCGTTAAGTGAAGACCGTCAGCCACGGCGTTGTCCGTGATGGGAGGCAATGCCTGAAGATTGGTATTCCCGGAACACTCTGGACACTATAGAATGTGGAATATTTAATTCGCTAACGATTGTCAAAATGAAACATTCCATGCGTTTAGCTCGAACTACTATTTCGCGTTCAAAGTCTCTTAATTCCCTAATCCATAACCACGTCGCAAAACTTTTTGAGTAAGTCACCTGAGTATAAATGACAGCTTATGTAGGCGATACTACCGCCATCTGTATATGTGCATGTCGCTATCCCGTGACTTTTGTCACCTCAGTGTGGCCGAACATTACAATGAGACACTGTAACGTATCTCGCAGCTACCAACAACGCTTCTAGGCAGAGAAGCACTATACATGTCCCAAGTTGTCATCCAGGAACTATGAACAATAATATTATCTTGGAACTCTTCCATTTGGTCCGTATTTGCATAGAAAAACAGTAATATCACAAATTGGGTGCGCCTTGATGCAAAACACCGTGTTATTTGTTTATTTCTTTATTATCCCAAACCAGTTTCGGTGACAAACATCACCATCATCAGTGGGTTTTTTAAATCTAAAACATGCAGAAAATGGTATGCTTGTACAAACACAGTAAAACATTATTACATTTTTACAAATCGTCTTTTGAAATATAGTTTTATATTGATACTTTCATACTACCTTATTTATTGTGTGCTACAGCATGTTTTAAGCTGTTATTGGCGCTGTTTGTGACATATTTTCTGTGCTCTTTTTTCTGTTGCCATCTTTTTATTTTGTCGATCAGAAACAAAGTCTAAAGTTTTGTTTTTCTCTGTAAAAAGCAGCCACACACCATCCAACGAACGTGAATACACGAATAGCTAAGCAACAGCTAAATACACACCAAAATAACTGGTTTCCATAACAATACCACAACCCCAAGTATATACTGCTGACATAAGAAGTTCACCTTTGATTATTTGTTTACTAACAGCCGCTCACATGGTTGCAGATGACATGATGTTCGCTAAGTAAAAAGATGGCAACAGAAAAAAAGAGCACAGGAAATATGTCAGAAACAGCGCCAATAATAGCTTAAAACATGCTGTAGCATACAATAAATAAGGTAGTATAAAAGTATCAATATAAAACTATATTTCAAAAGACCATTTGTAAAAATATAATAATGTTTTACTGTGTTTGTACAACCATACCATTTTATGCATGTTTTAGATTAAAAAAATGATGATGGTGATATTTTTCGCCGAAACTGGTTTGGGATAATAAAGAAATAAACAAATAACACGGTGTTTTGCATCCAGGCGGACCCAATTTCTGATATTACGGGAACTATGAAAGCTTGTTGTGGACTGTGTTTGCATGGAACGGACTGGATTCTCTGGTCCAAGTGATTTTGGGATGCATTATATCTAGCTTGACATGTCAGATGATGAGACACAGGTAGCGTGGGCAGGCCTGACTGGAGTGAGTGGAGTGCCGGTTGCAGGCAGCTTCTTCCTGCCGCGCGACCAGCAGCGGCCGCGGCCGGCGCGCCACACGGACTACGAGGGCCTGGCCTACCTGGGCGAGTTCCCGCTCGCCTGGGCCGCCTGCTGCGCCAACGAGAGCGTCTACAACCTGCTGCTCGACCACGGCGCCGACCCCGACGCCCAGGACTCCTTCGGCAACATGATCCTCCACATGGTCGTCGTCTGCGACAAGCTGGTCAGTCCCAAACGGCGCTCCGCCATTCATTACACATCATCCCAAAAATTCAAGAATCGCTTTGTGTTAAGTTCACTCTGGCTATAAAAACTGCATATTACCATCAATGCGGGGTGGTCCATTGATCGTGACCGGGCCAAATATCTCGAAATAAGTGCCAAACGAAAACACTATAAAGAACGAAACTTGTCTAGCTTGAAGGGGGAAACCAGATGGCGCTATGGTTGGCCCGCTAGATGGCGCTGCCATATGTCAAACGGACATCAACTGCGTTTTTTTAAATAGGAACCCCCATTTTTTTATTACACATTCGTGTAGTACGTAAAGCAATATGAATGTTTTAGTTGGGCCACTTTTTTCGCTTTGTGATAGATGGCGCTGTAATAGTCCCAAACATATGGCTCACAGTTTTAGACGAACAGTTGCTAACAGGTAGGTTTTTTAAATTAAAATGCAGAACGTAGGTACGTTTGAACATTTTATTTCGGTTGTTCCAATGTGATACATGTACCTTTGTGAACTTATCATTTCTGAGAACGCATGCTGTTACAGCGTGATTACCTGTAAATGCCACATTAATGCAATAAATGCTCAAAATGATGTCCGTCAACCTCAATGCATTTGGCAATACGTGTAATGACATTCCTCTCAACAGCGAGTAGTTCGCCTTCCGTAATGTTCGCACATGCCTTGACAATGCGCTGACGCATGTTGTCAGGCGATTTCGGCGGATCACGATGGCAAATATCCTTCAACTTTCACCACAGAAAGAAATCCTGGGACGTCAGATCTGGTGAACGTGCGGGCCATGGTATGGTGCTTCGACGACCAATCCACCTGTCATGAAATATGCTATTCACATCGCTTCAACCGCACGCGAGCTATGTGCCGGACATCCATCATGTTGGAATTACATCGCCATTACGTCATGCAGTGAAACATCTTGTACTAACATCGGTAGAATATTACGTACGAAATCAGCATATATTGCACCATTTAGATTGCCATCGATAAAATGAGGGCCAATTATCCTTCCTCCCATAATGCTGCACCATACATTAACCCGCCAAGGTCGCTGATGTTCCACTTGTCGCAGCCATCGTGGATTTTCCGTTGCCCAATAGTGCATATTATGCCGGTTTACGTTACCGCTGTTGGTGAAAGACGCTTCGTCGCTAAATAGAACGCGTGCAAAAAATCTGTCATCGTCCCGTAATTTCTCTTGTGCCCAGTGGCAGAACAGTACACTACGTCCAAAGTCGTAGCCATGCAATTCCTGGTGCATAGAAATATCGTACGGGTGCAATCGATGTTGATGTTGCACTCTCAACACCGAAGTTTTTGAGATTCCCGGTTCTCGCACAATTTATCTGCTACTGATGAGCAGATTAGCCTAGACAGCAGCTAAAACACCTACTTGTGCATCATCATTTGTTGCAGGTCGTGGTTGACATTTCGCATGTGTATGAACACTTCCTGTTTCCTTAAATAAGGTAACTATCCGGCGAACGTTCCGGACACTTGGATGATGTCGTCCAGGATACTGAGCAGCAAACGTAGCACACGCCCGTTGGGCATTTTGATCACAATAGCCATACATCAACACGATATCGACCTTTTCCGCAATTGGTAAACGGTCCATTTTAACACGGGTAATGTATCACGAAGCAAATACCGTCCGCACTGGCGGAATGTTACGTGATACCACGTACTTATACGTTTCTGACTATTACAGCGCCATCTATCACAAAGCGGAGAAAGTGGTCCAACTAAAACATTCATATTTTATCACGTACTACACCAATACGTAATAAAAATGGGGTTTCCTATGTAAAAAAAAAAACACAGTTGATATCCGTTTGACCTATGACAGCGCCATCTAGCTGGCCAACCATAGAGCCATCTGGTTTTCCCCTTCAAGCTAGACGAGTTTCGTTCTTTGTAGTTTTTCGTTTGATGCTTATTTCTTGAGATATTTGGCCCGGTCACTATCAGTGGACCACCCTGTATATCCAGACAGTGTTATCTGGTAGCATTGCGGTCAGACGAATTGCAGCCACTTGTACGACAACATTACTTCCCCGGTAATGTTTGCGGCTATACAGTCACTTATAAGTGTTTATATGGGTTCCACACAATAGGCTATTTTCCTATGTGATAAATATGGTTTGGATTGTTGTTATTCTGATTCATTATAGCATTTATGTTCAATATTCACATAACATATCTCTTCTTTGTATGTAATTAGAGCATAAAAATCATTAAATATCAAAATGTGGTCACATGATCGAAAACGCTCTGTTATTGGCTGATGCTCTGGTGATGGCACAGGCTAGCAGCGTTACCCGAAGATACGAGGGTTTTGCGTTGTTTTCCTGCAAGCAGTCTAGCTCTTTAGTGATGAAAACCCCATCACCACTTTTAAGTAACAATAGAAAGTAATTTTGTGAGTACTGATAGTGGAAGCATCGCGAAAGTTGATTTTTCCTTGCTGCCTGCAAACACGCTCAAAAATCAGGAATTGTAGAACTTTTACAAATGGGCTGTATGTTATAACTAGATTGTTGACTGTCAGTCATGGGCTGCGACCCAAAGCACAATGAAATTATTCTTGGCAAAACTTAGTGCCGATTTCTTCTCTAGAAGACAACAGAGATAACGCTGCCAGCAGGCTGTCGGTGGCGCAGCTGACAGCGTATCCGATCGGAAATGACGTGGTCGTGTGTGCGGATCCTGGAAGGGTCATATATTTTTAAATTTTTTGCACAAAATACGCAAATAACATTAGCAAGTACTGATTGTAGCAGTTGTTCCGATTTTGGGTTCATTATATCTAGCTTCACATTAGTCTTAGTCTGAGAAATAGAAAACAGAGCATAAACGCATATACTTTGCGAACAAACAGTTCCTTTTTTCGGAAGCATTGCTAGTAATGAAGATATCGCTTTATGCCAACAGTACAACAAGTGTTAGGACGACAAGGTTACACGGAGAGTTATAAAGCGTGTACAACAGGCAGATGACACGAACGTAAGGGCTGTTTTCCTTGTGAGTATAAATTAACATTAGCGTCTGAAGCAGACTTAGTTCGTATTTATGTGAGACGATGAAACTGCAAAAGTTTAAGCAATAAGAATTCTAGTTGGACAGTGCGAAGATAAAAACATTGTTTCTAATGAACTAAATAGCGTTTGGTTACCTTAATTAGAAAACATCATTTTTAACGTGACATGTGAACAGTGACTGCAAATATAAGCGCATGTAAACAACAAGGAAAACAGAATAATATTCTATTCCTGATCGGTGTGGTGAAGTTCTGTAATTGTGGTTTGGTTTCCGTGTGAGAGGTCTGTCGAGTCGTTTTACAAATAAGTTAAAATGTTTTTTCCGGATTAGATTCGAAACAGCGATCTGTGGACACCATCTTATATATTCCGACGGTCTAACGTGCTTAACAACTGAGCTATCGAATAATGGAGGTGTAGTTGAATAAAACGACAATTTTCAAAAAAGTTCAAATGTCTCTGAGTACTATGGGACTTAACTGCTGTGGTCATCAGTCCCCTAGAACTTAGAACTACTTAAACCTAACTAACCTAAGGACATCACACACATCCATGCCCGAGGCAGGATTCGAACCTGCGACCGTAGCGGTCGCGCAGTTCCGGACTGTAGCGTCTAGAACCGCATGGCCACTCCGGCCGACAATTTTCAGTAAGAGTTTAATTTCGTTGAATGACACTGTCCTTCGTTGCAAGAGTGGGAGAGCATATCTTGAGGTAAGTTAATGTTAACTTCACAGTGCAACACATTTTTATTTAAGTTAGTGACGTGGTGGCAATTTGCTGCTACCGTGCAACCACATTGCGACTTCTCATTCTCTGCAGTTTCTGTAGATGTATTTGTGCAGTATGGCACTACACACCGTTTGTAACCCATTTTCCAAAACGTAAATTCCAAAACAAGACATCACTGTGAATTAGCGTTGTGACAGTAGGAGCAGCGAGCTACCCAGTGACTTCACAGGCATCATATGACTCGAACGGAGCGTTTTAAGGACTTTGAGATTTTTTGAATTGCATTTCCATTTTTATAAAAGAATACTTCAACTCAAGTGTAAAAAAAAAAGAATATTAGGAGCACAATTAATCATTTAAGACAATTTAGAGAAAACAATCAAATACCTATTGCCACAAAATAAGCAAGCGCGAGCTAGTGGAAGTGTCTGCGCCTCTCTCACCTTCGCATCATACAAGTTAGGAAGGACAAGAGAATAAAAATGGAATCCTTCTAGGATGACTTTGTTGTCTGTCTGTCTGACCGACTGTTAAGAATTCTTTTTCTCAGGAACAGGTACCAGTATCAACCTGCAATTTATGACACACACTGATTTCCCTGATCGCTTGGCGCTGTAAACAAGTTAAGCTTATAAGTGAGTGTAATCGAAATATATGGCCGTTTATATCACATATTTTGACATTCGCAAATTTCCTTATCTTAACTTACGTGGTACTTCCCGTTGACTTAGAATAATGAAATTTGCTCAAAAGTAATATTTCGCACTAAAAGTAAGGGAATAAATCCGAGAGTTGTTAATTTGTAATGATCTTACACGAAAAAAAAATTTTGTCACTTCTTATGCGACTGTGTACATGTCTGCCTGTCTATAAAGACAGCAACGGGCAATCTAATCAAGTTGAAATTGATGTGACACGCTAAGGTTTTTGGTCCGTTGGTGGCATGAACACCTTTAAGCTCGAAGTAAATGCAATCAAAAGATACAGCCATTTATGTCACATACTTCGATAACTTGCCAGTGACCCGCCAGGTTAGCCAAGAGCGCTCACGCGCTGCTTCCTGGACTCGGGTAGGCGCGCCGGCCCCGGATCGAATCCACCCGGCGGATTAACGGCGAGGGCCGGTGTGTCGGTCAGCCTGGATGCGGTTTTCAACATCCCACTAGGTGAATACTGGGCTGGTCCCCATGTCCCTCCTCAGTTGCACAGCTCACAGACATTTGCAAACGGTCGCACTATTTGATGGCTTACACTAGACGCAGACAGCTGTGGTACACTACTTCCATCTGAGGGGGTACGGGTTGGTGCCAGGAAGGGCATCTGGCCTCCCTCTGACACTAACATTGCCAAATCCATTGTAACAGAGTCGACACCGCGTTGAGGTGATATCTTGACAGGGAATGATGACTTCGATATCTTGCCAGTATCAATATTGATAACAAGGAAAAATTGCCGAAATTCTAGATTTCTGGGATGGATGACCTATATACGTAATTTTACGGAACCCTCGGTGCACAAATCCTAATCGCGCTTATCCCGATTTTTTTATGTGAGTGGAATGTTTCAGAGAAATTACCTTTTTCAGAATTTTACCATAATGCCAAATACAATTTCGAATATAATGTACAAGCAAACGGTCTGAGAATTCCTAAAACACCACACTCTGTGGCGTCTGCTTACCTTTGTTGAGTACTTTAAAAATTACCTATACGGGAATAAAGTGTGACGACAGTCCTAGGCGCCTGCAGGTAGGCTACACTGCTGCTCTTGTGCTTGCTAGCAGGCATGCAGCCTCAGAAGGGTGCCTAGCAGTTGCCTGTCTGCAAAGGCACCATTACAGTTTGTCTGTGTACAGGCACATAATATGCTCAACAGAGGCGGGTGGGTGGCACCGATTGTGTTGCGGAAAGGGGGGGAGGACTTTGACAGACCCTTTGCCGTTTTATTCGTTCATGTGTTAATGTTGTACTTCTCCATGATCAGGCAACAGGAGCGCGCGAAACAGGAGGGCTGTAACAGCATGAGCATCCTTAGCTGCTTCAGATCATGTTCAAATTTCGTCGAATATTTTTGAACGGTCCCTAGTGGTTCCACACTGCATAACATAGCAAAAATTACGGTCACACTACATTCAAAAGGGGCCAGATCATGTCCAATGGGGTTTATACCTCATGATGTCCTTAGAGTAGGATTAAATCGTCCGGTTGGTGTCATCAGTGTCGAACATTGTCAAGTACATCGTACTGTTGCTCATTGCACTGGACCTGGTGTTTTCGACAGTGAAATGTCTAGAAAACAACATTCCAAGGAAATTGGTGGTTTCATTGATGCCCTTGCGGTACCTCTTGAGGACTTTTCGTGTCATTTCTGAGCAGTGGTGTACCGGGTGATCAAAAAGTCAGTATAAATTTGAAAACTTAATAAACAACGGAATAATGTAGATAGAGAGGTAAAAATTGACACACGTGATTGGAATGACATGGGGTTTTATTAGAACCAAAAAAAAAACAACCCCATATTGATAGACGCGTGAAAGGTCTCTTGCGCGCGTTGTTTGGTAATGACCGTGTGCTCAGCCGTCGCTTTCGTCATGCTTGGCCTCCCAGGCCCCCAGACCTCAGTCCGTGCGATCGTGCTATTATTGGCTTTGGGGTTACCTGAAGTCGCACGTGTATCATGATCGACCGACATCTGTAGGGATGCTGAAAGACAACATCCGACGCCAATGCCTCACCATAACTCCGGACATGCGTTACAGTGCTGTTCACAACATTATTTCTCGACTACAGCTATTGTTGAGGAATGATGGTGGGCACATTGAGCATTTCCTGTAAAGAACATCATCTTTGCTTTGTCTTACTTTGTTATGTTAATTATTGCTATTCTGATCAGATGAAGCGCCAACTGTCGGGCATTTTTTGAACGTTTGTATTTTTTTGGTTCTAATAAATCCCCATGTCATTCCAAGCATGTGTGTCAACTTGTACCAATGTATCTACATTATTCCGTGATTTATTCAGTTTTCAAATTTATACTGACTTTTTGATCACCCGGTATATGAAATTGAAATTTTTTCCATGGCCAGGCCAACCATAAGAAAACGGCATGATTTCAATGCTGGGTATCGCGGCAAAAGGAGGGATGTACCGTGTGTAGGAGGCAATGTGATGACCTTTTCCATGAACTGATGTGTCGCCTTTTTTCCGCACAGATCGATGCCTTGCTGTGGAAGCGTCTCCGAGCCCAAGGATGAAGCCGCAGTGTGCCACACTTTTGTACCACTACAGGTTGTAGGCACTTTTGAGTGATCCTTTAATCGTGTTGCGCAGTGTGTGTATATAGATGAAGATATACAGTAACGTCAATGTCTCCCGTTACACCAGGAGCGAATTTTCATACATTATTTACCGTTGACATCATACTACAGACAGAGACTTTCAGAATGCAGAACCAGAGCCAACTGAGCAGTGAGTATCATTCTGTGGTGTATGGCGAAGAGTCTCACTTACGTTTGTGGCTGTCACAGCATCACCATAGTGTGCCTAGACGACTTGGTGAAAGTTCACAGGATACAGTGGTTCTCGAACTCCATATAACCGCAACCCCTGAATCATGGTGTGGTGATGAGGTGAGGCTGAGTGTAAGACTACAGTACGGAATTGGTAATAATTGTTGAAGGGGTGGTGAACGTTCAGTAGCATATGGCAAGAATGGCAGACCCCGTTGTCATACCCTTCATCATCAGGATACCAAATAGTGTATTGCAGCAGGATAATGCCATACCTCATACTGCAAGTCACACCACAAATACCTTTACGAATGTACGATTCCTAGACTGGCCTGCCCACTCCCCTAACCTGTCACCTATAGTGAACATCAGGGACGTAATAGGAAGACATATAGTTTCACACGAGCCTCTATCTAGCAATCTTCCTTAACTAACACAGCATGTGGTTCAAGTATGGCAAGAAATTCCTGTAGGTGACATTCAGAGGCCGTTTATGTCACAACAAATACACGTTTTTATTCGTGCCCGTGTTAGTCACACCTAAATCTAGTACTGATGCCGGCCATTAATTTCGAAAGGAATGAGAGTGTAATCAGTTAATAACCGTTATGCGATTAACTTCACGATGTTTCATAAATATCGGACTGATACTGCATGGTGTAACATCTTCCATTTCCATCAGTGTATAAGCTCGCATGACTTAATTATGGAACAGATCGCAGAACACCGATGATAGCAATCGACAATATCAAACACGAGTATAGAACTGACTGACCGTTCGCTGGGTGGCTGTATAAATATCAGCCGCAAGGAACGCAACGATCCGGTGTAGTCACATGACGAGACTGCCATTTGCTGGGATAGAGAAGTGTGTGCAACACCTGGGTTCTACTGAATTCCCATCAGAGCTCTCATATAATCAACCTCCACCTTTTAACTACCACCTTGACTTAAGCACAATGGAGAAATGAACGCCAAGAGGATTAATAAAATGACCCTATAGATGAATAGTAGAAAAGGATTTCACACAACCTATAATTTAACAAAGTTACTAATCAGTCTCAGTTAGGCACTTCTACAAGACTTTTTTGCAGCCCAAAGGCGTTGCATTTTTTCTGTGGCCGCCTGATTTCTCTCCTATGCCCAGCCATTGTTTTGATTTTGCTCAACGTAGAAATTCGACTAGTTCTTGACCAGTGATTTGTGCTTTGAGAGGTTAAAGAAGTCTTCCTACTTCATTCCAGTGCTCTTGTGATCCTTCCTTTCTTGCATAGATCATTTAACGGAAATTTTTATGTCTCTTGTTAAGTACTTTGAAAATCTTCTTCGTTAGTCGGGTTGCATTCATCCTGGGAAAATGTTCCTAGAGCTTTGGTCGTCGTCCCATATTATTATCTTCTGTTCCTCGCAGTCTCTAATGTCCATTTATTATTATAGGATCCATTATTTACCGAAGCAGTACACCTACATATTCTAAAGGCTAATGCCTTGTCGTTGCAGTAACTCTATTCTTTTTAGTTCCTGTGATCGTCACATCCTATCCCCTCCTAGATGTGTTCCAAATACTTCATCTTAGGCCGTCTTCCTTCTTCCTTTCTCGGCACTTTCCCTTCAAGATTATTTGATGAAGGTTTGGTTTCTGATGACACGTCTAATACATTTTGTTTTTCTCTTTTCCATTTCCATTAAGAAATTTCTCTCTTCGTTGACGTCCATCAAGATTTCCATGTTGGTTTTCCATTCTGTCCAGCTCACTCTTGCCAATCCACATTTGAGCAACTTCAAGGCGATTCCTTCCCACTTTACCCAGAGACCAATTTTCACTTCCATAGAGCAATGTCCTCCATAAAAATGATTTAGTAAACAATTTTCTTACTTCTGTGTTTATAAGTTTGCTGGTTAAAATGTTTTTCTTAGTCATATATGCGTCCTGAAAGAAAGCAGCTTCTCGCTAAAATGTTTCCCATTACAATGTTAAACTCCATTACATTTCTTACAGAAAAGGTCATATTAATTTTTTCCCTACGACTAATAGTTCCCGCCTTGCAATTAATGGAAGAAATCGCAAATTATTTTTAAAATAGTGTTTCAATGGTACAAAATTAATGTTTAGTTTAATGGAGTGGGTTAAGAACAAATATTAAATGTGTGTACCACGTTTAAGTGTAGCAGAGCCGTATTAAGTGATGTGTACTTGGTATGTAGGGTGTAACAGCGGGGTGGGTATGAGGGAACATAACTCACAGGATTGTACTCATGCAGTTTCCTTCTTCTGAGGTCTGCAAATTGAAGAGCGTGCACGCCAGTCCCCACTCTGTCTTCCCCATTACGTCACAAGAAGCAACTGCAGGATGTTCCACAAACATATGCCGATCCTCCCACGGTGCGCCGTATGAATCACTTGCAACGCAATGAACAGACTCGCTCGGGCGTGTTTTTTTTTTTCTACAAAGTGCGTCAACAGGACATGAAATGCAGCTACGAGTTATTGATAATATTAACACAAGAAATTTACACGTAAACCTCTACGCGCTGTTGTACAACGCAGCTGTAGCTTTCTTCCGCGAAGGCGATCTCCCTCATTAGGAGTGCCGCTCACTTTTCACTTTGCAGCCAGACTGTAACTCCTCTTCGTTTCCTGTCCAGGTCTCTTATGAGCAGACACAACTACTTCGCTGAGTTCTTGTTTATTTAGTGGAGTTATTTTCAGTTTATTAAGTGAGTACTTATTTGCAGTTGTTTAGTGAATTATTATATAAAAATGTTTAATAGCTGGAGGGTCGGTATAACTTTGTGAAACATCCTGCAGTTGCTTCTTGTGACGTAACGGGGTAGTGGGGACTAGCATGCACGCTCTTCAGTTTGCAGGTCTCAGAAGAAGGGAACTGTCTACCACACCGAAGAGCCAATCCCAAGTGTAGCGTTCTCTCAATATGTATCTGAGAATGCCTATACCATCACTGACTGGAGTACTTTTCACAGCAAGAGTTGTATTAGATGCATCACTCGAGCATCCGCTCTGACAACATCTAAATAGTTTTAGAGGCTTAAATTTTCTCCGTCTGCAACAGAAGTAAATCACCTTTGTGTTACAGAACCTCAGATATTTCAACATAAATCAAGCAATGCATTACAGCCGATTACTGTTTTAGACTTGAACATGATCCGTCTGATTCCTTGAGCCACATTCACATCCTCACTGGCAAATATACTGTGGATGTGTGGTAAGTGACTCCACTCAGTGCAGCCCACTCTACAAGTTCCAGCAATTACTGAATGGAAGAGATTTACGCAGCCTACCAGTAACACCGTTACTGGTGACAGAAGTATAGTAACATTCTGGTCATTCATTAATACACCATTAAGTGTCTAAAATGCAATTACACTACTTTACAATACCCTGTAACTAACAAACAGCAGCAAGGTGCCATATTTACCAACGCATTCACTTCCTCATCAACACTACAAAGGTCGTTCACAAAGTATACACTTCTCAGCCACTGTTAATAGGAACGCATTTTACATAAAAATCTCAGTTAACAACTGCAGATAAGTATTTATAACTTAAAATATTTACAATATCCGCAGCTCGTGGTCCTGGGTTAGATTCCCGGCGGGGTCAGAGATTTTTCCTGCCTCGAGATGACTGGGTGTTGTGTCGTCATCATCATTCATCCCCATTACGGTCGGAGGAAGACAATGGCAAACCACCTCCGCTAGGACCTTGCCTAGTATGGTGGTGCGGGTCTCTCGGAGTATGGGACCTCATGATGATGAACTGAAAATAATTCCATTGTATAAACACGAGCGCTGTGAAGATATTTTGCCTGCTCGCATTGCAGAGCTGGACAGGAAATTCTGTGGAGGTACAGTCTGTCTGTAAACTGAAAAAGGATCATTTCTCGGGGTTAAGGAAGTCGCCGTTCCCCGAAGAATACTACAACTGCCTGACAGGATGACTAAGAGACAATTCCCCCTCGAGTAGTGTCGAAAGAGTGCAGAGTTACGCAGTACTTTTCCATATGCGTTTCTTGTGTTAATATTATTTGTAACTCATATCTCCAGTCCATGTAATGTTAACTCACTTAGTGAGAAACGAACATCCCCAGACCGGGTGTGTCTATACATTGCGTTGCAAGTGATTCATAAGGCGCAGTGCAGAAGGGTTGGTATAACTTTGTGAAACATATAGCAGTTGCTTCTTATGATGTAGCTGGGTAGATGGAGTGGGGAACCATTTCGTCTATCTTCAGTAAATTTGGGAACCACCTGGGCGCTGTTCAATTTGCAGAATACCTATGACAGAGGGAACTGCATAATCACAATCCGCTGGCCGGTGTGGCCGAGCGGTTCTAGGCGCTGCAGTCCGGAAACGCGTGACTGCTACGGTCGCAGGTTCGAATCCTGCCTCGGGCATGGATGTGTGTGATGTCCTTAGGTTAGTTAGGTTTAAGTAGTTCTAAGTTCTAGGGGACTGATGACCTCAGATGTTAAGTGCCATAGTGCTCAGAGCCATGATTTGAACCATTTGATCACAATCCTACAGCCTATCTTCCCACACGTTCCCTCCCTCCCTCCCCCCCCCCCCCCGCCCCAGCGTCCATCCACTCCACGCTGTTACACCTCAAGAACACAATTTTTCCCTTAATACGGCTCTACAGCACTTACATGCGATACACACTTTTAATAGTTGTTCTTAACCTACTTCATTTAACAATAAAAATAATTATTATAACATTAAAACACTGTTTTAATAACATGTGATTTTTTCATCGCCTGCAACGAGGAAATTATTAGTGCTAGGAAAAAATTAATATGATCTCTTTCGTAGGGAATTTAACGTAGTTTAATTTTGTACAGGGAAATATTTTACGTTAGAAACAGCAGTTTACGAGTTACTCAAGAAAAACGTAAGAAAATATCTTTATACGTCCCCAATCGCTCGTTAATTCCCCATCAGTGAAGATTTTTAATATGTGGTAGTAGTGGGATGATGGCAGTACAGGTTCATTTTTAATATCAAATTGATTTGCAAATTAATTAAATTGATCAGTTAATTACCTCCATCCCTACCTCAAGATGTCATCATGGGTTTTATGGGTTTTCCCCATTCGGCACGTAGGTCCCCTCCCTCCTCATGTCCTCCCCTCCCCCTCCCACACTGCCCTATTGACAAAATTTCGAATTTTGGTGGAAATTTCGAATTTTGGGAGCAAATGTAAAAAATTGTTGGAAATTTCAAAAATGGCTGGAACCACATGTGTATGCTATGCTGACATTCAATCCAACCCCCCAGCTGGGAGCTGGCGGGAAATCAAAAATGGCTGTGCCTTTTTCGGGATTTAAACCACTGTCATTCTGCACAGAAAGCCCAAGTGCAACCCCAAAACAGGGAAACCGTCCAGATGCAGGAGAGGAAGGTTAGGATATTGTATTTTATTTATTTTGGTTGGGAAACTGAAGTATAGATTGCTAATAATTATATAATTAATCATAAAGACTGGTCCTAATTACACAACCATCTGGACAGCTAAACACAAGTAGCGCCTAAACTCACAATACAGCTCAAAAATTGACAATGTCATAAAACTAGTGTTATCCTGTTGGGAGAAAATTTCACAGTACCACTTGAAACTAGTGGCAGATATACTCAAAATAAACTCTACATAGGATGATACCTTCATCTACATGATGGAAAGAAGGTACTATCTTTATTTTTGGTGGGAAATGTGCTCAGTTGACTAGATGTTGCTGTTGTACAGAGAGAAGTTTAAAGCTGAGGACTGTATCTATAGCATCGTACATAAGGAATGGAAGGATGTGATAATGGATGAGTGTAGGGGGAATACTTTTCAAAAAATACTGGCGATGTAGCAGGATGGCCTGAAGATGCATTCCACAAGTCATAGAGACTATTGCCTGTGCTGGAGCTGTTTGTGTTTCTGAAATGGCCAGTCAGACCAAACTGCAGGAGACGACTTTGTGTGCCCACTGCCACCACCTTTTACTGACCACATGTGTGTCCCACTGTGTCATGTCGATGTTCGCCACAGATGCATCTTGCTACATAGCTCGACAATCACCCTGCAACCTGGTGCTCGAAATTCAGGAACGCCAATACACACTATCACAACTGAGTAAAGAAAAAGTGAGAATTTAAACTCTGAAGATAAAAAAGACATCAATGTTAAGCGATTTCTTTCAGTTTGATGGACTAAATTGTAATTGACAAGCGCTCCATAACCAATTAATTTGCTCGATCAGAATGCTGGTAATTTACAGAAGCAGTGAGAATAGTGTTGATCAAGAGCGGAAATTGCGTAATTCGCCAGCGATGTAGTCTGCTTACTTACGTAATTCTGCATGTAGAAATCTCAGTGGAATGTTTCTGCTGTGAATTTCCTTTAGTGATGAAGTTATGTACATAATCCATTGTTAAGGGCGCTCCCACACACGCACATACACAAGAGAAATACCGCGATCTATTTCAGAAGCAGATGACTGACTGAAAGCATTTAATTTGTAGTCTCCAACTGTTAGAGTGGTCGCTGCATCTCTGTGCAGCTCACAGCTCCACTAGCCCACTAAGTCTACCGTATTGCGCGAGGAAAACATTGTTTGTCTGGTGCCAGGTCATGATAGAGAGATCCGCCTGCGATTCTCCACAGCTGACCAGAACAAATGGTCGTCGTTTTGCTGCCCGTCCACAGAGTGATGGGGGTTGCAAAGAGGGCACCTACAGTGGTCACTAACAAAGACAAGAAAAACATCCGCTACTCCCTCCATTTATTGGTTGCTCGTTATGACGACAGCAATATCTTCCTCTCTGTAATAGTCTGTAAAAAGGTTATAATAGAGTTTTTACAGTGACAACAAGTTCACTTCACCAACTGATCTGCATTGTAATCAGAGAGAGAATTTAACCGATTATTTGCTCTCTCAAAAGTATCTGAAACTAGGTTAAAAAAATGTGTGTGAAATCTTATGGGACTTAACTGCTAAGGTTATGAGTCCCTAAGCTTACACTCTACTTAACCTAAATTATCCTAAGGACAAACACACGCACCCATGCCCAGGGGAGGACTCGAACCTCTGCCGGGAGCGCCTAAGACCGCTCGGCTAATCCCGCGCGGCCCGAAACTAGGTAGCTGAAAGTACCGCAACTATTGGAACTCATCTGAAAAGACTCGTCCATCATTCGCAGAGGAGGTGACACCATTCTTAGTCTGAATAAATTTGCTCCTCTTGTTTCACTAGGAGTGCAGCGCCATCTTGCTGCAATGAGTAGAGTCAGACCAGTACAGTAAATGTATGTGCTCATTCCAGTCGAAGTTAGTAAACAGCACGTTAGCGTTTTCCAGTGCATTTTAGATATCCATCAATCCACACAAACACATCGATCATTACTCATGTAATTGATTGTCGTTTGAGGAGCACTCCTTAGCCGTCAAATTCATCCAATCTGAAATGCAGATACATAGTTTAAGAGTGTTCTGGTGCTTGAGTTGGGAGCTAATTTCTGTGGAATAGCATTTACGGCACTGGAATGTGAATACAGAGCATGTTGTGTTCAGTGTCCATATCACGTAGTGCCAGGCCGTTATGTTTTACAACACTAGTTTGTGAGAGTCTTGGCAGAACATTGGGCACCTGCTACTTGCCACTGTCGAACATGGGATTAAATGAAGAGGTCATCACCTTCAGACAGCTGTTAGGAGATGTTCCACAATGCTGCAGTCTCGTCCTATTTCAAAATACTGCGATGCCTGTCACATCTTTTTTTTCCACTAAGATAACAGTACCTCTTTTTATTTCTACTACCCCAAGTGTGCTGTGAACAGCACCTTCCAGAGATCGTCAACTCTGGACCAGTAATCGTGTACATGGCTGCAACATAAGGAAAAAATGGTCTTCGAAATGGAACACCGTCACTGTTGAAGAAGAGATTAAATGCATAGGTCATCACCTTTAGACATCTGTTTGGAAATGCTCCACAATGCTGCAAACACTTCCAGTCTCCATATGTTGCGAAGTCTTCCACATTTTCAATAAAAAACAAAGTCTCTGTGTTTTATTTCTAGCACCTGGTGTGTTGTGGGAACATCACAGTTTTCACAATGTGATATTCAGCTTTCTTTGAGAGCCAATGGATCAAAACATGTTAAAGCTGGTTTAGCATCTGACACAGACGTTGAAGTCGTGGTAGAAACAAAATGCATGGAAGTGTACAAAGCTGTAGTAATACATTGCCTGGACATTCTACAGCAGTATACAATGTTTCAAACTGATTATGACCCTCTCTTGTGCTTAATAGTCTGTGGGATATGGTCTTCCTCCAGTACAGACGACAAAACTTTACACAGGTCTCTGCAAGCGACTTCGATCACTGACAACCGGCTCCTGAGCTATTGAAAGAGAAAGATGCGATGAAATGTTATAGGAGGGTCTATTCCAGGAGTGTTGTAACTGGTTAAAGCTTGGATGCAGATAGTTCGTAGTTTTTTTTATTTTTACCTACTCTTCATATTACAAAATAACGATGAGGAGTGCTCTCAAATTTAATTAATGACTGTATATATACGGATCAGTATCGGTATTTCATATGTCTGCCATGAATGTAATGCCCTCATGCATGACAATTTGTAATTTGATCGCATGGAATTCTCTCAATCAACACTGATTTTGCTTATAAAACTAATATAAATCGACTGTGTCTATTCTGGTGGAAACATTACTGTTTTTATTATTATTGTGTGTTTAAAAATATGTATTGCAATAATACCTGTGTTATTTCATACCTCATAACCTCTAATCATAAAGTATTAAACACCACTTGAAATATAGCTCATTGTTGAACATAGAAATGATTGTTTTTTCTGACATGTGGGTAGATTGTGTGAAACAGGCTGTTCTGTGATGCCCAAATTGCTTATGAAACTACAAAGCAAGAATCTGCTGCTGTTATGAATCATAGTCTGCTGGGTGACAAACATTACACACAAGTCAGTAGAGGGATCAAAAATGTCAGATGTCACC
Source organism: Schistocerca cancellata (assembly GCF_023864275.1). Classification (NCBI taxonomy): domain Eukaryota; kingdom Metazoa; phylum Arthropoda; class Insecta; order Orthoptera; family Acrididae; genus Schistocerca; species Schistocerca cancellata. The sequence goes on along the minus strand of NC_064626.1, from coordinate 513,974,013 downwards.
ATGCAGACAGTATCTGTTTTCGATGTATCAGTGGAATCTTATAGGGTTCTCTACCAAGTGGTATTAGGAGGTTCTATTACGAAGCGTGGTACCACGATTTGTCTTTTTAGATTTTGTAAACGCCAGTGCGATATATCATTCCACTGGTAATACATAACTTGCCATAGTGTACAAAACAACAACATACTCTTGAATTATAGCTTGCTGTTGCCAAACATAAAATGATTGTGTTTCTTTTTTTTTCCAACATGAGAGCAGGTGGCGTGAAGCACTGTATCCTGTAATGTTACTTCACATGTCTGAAATGTTTGTATTACACACTTGCATGACAATTTATTTACAGACACTATCTCAACACCAGGGATGCTCTCAAACCTTGTAATTTTCACCATCAAACTGAAAGAAATCGCGTATCATAGATTTTTTTTTGTTTGGAGTTTAAATTTCCTCTTTTTCTTTACCCCAATGAAATTTTCGAAATAATGAGGACATTCTGCAATGATCGATAGTTTTCACAGAAAAATAGGGGAAATCCAACCTCTGCAATTTGGTGATCTATGATCGTTGGCAGCGCTGTAGCTCTTTCTTTTTCTCTTTGTTGGATGTCACAAAATAATGGTAGGTAGGGAGAGAGATGTGAACAATATCCTGCAGTCGAACATAATAGAATGACTGTATAGACGCCGTTCTATAATTATAATTCAATCGTCTGAAAAGAATATAATGCTCTTGTGCACAGCACTTTTTAACTGAACACGAGGAATGCTCTCAGACTATAACAGTTTTGCTCATAAAAATGAAAGAAAATGGATTGCACCTATTTTCGTGGAAAGAAGGCTGTTTCTTTATTGCCCTCGCAATAGTGTTTTTTAAATAGATGCTTCCTTATAAGGGGTACATTGACATTAAATACAGAGAGGATTTTAATAAGTGTATTACTGTAAGCATACAGCTGAGGATGTCACAAAATAATGGTAGGTAGGGAGAGAGATGTGAACAATATCCTGCAGTCGAACATAATAGAATGACTGTATAGACGCCGTTCTATAATTATAATTCAATCGTCTGAAAAGAATATAATGCTCTTGTGCACAGCACTTTTTAACTGAACACGAGGAATGCTCTCAGACTATAACAGTTTTGCTCATAAAAATGAAAGAAAATGGATTGCACCTATTTTCGTGGAAAGAAGGCTGTTTCTTTATTGCCCTCGCAATAGTGTTTTTTAAATAGATGCTTCCTTATAAGGGGTACATTGACATTAAATACAGAGAGGATTTTAATAAGTGTATTACTGTAAGCATACAGCTGAGGATGTCACAAAATAATGGTAGGTAGGGAGAGAGATGTGAACAATATCCTGCAGTCGAACATAATAGAATGACTGTATAGACGCCGTTCTATAATTATAATTCAATCGTCTGAAAAGAATATAATGCTCTTGTGCACAGCACTTTTTAACTGAACACGAGGAATGCTCTCAGACTATAACAGTTTTGCTCATAAAAATGAAAGAAAATGGATTACACCAATTTTCGTGGAAAGAAGGCTGTTTCTTTATTGCCCTCGCAATAGTGTTTTTTAAATAGATGCTTCCTTATAAGGGGTACATTGACATTAAATACAGAGAGGATTTTAATAAGTGTATTACTGTAAGCATACAGCTGAGGACTGTGCCTACAGCATCCTACATAAGGAATGGAAGGAGTTGATATGGACAGTAGTAGGCAGAATGTCTTCCCTCGCAGTACCGTGGGCACCAGTGGAAGCAGTTGGTCGTGGAGCAGCTGCACTTTTAGACAAACAACACATGGTCAGGGTAGCCATCATTTATCTCACTGTGGTCCACTGACTGTCTGGACCACTTCATGCTCTGCTGAGGAGCACTGCCCGCTGGAGTGGGTTGTGTTGCAGAGGGCCAGTGTCTGTGCACTCGGCTACGGCAGTTGGTGGATGGCGGTGGTAGCTGTCTGTTTCCCAACCAGCTAACATTTGAAAAAGCATTTTGGAGAATTCTCCAGAATTTCGTTTCTTTTTTTCATCTGGGTAGATGGGTGGCAGGCAGTCTTTCCAAGAAATATGTTAAACAGACTGCAGGAAGCAAACTGTTATTAAATCTTTGGTCTATCCGTGACTGATTTCCGCAGATTGGGGGCAGTGTATCACATCCACCTCATCTCTTTGTGGACCATCAGTGACAGCATAGAACTGGCCTGTACGCCTGCCTATGGTGAGAAGGAGGGATGAGGGGTGGTAGGGGGGGGGGCGGAGGTAAGACTGGCTCCAAGTTGGTTAATTCGTAACCGCACATCAAAGAGAACACATCCTGTAACTGCCGCACCTCTCTCCTGGTGTGATCTTTTGGGGTCGGTTTTTGTGGTAGATGTGTTATTATGATGAGGTTCTCAGTGCCGAGTATGTGTGTCGCATCATAACCCACTGATAACGGGCGCTGGTTTTTTCATGACCATTTCCATGTGGAATTAGAACAGTGGAGCGTTTTCTATTAGTTGTGGTAGCCTGTATTGGACTACCTGAATTTCGAGCACCAGGTTGCAGGGTAATTGTGGAGCAATGCAGCAGGAGGGGTCTGTAGCGAACTGTGATATCAAACTGTGTGGCACACACACCTGGTCGGTAAAAGGGGATGGCGGGGGGCGTGCCAAGTCGTCTCATGCACTGTGGATAGACCCGGCATGTCAGAAACACAAACAGCTCCAGCACAGGCAATAGTCTCTATGAGTTGTGAAATGCATCTTCAGTCCATCCTGCTGCACCACCAGTATTTGCTGAAAATTATTCCAGCTACTCTTGTCCATTGTCACCTCCTTCCATTCCTTATGTAGGATGCTGTAGCCACAGTCCTCAGCTGTATGCTTACAGTAATACACTTATCAAACGCCTCTCTGTACAACACCAGCATCTCGTCAATTGAACACATCTCCTACCAAAAATAAAGATAGAACTTCCCACCAGCTTGTAGGTGAAGGGATCATTCTATTAGAGTTTATTTTTCGTACGTGTGCCACTAGTTTTGAATGGTATTGTGAATTTCTTTTCGCACTAGTTATATGGCATCGTCAATATTTGAGCTGTATTGTGGATTTACAAGCAACTTCTGAAGCGCCATGCATATAATTGTGCAATTAGGACCGATCTTTATGATTAATTGAGTAGTTAGGAGCGACCTTTACTTCAGTTTCCACCCAAAATAAATAAAGTAGTCTAGCCAAACCGTCCTCTCCTGCGTTGGACAATTTGCGTATGTTGGTGGATGCACTTGGGCTTTTTGCCCAGAGGGAGCGTGGTTCGAATCCGAGAAGGTGCACCGCCATTTTTAATTTGCCTCCAGTTCCCCGGGTGAGGGATGTAGAGGGAGATCAGCAAAGCCTTGGGACAAAGAAATTCTCGCCATTTTTTTGAAATTCCCACCATTTTTTAAATTATATGCCAAAATTCGAAATTACCACCAAAATTCGAATTTCCCACCAATAAGGCAGGTGGGGGAGGGGGGTGGTGACTCACATGCCGGCTAGGGAAAACTCATGACGTCATCTGGGGGTAGGGCTAGGGGTGGGTCTAATTAATTGATTAATTTGCATATCAATTTGATATAAAAAATGCTAGCATACTGCCTCATCCCCGTAGTTCATAATACTCGCTCCTAACACTGTCCAAAATTACACGATTTTCCCCCAGTTTTCCTTCGTTGACTGGACTGTGAAGTTCATCAGGAGTAGGAGAGTTGGCTCGTTCATTTGCTATGTGGTAGCTGTTCTCGATCATTTATCCCTTTGTTCATCACAGTGAAGGGGTTTCCCACAGTAATTGGTTAGAATGCAGTAGTTCTCTATGTTGGTCGCCTTGGTGGTTGATAATCATTTACATGGTGCATGAAGAACCTGTAACAGTTTCTGGTGTTGTTCCTTTTGATTTCTGATTCAATGCTGTCCCCTCCACAGTGACTTTGGTTCTTTTTGTTTTATGGATCATCTTTGAAGTCTGATCCGCATTTCTCTGTACTCGGAGTGTTTATCTTCTGTTTCGTATGCATATCGTATTTTTTCGACGATTGCCCTTTTTAAACGATTGCCTTATACCTTATAATAGTCTTCAGTTCACCATTCAAATCCGAATGCCCCACAAATCAGGAAACTGCATGATTCGACAGACCGAACATACGGATACCCACAATGACACCCCTTTCAGACTCTGTCAGGTGCTGATGAACGCTGTTTACGCGAGTACGCGACGTCCCCGTGTCCTTCACGGTGATCAGTCAACAACTGACGGTGTTCACGTCTCTAATATATCCTAACAGGCCTGGTAACAAAACACCAACAACGCTAATGCACTCTAGTGGTCGTTCTACCTGTCACAGAGAAATGCAGCTCTATTCAATTACTTGTCCGCTATATATATACTAAGATGGTATCTGTTCTTTCGGACATGTCCGAAAGAACAGATACCATCTTAGTATATATATAGTTAAGGCTCACCGGCCACTTGACCATCTTCTTCTTCTCTGCGAATGCACAAACAGTGCCCGAACTCTTACGGGAATCGGCAACGCGCCGCGAGTAATGAGTATAATGGGCGGGATAGTACGAATGTAGTGCGGGACAATACGTTGAGAATGTGGGTTTCGCGGGAGGCGTGCCAGAGATAAATCCCTGCAGTCGCGCTATATTCTCTGTCCTCGGTGGCTCTGATGGATAGAGTGTCTGCCATGTAAGCAGGAGATCCCGGGTTCGAGTCCCTGTCGGGGCACACATTTTCATTGTCCCTGTAGACGTATGTCAACGCCTGTAAGCAGCTAAGCGTGTTCATTTCATTGCACTTGTCCGCTTCTGGTGTGTACGTGTACGAAGTTACACTGGCGTCCAACACATATTGCCAAACGAAGTATATAGCACATATACCTTATCCTGTGCACGTCTGAATCTGTATTGACAGTAGTACAGTAAACAGCTTAATGGTAACTAGAGAGTTTTTAACTGTCACAAGTTCAACATTTCTGGGTATGTTAAAGAAATGCACCTTACAACGTATTATGTAGGGAAAGGTAATGGCGCCTTGTCCAGTGAGTGAGTGCGTGCGTGCCGCGGTGTTGCAGGACATGTTCGGCTACGCGCTGCGGCACCCCAAGCTGCCGGCGTGCAACGGCATCGCCAACCGCGCCGGCCTCACGCCGCTGACGCTCGCCTGCAAGCTGGGCCGCGCCGAGGTCTTCCGCGAGATGCTCGAGCTGAGCGCCAGGGAGTTCTGGCGCTACTCCAACATCACCTGCTCCGCCTACCCGCTCAACGCGCTCGACACGCTGCTGCCCGACGGCCGCACTAGTCAGTACTCAAAGCTACGCACAACAGCACACGTTCTTTCTAGTAGGCAGCAATCCAGAAACGGAGATTACGAGAATATATTAAGAAACCCTTGGATAACACGAGAGATACTGAATTTAATTGGTGAAAGGATCAAATTTTAAAATGCTGCGAATGAGGCAAGCCAAAGCTAACATAAACGTTTACAAAGTAAGATTGACAGTAAGCGCAAAATTGCTAAGCAGGAATGGCTGGAGGACAAATATAAGGATTGAGAAGTATATGTCACTAAGGGAAATGTAGAAGGTAGATACCGCTTACAGGAAAATTAAAAACGCCTTTGGAGATAACAGAAACAGCTGTACGAATATCAAGAACTCAGATGGCAAACCAGTCCTAAGCGCAGAAGGGAAAGCTGAAAAACCGGAGGACTATATAGAGTGTCTATACAAGGGAGATGAAAGCAATATTATAGAAAGATAAGTGGACACAGATGAAGATGACATGGGAGATAAAATATTGCGAGAAGGATTCGAGGAAGCTCGGTAAGATTAAAGTCGAAACAAGGTCTCGGGGGTAAATGATATTGTGTCAAGACTGCGGAAAGCCTCGGGATAAACAGCCATGACAAAATTATTCCATCTGGTGAGCAAGATGTATGAGACAGGCAAAATACTCTCAGACTTCTAGAAGAAAGCAGATTCTGACAGCTGTGAAAATTGCCGAACTATCACTTTAATAAGTCATGGTTGCAAAATACTGACACGAATTCTTTACGGAAGAATGGAAAAACTCGTAGAAGCCAACATCTGGGAAGATCAGTTTGAATTCTGGAGAAATGTAGGAACAGATGGGCAATAGTTACATTACGACTTATCTTAGAAAATAGGTTAAGGAAAGACAAAACGGCAATTTTAGCATTTGTAGCGTTAGAGAAAGCTTTTGACAATGTCGACTGCAATACTAAAAATGGCTCTGAGCACTATGGGACTTAACTTCTGAGGTCATCAGTCCCCTAGAACTTAGAACTACTTAAACCTAACGACAGTACACACATTCATGCCCGAGGCAGGATTCGGACCTGCGACCGTAGCGGTCACGCGGTTCCAGACTGTAGAGCCTGGAACCGCTCGGCCACCCCGGCCGGCGAGTGGAATACTCTCTCTGAAATTCTGAAGGTTACAGAGGTAAAATATAAGCAGCGAAAGTCTGTTTAGAACTTGTACAGAAACCGGACGGCAGGTACGACAGTCGAGGGGCATGAAAGGGAAGCAGTGGTTGAGAAGGCAGTGTGACAGGGCTGTAGTTAACCCCTGATGTTATTCATCATGTAAACTGAACAAACAGTAAAGAAAACCAAAGAAAAATTTGAAGTAGGAATTAATGTTCAGGGACTTTGTCGATGCCATTGTAATTATGTCAGAGACAGAAAAGTTCTTGGAAGAGTAGTTAAACTGCATTGATAGTTGAACATCAACAAAAGCAAAACATGGATAATGAAATGTAGTCGAATGCTAAGAGAACCAGATTAGGCTATGAGAACCTTTATGTAGTAGATTAGTTTTGCTATTTGGGCAACAAAATAACTGATGACGGCCAATGTACATTTGTAGACTGGTAATGACAAGGAAAGCATTTCTGAAGAGGAGAAACTTGTTAATATCGAACATAGATATAAGTGTTATGAAGTGTTTGCTGAAGGTATTTGGAGTGTAGCCATACATGGAACTGCCCGCATCTCGTGGTCGTTCGGTAGCGTTCTCGCTTCCCACGCCCGGGTTCCCGGGTTCGTTTCCCGGCGGGGTCAGGGATTTTCTCTGCCTCGTGATGGCTGGGTGTTGTGTGCTGTCCTTAGGTTAGTTAGGTTTAAGTAGTTCTAAGTTCTAGGGGACTTATGACCACAGCAGTTGAGTCCCATAGTGCTCAGAGCCATTTGAACCATTTTTGCCATACATGGAACTGAAACATCGACGATAAGCAATTTAGATACAAAGAGAATAGAAGCTTTGGAAATGATGTTGCTACAGAAGGATGTTGAAGAGTAGATGGGTGGATCACGTAACTAATGAGGAAGTACTCAATAGAACTGGCGAGATAAGAAATCTATGGCGCAGCTTGACCAAAGAAAGTGATCAACAGACACATTTTGAGATTTCAAGGAATTACCAGTTTAGTATTGGAGGGAAGTGTCGGGGTAAAAATCGTGGAGGCAGACCAAGAGATGAATACAGTAAACATATTCAGAAAGATGTAGATTGTATTACTTATTCAGAGATGAAGAGACTCACACAGAACAGAGCAGCAAGGAGAGATGCATAAAACCAGGCTTCGGACTGAAGACCACAACAACAACAACATTACGAAATACTGAGGAACACCGAATGCTATCAACCACGTTCAGCATCTTAGTCCCAGACTAAAGATACAAGTAACAAAAGCTGTTATAGATACCAAGAAATCAAAAGAAAAGATAATTTAAATGAACTGGGGGAGCTGTCAAAAATTTTCAATGAAACGATAGTAGCAACAATACAAATACACGTAGAATTAAATAGTACTATTAGGAAATGTCAACAAGAGGATGTAGAGGATGCAATGAAAATATGATAAGAGAAACAACCTTCAAAAAGAATTACAATATCATGAACACAAAAAATATGTTGGGTGGACTTCACGTTTCGTCATTTAAGATTGCAGGTAACAGAGAATGTAACATCGGACAGAATATTGTATTAAGTTTCCAAAATTTTTCTGTACGTTTGTATGGTTCGAGAGATAAATCGGAGACTGATAGTTACTAACCAGAACTCAAGGACAAAATTTAGAAGGTTATTGAGAGACATTTTGTGAGTATTTTGGTATAAGTGACCTGTGGCCTCCGGTACTTCATCTGATTTCCTATACCGCTTATTTTTGCATCTTTATTTCACTGAAAATATCTGTCGATTGTATGCGGTTGTTTGTCTTGTTAGGTAACAAATTTATTCAGTTCATTCAAGTACCACCGACCACGATATTATTGCACATGGCCTCCCATGGTATTGCCAGAAACACGCAGTGACTCTATTTTAAATAAGTGCAGTGGTGACTAAGGAAAGCGCGTCCCACCGTGAATGGTTTAAAGAAAGTTGTGTGTATACTGTCAAGAAGTTCAGTGTGTCCTCGTGAAAAATCACAGATAAAAACTCGCGTTTAACCGATAGAAGCGCCCTCACTCTCAGCTACAATAATATTGTGGTCGACTAGTACTTGCTGTTGACAACACCAACGACCACTTCACTCTTCGTCTTCAGTCTCGCTTTCAGCACTGCTCGTTTCTGTTTTTCTAGCAGTATTAGGTGTACGTTAAGAACATTGTGTATAGGCTTACTGATGAAAACTTGGCCAATGTGAACCTTTTGTATGGGTTCACCGAATACAATAGAAGAGTGGCACAACGACACTCTGCTTACAATGGGACCGTACGAACATCCCATATCCGATTTGATTCGTACTGACAGGGTGTGTGCAAGGCATGACTAACGCTTCAACATAAGCAAACAGGAAGACGCAACTCTCAAAAGTTTTCGAAAAAATGGAGTTTGAAAATTTTAGGTACGCTTATATACGTTCTATGATCGTTATTAACCAAGGAGTCTGCAGCCGAGCGAGTAAGCATCTACGTAAGTTTCATAAGCATGAGATCTCTGGAGAGAATTTCACAGCTGGCGCATTTTTATTTATTTTCATTACCATGTAATTCTAAAAAGAGATTTATTATGATTTTGCAAATTATCAATATTGATTCGTTTATGATTTTCATAACCTTTATCGTGGAAAAAGGGGAAAAAACATTTTCACGAGGAGACTGGATATAAAAATGTTATGTATGACTTCGTGCACAATGGTAAGGAGAGATTGGTTACTGAGTGGTGTGGTAACTGTCGTTGTAGGAAAGTTGGACAGCAGCTCAAATGATTAGTGAACAAGTAACACAGCAAACTACGCAAGCTTGTGGTCTTTGGTTAGTAATCAAAACTTTCGTGGTCCCGGGTTCGAAACCCGGCTGCTTAAATTTTGATTAATAATCAGCATTGGCGACCGAAGACTCCCGGCGTAAGAAGTCACCCTCATTCTGCCAACGGCCTTGTCAAAAAGGGCGGAAGAGAGGATAGAGGTTCAGGACACTCTCTTGTCCTAGGGGTGGGAAACTGCCCCTAAAGGTGGAAGAATTACCAGTGATCAAAGGGATGAGGATACATAAGGCAATGGAAACCACTGCATTAAAGACTCGTAACGTGTATCCACAAGACATGTGGCCTGTAACTGAAAAAGTGTCGTGATGATCTCTCCATTGCCAAAAAATTCAGGAATAGTTCCCCATTCGGATCTCCGGGAGGGGACTGCCGTGGGGGAGATGACCATGAGAAGAAGTTTCAATAATAAGCGAAAGGATAACGTTTCACGAGATGGGGGTCTGGAATGTCAAAAGCTTGAACATGGAAAGGAAACTGGAAAACCTGAAGTGGGAAATGCAAAGGCTCAATCTAGATGTAGTAGGGGTCAGTGAAGTGACATAGAAAGAAGACAAGGCTTTCTGGTCAGATGAGTATATGGTAATATCAACAGCAGCAGGAAATGGTGTAACAGGAGTAGGACTCGTTATGAATAGGAAGGTAGAGCAAAGAGTATGTTACTGCCAACATTTCAGTGATAGGGTTGTTCTTGTCAGGATCGACAGCAAACCAATACCGACAACGATAGTTCAGATATACATGCCGACGTCGGGAGCTCAAAATGAAGAGACAGAGAAGGTGTATGAGGATATAAAAGGGTAATACATAACATAAAGGGAGATAAAAATCTAATAATCATGGAGGCTGGAATGCAGTTGTAGGGGAAGGAGTAGAAGAAAATGTTACAGGAGAATATGGACTTGGGACAAGGAATGAGAGAGGGAAAAGACTAATTGAGTTCTGTAATAAATTTCAGCTAGTAACAGCGAATACTCTGTTCAAGAATCACAAGAGGAGGAGGTATACTTGGAAAAGCCCGCCCGGCTAGCAGCGCGGTCTAAAGCGCTGCTTCCCGGGGGGGAAAGCGTGTCGGGCTCCAGCACGATTCCGCCCGGCGGATTAGTGTCGAGGTCCGGTGTGCCGGCCAGCCTGTGGATGGTTTTTAAGGCGGTTTTCCATCCACCTCGGCGAATGCGGGCTGGTTCCCTTTATTCCGCCTCAGTTACACTGTGTCGGCGATTGCTGCGCAAACACCGTTTCCACGTACGCCTATACTATCATTATTCTACCACGCAAACATTTGGGATTACACCCATATGGTATGAGATGTTCCCCGTGGTGTCCACTGGGGGCCGATCCGCACAATAACCCTGGGTTCCGTGTGGGGCGGCGGTGGGGCAGGTGGACTGCTGTGGCCTGTTGTGGAGTTGTGAACCACTGAGGGCTGCGGTGAGACGAAGCCTCTCCGTCGTTTCTAGGTCCCCGGATCAATACATACATACATACACACTTGATAAAGGCCGGGTGATACGTCACGATTTCAGTTAGATCACATCAAGGTCAAACAGAGATTCGGAAATCAGATACTGGATTGTAAGGCCTACCCAGAAGCAGATATTGACTCAGATCACAATGTAGTAGAGACGAATAGTAGGCTGAAATTCAGCAGATTAGTCAGGAAGAATCAATACGCAAAGAAGTGGGATACGGAAGTACTAAGCAATGACGAGATACGTTTGAAGTTCTCTAACGCTATAGATACAGCGATAAGGAATAGCTCAGTAGGCAGTACAGTTGAAGAGGAATGGACATCTCTAAAAAGGGCCATCACAGAAGTAGGAAAGAAGAACATAGGTAGAGAGAAGGTAACTGCCAAGAAACCTTGGGTAACAAAAGATATACTTAAGTTGATCGATAAAAGGAGGAAGTATAAAAATTTTCTGGGAAACTCAGGAATACAGAAATACAAGTCGTTGAGGAATGAAATAGATAGGAAGTGCACGGAAGCCAAGACGAAATGGCTCCATGCAAAATGTGAAGAAATCGAAAAAGAAGTGATTTTCGGAAGGACAGACTCAGCATACAGGAAAGTCAAAAGAACCTTCGGTAACACTAAAACCAAGGGTGGAAGCATTAAGAGTGCAACGCGAATTCCACTGTTAAAAGCAGAGAAGAGAGCAGATAGGTGGAGAGACTACAAAAATGGTTCAAATGGCTCTGAGCACTATGGGACTTAACATCGGAGGCCATCAGTCCCCCAGAACTTAGAACTACTTAAACCTAACTAACCTAAGGACATCACACACATCCGTGCCCGAGGCAGGATTCGAACCTGCGGTTGTAGCGGTCGCACGGTTCTCGACTGAAGCCACTAGAACCGCTCGGCCACACCGGCCGGCGGAGAGACTACACTGACAGCCTCTATGAGAGGGAAGATTTGTCTGATGTGATAGAAGAAGAAACAGAAGTCGGTTTAAAAGAGGCAGGGGATTCACCATTGCAATCAGAATTTAAAAGAGCTTCAAAGGACTTAAGGTCAAATAAGGCAGAAGGGATAAATAACATTCCATCAGATTTTCTAAACTCGTTAGGAGAAGTGGCAACAAAACGACTATTCACTATTCTGTGTAGAATGTATGAGTAATTCCGAAGACTTCAAGAGGTGACAAGTGCGAGAAATATCGCACAATAAGCTTAACAGCTCATGCATCCAAGCTACTGACAAGAATAATATAGAGAAGAATGGAAAAGAAAATTGAGGATGTGCTAGATGACTATCAGTTTGGCTTTAGAAAAGTTAAAGGCACCAGAGAGGCAATTCTGACGTTGCGGTTGATAATTGAAGCAAGACTAAAGAAAAAGCAAGACACGTTCATAGAATGTGTTGGCCTGGAAAAGGCATTCGACAGTGTAAAATGGTGCAAAATTTTCGAAATTCTGAGAAAAATAGGGGCGAGCTGTTGGGGAAGGACGGGTAATAAACAATATGTACAAGAGTCGAGAGGGAATAATAACAGTGGATGACCAAGAACGAAGTGCTCGGATTAGAAAGGGTGTAAGACAGGAAGGTAGTCTTTCGCGCCTACTGTTCAATCTGTACATCGAAGAAGCAATGATGAAAATAAAAGAAAGGTTCAGGAGTGGAATTAAAATTCAAGTTGAACGATTATCAGCGATATGATTAGCTGATGACGTTATTATCCTGAATGAAAGTGAAGAAGAATTACGTAATCTGCTGAATAGAATGAACAATCTAACGAGTAGAGAATATGCACTGAGATTAAATCGAAGGAAAACGAAAGTAATGAGAAGTACAGAAATGAGAACAGCAAGAAACTTAACATCAGAATTGATGGTCATGAAGTAGATGAAGTTAAGGAATTCTGCTACCTAGGCAGCAAAATAACCGATGACGTACGAAGCAAGGAAAGGGTATTCCTGGCCAAGAGAAGTCTACTAGTATCAAATATCGGCCTTAATTTGAGGAAGAAATTTCTGAGAATGTGCATCTGGAGCACAGCTTTGTATGGTAGTGAAACGTGGACTGTGGAAAACCGGAACAGAAGAAAATCGAAGCATCTGAGATTTGGTGCTACAAACGAGTATTGAAAATTAGGTTGGGCGCATCAAACCAGTAAGAAGAATGACGACCCAAAAAAGAAAGACGGTAAACAGAAGATTTACTTAAGTTGTTTTTCTCCAAACGTACGAAGAGTCATTACAATAGTGCAGCGAGAAACAGTCCAGCTATCACAATATCCACGAGGAAGAGTCTGTCCGTACTGAGGCACGGACGACGAAAACGGAGCCGCGACCAGTTGGCGTCTGCGTAGCATCACGTTGGAAAGTGGCTCCGAGCATGAGTGGAGGTGAGTCGCTGCACTGGCCACCCCGTACCGTGGCGGCAGAGGGCACTCGTGGCTAACGAGCCATCGGAGGTGTGGCTCGGCAGCCGTGCTCCATTGGGTCCGCTGGATCCCTCATGATCTCTATCGGTGTTGGGCTGAAACTTGCAGTTTCCTTACCAACCGTGATACGCCGGTAGGGTGGTATCATTAGGCGATACCAAGAAAACAGGATACACAAGAGCTTTCAGTCATCAGTATAGCCGATCATAACAGTATAGCCATTTCACTTATATTACTATATCTACATTTGTTAAAAGTATAATGTATAACCTATGGATCACATCGCGAATCAGCTTCATACTGATCATAGAAACATGAGAAAGAATAATTATCATGATATGCGGCACATGTAATGAAAGCCGAATTTTCTCCTGTGGATGTCTTTCAATGTGTGAACAGCAAAAGTAGCATGGTATACGTTCATAAAAGGTTCTCTGTCATTACACAATTTCGTCAAGTACCACGCATATCTGCTGTTGGAATTACAGTGAATGAAAAGTTCTGTAAGGGTGATTCAATGAAGATGCCGCGCGATAGTAAATCTAAGCACTTACTCTTTTATCTTTGGACTCCTCGAATGCTAGAGACTATGCGAAGTATACAAGGACGCCCAAAATTTTCAACTTCGATTTTCTCGAAAATGGTTAAGAGTTGCGTCTTCCTGTTTGCACATGTTGAAGACATTGCGTGCCCTGCACGCGCTGTCAGTATTTATCAAACCAGTGAGGAGAAGTTCGCACGGTCCCATTGTGAGCTCTTCCTGCAGTGAAGGTAATTATATCACAGTGCTTTTGTATCGTCCGTCTTCGTAGATGAGAGGTCAGCGAGGCTGACTGCCACGAGGAGGACTCGGGTTCTATTCCCTGTACTGCCAGCGATTTTTCTTTAGTGGGAGGACTAGTAAATGAGCGGTTGGCTAATTGAAGAGCCACTCGGCCCATTAGCACCGGTTTCAATGTCAAGCAACCCGACAACGCCCGCGAGAGCGGCTTGCTGATCACATGCTCAGCCATGCCGCCTCAAATAACACCATTGGCCGAGGATGATACGGCGGTCTCGAATGTCTCGCCCAGGGGCACAATGCGAAACTTTACATTTACTTTACTTTTGTATCGTCTGAGGATTTGTGAGTGTTGCGTGTATTTGTCTATAAATGTGTATTTGCCCTGGAATGGCGACAGTGCACATTACTGTTCTCCGTCTGTCGCAACAGTCACATTTTTGTGTTTGAAAATAATCTTGGAAAAGCATCGGGGCTGTTATATCCCACCCTCCGGCGCGCAGCTCGTCGTCACCATCGTCAAGGTGAAACTGGATAGTAGGCCAACACCCTTGGTTGACAGCATGTTGGCCATCATTCGTCTGGAACTCGTACCGAGGCTATACCCAACAACTCAGAGAACTGGAAAATAACTGTGGCAGCAACTGTCAATTTTTCTTAGTAGAAAAATATTCGAACTCAGCGATATCCGGTATTGATCTTTTTAATTCTTTATTCTTTGTGAAAACTTCCCTTTTTTAGTAATAGGATAATTTTTCATCACAATTAAGTTTGTAAGATAATTTGTCAATTTACTGCATGATGCATTTTACCTATCTGGCTATCTTTATAGGTACTCTGCACGTTGCTCAATATGGCAGCTGCATTGCTGTTGTTGGTACCATTGCATGTGGAAGGCGTAACGTTCACCCACCAATGTGCACAGCTGCCAACAGCAGTTATCACGTGGGGTAAAGCATATTATCTCCGCTTCTCTCACATCGATTAAGGAACAAAAAAAATGGTTCAAAAGGCTCTGAGCACTATGGGACTTAACTTCTAAGGCTATCAGTCCCCTAGAACTTAGAACTACTTAAACCTAACTAACCTAAGGCCATCACACACATCCATGCCCGAGGCAGGATTCGAACCTGCGACCGTAGAGGTCGCGCGGTTCCAGACTGTAGCGCCTAGAACCGCTCGGCCACCACGGCCGGCGATTAAGGAACACGGAGAAAAATAACTATATCCAGGGTGTACTGAAATTCTAGTTATAAACCTCTAGTACTTGTAGAGAGGAGTGAATACATAATGTTTTGAATAGGAACCTATGTCCGGAAACGTACCGTTTCCATGCTACAGCTGTTTGAAAACGTATTTGCTAGGAATATGCAACAGGGTAGTCATGGTGGGGGGGGGGGGGGTTTACCTCGGAACAGCTGATGTCATTTGACATCCATCCAACCTCTCTGACCTGGTTCGAGCCTCATTCACGTATCTGTGAGTGTTAGAGCAACATGGCTGAGTACACGTCTACAGCAGACACCGACGT
Source organism: Schistocerca cancellata (assembly GCF_023864275.1). NCBI lineage: Eukaryota > Metazoa > Arthropoda > Insecta > Orthoptera > Acrididae > Schistocerca > Schistocerca cancellata. The sequence continues at coordinate 513,958,477 of NC_064626.1, read as the reverse complement.
CATCCTTCTGGATGGAGAAACTCACGATAATGACAGAGCCGCTCGTCACCTATATCGAGATCGTTATCCACAACGTCTGACTCTATCATACACGCTTTTCGCCACAATTACTCAACGGCTTCGAGAAAGGGTACCTTCGCTATCAACAGACTTGACTTTGGTGCTCCAAGGAGAGGCCGCTCGCCCGAATTGGAAGCGGTTGTACTGCATCACTTTAAAGAAAACCCGTCAATGTGTACATGAGGAATTTCTTTGGCTATTAATGAGTTGAACTGTAAAACAAGTGATTAATCACTTAATTGTAAAAGTAGTCGTTACCAACATGCTTTCAAATCGTTGTAGCACGAAAATGGTTCTTTTGCGGACATGGGTTCTAGTTCAAAATATTATCTACTCACTCCCTTCTACAAGTCCTAGAACAATGTAACGGGAATTTCCGAACACCCTGTGTAGCACTTCATGCACACCTTTATTCTGGCGCGTCAGGGAATTGTGGAGTGCGAAGACAAGAACTGCGAATATTATTGGGAGGAGCACACAGGGATGTTCTCCCTCGCTCTTGTGTTATTGCCAAGTGTTTTATGGAATGCTCTGAAAATATTAATCTCGAGGACCAGACCAAAGAGAATTAGGGAGCTTAAAAGGAAAATTTCACTTGTAGAATTAAGGATAGCATGAGCCGTCGCATTTGAAGCTCACCAACGATTAAATTTTGTAATGGTACTTATAGCAGTCTTCAATTACAAAAGTTGCTGAGAGTGATGAGCTACTCCAGAGACTAAACACACGCAAAGTGAAAACACCGATAAGATAGAGTCCAATTAAAATCTACGATCTAGACGATATATTTCAATTAGTATTAGTTAGACTCATTCCTTATTTAGAGTTGCAGTTTTTGAAATGACCTGCTATTTCAGTTTGCATTCCCATGTTACACGTTTGCCGCACTCCGCATTTCATTTTGACAGAAAATGACAGTCGTTATTTGTCACACTTGGGTGTTGAAACATTCTCTAAATCTATTACGCCTCACATGTTTCTATGAGTTGTAAAAGTGCGACGATGCTATCGAGGTGACCAGTATTTTCAAAAACTCACTGAAACATCTCCGAGGCAATGTTTACTTACTAGATGATTGCTTTCTCGCCTTTCAGATTGGAATTCTGCGCTTTTCATCATTCTAAATGGAACAAAAGAAGCGCATCTGGACATGCTGGACGGAGGCATCATTCAGAGGTTGCTGGAGGAGAAGTGGAAGACATTTGCTAGGGTATGACATAACACTAATGCCTTCTTTATGTAAATAATAATTCTTTGTTTTATTCATTTTAGAAGTATATAAATCTTATATACACAGTTTTTCCTTTCGATAAATTGATACCACTTGCAGCCGTTACATTCTGTCAATAAAGACATAAAATAAAGATTTACAAGTCGGTTTCTCTCGAGTTATTAACTGTTGTCCTCCTGAACGATTGTGATACCTAAGCGAAGTGGCAGTTATGCATATGCATATTGATTTTTCACATTTTAATTACATTTTAGTCTTGGAACCACAAAATTGTGTAGTAACTTTCTTTATGCATTTGTAAGTGGAAGAAATTAAATGTAAAGAAATGTATCGAAAAACTTAGGCAATAGCTTTGAATGTCGAAAAAGCTTATCAATTTGTGGGAAGAATTAAAGCGAAGCATGTACGTTAATGTTAAACTGCTGTGATTAATTTCCCATGAAATTTCCTACACGTTATAGAAGTACAACATACCGCTTATGAATGCTCTTATTTTTCATCTTGTGGTGCAGTTCTTCTTGTTGTCTTCGTGCTTGCTAATAAAATGGGATGAGAAGTTCCGACTTATGCAAGACACCTTTTTTCTTTTTGTTTCAACCATACATGTTTCAGCACTTTTGTGCTATCGTCAGTGGGTTCTATTTTTATTTTTAACTGTAAATTTGTTGTTAACATATTAACATTTGCGTCGTTTACAAAATTATGTAAAAGTTGCATTTATAACTTAATTGGCGAAAAGTAACAAACCTTACATGATGTTATTGTCCTCTTCTTTTGTTAGCTGTTTTGCTACACAATATACAACTTGTCATCTGCAAACAGCAAAACGTAATTTATTTTCTGTTTGTTACGCATTTACGAACGGAAATAAGACGGTATCACGTTTTCTTTCTGTAAGCTACAGTTGTCAGAACCCACTGACGATAGCACAAAAGTGCTGAAACATGTATGGGTGAAACAAAAAGAAAAAAGGTGTCTTGCATAAGGCGGAACTTCTCATCCCATTCTCTTAATTTTCTCTGGTTCATTTAGATTTTGCTGTTCTAATACCAATCGTTCTAAATCATTGTAGAATTCTCATTGCCACAGAAAAATAAAAGAATAGCCTATGAAATCTTTCCATTCTGTCCACTAATGCAAGTCGATAGAGATGACACAAATAAAAACAAATAATAATATTAGTATGCAGCTTTTCTGTTCTATGTTGCAGCTATACTAGCGAGCGAGGACGTCCTACAAGGGAGTTTCCAGGACGTTTAACAGATTTTAGTCCTTAACGGAATTTTCCGTCGGTGATTTTAGTCGCACATACACGTGCGTATAGCTCATAGGAGACAAGATGCGCAAGAAACATTAGCTTTTCCTCTTCAATACCCACCAATTCCATTAATGTACACTGAGATGGTAAAAGTCATGGAATATCTCTTAATACTGCGTTCCGTTTGCCAGTGTAGTGCAGAACTCGACGTGGCATGGAGTCAACAAGTCGTTAGACGTCCCCTTCAGAAATATTGACCCATGCTGCCTCTATAGCCGTCCATAGTTGCGAAAGTGTTGCCGGTGAAGGACGCTGTGCAACAACTGATCTCTCGATTATGTCACATAAATATTCATGGGATTCATTTCAGGCGATCTGTGTGGCAAAATCGACCGCTCGAATTGTCCAGAATGTTGTTGAACTCCGTCGCCAACAACTGTGGCCCGACGACATGACATCATTGTTCGGGAACTTAAAGTCCCTGAATGGCTCCAAATGGTCACCAAGTAACCAAACATAACCATTTCCGGACAACGATCGGTTCAGTGGGACTAGAAGGCCCACTTCATTCCATGTAAACACAGCTACACCATTATGGAGACACCACCAGCTTGCACAGTGCCTTTTTGACGACTTAGGTCCGTGGCTTTATTGGGTCTGCGCCACACTCGGACCCTGCCATCAGCTCTTATCAACTGAAATCGTGACTCATCTGATCAGACCACCGTTTTCCAGTCGTCTAGGGTCCAACCGATTTGGTCACGAGCCCAGGAGAAGCACTGTAGGCGATGTCGTGCTATTAACGGCCACGTTCCCACTGATTTCTGCGGTTATTGCCTGCAGTGTTGCTTGTCTTTTAGCACTGACAACTGTACGCAAACGCCGCTGCTCTCGGTTGGTAAGTGAAGACGGCCGGCCACTGCGTTGTCCGTGGGGAGAGGTAATGCCTGATATTTCGTATTCTCAGCACACTCTTGACACTGTGGCTCTCAGAATATTGAATTCCCTAACGATTTCCGAAATGGAATTCCCATACGTCTAGCTCCAACTACCATATCGCGTTCAACATCTGTTAATTCCCTTTGTGCGCCATAATCACTTCGAAAGCCTTTACACATGAATCATCTGTGTACAAATGACAGCTCCATCAACTCACTGCCCTCTTATACCTCGTGTACTCTACACTACTGCCATCTGTATATGTGCTTATCACTGTCCCATATCTTTTGTCACCTGAATGTAGAATGAGGAATATATCCAAACAACAGAACAGGCTTGGTGTGCGGTTTGGGGTGCGTCTTACTTATGAGTTTTGAAGCAGCGTGAAGCAATAACAATTCCTGAAACAGCAGGAAACTCATTCGAAGGCATATTTGTGATGTCTTTTATTTATTTCTTTTTTGTCTACTTATGGTTGTCACGTAATTCCTTCCGCATTTTGTATGTAAAGTTTATCTGTTTATACGATATCTTGTCGGCACAATACTCACATTAACAATAGCGACGTAGTATAGGACAGTTCCCTAACAGTTTAATACTTGAATGAGGTTTCTGTCCCAGCCTTCATTTCTCTAAATCTGTTAGAAATGTTACTCTGACTAGACTGATACTGGATCCAAATTACTAGTATCTCCTGGTATTATCATTCAGGCCGTGTCGACGTAGGTTACTTTCACTTTAATGATGACATCGCTGCAGTTGTGACCTTGCGTAATGTGAGAAGGACCGAACATTCGCATATTCCTTTCGTGCAAACAGTCGAGAAGCAGAATGAGATTTTCACTCTGCAGCGGAGTGTGCGCTGATATGAAACTTCCTGGCAGATTAAAACAGTGGGCCGGGCCGAGACTCGAACTCGGGACCTTTGCCTATCGCGGGCTCTACCAACTGATCTATCCAAGCACGACTCACGCCCCGTCCTCACAGCTTTACTTCTGCATAGGTCCCGAGTTCGAGTCTCGGCCCGGCAGACAGTTTCAATCTGCCAGGAAGTTTCAGTCGAGAAGCACTGGTGCAGAGGCACTATGTGAGAGATTAAGCCTGAAACCATCCGACGTCGAATCCTATCCAACGAATGACGTAACAATATCACTGTGAAAACTAAATTTTGAAGAACCGGGAAATAAGTGATCCCTTAAGCACACACTGTAAATCCTGCTGATTTGCCAGTCGTTTCTCGCGGACGGCACTGTGTATTTATTGCTTCTTGGCATCGTCCAGCCAATACCGGTCGCTGACGGGTCTCTTTATTGCAGTCTAGATACGCATGATTATCTATAGGGACTTACAATGAGTGGCTAAAAGTAATGAGACGGCAGTCGACCGCTGCTGAAGGCTAATTGGTCTACTGGCTCAGTACATTACAGTCTTGGACAAAGTGCTTCCTGACGTTCCCATTCGAAACGGCAGCGATCTGACTTTACAACAGATCGTTTTTCGCCGCATGTCGCTCTGATTGGCGCCAACGAGATGTACTGACCCTGTGGCGTGCGTCGCAGCATGTGACACTACAGGCTTACGCGTCCCAGCGACCGTCTCCGGCGGGAAGCTATTTACTGTTTCATATAACTTTAATAATTCTTAACTATGAATTTAAATACGTATGAGCTGTCGACAACACACGACAAAATTAAGACCTGTAGTGGGTGCCTTATCCCGTGGGCCCCAGACGGTGTCAATCTTTCGCGACGTACGTCGGGCGAGGAGATTATCGTGACGTCACAAGTTCGTTGCGGGGTCCCATATTTCTCGTGGGCCCCGGCTCTGAGAGGATGACGTGACGTCCGTTCGTCAAATGCTTGTGGCAGTTCTGTGCGTGTGCAAATATATAGGATACATCCTAGACGGAAGACGTAGACGATAACCCTGACTTACGTAATTTCCAATATACTACGACCCATGTGCCTTGCACCATTTATCGTTCTGTATTCGAAGTGGGTTAACTCGCACCGTGCTACCTTGTGTCACTACACACCTTTCTGTAAGAGACCACTCAGGGATTGTGTCTACGCCTTATCTAGACGCAATAAATGGTTCAAATGGCTCTGAGCACTATGGGACTTAACATCTGAGGTCATCAGTCCCCTAGAACTTAGAACTACTTAAACCTAACTGACCTAAGGACATCACACACATCCATGCCCGAGGCAGGATTCGAACCTGCGACCGTAGCGATAGCGCGGTTCCAGACTGAAGCGCCTAGACGCAACATTCTGGCATCATATACGCCACATATTCAGACGGGACAAACCTTCCATTCAATTTTAGGACCTCAGTTTGTTATAGGTACTGTTATTTATCTTACTCATTCTCAATGGTGATCACTGACTGTGGTTAAAATAGCGAATGACGGTATGCCAATAGTTTTACGTTATTTTTACACTTTCATCTGCCAATTAGCCACTTTTTCAGCCCCTGCAAGCTCTTCATCAGATGGTAAATATTTACAGCCACTTTGTATTTTGTATCAAGTGCAGGTAGTTGCTAGGATCGCGGCGCTATAAAAATATTTGGCTTTATAATTATAGACTATGCTGAATTACGAATATAAATGAAATTGGTGTTATTTGTTTACCCGTAGGACATGTAAACCCGTAATCTGTTTGTACGGCACTTTAAAGAGATGCATTATGTACCAGGATGGAAAAACACAGCAGTTAGGTGCACACGGTTTAACAGGCAGAGAACAAGCTACCAACGTACGCACTACGATAAAGAAATACACGATGTTATGACCCTAAACGAATAGACTTCCAGCGCGTGGATACGATTACATTAAGCAATATAATAATGTTAATAAACAGTTAAAAGGCGCCAGTATCATGTGTACTGTTGTGAGCAGTACGCTCTGATCCATCTTAGGCACAACACTTAAGCGGTGTCGACCCGAGCAATTTTGAATTTATCTGTCCATTACAGCTTTTTTTTAATTTCCTTAATTTCAAATTTCAAAACCGCGGTCTTTTAAGCAAGTGCGTAATTCCGTACAAAGTACATAAATGTAGTTATATTCATCAGCGCTAGGATCGCAATGACTAGCTGCAGTTGATACAATAAATATAGTGCCTTAAATATCAGTCATCTGATGAGGAGCCTGTAGCCACTGGAAAGGTTGCCAGTGCGAAATATAAATCTTGAAATAGGACTTTTTCAAAACATTCAGCCGAATTTCGTAAGACAATATCATCTACATCAGTGACGATGGAAAATTGTCGAAAATTTTAACTTACCCATAGGATTACTAAGTCTTTATTTTATAAAGAACTATCCGATATTACAAGGGTTAATCTTTTACGTTTATGCACATATATCCTTGGCGAAATTTTTGCAGTTACGTTTAGAATCAAAGCTTTCAACTAAATTTGACAAATGTTCACCGTGCCCTCCATGGACGCTCGAAAACATTCAGACGATAATCAAACTCTTCCCTTACTTTCCCGGGAATGTCATAGTAACTGCTTTCACTGCTACTTCTACACATTCCGTACTCATGCAGCGCAGCTGTAAGTGGACTGCACCTGTTGAAAAACTCTTTTTGTGGTTATGTTGTAGCCATTTCAACTACACATACACACGCACGCACGCACACAGGGCATTGAGGAGACTCTACAGCCAACCGCATGAACTGTGGGAATTTACATCTGACGCCAAGGTAAACTTTTAATGTCGATGCGTAAGTTAAAATTTACTCCAAGTCTCTTTCTTCACTTATGCAGAAGATATATTCATGTAAAATTATTGAATCTTTTCGAAACACCCGGTACCTTACCCGTACTTTAAAGCGACTGGTCGCAATTTTCATTGTACAATACGCTGTGGTGAGGTGGTGGTAACTTGCAAAGACGAACATGTCCACTAAACGGAGTTTTCCAAAATCAACATAAAAGTTATTTCAGACATACATACGAATGAAAACAAATGTTGCAATGCAAACAATACTTTTGTTCGAAAAGGCAGTTCATATCTGTAAATCAAATCTACAATTAAAATATTCCTTTAAAAGTACATTAAAATAGGAACAGGTTCTCATTTGCATAACCACCTAGACATGTTTGGCTCTGAACGATTTTGAAAAGCGAATGTCTTGTTTTTAGGGATCCGTGACTCAATCTGTAAAAGCGAGACCCTTACAGGATCGCTTTGTTGTGTCTGTCTGTCTGTTTGTCTCTCCGACTGTTAAGTAACCTGTTTCCCAGGAACAGGAAGACGTATCAAGTACAAATGTATGTCACATGTTAAGGTGAATGCTCCCTTGGTGCTGTACAAATTTTAAGCTTTCAAGTCATTTCTATCAAAATATACGGGCATTTATGTCACATATTTTGATACTCGAAAACTCACTCATCAAAATCTATAAGGTGCTTCCTGTTGACCTAGAATCATGAAATTTGTCAAGAAGCAAACGTTTCACAGTACAAGTAAAGGAAGAATACGAAAATTGCTAATTTGTAATTATATCACACAAAAATATTTTTGTCTTCTTTTCTTTTGCCCATGTGTCTGACTGTTCGTCTGTTAAGATTCTTTTTGTTTCTAACAGTTCGACGTGTCAAGTTCAAATTTATGTAACATACTAACATCTATAATTATTTGGTGACGTAAAAATTTGTAAGCTTCTAAGTCAATGCAGCCAAAAGACACTGCCATTTATGTCACTTATTTTTATACTAGGAAACTCACACTTCAAAACCTAAGGGTTGCTTCTCGTTGACTTAAAATCATGAAATTAGTCAAGAAGTAAGATTTGACAGTACAAGTAACGTAAAAAATCGGAAAGTTGTTAAATTGCAATTATATCATATAAAACATACCTTTTCCCATTTGAACATACGTTGCATTCATCACCCGTCAAAGGCATAATACACGAACATTACTGCATTCCTTACTCGAAAAATGTTATATTAAATCTTCTCTCTCTACATATGTAAAGTTAAGTTCCCTGATGGGCCTTTTTTTGGTATATAGAGTCTTGTCTTAGGGACTATTGTAGAGCTTTTGATACGGTCTTGGAATTCCCAAGGCAAATATATCGATATCCATAACGGGCAGAAATTGTTGAGATTATCGATTCCCATGATGGATGAATTATATATACAGTATACACTCGTCTTGTCAAACATAGAATTAGAGGAAATAACTTTTGATTGTTTAGGTAGATGATTCTGCTAAGAGTTACCTCAAAGAACCTTTACAGTATCAGGTAATGTCATTGTTACATCATTGTTTTCTGTCATGATGATTTGAAATAATTGTAAAGCAACAATAAAATCAGAACGTCTAGTAAAACACTGAAAAGGAATATCAGTGTAACAGTTGTCAATTTACAATTTTTTCTATAATATCACTTAGCAAATTGTTACAAATACATAATATAATATAGTATAGCAAGGATTATGCAATAAGACGTTAGTTATTTAGAAACTACAGACTAGTTCAAATTGGACACGCTCACTGAAGATTCCATATATATACACTCCTGGAAATGGAAAAAAAACACATTGACACCGGTGTGTCAGACCCACCGTACTTGCTCCGGACACTGCGAGAGGGCTGTACAAGCAATGATCACACGCACGGCACAACGGACACACCAGGAACCGCGGTGTTGGCCGTCGAATGGCGCTAGCTGCGCAGCATTTGTGCACCGCCGCCGTCAGTGTCAGCCAGTTTGCCGTGGCATACGGAGCTCCATCGCAGTCTTTAACACTGGTAGCATGCCGCGACAGCGTGGACGTGAACCGTATGTGCAGTTGACGGACTTTGAGCGAGGGCGTATAGTGGGCATGCGGGAGGCCGGGTGGACGTACCGCCGAATTGCTCAACACGTGGGGCGTGAGGTCTCCACAGTACATCGATGTTGTCGCCAGTGGTCGGCGGAAGGTGCACGTGCCCGTCGACCTGGGACCGGACCGCAGCGACGCACGGATGCACGCCAAGACCGTAGGATCCTACGCAGTGCCGTAGGGGACCGCACCGCCACTTCCCAGCAAATTAGGGACACTGTTGCTCCTGGGGTATCGGCGAGGACCATTCGCAACCGTCTCCATGAAGCTGGGCTACGGTCCCGCACACCGTTAGGCCGTCTTCCCCTCACGCCCCAACATCGTGCAGCCCGTCTCCAGTGGTGTCGCAACAGGCGTGAATGGAGGGACGAATGGAGACGTGTCGTCTTCAGCGATGAGAGTCGCTTCTGCCTTGGTGCCAACGATGGTCGTATGCGTGTTTGGCGCCGTGCAGGTGAGCGCCACAATCAGGACTGCATACGACCGAGGCACACAGGGCCAACACCCGGCATCATGGAGTGGGGAGCGATCTCCTACACTGGCCGTACACCACTGGTGATCGTCGAGGGGACACTGAATAGTGCACGGTACATCCAAACCGTCATCGAACCCATCGTTCTACCATTCCTAGACCGGCAAGGGAACTTGCTGTTCCAACAGGACAATGCACGTCCGCATGTATCCCGTGCCACCCAACGTGCTCTAGAAGGTGTAAGTCAACTACCCTGGCCAGCAAAATCTCCGGATCTGTCCCCCATTGAGCATGTTTGGGACTGGATGAAGCGTCGTCTCACGCGGTCTGCAAGTCCAGCACGAACGCTGGTCCAACTGAGGCGCCAGGTGGAAATGGCATGGCAAGCCGTTCCACAGGACTACATCCAGCATCTCTACGATCGTCTCCATGGGAGAATAGCGGCCTGCATTGCTGCGAAAGGTGGATATACACTGTACTAGTGCCGACATTGTGCATGCTCTGTTGCCTGTGTCTATGTGCCTGTGGTTCTGTCAGTGTGATCATGTGATGTATCTGACCACAGGAATGTGTCAATAAAGTTTCCCCTTCCTGGGACAATGAATTCACGGCGTTCTTATTTCAATTTCCAGGAGTGTATATATATATATATATATATATATATATATATATATATGTGTGTGTGTGTGTGTGTGTGTGTGTGTGTGTGTGTGTGTGTGTAGATGGTCAATAATGGATGTATACCAGTTTTAGTACTCTTGATTTCAACAGCCCTTCTCCGAAATTAATTTTCAGTGAACCATCAACACCTTTCTTCTTATCAGCTTACATTGGTTGGCTGGAAAGTTCTTCAGCTCATGGCTGAGGAAAGAGTTTCGTAATGGGCCATCCGTGTTTCAGAAGAGACTTCCACTCTTGTACATCTTGCTGGGACCTACAGAATGCAGTTGCTCCACATCGATATGAGTGTTTTCTATAGCTTTGTACTTGTATGTGAAAATTCGTTTCATTTCATTTATGTGATTCTTCTTCCTCTCTCTGCAGTCTACACAAGACTACGTTCTTCGCCCATTTTATTGCTTCGCTACCACACTGACACAGTAATAGTTATCAATATTAGTACTATGCAACAATATTGCACAGAATGATGTTAACAAGCGCTATGTGCGGGAACTTCTGTCGGTGACTGGAATAGAAATCACGTGACTTGAATCATCGCCTCCTATTGGCCGTAAAGGGCAAGTTTTTCTCTGTATGAAAGTTACGTGTTGACAGGTTCGTATTTGCTCTGAACCATGTATTTCTATAGGCTCATATCATGGGACATTTCATTTTGTATCTGAATTGATTCAAATGGTGGACATGTTCGCCTTTGCGTGTCACCTATGTTTCCTCCGAGAGCTAACTGAAGTGACTCAGGCAGAGCAAGTGCCAGAGGCTGAGGTGGTGCTGGCGTTCGGCAGATGCAGTTCCTGAAGCGGCTGGCGATCCTGGCGCTGCACCTGCTGTTCCTGAGCACGGCCATCTACCTGCGCCCCAAGGACCACGACGAGCCGCTGCTCGGGCCCACCGACTGGGGCAGTGTGGCGCGCTACTGTGCAGAGCTGGCCACCGTGGGCGGAGTGCTCTCCTACGTCATCCTGCAGCAGGGCGAGGAGATCAAGAACCAGGGGCTGCTCAGCTTCCTCAAGCAGCTGGTCAGTAGAAACCGCCTCTAGCAGTGGTGTGAGTAACCACATCGTGTGCACTTCAAAAGTGTAGAACGGTTTAGTGCATCCACCTCCACCAGCTGCTAGCAACCAGTAAGGTATAATCTCTTTCTGAGCAGCTTTCCGCGAGTGACGTACGGCCGCGCTTACTGCCCTCACCAATAATTTGCTCTGGCCATCCTTACGTCGTGCTAAAATTTCGTTTCTTGTCGTCTATATAAACACTTTCTAAGGATGTAAAGACTGGAAATGATTGTATCTGCCATCCTTTCCCTTCCGAGTTTCACTACCACTCTCTCTCCATATCTGTGGTGGGTCTACTGAACCAATTCCGTATGAAATTTTCCACGAGGTTGCCAAGTTTTGAGTGTGGAATCGTTTTCTTTAACTTCAGTAGGAATGCATCTAGCCACACTATGTCGTAAGCAGCACTGAAGTCCACGGACACAACTACTCTTTTAAGTGACAGTCAAGTCCACGAATATAACAACTGGTCTCGGTCCATTCTGATATTTTGATTCAATGTGGAATGTCAAAGACTAATTTCTTCGCAAGAACTGCTGTTAGTTTAAAATAATACAGACGACTTACTTGTCTAATCTTTTATACAAGGTGTCCCAGAAATATTGTAACAAACTTCGAGGGGTTTTAGAAGGTGTCTTGTGAACAAATTTAGGATAGGAACCCCTGTCCGGTAACGTCACCCAAGGACGTCACAGAGCGCTGAAGTTACAGGCGCCGCCGCCTGTTATTAGGCCACCCCTCAGTGGCAAACGTGACTTTGTACGTTGATGGACCATAGGCGGAACATCCCAGAGTGTTGTTTGTTATTCAGTGACCGCGACTGGTTGCGACGATCGCCGGTGGAGAAGATGGATCTAGCTGCTGCATAGATACTTCTTGCCTCCCATGAATGTCATTTTCTGTTGCCTCAGTGGATGACAGTTTCAGACTCGGGTTTCCCTCTGCAGCCTTTTTTCCTCCTGTATGCCGAAGAAAACTCGAGATCTTAGAGGGTTCCAGTATCAGACAAAATTGTGAGACGTTGCATCCACGGTCTGTCAGTGTACAAAGTCACGTTTGCTGCCGCAGGGGTGGCTTAGTGGCAGGCGCGGGCGCCTGTAACTTCCACAGCCTGTTGCGTCATTGTATGACGTTTTTGGACACAGTTTCCTATCATCGATTTGTTCCTCAAGACACCCTCTACAAGCCCTCGTAGTTTGTCACAATATTTCTGGGACACCATGTACACGAGCCTCTCGAGCATTTTACAGCATGTACTTGAGAACGCTATGGAGAGGAAACTTGTTGCGTCATTGCTAAGTTCCCCTGGCAATAGTCTCATCTATTTTATACTCGCTTGCGCATCTCTCCCGATCTCAGAGTATCAGTGTGGAATCGTGTAAGCCAGTCTCAAGCAAGGTTTCCGATGTGTCATATAAACTCGGAATACAGAGGATCCATTACAGCTATCCATCTTCATTTTCAGTGAATTCATAGCCTTATTCATTTCTTCTTCAGTAAAGGGTACAGATGATATAGGGTTTTCGGTGTTCCAGCTACTCTCTTCAATTCTTCCTTGACAATTTTTGTACATTCTTTGTCGTTTGGGATTTTTTTGTAGGCTATTTAATCTGTTCTATTTGTTATAGGAATGTGGTACATTGGTTGTGTAGATTGGGTGTTGCAGATCCGAGACGTCTCAGCGGGATCCATTCTTTCCAGGTCTAATGTACGAAGTCTAGCTGCTCTACAGCGGTTTCCTATCATTCCCTTGTCTCCATATTAATTGACTATAGCAGTTAGTGGTGTATTTGATAGTTTCCCATTCTTTCATACACTTGCCAAAGCTTCTCAGTTTCACCATTTCAGCATGAGATGTATTGCATTTAAAACCTCTCATACTATGAAAATTATTCCAGCCATTGATGGTTGAGACAGTGAAATCGAAATTGTCGAATACATATTGACAGCATGTTACGATTCGAGCAAATTCTTCAATGTGGTAGACGGTTGCCAGCTGCTGCTGTTGAGCTTTTTTACACATATAAACACTAGCTCAGTTATCTTGTCTACTCACGTAAGAGAGCTGGACAGGAAATGTTGCGGAAGTGTAGCCTGTCTGTAAACTGAAAAGCGAGCAGCGCTCGTGGTGAGGGAACTCGCCTTACCTGTAAGAATGCCATACGGGATGACTAAGAAGCAATTTTACCCTGTAGTAATGTAGAACAATGAGCACACACTTACATAGAATCTTTCCATATGCCTTTCTTGCGTTAGTATTATTAGTAATTCATGTCCGTATTCCATGTAGCGTTAACGCAGGTGGCGAGAAATAAATATTTGTTCTTCACCCAGTTGATGTGACAATAAACATTTTATGCATTTAAAATACTATTTTTCATAACCTGCGATTTTTCCATCACCTGCAATGATAAGTGACAGTCAAAAGAAAAGTAATAAAATGGAAAAAAGGTAAGTAAACTGTTTATTATTTCAAAAGTAATTGCTGTAGTTGTTAACACATTTACCCCACTGTGAGACGAGACGAGCAATGCCTTCACGGTAAAATGTTTGCTGTTGCCTGCGGAACAATGATCGTGCCCAGGCGTGCACCTCTTTGTCCGAAGCAAATGACGGCCATAAACATCTTTATGAACGATGTGTAAGGGCTACAGCGAAACTTATGCAGCGCATTCGAAACAACCTTGGCAACACGTCGGCGACCATTATCCTGCAACAAAATGATGCCGTCCGTCAACATTCCCCGGCGTTTGGAGTCGATGGCGCGTTTCAATTTTTGCAAAGTGGGTACGTACCGCTGTGCGTTGATTGTGGCGCCGTGTTCCAGAAAGTCAATGAACTGTACGGCCTTTCAGTCTAGGGAAACAGTGATCACCACTCTCCCGGAGCTCCCGCGCCCGTTGTTTCCACTTCGCTGCAGCACTTACACATCCGCCATACAGTCCCATTCTCTCCGCATGCAGTTTTCATATTTCTGGAGCCCCCCCCCCCCCCCCCAAAAAAAAAGACATTGTGACCGCTGACTCGAAGAAGTAAGACATTGCTGCTGTGTAAAGGCATGTCATCGATATGCGAGTTATGTAAACCTTTTCCTGCATATTTATGTGATTACGTGGGGGACGCAGTTCACCATTCGTCGCAATAGGTGCGGTAACACTCAACCACATCCAGGCTGGTGTATCTATCAGACCAATGATCGTTAACTACATGAGCCGATTCCATCCAATACCATGTCATGTCCCAGTCTCTCAAGTCACTCTATACTAGCTGGTCCAAATAGTTAATAGCGATCACTGCACAAATATTTTCTCACATTATAGATCTAATCTTCCAAATATTTCATTGACTGCAAACTGGAAGCTCGGGAAAGAAGGATAAATTGGCCTGACAGAGCACAGCAAAATTCAGGAGTGAGAGCGTCATGTTGAGGAAACACTGCTCCTCTGAAGTATTTCGCGCCGTAGCCGCAGCAAGATCTGTTAAACCAGAAATTTACTGGATAGTAGAAGTAAGGTTTCGATCATCTGGGTTGCAGTCCACCTAAAAAAATCTACATCGATGCGAGTCTGTTTACAGATAACTTGAGATCTGGACGACAAGCTTTGTTTCTGTAATGTACAACGCGTATGACTGAATGAGCCCACGGCAGTGGTGTTGGCGTGTTGCAGTCGCACGCTCCCGACAAGGCCATCTTCCTGGCGTCGAACCTGATGATCCTGGCGTGCATCCCGCTGCGCGTCGTGGGCGACAAGCGGACGGAGGAGGCCATCCTGCAGTTCGCAGTGCCCGGCTCCTGGTTTCTGCTCATGTTCTTCGCGGGGTGAGTCTCGTCCATCGCAGCTTGGTGACAGATTCGATGCGGTTTAGTTTTCGATATCACCATTAGCCTAAAAAAGCCTTTTTTATTCAAGTTAAGGATTACAAGTTTTATTTAATTCGGTTCGTAATAACCATTTCAGACCTAAGTATACAGGTTTTTAATCGTATCCATTCGGCATACGTAAAAACGGTGGTGTAACAAAAACGAGCTACATGAGCTTCGTCATATACATACTGAATTGGCTCTATATGATTAAGCTTATTTGCCTCTTTTTGTGACCGTACCATTTTTACACATACCGACTGGATATGATTTACACTCTGTGTACTTAAGCCTGAAGATTTTTATTACGAATCGAAATTAATTATACGGTGTATAAAAATAATTTTGTGATCTGTAATGGGGTCGAAATATACAAGATGTACCATAACTAATGATGTCAAAGTACACAGTTGAAAGTACACTGAACTAAAAGTAAAAAAAAAAAAAAGAATTATCAGTAAATATGGGCTCTAAAGCTCATACCTTAAGAGCTAATATACAAGATGTACCATAACTAATGATGTCAAAGTATACAGTTGAAAGTACACTGAACTAAAAGTAAAAAAAAAAAGAATTATCAGTAAATATGGGCTCTAAAGCTCATACCTTAAGAGCTATGAGCACTTGTTCATCTTCGCTACAGTGGAACACATCTCTTCTACTGAATAAGTGATCATAGCTTTTGGTAAGCACTTTAGACCCCCTGTCTACTGGACATTTTTTCTTGTATTGGTCCATATTACCTGCTCCGAAAATATTGAAAGTAACGACCCTGCAGTAACAGAGATTTCTTTCACAGTATCGAAGATGAAGAAGAGTTCATGGCTCTTAAGGTATGCGTTTTAGAGCCCATACTTACTCAGACGTTTTTGCTTTTTGTATCTCATACTCTCACCTGTGTGCGTTTACGCCGTTAATTATGATACACCCTGAATAAGTACTTTCTTGCATCGCTGGAAAAATCTTGATGCGACCACATCGCAATTCGAGAAGATCCATATCAATATTTTTGATAAAGTCCGATGTGTTAGTCTATTTCGATACAAGGAGGGGGTGGGGGTGGGGGTGGGGGGGGGGGGGGGCCAGCTGTTGGCCTTATTTTATAGAGCGAGGCCTTGAGTACGTTAGGAATGGACAATAGATACATCCTATGCTCCATCTACTCTACTGGCTTTTCATCTTACTAGCTGACCTCTCAGAATAAAGAGGATATTGGTGTGATATAATGTTACACAGACCGTAATTCTCATACGTGGAGACTATTCAATCGTGCACGAGGAAGCACACATGCCACAAGGGAAATAAATTTCATACAGCAAATTGCAGCCGCTGATATTTTGTCCGCAGAGTATCAATATTCTGTTGTGGAATTGTTGCGACAAGACAGATCAGCCCACCAGGATAGATGGGATGTATGGATACTGCCTAACTACTTCAAAAATACCTTAAACAGCCCCTGGAACCTCGTTGTTCGGTCAGCCTGTGAGGGGCGGGTTGCGGGAATGACCTCAGCACTCGGGCGTCCAGTCCTAAGGAAGTTGGAAGGTTAGGGTTTAACGTTCCGTCAATGACGAGGTCATTAGTAATAAAAGGAAGTTTAGGAAGACAGAAAAGCACAGAATACACCACCATAAGGTTAATAAATTCGTCGAGAATAGGTTTATTCCAGATGTTGAGAGATGACAGGGCTGCGCTTGATCAGAAACTAAAGCGATGGAACCGTCCTGTCAATGTCAAAACAGTTTTACTGTTCCGTTGACGCCTGGTTTCAGTGAAGCCATTTGGAACTACTAGACCTCGGCTTCGATCTGTGACAATGATCGGCAATTAGACCTACACGCATACTCTGCAGACTATTCTGAAGTACATGGCAGAAGGTACTTAGCATTGAACTACCGCCATTGAAGTGAGAAAGGATGACTGTTTACACCCCTCTGTGTGAGCTATAATTCCTTGCCTTCGTGGTCGCTACGGGAGCGACCAACAGTGGATTGGCAGAATAACTTCTCTAGATTCTTCGCTTAACACTGGAACTTCGATCTTTGAAAGAAGACTCCAGCAGGATGACTGGCGTCTTTCTTCACGGGTCTGTCAATTCAGATTTTTCAGCATATCCGTGACGCTCTCCAGTAAGTCGCCCAAACCTGTTACCATTCGTGCTGCCTTCCTTGTACACATTCAGTGCCCCTATTATTCCTGTATGCTATGAGTCCCACAGGCATAAGAGCAACATCCTAAGATAGGGCGCACAAGTAATTTTTGAGCAGCCTGCTCTCTAGACTGGCGCAACATCTAGAAAATTTAGCCGGCCGGGGTGTCCGAGCGGTTCTAGGCGCTACAGTCTGGAACCGCGCGACCGCTACGGTCGCAGGTTCGAATCCTGCCTCGGGCATGGGTGTGTGTGATGTCCTTAGGTTAGTTAGGTTTAAGTAGTTCTAAGTTCTAGGGGACTGATGACCTTAGAAGTTAAGTCCCATAGTGCTCAGAGCCATTTGAACCATTTTTTAGAAAACTTAGATTCCCGACCACACAGCACCTCTTAATTTCTAGAACATACTATTTTGAATAGTTTATGCTTAAGAAACTCCAATACACAAACGCCGCTTGTTTCTAACTTCCCTCAGAACCATCACTAACACAATTCCTTGATGCGTAACGTTTCAGTCGGAAGGAAACTGTGATCCTAAAACCTCTGTTATCTAACATACAGGTGTCGTGTCTACTAAACTTTCCGGAGCAGGCTCCTTTCAGAACGCTTCAGATTCTGTACAGATAATGCTTCGCATTTTACAAATTAATAAAATGTCGCGGAGACCCAGGAACAACATGAATCAGTTGATACAACAGTTAAATGTTTTTGTCATCAAACTACCGCACCAAACAGTCATTCGAGAACCAGCGGCGCTGCAATCCACATACAACTGCATATAGCAGACAACTATGTGTTAAAAAGGAGGATGGCAGTTGTTTCTGAGACTGTGAGAGATGTCAACTGTAATTGACAATTCCATCGAACATCTTGGAGATACCCGTTAGAAAACTTGCTGTTACGGTGGTTGGTACACAGTGACAAATTTTCGTCCGAAGCACTGGGCGAGTTCATCCGTTGGTTCGGAAGGAGAGGTCAACACTGTTTGGCCTCTTTCGGCCGGTTGGAGACGCGCTGCGATGACAGAATCGAGGCGCACGCCCTGCAGTCTTTCTCAAACGGTTTTACGAAACTATTCATTAAAAAAATCATTTTAGCGTTACTTGTTGGTATATATGCCGGCTTCATGGTGACGTGCCCATCATTTCGTTGATGGTTTGGTAAAAGTTGTAATGAAAAATACGGGTCGCTATGACTTTGTTGTTTAGTGCACATTACATAATATGTTGCTGTGTATGAAATTTAGCTAAAATGCTGGATTTTTCTTTAGGCCTTGGTAGAGATCTCTGTCACCAATCTCGAGGAAACTATTCTTATGTAAAGGACTCATTTCCGATCGCAAGTGCAGCCGGTAAAGCCAGAATCAAATACCCATAACATTCCTCGCATCTCATAAACGGTTTGAGATATCGAGAAGGGATTCTGGAAAATGATAGCACGCAAAGAGGAGAGTGTTTTGCCATATGGTTATAACGCGAAACTTCATTATCTGCTGTGTTGTTCCACTAATCGGAGTTTAATAAACTTAATAAACTACTGTTTCAGAATTCTCTAGCAATCGCAGTTGTACACAATATTTGTGAGGTAACATTGTATAAACTCCACTGTGCTTTAGCAAAAGAAGCAAATAAACTCAAAATTCAACACTCTATATGTTTCTCTGAAAGGTACAAATGGCATCAGGCAAAAATAAATCGCATCTTTTGTTGCATTTTGAGATACTATTCATAGCAGAGGTGACAGTAGATCTTTTCGAATGGTCAGCATGTCAGTGTGGGCATGGAGAGACTCCAATTAATATTTACAAAAAAATATGAGCATAGGCTTCAGTATAGAACGGCACTTCCCCTCCAGCACTCAGCATTTCTTCTGTAGCGTGATGACTGCCTGCCTGCAACACCCACCACTATCGTTCTCCCACACTTGCCCTGCCGACTGCGCATCCACTGACCACGTTATTCTGCATGCACTTTATGAGGCGAACTGTGATGAGGAACTACTGACAGATTCTACACAAGAAAACGACAGACAGTACGTAAATTTCGATCCTACTGTCGTTCATATCCTACAGCTAAATTGGTAAGCACTCGTTCCACAACATCCAGAGGTTCAACAATGGGCGGTGAAGGACTCTGTATCTTAACCAGTCTGCTACCTCTATCTGGGAAATTAAAAGCTATACCATCGATTAAAGGTTCTACCAATATCACATTGTGCTAATGGCGTCTATAGAAGTGACAGAACAGTATGGTCTGTACCTTACTCCAGGGAAAAATATGACTGGTGGTCAAACGTTTTATTTCTTTACCAAAGTTTGAAACTTCTCACTTATGGAAGGATACTATAGATGGATTTGCATTTATAAGAATTTACTGCTATAAATGACTCTATTAATGTGTGTGGAAAGACTAAAGCATGTGTATACTAAATTTATTACAGCATGAGAGAATGGCTGTGCTAGTTGGCAGTCCCGCTTTGATATGGTTGCAAGATACCGCAGTGTGTGAGACTGTGAAACCTATCAAAGTAATGGATCTACCTAGATTATGTCCTACTCCCCTGAAGACTCCATGTTAGCCGTAAATTACGCAACGGAATCGCTATCTTGAAATGCCCTAAAACAGAATCATAAGGTCGATAATTGAAATAATCCTACTATATAATTATCCACTCAATCAATAGAATAAATCAGTAAATTGAAGGGAACTACGTGCTCCTTCAACTAAATGTGCAAGTGAAACATAAACCGATTATTTATTATATTAGCCAACTATAAAGTACCACGAAAAATAAAGTTAACGGCCAACGACAACTAACAAGATAGGCAAGCGGAGGGATGGCTACCGTATCCTATCTGCACATCAAATCATTAATCCAATACAACCCAGCGATTAATTTAGAAACTCCAGTGGTCGACTGAATCTCACAACAAACAATACTAAGGCATGGTTCAAAAATGGTTCAAATGGCTCTGAGCACTGTGAGACTTAACATCTGAGGTCATCAGTCGCCTAGACTTAGAACTACTTAAACCTAACTAACCTAAGGACATCACACACATCCATGCCCGAGGCAGGATTCGAACCTGCGACCGTAGCAGCAGCGCGCTTCCGGACTGAAGCGCCTAGTACCACTCGGCCACAGAGGCCGTCTACTAAGGCATGAATCGGGTTTAGTAGAACTGTGGCAATGGTACGCTTCCTATATACCCTTAAACCTAACCTAATGACCCGTGCTGCTGTATACTCTCACCAATCTGCTGAGGCGCTGAGTTGGAGGACCGTGGTCGTAGAGGACAACCAGAATGTCGCTCGTCATGACTCGAACACTTCCAAACGGCACGACGTCTCCAGCCAGCGACCTGTCTCCGTTCACCATCAAATCAAGAGTGTATCTTTTTCTTCTAACAGCTCCTCATGCAGCAGTTTCATCAATCTGTCCGCAAACGCCAATCAGAAAAAAATGTAACTCTTTCCGTCAGTAATCTGTCAATGCCACGTTTAACAAATCCGCACCGCGGAATGTCGTCAGTTACGGGCCAGTCAGAACACATCTTCCTCGCCTAGAAATTCCCGTCTGACATCAGCCGGCAACGGGTGAATCAGAGCGTACTTTAACACTTCCGAATTTGACGAGACCAAACTACATTCCAAGACTTGTTCCTTTCCGCCATTAATTGTGGTGTCCCAGCAAGCAGTTGAAACTGCTATCTCAAGAGCCGACTCGTCACACAGGCCGCTAACCCCGACTTAGTAAAAAGGACAGGCACCTTCCGTAAGCTACCCGTCAGTGGCCAGTTGACACGCGCCAGTCAGCAGAAAGCTCTGAGTGCCCACGACACACCTGCCGCAATCGGAGGAGCGTGCGAGCTGTGCATTTCTCACGTATTCGCAGACTGGAACTACTAGCGCCTTTACCGAGGACAACTGAAATTTTCTAAAATACTTTACGTAGATGGAACTAAAGTGCCCTGCCCATCGCCAGTCGTGACAACGGGCGGATAAATTTAGTATAAATGTAAGGAGGCAAGCCAGACAGCTTGCAACCTTCCAAGGTACAGCGCGACTAGCGTGAAAGTGAACCCGAAGACAGCTCATTAGCAGCCGAAGACAATCATTGTGATCAAAACCGTCCATAAACATCGTACGAAACTGCAGAAACTAATCGCCATTTTTATCCATTACAAATTATAAACGATGTTGACTTTTGTGTGACCTTAAAGTATCTGCACAATACGACTTATTACATTGCCAAACCAAAGTTAACTTAGAACATTAAGACAAACATGACAGGAAAGCTAACAACTGATTGTGATTAGTGTAGTTTTCTAGCAGTGTCCCGATCATATAAACAGAGTGGTCAGAAACAGTTTGAAAAGCTTGTTATTTTTTGCCAACATTTATTTTTCAGGACGTGGTATACTAGGTGTGTAGTCCAGAGACGTCATTTACTAACGTGGTTGCAGGGCCATCCGGCTGACTGGTCCGTTCGTGACGATGGTGTACTCGATGATCACCGGTGACATGTTGACGTTCGGCATCATCTACACGGTTGTGCTGTTCGGCTTCTCTCAGTCCTTCTACTTTCTGTACAAGGGCTTCCCCGGCGTGAAGACGTCGCTCTACCACTCCTACCCCACCACCTGGATGGCGCTCTTCCAGATCACCCTGGGAGACTACAACGTAAGTGACTCACGTCCTCTGACCGTCCCTAAAAGGAAAGAAAATGCGTAATTCATCTCTGTTTTCCATAGCTAAAGAGCATTCTTCACAGACATTGTTATATACCTGTGATTAATTGTAAGTCAACATATGTGGTGTCTGTTCTTTCGGACATGCGCTATAGAAGATAGACCAGAAATATAATTCAGGTGAGGGCGGCTAATGATCTCTTCAGTGCGAATGCACACCAAGCTCGAGCTCTCACGGGAATCGGTGAAATGCCGCGAGTAATGAGAATAATGGCCAGACGGCACTACATTTGTAATCCGTGGATACGTTGAGAATTTGGATCTGGCGGGAGGCGCGCTAGGAAAGTCCGTGCAGTTGCGATGACCACTGAGTCAGGATTGCTTAGTGGTCACAGCATCTGTCTAGTAAGCGGGAGACCTGGGCTCAAATCCTGGTCCGACACAAATTTTCAACTTTCCCCAATGATGTCAATCAATACCCTCTTGCAGCCAAGATCTGTGAATCCTTTGTGTCGTAGTTCACAATGGCCACTGGATAAACAAATGAAAATGGTGTCTGTTCTTTCGGAAAGAAGACACACACACACACACACACACACACACACACATATATATATATATATATATATATATATATATATATATACGTTGAGAATTTGGATCTGGCGGGAGGCGCGCTAGGTAAGTCCGTGCAGTTGCGATGACCACTGAGTCAGGATTGCTTAGTGGTCACAGCATCTGTCTAGTAAGCGGGAGACCTGGGCTCAAATCCTGGTCCGACACAAATTTTCAACTTTCCCCAATGATGTCAATCAATACCCTCTTGCAGCCAAGATCTGTGAATCCTTTGTGTCATAGTTCACAATGGCCACTGGATAAACAAATGAAAATGGTGTCTGTTCTTTCGGAAAGAAGACACACACACACACACACACACACATATATATATATATATATATATATATATATATATATACGTTGATAATTTGGATCTGGCGGGAGGCGCGCTAGGTAAGTCCGTGCAGTTGCGATGACCACTGAATCAGGATTGCTTAGTGGTCACAGCATCTGTCTAGTAAGCGGGAGACCTGGGCTCAAATCCTGGTCCGACACAAATTTTCAACTTTCCCCAATGATGTCAATCAATACCCTCTTGCAGCCAAGGTCTGTGAATCCTTTGTGTCATAGTTCACAATGGCCACTGGATAAACAAATGAAAATGGTGTGTTCTTTCGGAAAGAAGACACACACACACACACACACACACACACACACGTCTCTGCTGGTTGTGCTGACACACTCGTCCACCAGTTGGGGTACTCAATGGTGTGTACCCGTTGGGTTCCTCGCCGCCTAACAGAGGACAATAAAGAGCAACGAAGGACCATCTGTCGGGATTGCTTGCGTGTTAAGAGGCTGATCCTGACTATGTTTTCTCGAACATTGTCACAGGTCATGAAACATGGGTTCCCCACTTTGAACCGGAAACAAAACTGCAGTCCACGGGATCGCGCCACACCACCCCTTCTCCGAAGAAAGAGTTCCAAGCGTCACCCTCAGACGGTAAAGTCATGGCGACGGTCTCCTGGCACTCTGAAGAGGTTATTCTCTCTGGTGTTCTGCCTCGTGGTGCAAAGAACAACTCTGAAGTATTTTGTGCTACCCGAGGGTAATTCAAGAAACGACTTCACTGTGTTAGTCGCCCCAAAAATGCAAACGAACATCTCCTACTCTGTAAGGTCCAACACAAAGCTGTACACCCGAGAGACGCTCACAAAACTTCACTGGAGTTTTCGTCCTCACCCACCCTACAGCCCGGATCTCGCACCTTCCGACTTCCATCAGTTTGGCCCCTTGAAGGATGCACTCCGTGGGAAGCAGTACGTGGATCGTGGGGAGGTTGTTGATGCGCCAAGACGTTGGCTCCGACGTCGACCAGTAGAGTGGTAACGTGCCGGCTTCCAGGCCGTCGCACTGAACGGAGAATATATTGAAAAATACGGTTTTGTAGCCTGCAGAGTGGGGGATAATATGATGTATTGGAATCCTGAATAAAACCAATCTTGTTTCAGAAAATAATGTGTTGGCATACTTACTGTACGCCCCTCTTAAAGTCTCCAAGTGAAGGCTGAAGTTCACACTGTACACAAAATTAGCCAATGTATATCACGTAAGACACGTTCATCTAAAATAGAGGAAAACTCCCTATTTAATATGAGGTGACTTTCCTGAGTGTAAATTGCAAACGTAGTTCATGAAACCATTCACCAGCGTTTCAAGTAGGATGTGAAACTTTATATAGAATAATACAATTGTTTACAGTTATTTGTCTGGCTGGATACAAGCAGGAAGACCTTCTGTTTATAGCACCAGGGAAGACTCAGAAAACACAAATGTTGCCCCGTTGTCGCTGATTTACCATACATTATAAAACTTGAATGATCGTCCCTATGCCTTTGATCTGTAGATCGTTAGCTACATAGCTGCAACACTAATTTCTTTTATCTAGGCCACTTACTGACTTGTATTAGTTGATGTCTAGAATATAAACCAAAAAGGTACTTCCCGTCTTCTAATGAATAATGAAACCCTTCTGCACTAATAGGGGCATGGACATAAATTGAATTATAATTTGGCGAACACATACAGTTAATGTCACAGCATTTTCCACTGTAAAGCTGTAATATATCTTCGTCACTTTCGAAAAATGGGTAACTAAGTTTATTAGCAAACAGTCAGGTCGTCGCAGTTATGAAGCAGTCACACTTCAGTACTGTTACATGATAGCGTAAAGTTTTAAATGATGACCAACGTCCATAAATCTCTGTTCCAAAGTTGATTAAGCTGCGTAGTATAAATTAACTTGAAGGACACATCAATCTATGAAACAAATCATTCAATTTACGAAACTTTCTACTAAAGAATGGTGGCTTTCGAAGCTACATGTATTATATTTCACATAAATTTTGTTTCATTGTTGCAATTATTTTACGTTACTTCGAGTACTTCAACATGTCTTGTGAACGAATGTCGATTAATTTGTTGTGCCTTGTTGTTTCGCAGTACCCAGAACTGAGCCACACGACATATCCAACGCTGGCCAAGACAGTCTTCGCCATTTTCATGGTGCTGGTGCCCATCCTGTTGCTCAACATGCTGATCGCCATGATGGGAAACACGTACGCGCACGTCATCGAGCAGAGCGAGAAGGAGTGGATGAAGCAGGTCAGTGTTTTAAATATTCTTTAACCTTTATCAGCTTCAAGATGCCCTGTTCAGATGATTATAGTCGTTAAAACAGTATATAAAAATTCAGTCTTCAATTAGAAAGAGCTTTATTTCCAACCACGAACAATGACCTATCGAATCTTGTGGTGTCCATCTTCAGGCGCTGTGGTGTCTTCAACACACGTACGTGGTAGAGTCCGGCAGCTAACGAGCGATGGGTAGGGAGTAGTCTTGCATTCGCAGGGCCCACTCACAGATTCCACCGTCGTGCCGCTGTAGCGCGATCACGGGCGGGCAACCGGGCGGTCTGCGGGCCATAGCCGACCCCTGGTTGGTTTCAATCCGGTCCGCGGAAGAAATTCAGAGTGAATCCAAAATGAACGTTTCCTCAAAAACACGTGGTTTGAGAAGTAATGTGTTGGGAAAAGAATTCTATTCATAACGATGCGTCACCCCATAAACATTAAAGTCACGGTCGCTATAGTTTGGGGTCTCTGCGCTAGGAGAATTGCCATCGCGTCGTGACGAGGCGAACAGCGAACGTAAATAAGTACGTCAATCAGGTCCACGTATCACAAAAGGTTGAGGCTATTTTATATAGAGGGTAGATGCCTCAGGATTTTGAATCTGTTGGTTGACTATAAATGGGCTTTTATGTCAAGTAATGAATTCCGATGGTAGGCTCCCGAGGAGTGGTTCTATTGTCAATGTTTGTGTTTTTACAGCGACATCAATTTGTTTACTTCTGAACAAAAATAAGCATATCTACTTGTGAAACATTTCTAACGAAAGAAGCAAAACATATCTAAAAACTGAATTAACAAATAATGAAAGAAATGTTACTTTTGGGAAGAAAATGGGAACAATGATTGGAGAGCTATTTAGATAACAATGGGCATTGAGGCCTCGATGACCGGGCATTTCCATTACAATCATTTATAACATTTCCATTAGAATCATTTATAACATTTTTACTTTAACTGAATGACGACATGTACAAAATTATACACCAACAACTACATGTGAGGGTACTGTACTCTGACATTCTGCGTAGTAGCAGAGATAACAGGTAAGATTGGGTGGGATTACTGACAGTTGAGAACTCCAACGTTAGGCGCGTTATGGGGCCCCTTAGGGACATGGTTGGCAAGAAGGGAAAGAAAACCAATGTGCACTCCGTGTGCATGCCATGTGGAGTCATTCCAGATGTGGAACGGGTCCTCCCGGATGCCATGAAGAGCACAGCGTGCAGCCAACTGCAGGTGGTTGCTCACGTCCGTACCAGTGATGTGTGTCACTTTCGATCAGATGAGATTCTCTCTGGTTTCGAGCGGCTAACAGAAGTGGTAAAGGCTGCCAGTCTTGCCTGCAAGATGAAAGCAGAGCTGACCATTTACAGCATAGTCGACAGGACCGATTGCGGACCTCTGGTACACAGCCGAGTGGCTGAATCAGAGGCAGAGGCTCAGACGGCTCTCCGACCGAGTAGGCTGCAGATTCCTCGACTTGGGCCAAAGGGTAATTGAGTTTCGGTTTCCGCTGAATAGGTCAGGTGTCCACTACACGCAGGAGGCGGCTACACGGGTGGCAGGGACTCTGTGGCGTGGGCTGGGCGGTTTTTTAGGTTAGAGGGTCTCAGGAAAGCACAAGAAGGGCTTCAGTCACAAAGGGTGCAGGCTGAACACAGGAAGAACGTACCTAGATACAGGAACCATTGGTATAACAGTTGTAAATTGTCGTAGCTGTGATGGTAAAGTACCAGAGCTCCAACCGCTAATAGAAAGCACAAATCGTTATAGGCACTGAAAGCTGGCTAAAGCCGAATATAAGCTCAGCCGAAATTTTTGTGAAGAACCTAACGGTGTTCCGAAAGGACAGGCTAAACACGGTTGGCGGTGGCGTGTTTGTTGCTGTTAGAAGTGGTTTATCTTGTCGCGAAATTGAATTGGATAGTTCCTGTGAGTTGGTATGGGCAGAGGTCATTGTTGGAAACCAGAATAAAATTATAATTAGATCCTTTTACCGACCTCCCAGTTCAGATAATACGGTTTCTGAAAGGTTCAAAGAAAACTTGAGTTTGATTTCAAACACATACCCGACTCATGCGATTATAGTTGGTGGTGACTTCAAATTTACCCTCGATATGTTGGCGAAAATACATGTTTAATTCCGGAGGTACGCATAAAAAAAATGGCTCTGAGCACTATGGTACTCAACTGCTGAGGTCATTAGTCCCCTAGAACTTAGAACTCGTTAAACCTAACTAACCTAAGGACATCACAAACATCCATGCCCGAGGCAGGATTCGAACCTGCGACCGTAGCGGTCTTGCGGTTCCAGACTGCAGTGCCTTTAACCGCACGGCCACTTCGGTCGGCTGAGGTACGCATAAAACATCATCCGAAATTCTAAACACATTCTTTGAAAATTACTTCGAGGAGTTAGTTCATGAGTCCACACGAATAATAAACGGTTGTGAAAACACACTTGACCTTTTAGAAACAAATAATCCTGAGTTAATATCGGGCATCATTACGGGTACAAGGATTAGTTGTCGTAGCGAGATTGAATATTGTAACACACAAATGCTCCAAAAATAAACGAAAAATATACCTATTCAAAAAAGCATATCAAAATTCACTTGACGCCTTCCTGAGAGACAATCTCCACTCATTCGAAATTAATAATATGAGTGTAGACCAGATGTGGCTTAAATTCAGAGAAACAGTATCGGCAGTAGAGAGATTTATACCAAATAAATTAACAAACGACGGAGCTGATCCTCCTTGGCACACACAACGGATCAGAACACTGTTGCAGAAACTACGAAAAAAAATGCCAAATTTAAACAGACGCAAAATCCCCAAGATTGGCGATCTTGTACACAAGCTCGAAATTTAGCGCGGACTTCAATGCGAGATGCTTATAATAGTTTCCACAACGAAACTTTGTCTCGATACCTGGCAGAAAATCCAAAGAGATTCTGGTCGTACGTGAAGTATGTTAGCGGCAAGAAATAATCAATGCCTTCTCTGCGCGATAGCAATGGAGATACTATCGAAGACAGTGCAGCCAAAGCAGAGTTACTAAACACAGCCTTCCGAAATGCCTTCAGAAAAGAAGACGCAGTAAATGTTCTAGAATTCGAATGAAGAACAGCTGCCAACACGAGTAACGTAGAAGTAAGTACGCTCGGAGTAGTGAAGCAACTTAAATCATTTAATAAAAGCAAGTCTTCTGGTCCAGAGTGTATAACAATCATATATAACCGTTCGCTCGACGGAAGATCCGTACCCAAAGACTGGAAAGTTGCACAGGTCACACCAACATTTAAGAAAGGTAGTAGGAGTAATCCACTAAATTACGGGCCCATATCATTAACATCGATATTCACCATGGTTCTGGTACATATATTGTGTACGAACATTATGAATTACCTCGAAGAGAATGTATATTGACACACAGTCAACATGGGTTTAGAAAACATCGTTCTTGTGAAACACAACTAGCTCTTTATTCGCATGAAGTGTCGAGTGCTATTGACAAGAGATTTCAGATCGATCCCGTATTTATGGATTTCCGGGAGGCTTTTGACACCATGCCACACAAGCGGCTTGTAGTGAAATTGCATGTTTATGAAATATAGTCTCAGTTATGTGACTGGATTTGTGACTTCCTGTCAGAGAGGTCACAATTCGTAGTAATTGACGGAAAGTCATCGAATAAAACAGAAGTGATTTCTGGCGTTCCCCAAGGTAGTGTTATAGGCCCTTTGCTGTTCCTTATCTATATAAAATAGCAGTCGCCTTAGGTTGTTTGCAGATAACGCTGTCGGTTATCGACTAATAAAGTCATCAGAAGATCAAAACAAATTGCAAAACGATTTAGAAAAGATATTTGAATGGTGCGAAAATTGGCAGTTGACCATAAATAACGAAAAGTGTGAGGTCATCCATGTGAGTGCTAAAAGTAATTCGTTAAACTTTGGTTACACGATAAATCAGTCAAGTCTATAAGCCGTAAATTCAACTAAATACCTAGGAATTACAATGATGAACAACTTAAATTGGAAGGAACACAGAAAATGTTGTAGGGAAGGCTAACCAAAGACTGCGTTTTATTGGTAGGACCCTTACTAAATGTAACAGATCTACTAA
Organism: Schistocerca cancellata; assembly: GCF_023864275.1. Classification (NCBI taxonomy): domain Eukaryota; kingdom Metazoa; phylum Arthropoda; class Insecta; order Orthoptera; family Acrididae; genus Schistocerca; species Schistocerca cancellata. Next base: position 513,928,855 of record NC_064626.1, on the reverse strand, counting down.
GGAGACTGCCTACGCTACGCTTGTCCGTCATCTTTTAGAATACTGTTGCGCGGTGTGGGATCCTTACGAGATAGGACTGACGGAGGAGATCGAAAAAGTTCAAAGAAGGGCAGCACGTTTTGTATTATCGCGAAATATCGGAGAGAGTGTCACTGAAATGATACAGAATTTGGGCTGGACATCATTAAAAGAAAGGCGTTTATCGTTTCGACGGAATATTCTCACAAATTCCCAATCACCAACTTTCTCCTCTGAATGCGAAAATATTTTGTTGACACCGACATACATAGGGAGAAACGATCACCACAATAAAATAAGGGAAATCAGAGCTCGTACCGAAAGATATAGGTGTTCGTTCTTTCCGCGCGCTGTACGAGACTGGAACAATAGAGAATTGTGAAGGTGGTTCGATGAACCCTCTGCCATGTGTGATTTGCAGAGTATCCATGTAGATGTAGAACTGTATCACTCAAATTTTCTGACAGCGATCACTGCTTCTTTATGATTAGCTGCCGAGATCAGTGGTGATGCGTTTGGTCTTGCTCCTTGTGATTTCCTAGTCGTAGCAGTGCTATAGTGGAAATTGAGCAGTGCTTCAAAAAGTGTCACTTCATACGACTTGTTGTACCTGACATCAGTTGGTATCAGGTACACGAGATAGTATGAAACGAAGCCTGTGAACCAAGTTCATATGCTTCAAATAGCTTACCTCGCTTGTACTTACAGTACCACTTTTTATTTCCTATTTTTGGTTCCCTACAATCGATGCTATTATAGTAAAAAATTTGAGTCGCAGAGCATTCACAAATTATTGAAAATCAAATTCTAGATCTGATATTAAAAAGAATATTCACATCTTTAATGTGACAATACAGTGAAGGAAACTTCGATAAATTTAAGCATTGTAAGCAGCAGACGAAGTCATCCGGTTTTTGCAGCATGTGTGTAAACAGAGACTGTTCAAAAGATAGACAAATGAAAAAAATGAAATGGGCGTATGGCATCGTTGGCCGGGAGGCCCCATCCGGAGAAGTTCGGCCGCCAAGTGCAAGTCTTATTTTAGTCGACGCGACGTTGGTCGACTTGTGCGCCGGTGATGAGGCTAACACAACAGCCAGTCCCTGAGCGAAGAAAATCTCCTACCCGCTGTCATACACACTGCCATCACAACACTCTTTCACACTCTTACATGAATAATACACCACACCCGGCCCATAACGCAGACCCGCACACACTGTCACGGATCCTGTTCTGGAATGCAGACTCGATCCACAACAAAAGGGCAGAATTTGCAGCGTTCATGGAGCGCAAGGGAATCCTTGTCGCGCTACTGAGCGAGACTAAACTTAAACCGCACAAACAATTAAACTTTCCTGGCTACTGTGTCTATCGTACCGACCGACCGGGCGACGCCGTGGCAGGTGGAACTGCAATCGTCATACACAAAGACATTGAGCACACAAACATAGAGCTCCCTGAACTGGAAAAAATCGAGGCTACGGCCGTCAGAGTCAAGTTCAACGGAGCCTACACCACACTGATATCGGTATACAACAGCCCTGTAGGCATTTCAACACACGATATCAGCACATTACTCAACATTTCACCGCGAGTAATAGTCGCTGGAGATCTGAACGCAAAACACCCAGAATGGAATTCACGCATACGAAATCCCAACGGCAAAAAACTGTACGAACATTCACTTGGCAGAAACTACATTATACTAGCGCCGACTGAACCGACGCACATTCCCTATCAGAGGGGACACAGGCCAGACGTGATAGACATGGCCCTCATCAAGGGCATTACATCGACACTCAACGTTTCCGTTGAAAACGATCTGCCCTCAAACCACCAACCTGTAATACTATACATTGAGGAAACACTGCAGCACATGGAACAACGTAAGATGTTGGACTACGGGCGTGCGGATTGGACAAGGTTCAAGCAAACGCTCGATAGCCACATCCCACCTATACACGAAATTAATGAAACAGCACAAATTGACGAGGCAGTAGAAACCCTCACTAACGCCGTCCAGGACGCAATGGCAGGCACCATACCTGATCACACCTCACAACAACGCAGTGCGGCCCTGTCCCAGGAAATCCTGGGCCTAATCTCAATGAGGAATCGCCTCAGGAGACAATGGCAGCGCACCAGGCGTCCGTACTTCAAACGGCACATTAACAGACTACAGGGCATCATACACGATAAAATACAAAGACATAGAACACAACAGTGGAACCACAAACTCGAAGGGCTGGACACCACACGATCTGGCGTGTGGCAACTAGCCCGACACTTCACCAGGGAGAAAATATACACCCCAACGCTTCAAGGGCCCGACGGACCTGCATACTCGGCGGAAGAGAAAGCAGAACTAATGGCCCGAACACTCGCAGCGTCATTCACACCGAACCTGGTACCATCAGATCCAGCGTTCACACTTGCTACTGACCAAGAGGTTACACGCATTCTAGCCCAACCATCGCGCGACGACATTCGACATGCTAGCACAGCCGAAGTCTCCTGGGCTATAATGCATTCCGCTGCTAGGAAAGCCCCTGGTCATGATGGCATTCAAAACCGTGTCCTCCAGGAGTTCACGGATAAAGCAACTGAGTACCTAACACACATAACGAATGCCATACTAAAACACCAACACTACCCCGCCTTTTGGAAGACGGCCAAGGTCCTGATGTTCAGGAAGCCGGGGAAAGACCACAGCCTCCCACAAAATTACCGACCCATCAGCCTCCTGAGCTCGCTCAGTAAGATTGTTGAGAAGGTGATTCTCAAACGCATTACTAGGCACTGCATAACAAATGACATCCTGAGACCGGAGCAATTCGGCTTCAGAAATCACCACTCCACAACACAACAACTCCTACGGGTCGTTGAACACATAACACATGGCTTCAACATAAACAAAGCTACAGGGGCAGTGTTCCTGAACATCGAAAAGGCTTTCGACCGTCTATGGCACAACGGCCTCATCCGCAAACTCAGCGACGCGGGATTCTCCGACGGGCTGCTGCGTCTAATACACTCATACCTCACAGACAGGAGTTTCAACACTGACGTGCAGGGAAAACAGTCAACACGACACGGTATACACGCGGGAGTACCCCAGGGAAGCATCCTAGGGCCCCTACTGTTTAACCTCTACATAAACGATCTCCCAACCACACACAACACAATGATGGCAATCTACGCGGATGACACAGCCATCCTTGCGCAAGATTGGAAACCATCAAACATTACGTCACGCCTACAGACTGCACTCAGAGTGGCCGAGCCTTGGTTGGAGAAATGGCGTGTTAGAGTAAACGTCGACAAGTGCGAAGCCGTTCTGTTCACGAGAAGACCGAAGCAACTGCGCAAACACCGCTACTGCAGACCAATAACTCTACATGCACGTCCAATACGTTTCCGCGAGAAAGTCAAATACCTCGGTGTCTGGCTGGACCGGAAATTACTCTGGGGGGACCACATACAACACATGACCAACCGAGCTAGTGCGAGGCTCAAACAGCTCTACCCTATGCTCAACAGGCGTAGCACACTGAACAGAAGGGTGTCGAGGTCCATGTACATGACACTTATCCGACCCCTGATGACGTACGCAGCTCCCGTCTGGGGATACGCTGCGCCTACACGCCTGCGCCGTCTGCAGCTCATACAAAACAAGGTACTCAAAATCACAAGCAATGCTCCACGATACATACGCATCGCGGACCTACACCGGGAATACCGACTTGAGACTCTCACGGAGGTAATCCACAAACTCACCACAAGACTATACAGAAACTCCAGACATTCGCAGAACCCGTTTATTCTGAATCTGGGGAACTACGACCACAACCATAGATGGAAACATAAAAGACCAAAAGACATACTTGCAAGGACATAACATCTATGGCCAAGCTTACGCAAACATAACGGCACAGGCGAGCCCCTGTTAATCAGACGCATTTACTGGATATCCAGCTGAAATACACTGCCGAATAACTGGCACCACACAGGGAAGCCGTACCGTACACTGCATGCAAACAAGCTCCACACATCCCCCACACAGTGAGATGATCTATGGCCGATCTCCCACTACTGTATAACGATCTTGATTGTTCCAGGAAAGTAGCAGCCGCAGCAACTGGGACACATCGCCATCGCCTGTCACGGTAATGATGCAAATCCAACCTTGCATGAGCTATCGCAGCTAGTAAGCCACTACTGCTCTTACTACCCATCCCACTGTCGCAGAGGTTTTTTTCCCACGGCACGAGCCATGGCACTTTTTTCCCTCTGCTCTTCAAATCGCTACCCTCACTCGCGTTTCGTCCACTATCTATCACCTGATGGACCGTGTTAATGCGTAGCCTTACCCAGACGCACGGACAACATCACAGCCCAGCATCCTGTGATCCACCTACTAGATAACTAACATGTTTACGGAGGTGACAGTAGAACTTTTGGTTTGGTCACCACGTTGGTGCGGGCGTGGAGGGGCCCCATCTCTTTTTTTTTTTTTCTACCCGCCCGAGAATCGAACCCGGGTCCGCTTGCATGGGAGGCGTGCACTTTACCGCCCTGCTAAGCAGGCTGACAGAAGAGGGTAGACAAATAGTAAATAGTCGCAGCTCAGTCGTAAAATTTCCCCATCTAGACAAAACTGCAAGTTTAGAGTGACATCAGATCGGCGAGAATTTTGTATGGTTTGCTCCAGTTCAGAGGGGTCAATGTATTTCAACAATTACACAGGGCTAGACAAAAACTTTGGTTTTTGTGCTCCAATTGACAACTACAGAGCGCGATCAAACACTTAACCTACATAAAATAGCGACTCTTGAGACCTTTCCGAGAGTATTAACCCAGCACTGCAACTCTCCTGCAGTTACTGCATTGTATATTTGTACGAATTGACATTTTTCCTCTTTTGCCGACACAAATTCGTCACTGAGCAACCAATTCCAGTTAGTAAACCGATCTTAATAAAAGTTTTGCGTCATGCCTCAATTATCTTCCATGCTGATATCATCTGAACAACTAATAGCCTAGAAAACAATATATCGCTACACGTAATGTATAACCCAGTGCCATGACAAACTCGACATACGCAGACAGCCGCAAGCAGATAAACTGTAGCAGTAACAAATTACCATTTTCTTTCATTTATCTATTTATTACTGTAGCATCAAGAGAAGCTTTGGTTTAATTTACAACAACCTTTTTAATACAGACAGAAAAAAATATGCAGAAAATACGTCATTGTTAAATTTATGGTTTTAGTGTCACAAAAGAAAAATATTTAACGTTACATAATCATTGTGCTCAATAAAATACTGGTAGTAATCAGTCTTTTGTTATAAAATTGTATCCCACTGGTCTAAATATTCAAGTTACAGCTAACTAATTTTTATATAACATCTGACTGATTGTAAGACTGAATATAACATTTGACTAGGAAGGACAGGATCGACTTTTTGGAACCATTCATACGGTGGTGTAGGCTGGGGTCCCAGATATCACCCCCTACAGCCATTTGCCCTGATGGGTCCTCGTTTGCGAATAATCGACGAAAGAGAATTCTGAATTTTGTGTGATGCTGTACAGACTTAAATATTTTATATTTGTGCATAATGGCTATGTAATGTAATGGTTAAAGTACAACCCTAATGTGTAGATGGTTGTGAGTTCGACTCTTTTCCTGTGGCTTAAAATTTTTTATTTTTTGTTCTTGACAGAAGTGATTTGATCATTATTTTAATTAATTGATTTAAATGCTGTATTTTAATTTATAATCCTCTCTTATGTCATTTTAATCGTAGCATCAACTTTTTCACTTACTCTAAGTAGAAAATAAAATAGGTAATTACCTATTTATACTAACTGTCCAATGGAATTAAAAATGTATTTTTCGTTACAAGACAAACATTTTTTGAATAGTAATTATTTTACAACGACTTCAGAGATAAAGTCAAGTTGCACTATGGGCAAAATAATGCAAACGAAGATTAAACTAAGGACGGCATTGTAAGTAAAACGAAATTCAAGAAAAATGAGGAATATAAATAATGAATGACATGACATGGACGAAAATCTAAGATGATGAAACGAAAGTAATTAAATCGTGGTTAATACATAAAAATAACTGTACTCGTAACCACACGAAGAAAGGATCCAAATGAAAAATGAATAATAGGCTGAAAAAATTGGAGGAAATGAAAAAGGTAATGCGATGATTAAAATGGTGCAACAGAGCATTACAAATTGAAAATGTTACATTTAAACCAATTAATTGAATAAAAATAATGATCAATCATTTCAATAAAGATTTAAACATAACTCACGCGGTGCGGTCTCTCAGGCCTCGCGAAAATTTTCGAACTCGTCCCCCCATGTTAGTTCTAGCTGAATGCTCGCATACTCCTCCTACCCTTCTGAAATCGGCAACCTCGTAATGTTTTGATGTCGGTTGCGTTATCGCCTTCTTTTTTTTTGTTGTTGTCACGTGTTGGGGTCTCCTAGACCGCGCTTCGTTTACTACCTTCACAGGAAACATCTCGTATATTCCAACACACGAAAGCTCTTTTTTTTTTTTTTGCTTTGCTGCCATTTTGTAATACTTTGGAAAGCATCGAACTTTGAAAATTAATGAATCATTTATAGTAGTCCTTTACTTTTAACGGTATCATTCTGTACCAGCGAAACATTGACATTAAAAATCTTCGGAGCCTTATGGGAAAAACCTACGTTGCAAGCTAGTCACGTGGATCTCGGAGACAGTAAGCTAAGGAGAAGATTTCGGTTCCACCCGTGTTAGGTCCAATTCACTCGGAGGCCTGGCGTGGGAGAGTCAGGGGCGTGGCGCGGACAGGGCGCGAGTAAATCATATTGACGTGACGCTGTCAGAAGGACGCGGGACCGTGGTCATGCTACGAATAATTCAGAATATGTCGTCGCATCTGGTGAAGCTATTGACGCAATGGATCGTTTGTATTTCGCGTATGTCGAACAGCGAAGTACATATCGGATACACCAGTTATGGATGAAAAAAGTATAAAATACGACACAGTCGACGTAATTAAAGAACAGAACATGTATCCCGAATATTTCCACTAGTTTTACAGACTGTCTCAAAGGAGTATCTATATCGCTTTAGACACAGTGCAGAACAACATTTAGAGAAAAACAACGTAACTGGAATGTTTCGAACATAATTCTTCTTTTTCATATGATTTTCATTTGCACGTAAGCCCAAAGATTGCTGATGTTGTGAGAGATGTTCAAAATATTACGACACTTTTGCGAAATCTGATCTTCCGTAAATATTTCACTGTTTTTTTTTTTTTTTTTAGAGAAAGGGGGGGGGGCACCATTCTTCTGAATAGTTTCATGCGGCCCGCTACGAATTCCTCTCCTGTGCTAATCTCTTCATCTCAGAGTAGCACTTGGTACCTACGTCCTCAATTATTTTCTGGATGTATTCCAATCTCTGCCTTTCTCTAAAGTTTTTTGCCCTCTACAGCTCCCTCTAGTACCATGGAAGTACCATTGAAGTACCATTTCACTGCTACAGACCAGAAATTCCTTGTTACAGGGCATAGTTTCCTACCATGTCATAGATATTTTGCCGTTATAGAGAGGAACAAAACAACTTTTCACCCAGAAAACTGGAGCTTCTGAGCAACATGGAACCAGAGGGATGGAACCAGAGGATTTCAGGGAGCTTAGCGCAGTAGACAACGGTTTGCACAGGAGCTCATTCAAAATAACTGAATATGTCTGGCTATACATTTCATCTGAGAACCCTATGCAATAGGGGGAAGGAAAAGTCATAAAATTCAGCAACTGTCGATTTGTCAAAGCATTGCAAAGAAACCAAGAGGAGCTGGGAAAAGAAATCTGCCGATAGGTAACATTACAGTTTTCCCTATCTTGTGGGATATAATTAGGTTAGGTTAGGTTAGTGTTTAACGTCCCGTCGACAACGAGGTCATTAGAGACAGAGTGCAAGCTCGGGTTAGGGAAGGATTGGGAAGGAAATCGGCCGTGCCCTTTCAAAGGAACCATCCCGGCATTTGCCTGAAACGATTTAGGGAAATCACGGAAAACCTAAATCAGGATGGCTGGAGACGGGATTGAACCGTCGTCCTCTCGAATGCGAGTCCATTGTGCTACCACTGCGCCACCTCGCTCGGTGTGGGATATAATTCTGCCAGTTCAAAGTGCCAAGAAGAAAACCTTACTTGACGTGTAGCAGTATATCTCAGCTGAAAAACGGCAAGAGCAAGCACCGAGTGAATAGTGGATTTGCCCTTCTGTCCTGCAAAAACCATTGGCTGAGGGCAGCAAACGCAACGCTGACTGTACATGTTTCGCGTAACTGCAACAGGAATAGTGTTAAATTTTTCCTTATCTCCTTCTTCCGCCGCTGATGCTGCTTGTGCAGATTTGTATTGTAGTAAACATTATGTGTTTTGACCTATATGATTGCACTTTCTGAAAATAAGGTTTCCGCTTCAGTAATAAGTAAAACAGAAAAACCAGAGTTTTTCAACATCAGAACGTTGTCACTGCACAGATTCAACGTTGTTCGTCCAGACCAAAAAAAAACATTTTTCAAAGATAACGTATGTATTTGTGCAATAACTGTTACAAAATGGCGTTTTACCTGATATACAATGCCTGCGTCAAGAAATACCAACTATATAAGCTTAAAATAGGTGAGCAAATAGGCAAGCGTGAAACATCCAAAATACACAGTACTTTAGTTACATCAATAGCAGAATCCCATTTCTCATTCATTGCTCGCTGGAACACCCGCCATTTGTTCAACACTATGTGAATCAAATTAGTTATTTAATATTTCCTGAATGAAACTGTTAGTGTGGACAAGAAAAATTTACGTATACCGTACATAGCTAAAAGTGCAGCTGGATCAGTGACTGTCTACTTCTCGTTTTAAAACGAAAATAACTCTCAGTGCAATATTAACTTAACATGTGATTGCAGTTGACATCATAAACCACATCTTCTACCAGCTTTAAAAACAATTCCAGTATGGTTCAAATGGCTGTGAGCACTATGGGACGAAACATCTATGGTCATCAGTCCCCTAGAACTTAGAACTACTTAAACCTAACTAACCTAAGGACAGCACAGAACACCCAGCCATCACGAGGCAGAGAAAATCCCTGACCCCGCCGGGAATCGAACCCGGGAACCCGGGCGTGGGAAGCGAGAACGCTACCGCACGACCACGAGATGCGGGCAATTCCAGTATGTTAGCTATATTTCATACGCAGGAATCTATGTCCTTTTTTAGGGTACCAAACGTAAACTGGCCAGCAACTACATTTTTCGCTGCAAACTTGTCGAAATATGCCCGGTAGTTTACTTATTTGGGAAGTATCACAATAATTAAGGACAGTAAGGAAAAAAAAAACAATTCACTGTCATACTGCATGCACTCATGACTGCCACGGTGAATTTCAAAATGTCTGAACTTCGTATGACCCAATAAAATACAACAAGCTCTTCATTAGCGCTGCATGATCGAAACACTCAGTTTATTATATTTTCCCAGTTATATCAGTTTTAAGTGAATAAATGTATTTTACGACTACTGAACCCCAGTTTTTCTGCCTCCAGTACGTCTCAAGTCCCTTCTTTGTGTACAGATATTATACTTTCGTTGATTTTGTATTAACTGTTCATGTTCCCTCGATATGAAGTTCACAAGAAGCGGAAACTTCAATGAATTTATGTCTGCTGAATTACCAGATAAAGACTTACAACCGACGACATGTGGGCAAGCAGTCTTCGTGTTACTGATATGACAGCCATCTAGAACACAAACAGCTTACTCACGTAACGATTAAGTGAGACGTGTTGTTGTGATAAGGGCTGCAAATTCTCCATGGCAGTGCTCGAACTGATTTTCCTTTTGACGATGAGAAGATAACGGTACTTAGAGATTCGAATTCGATATTTCCTCTTGTTACGCCATTGAGGTCTTTTAGAGCGCAGCGTTTGATTGACAGTGGCCCCTTTCTCTTCGCTATCTGCTCTGATACCAGCTTTACCGATTTCAAAGTAACACCTGTGCTAGATGCCACAAGAGGCAAATACTGACAAAGTCCACACAGGACTATCGTCTGAAGTGTAAACTGTAGCCATCGATATACGACTGGTCCCTAAGAGTCGTCAGGGGCAACTTCTCAAGTGTTTCTGCAGATATCTGCAGTTTCGTATTTGTGAAAGATAGCTGAAATCAGTGCAAATATTGCTCATCACCTCTTCACTGTGACGCCCGGCGTCGACGGAAAGCGTCGATTCGTTTCGTGTTACAAAGAAAATGATTTTTAAATCGTAATTTTACGTGTCCATTCGACAGAGGCGTCCCAAATGAGTCTAATGCGATATTCGTTGTATCGACCTGTGTTAGCAGGAGCAGTAAAACACGAAGGACGCCCACTACTCGAGCAGCGGTCCCACCGCCCCGGCCCGCACTGGCCGCTGCCGCATCGCAGAAGCGCTGCTCAGTCACTGCTGAAGTACCGTCATCCTTCGTGATTCACTGATCCTGTTGACACATATCTAAGAGAATGTCGCAGTAGACAAAATTAGGACTGCACTGTCGAGTGGGAAAGTAATACTGTCATTTAAAACTTATTTTGTTTATAACTGCAAACAAACGGACGCTTTCCGTCTAAATTGGACGTCACTTGAGAGACGTAATGATCTTCATTTGTTTTGGCTGACTCCAGCTACACACTGCAAGAACGAAACTGCAAATGTCTGCTGGAACACCAGAGAAAAGGCGCCTTACGACCCGTAGGAGAGACACTTGGTGTGCCAGTTTTCTGAGCGCATGACTTCAAAGATAATATAATTGTGGGACGAAAGCATGGAAGGATCAAATATTTTCTGGTGGACAGTGTCTTAAAGAAGACATATGCTTAATATTGCCATCATGTACACTACTAGCCATTAAAATTGCTACACCAAGAAGAAATGCAGATGATAAACGGGTATTCATTGGACAAATATATATTATACTAGAACTGACATGTGATTACATTTTCACGCAATTTGGGTGCATAGATCCTGAGAAATCAGTACCCAGAACAACTACCTCTGGCCGTAATAAAGGCCTTTATACGCCTGGGCATTGAGTCAAACAGAGCTTAGATGGCGTGTACAGGTACAGCTGCCCATGCAGCTTCAACACGATACCACAGTTCGTCAAGAGTAGTGACTGGCGTATTGTGACGAGCCAGTTGCTCGGCCACCATTCACCAGACGTTTTCAGTTGGTGAGAGATCTGGAGAATGTGCTGGCCAGGGCAGCAGTCGAACATTTTGTGCTCCCTGCCGCCGTTGGATAAGCAGCTGCAGCAGCAAGTCGTATACTCCTAGCTCACTCATTTGTTACATAGTTTAATTCTTAATTTCTTTGCGTGTTTTTGATACTTGCATTGTTTAATTCATAAATTTCGGGCGTATTATAGTATTTGAGAGTTGTAGCATTGCGTTTTAGTACTCGAATAGTGTTAAATCGCGTAGTCTCCTTCCGCCGCCGAGCAGTGTGTCAGCAGTGCACAAGTGGCAGCATTACTGCATTTACTAGGCAATCTTGTAGTTTAATAACTGTTTCAATATTGTGTCGTTTTGTTTGCGCTCTCTGTAGATTAGTTCAGACGTTCTTTGCACAACAGTTTTTAGCATGGATAGGAACTGCAACTGCTGTGTTCGGATGCAGGCTGAGTTGGCATCCCTTCGCTCCCAGCTTCAGGCAGTGTTGGCTTCGGTCACACAGCTTGAGGCTGTTGCCAATGGGCATCACTGTGGGGGTCCGGATGGGGGTTTGTCGGGGACGGCCAGCTCGTCCCACGCATCCCCCGATCGGACTAAGACTGTGGTTGCCCGGGATACTGCCCGCATTGAGGCTGATCCCTCACCTGTGGTAGAGTGGGAGGTCGTCTCAAGGTGTGGCAGGGGGCGAAAGACATTCCGGAGGGCTGAACGGAAGGCCTCTCCAGTTTGTCTGACGAACCGGTTTCAGGCTCTGTCTCAGGCTGATACTGATCTTCGGCCTGACATGGCTGCTTGTCCTGTTCCAGAGGTTGCCCCTCAGTCTGCAAGATCCGGGCAGTCGCAGAGGGTGGGCTTACTGGTAGTTGGGAGCTCCAACGTCAGGCGCGTAATGGGGCCCCTTAGGGATATGGCAGCAAGGGAGGGGAAGAAAACCAAAGTGCACTCCGTGTGCATACCGGGGGGAGTCATTCCAGATGTGGAAAGGGTCCTTCCGGATGCCATGAAGGGTACAGGGTGCACCCATCTGCAGGTGGTCGCTCATGTCGGCACCAATGATGCGTGTCGCTATGGATCGGAGGAAATCCTCTCTGGCTTCCGGCGGCTATCTGATTTGGTGAAGACTGCCAGTCTCGCTAGCGGGATGAAAGCAGAGCTCACCATCTGCAGCATCGTCGACAGGACTGACTGCGGACCTTTGGTACAGAGCCGAGTGGAGGGTCTGAATCAGAGGCTGAGACGGTTCTGCGACCGTGTGGGCTGCAGATTCCTCGACTTGCGCCATAGGGTGGTGGGGTTTCGGGTTCCGCTGGATAGGTCAGGAGTCCACTACACGCAACAAGCGGCTACACGGGTAGCAGGGGTTGTGTGGCGTGGGCTGGGCGGTTTTTTAGGTTAGATGGCCTCGGGCAAGTGCAGAAAGGGCAACAGCCTCAACGGGTGCGGGGCAAAGTCAGGACATGCGGGGACCAAGCAGCAATCGGTATTGTAATTGTAAACTGTCGAAGCTGCGTTGGTAAAGTACCGGAACTTCAAGCGCTGATAGAAACCACCGAAGCTGAAATCGTTATAGGTACAGAAAGCTGGCTGAAGCCAGAGATAAATTCTGCCGAAATTTTTACAAAGGCACAGACGGTGCTTAGAAAGGATAGATTGCATGCAACCGGTGGTGGAGTGTTCGTCGCTGTTAGTAGTAGTTTATCCTGTAGTGAAGTAGAAGTGGATAGTTCCTGTGAATTATTATGGGTGGAGGTTACACTCAACAACCGAGCTAGGTTAATAATTGGCTCCTTTTACCGACCCCCCGACTCAGCAGCATTAGTGGCAGAACAACTGAGAGAAAATTTGGAATACATTTCACATAAATTTTCTCAGCATGTTATGGTCTTAGGTGGAGATTTCAATTTACCAGATATAGACTGGGACACTCAGATGTTTAGGACGGGTGGTAGGGACAGAGCATCGAGTGACATTATACTGAGTGCACTATCCGAAAATTACCTCGAGCAATTAAACAGAGAACCGACTCGTGGAGATAACATCTTGGACCTACTGATAACAAACAGACCCGAACTTTTCGACTCTGTAAGTGCAGAACAGGGAATCAGTGATCATAAAGCCGTTGCAGCATCCCTGAATATGGAAGTTAATAGGAATATAAAAAAAGGGAGGAAGGTTTATCTGTTTAGCAAGAGTAATAGAAGGCAGATTTCAGACTACCTAACAGATCAAAACGAAAATTTCTGTTCCGACACTGACAATGTTGAGTGTTTATGGAAAAAGTTCAAGGCAATCGTAAAATGCGTTTTAGACAGGTACGTGCCGAGTAAAACTGTGAGGGACGGGAAAAACCCACCGTGGTACAACAACAAAGTTAGGAAACTACTGCGAAAGCAAAGAGAGCTTCACTCCAAGTTTAAACGCAGCCAAAACCTCTCAGACAAACAGAAGCTAAACGATGTCAAAGTTTGCGTAAGGAGGGCTATGCGTGAAGCGTTCAGTGAATTCGAAAGTAAAATTCTATGTACCGACTTGACAGAAAATCCTAGGAAGTTCTGGTCTTACGTTAAATCAGTAAGTGGCTCGAAACATCATGTCCAGACACTCCGGGATGATGATGGCATTGAAACAGAGGATGACAAGCGTAAAGCTGAAATACTAAACACCTTTTTCCAAAGCTGTTTCACAGAGGAAGACCGCACTGCAGTTCCTTCTCTAAATCCTCGTACCAACGAAAAAATGGCTGACATCGAAATAAGTGTCCAAGGAATAGAAAAGCAACTGGAATCACTCAACAGAGGAAAGTCCACTGGACCTGACGGGATACCAATTCGAGTCTACACAGAGTACGCGAAAGAACTTGCCCCCCTTCTAACAGCCGTGTACCGCAAGTCTCTAGAGGAACAGAAGGTTCCAAATGATTGGAAAAGAGCACAGGTAGTCCCAGTCTTCAAGAAGGGTCGTCGAGCAGATGCGCAAAACTATAGACCTATATCTCTGACGTCGATCTGTTGTAGAATTTTAGAACATGTGTTTTGCTCGAGTATCATGTCGTTTTTGGAAACTCAGAATCTATTATGTAGGAATCAACATGGATTCCGGAAACAGCGATCGTGTGAAACCCAACTCGCTTTATTTGTTCATGAGACCCAGAAAATATTAGATACAGGCTCCCAGGTAGATGCTATTTTTCTTGACTTCCGGAAGGCGTTCGATACAGTTCCGCACTGTCGCCTGATAAACAAAGTAAGAGTCTACGGAATATCAGACCAGCTGTGTGGCTGGATTGAAGAGTTTTTAGCAAACAGAACACAGCATGTTGTTACCAATGGAGAGACGTCTACAGACATTAAAGTAAACTCTGGCGTCCCACAGGGGAGTGTTATGGGACCATTGCTTTTCACAATATATATAAATGATCTAGTAGATAGTGTCGGAAGTTCCATGCGGCTTTTCGCGGATGATGCTGTAGTATACAGAGAAGTTGCAGCATTAGAAAATTGTAGCGAAATGCAGGAAGATCTGCAGCGGATAGGCACTTGGTGCAGGGAGTGGCAACTGACCCTTAACATAGACAAATGTAATGTATTGCGAATACATAGAAAGAAGGATCCTTTATTGTATGATTATATGATAGCGGAACAAACACTGGTAGCAGTTACTTCTGTAAAATATCTGAGAGTATGCGTGCGGAACGATTTGAAGTGGAATGATCATATAAAATTAATTGTTGGTAAGGCGGGTACCAGGTTGAGATTCATTGGGAGAGTCCTTAGAAAATGTAGTCCATCAACAAAGGAGGTGGCTTACAAAACACTCGTTCGACCTATACTTGAGTATTGCTCATCAGTGTGGGATCCGTACCAGATCGGGTTGACGGAGGAGATAGAGAAGATCCAAAGGAGAGCGGCGCGTTTCGTCACAGGGTTATTTGGTAACCGTGATAGCGTTACGGAGATGTTTAACAAACTCAAGTGGCAGACTCTGCAAGAGAGGCGCTCTGCATCGCGGTGTAGCTTGCTCGCCAGGTTTCGAGAGGGTGCGTTTCTGGATGAGGTATCGAATATATTGCTTCCCCCTACTTATACCTCCCGAGGAGATCACGAATGTAAAATTAGAGAGATTAGAGCGCGCACAGAGGCTTTCAGACAGTCGTTCTTCCCGCGAACCATACGCGACTGGAACAGGAAAGGGAGATAATTACAGTGGCACGTAAAGTGCCCTCCGCCACACACCGTTGGGTGGCTTGCGGAGTATAAATGTAGATGTAGATGTAGATGTACCCCATACCATCACGCCGGGTGGTACGCCAGTATGGCGATGACGAATACACGGTTCCAATGTGAGTTCACCGCGATGTCGCCAAACACGGATGCGACCATCATGATGCTGTAAACATAACCTGTATTTATCCGAAAAAATGACGTTTCGCCATTCGTGCACCCAGGTTCGTCGTTGAGTACACCATCGCAGGCACTCTTGTCTGTCATGCAGCGTCAAGGGTAACTGCAGCCATGGTGTCCGAGCTGATAGTCCATGCTGCTGCAAACGTCGTCAAACTTTTCGTGCAGATGGTTGTAGTCTTGTAAACGTCCCCATCTGTTGATTCAAGGATCGAGACGTGGCAGCACGATGCGTTATAGCCATGCGGATAAGATGCCAGTCATCTCGACTGCTAGTGATACGAGGCCGTTGGGATCCAGCACGACGTTCCGTATTACCCTCCTGAACCCACTGATTCCATACAGTCATTGGATCTCGACCAACGCGAGCAGCAATGTAGCGATACGATAAACCGCAATCGCGATAAGCTACAATCCGACCTTTATCAAAGTCGGAAACGTGATGGTACGCATTTCTCCTCTTTACACGAGGCATGACAAGAACGTTTCACCAGGCAACGCTGGTCAACTGCTGTTTGTG
This sequence comes from Schistocerca cancellata, assembly GCF_023864275.1. Lineage (NCBI taxonomy): Eukaryota > Metazoa > Arthropoda > Insecta > Orthoptera > Acrididae > Schistocerca > Schistocerca cancellata. The sequence goes on along the minus strand of NC_064626.1, from coordinate 513,912,611 downwards.
TATGAGAAATCGGTTGGAAACTTTCCTCATGTCAGCACGTTGTAGGTGTCGCCACCGGCACCAACCTTATGTGAATGCTCTGAAATGCTAATAATTTGCATATCACAGCATGTTCTTCCTGTCGGTTAAATTTCTCTTCTGTAGCACGTCATCTTCGTGGCGTAACAATTTTAATGGCCAGTAGTGTACATAAAAGATTACGTTGTCTCCTTGCAGGCGGTAGGTGCACACTTTACAACGGGAATTTAATATATGTATTTTGTGGATGAGCGGACGAAAGTGAATCGTAGAGCTTTTCAGCAAAAAAAAAAGCCTAAAACACCATAAATTGCTGACTATTATTTGACGCCATTCGTTCTGGTGATGATGTAATGTCTGATAGTGTGAATTAATTAAGTTAAAAACTAGATAGGTTTAAAAAATTACCTAGGTCGTTGTTTAATCAAGCTAAACTAATTTTTCCTACTTTCTGTGAAGCTAAAAAAACTACCTAGGTCGCCGTTGAACCAAGTAAAACTAATTTTTCCTACTTTCTGTGAAGCGAATACAGTTCGGAAACCGCCGTCTTATTGCTATGAGCTTTTTGAGTCTTGAGGGCTGCGACAGAACCAATACCGTAAATTTTTGTTTCGTCTTGCATAGGATGACAAAATTTACTTATTATCTGTAAATTAGCAGAAGACAGTGAAACATTTACTTTTATCTTTCAAGTATTAAGTATGGCATAGGTTCGTAGATTTTTTCGACACGTTAAATACACACAACAAATACACATAACAGACATTTTAGTCACCAATAATACACTGAAGAACCAAAGAAACTGGTACACCCGCCTAATATCGTGTAGGGCCCCCGCGAACACGCAGAAATGCCGCAACACGACGTGACATGGACTCAACTAATGTCTGAAGCAGTGCTGGAGGGAACTGACACCATGAATCCTGCAGGGACGTCCATAAATCCGCAAGAGTACGAGGGCGTGGAGATTTCTTCTGAACAACAGGTTGCAAGGCATCCCAGATATGCTCAATAATGTTTATGTCTGGGGAGTCTGATGGCCAGCGGAAGTGTTTAAACACAGAAGAGCGTTTCTGGAGTCACTCTGTAGCAATTCTGGTCGTGTGGGGCGTCGCAGTGTCCTTCTGGAATTGCGCAAGTCCGTCGGAATGGGCATGAATGGATGCAGGTGATCAGTCAGGATGCTTACGTATGTGTCACGTGTCAGAGTCGTATCTAGATGTATTAGGGGTACCATATCACTCCAACTGCACACGCCGCACACCATTACAGACCCTCCACAACTTGAACAGTCCCCTGTTGACGTACAGGGTCCATGAATTCATGAGACTGCCTCCACATCCGTACACCTTCATCCGCTCGATACAATTTGAAACGAGACTCGTCCAACCAGGCAACATGTTTCCAATCATCAAAAAGTCCAATGTCGGTGTTAACGGTCTCAGGCGAGGCGTAAACCTTTGTGTCGTGCAGTGATCAAGGGTACACGAGTGGGCCTTTGGCTCCAAAAGCCCATATCGATGATGTTTCGTTGAATGGTTCGCACGCTGACACTTGTTGATGGCCCAGCATTGAAATCTGCTGCAATATGTGGGAGGGTTGTACTTTTATTTCGTTGAACGATTCTCTTCAGTCGTCGTTGGTCCTGTTCTTGTAGGATCTTTTTCCGGCCGCAGCGATTTCGGAGATTTTATGTTTTACCGGATTGCTGATATTCACGGGACACTCGTGAAATGGTCGTACGGGAAAATCCCCACTTGATCGCTACCTCGTAGATGCTGCGCCCCATCGCTCGTGCGTCGACTGTAATACCACGTTCAAACTCACTTAAATGATGATAATAACTTGCCTTCGTAGCAGCAGTAACCGATCTAACAACTGCGCCAGACACTTGTCTTATATAGGCGTTGGCGACCGCAGCGCCGTATTCTGCCTAATTACATATCTCTGTATTTCAATACGCTTGCTTATACCAGTTTCTTTGACGCTTCAGTGTATGTTCTCCTGTACGTTTACAACAATCTGGAAGTGCTGGGATAACCTTTCGAATCCGTGACTGTAGAAATCACATCGTTTCGAGGCGAAGAACTCGTGGAGCCATGGTCGGAGCGCATTTTCATCAGGATAGGAAGTTCCATGAAAGTTGTTGGATACAGAGCGGAAAAGGTGAAAAATCTGTATACCGTTTTTTGTCAGTCTAGCAGAATGCAGCAGGGCGTTATCGTGGATTAGCATCACTTCACGCAGTCTTCCTAGTCGCTGTTCTTGCACTGCGCCTGCAAGAGGCCTCAGTTGTTGAGAATAAATGTCAGCAGCGATGGTTACACCTCAGGGAAGCAATTCGTAGTGCACCACACCGTCGCTGTTCCACCAGATACATAACATTATCTTGTGTGGATGCGCGCAGCTCTCTGCCCGGGAGTTGCTGCTTTTTTTGGGCTCTACCATTCCTTTCGATTCCTTATGTTCACATGAAGACACCATTTCTCGCCACCATCACCGATACAGGCTAGCAGTGGTTGGTGCTGTTCACGAGCTAATTGACGACGAGCAAGCAGAGATGCACATATGGCCAACCACTGATTTTTGAGATTTCGGCTTAGACTAAGCGGGAGCCGTAAACCCGATTTTTGAGCCTTCCCCGTTGCACGCAAATGTCGCACGATGGTGGAATGATCACAGTTCATCACGTTTGCCAATTCTGTGGTACAGTGACGTGGATCATTGTGGATTAATGCATTTAAACGACCTTCATCAAACCCAGAGTTCTTCCTGAACGTGGAGACTCACTAATGTCAAAACGATCCTCCTTAAAACGAGAAAATCGTTTTCTAGCCGTGCCCTGACCGATGGCATTATCACCGTACACGGCGCAAATGTTTCTGGCTGCCTCTGCTGCTGTCACCTCTCCGCTGAACTCAAACAGGAGAATATGTCGAAAATGTTCCGATTTCTCCACTCGGCACTCCATTTTCTAGCGTCCACAGGTACACTCCATCTCCAAATGACAATATGTAAACCGAAATAGCAACAGTGAACTATAAATAAAAATGGCAAATAAACCTATGGAAACTGCTATACCTTCATATAAAACAAAGACGTTATAAACTTATGCACCAACCTGTAACTATTAATAGTTTGTTCACAAAGGGAAGAAGGAGGGGCCCCAGTGCTGAGTCGGCAGAAGTCGTTCGACTTCGGCTCGTTCATTTTTTGTGTCCGTCCGTTGCCAGTCTCCGCGCTCTAATCCAGGACATTGCTTGTGTCGCCGCTGCTAAGTGTTTGTCGCTCCGTGCTGTACTGTGTTGCGCATTAATATGTCTACTGGCGAGTGACAAAGCGATCCCTTGCCCGTGATGGCCAGCAGCAGATCCACTTTCCACTCGTCGTCTTTCTGCGTGGTGTCTGTTTGTTCTAAGTCGTGTCTCCCTACCACTTTCGCGCAACGACGCTCTGAGCGTGTTTTTTACGGAATTGACTAGTTTGAACCTGGGACCTGTTGCTGATAAGGAGACGCCAGACCACACATGACTTGTAGAGTTCAGAATAGTTCAGTGAGACTTGCGATGATATAATCAAATACTTCATGATTTCAGCGTCAGCTCCGCTCCACTCCCTGTAAAAGAATCTTAATACTAACGAAATTTAGTGGAAGGGGTTCAAGGCTTTCCTATTTTTAGTTAGCTGGTAAAATAACGTCGAAAAATCATTTAAGTTTGCCACTGGAATTTTTATTCCACTCACAAAACATTGTTTATAAATTGTACTATTGATAAAAGGAAACATTTTAATACAGGATGATAAAAACCAACTGCGTTCAACAAAAATGTGAACGAATATTTCCTGAATGGGTTTCCAAGTTCTATAATGGCTCGAAGGATGACCTATGCCATATCACATCTATAATCTAGGTTTAAATTAAGTTTCATAAAAGAGAAAACTATCAAAAATGATCTACAGTCACCCTCAACTATCTTTAATTACTTATTTAACTTGTCGTAAATTACAGTGGCTGATGTGGCTTCTCAATAATTATATAACAGAAAAATCATCGCGTTTCAGATTTTAACTTCAAGTAGCAAATGTGAATACCACGAAGTTTAATTGACGATCGACACTAGTTTTACGTAAAAAGGGGAGGTAACAGATGAGACTTCTGCAGTTCCGAGTGAAGCCTTATGCACTCTTATGCGGCATCGCGTGCGTTCATTATCTTGTCGGTGGTTAGGTAGCGTCAGGGGCGGCGGGCGGCGTAGCTCCACACACCTCGCCGTCTCGGTAGCGACTCTCTCTAACTTATCCTTACTACTGCTTACCGAAGTTGGTTTAAGAAAAAGGTATCTGGCTGTGTTTTCAACTGACCAATCAGCGTCTCAATGTTAACCTTAAGCTCCGCCTACAAAAATTCTGTCTATCTAATGAGAAACGTTATACTTTTCGTGGTGCGGCAATGTTTTTATTGTTTGCTACATAACAGAAACGCATATAGTCTCACGCAAAAACTTGCAACTGGTGTGGCCCTTTTAGTGTTATCGTAAGAGCTATACTGTTCCTCGGGAGGACTCTATCTTTTAACATGGACTGGAGGATGGACCTTCAGGCGGTCGGCCAGCGACGTGGGTGTCTCATTGTCCTACTTTTATCGTAGGGCATTCTAGCCTACACGGCTCTGCTCTCGGCTTCTGTTCTCGTTTCTCCCCTCGGAACTGCGTCTGTTTCACGGTGGGAAGGTATGACATGCATTTAGGCGTTCTTGTGTTAGTCTGTGGTAATCCATTTGCTCACTCGTTGATCGTATTTAATGTCAGGATTTATTCGGAGCTATGTGAAATATTGCCGGATTTGCTATCATGTCAGGGTTTTCATGAAAGGTGTTAGATTTGCCTGACACCCTACAGTCGGAAGAGGGCAAGAGGTAGTATGTTACGGAGTGGCGCAAGCAGATAATACTGTTAGTGAATGTTGCGAGCAGGAGGGTAAAAATAGTTATTCCAATCTCTCTCTCTCAGCCGATGAGACGAACAATGACGAACACAGAAGCAAGCTTCAGCACTGTGAGAAGAACACAGAAATTTTGCAAAGATAATCGTGGGAAATCCCCCAAAACTCCCGACAAAAATAGCTTAATTTCAATCAAATTATTCTGTTCGACAGTGTTGTGAATCTGCATTCGCTTTTGTCTGAATTACTTTAAAGCGGTAATTTTATTTGTGTGTGCAAAATCAACATTATTGATTGCAATACTGTTTTCCTAAGAAGGAGATTTATTGAAACCAATATGCAGTTGTGTAGGTTAAGTTCCCAGGTATTATCACATCTTGAAATCGTGTATCCTGTTGGGCAGTCGTTTACGAGTGATACAACAGAATTTCTTATGATCCACCATATGACTAAAGCCGTAGTAACAATGGCGAATATTACCATAATATAAGTTTAACTATAGACTCTTTTTAATTTCGAATTGTCTATGAATACTGACACGGTATTACGAGCAACAACCATCATTATTCAATATGAAACTATTACTTGACGCAGTTACAACCAAAGGGCGTAAGTGACAAAATCACGATTCTGAGAAAATAAGCTTCAAAGTTAGTATCAGATTTAACATTTTGTATTTATTTGTTACATTGTCTACAGTAACCGTTAGATGCAGTAACTATTAATGAAGCTATGTATACAATATCTGTGAGTTAAATTCAGAATGTTGTGCTCAGTAATGTTTCTATCAATAATCCAGTCAGCATTTACGCCCCTCTACCTTCAAGGATGTCACTTACATCCCTTCGACTCTCATTAGTGTTAGGTTTGGAATGATCCATTACAATGCCATACATAATTGCAATATCTCCCACGGGGATCTGCTTGGTAAGAAATAATAAGTCACAGGTAAACAAGGTTTATTCCGACCATAGTGGAGAGATTTAATGACAAAGGAAGATTCTTCTCAATAAAAAATAATACAACTTCTCAGCTACTAACAGGCGTGCACCAGGAAGACACAGTCAATAAACGTAGTAGGACGTGAAGACTATGCCACTGATAATCCGTAACGGCGGAAGTTGAGCGTTCTACGTAGTCGGCCAACAGGTACGTCTCGGGATTTCGCTAGAAAGTCGAAGGTCCCACTGCGGTGGCTTCCAACTGGGCTCTGACTGATGGGCTGTTAAGAGAGCCGCGCACGAATTGGTCCAGAGTTCCAGCGGAGCGAACTGCCGACGCATGAGCTTGCATCGCCCTGTGTAGCCGGTGCACGGAGGAATTCGTGCCGACCCAGTTCCACACACGTGACACAGCCGAGGAAATACGCTCCTAGCACGGAGGACTTCTGGTGCCATTTATCCTGCGTCTGTCGTCCTTCTTGTGATCGACGCACTCCGGGGAGGCAACGCCTTGTACATAGGCAAACCTGTGATTGTTCATGTCTGAAGGGTTGCCGATTCTGTAGGCGAATAGCGGACACTTGGCAACTACTGTATTTTGTCCCATTTTCTTGTATTGCGTTAATACATACACATAAATTTTATTGATTTCACATTTAATGGATTGGATAAGGCAAATGAATAAACAATTTTACTTTCAGAAACATATATTTTGAAGCAAGCTCTTAGCACATACACATACTAATACGTTTGTTTTTGCTATGGGAAATGTCTATTCCGAGTTTGACATAGCATCATCACAAGGTACGAGTCCCACATAGCATCATGAGAAGGAACCACATCATTAGCTGATTGTGTGCTTGGTGGTCTACTTGCAGATAAGCTACTATATGGTTTGGAAACGGATGTTTTTGATTTGCGCTTAAGATTTTTATAGAATGGATGGTAAATTGGAGGCACAAAGGAGTAACTGGCTGTTGATATACTTTCCGGAATGTGAGGTCGTGGTCCAAGAACTTTTCTGCTCCTTACGTTTCGTCCAGGACTGCGCTGAACTTCCTCAGAGGCGCTGCTCCGCTGAGTCTTGCCGACTGACTGGTCGGGTGTTTTTTTTTTTCCTTTATTGTTATTTTAAAACCCGTACAAAACAGGCAGGCTGTCAGCAGCATGGTGCGCCACTCTTCAGCCGTAGAGGAGATAAGAAAAAACAGAAAGAATACACAAATGCGACATAACGGTGGTTAATAAAAAGGAGACACATAAAGACAAACACGGAGCCGTTCACACTCGACGATAAGTCACTACAAACTGTTGTCAAGGCGCACGAACACTGAAGATGGCGATGGCACAGGTGAACGATGGAGTACGACGGCAACACTGAACACTAAACACGACGGCACACACGATACACTGATGGCGACGACCTCCGGCGCGTGAATGTTCACTCAGCGTGTACGAGTCCGGGGACCTGCCAAGAGTGGAGGTGAAGGAGGAGGAAGGGGAGATGGGAGAGGGGAGAGCAGAGATGCCATGGGCAAAGGAGAGAGGGGGAGGGAGGAAGGGGGAGGAGAAGCCCGGAGGCGAGGGTAGGAGGGAGGGGGGAAAGGAAAGAGAAGGGAAGGGAAAAGGGGGGGAGGGAGGGTGCCTAAAGGAAAGGACACAGGAGGTGGGGGGGAGGATCAAAGTTGATAGGAGGGGTATATGCAGGGGAGGAGGACATCATCAGGGAGGGGGAGCTGGCGGAAGCCACCTTGGGGTAAGGAGGGTGGAGAGATGGAGACCAGGTGGGATGTGGGAATACAGGCGCGGCAGCGGGCGGGGGTGGGAGAGGATCGGGGACACAAGTGGGTGAGGAGGATCAAGTTTACGGGAGGTGTACAGGATCCGTATCCTTTCAAGGAAAAGGAGGAGGTGGGGGAAGGGGATGAGATCATACAGGATCCGCGTGGGGGAGGGGAGACGGATGCGATAGGCAAGGCGGAGAGCATGGCGTTCAAGGATTTGGAGGGATTTATAAAAGGTAGGGGGCGCGGAGATCCAGGCGGGATGGGCGTAACAAAGTATAGGGCGGATGAGGGATTTATAGGTGTGGAGGATTGTGGAGGCGTCCAAACCCCACGTACGGCCAGAAAGGAGCTTGAGGAGACGGAGGCGGGAACGTGCCTTGGCTTGGATTGTCCGGAGATGGGGAGTCCAGGAGAGGCGACGGTCGAGGGTGACGCCAAGGTACTGAAGGGTGGGAGTGAGGGCGATAGGACGGCCATAGACGGTGAGATAGAAATCAAGGAGGCGGAAGGAAGGGGTGGTTTTGCCTACGATGATCGCCTGGGTTTTGGAGGGATTGACCTTAAGCAACCACTGGTTGCACCAAGCAGTGAAGCGGTCAAGATGGGATTGGAGAAGGCGTTGGGAGCGTTGCAGGGTGGGGGCAAGGGCAAGGAAGGCAGTGTCATCGGCAAACTGGAGAAGGTGGACGGGGGGTGACGGCGGCGGCATGTCCGCCGTGTACAAGAGGTACAGAAGGGGGGAGAGGACGGAGCCTTGGGGCACACCGGCGGAGGGGAAAAAGGTGTAGGAATCTGTGTTATGGATGGTGACATAGGAAGGACGGCGGGAGAGAAAGGAGCCGATCAGACGGACGTAGTTAATGGGAAGGGCAAAGGTTTGGAGCTTGAAGAGGAGACCGAAATGCCAGACGCGGTCATAAGCGCGTTCGAGGTCAAGGGAGAGGAAGATTGCGGAGCGACGGGAATTAAGCTGTTCGGAAAGGAGATGAGTGAGGTGAAGGAGAAGATCGTCAGAAGAGAAGGACGGCCGAAAGCCACACTGGGTGACGGGAAGGAGGCGGTGCTGGCGGAGATGCTGGTGGATGCGGCGGGTGAGGATAGAGTCCAGGACCTTGCTGAAGACCGAGGTAAGGCTGATAGGACGGTAAGAGGAGACGGCGGACGGCGGTTTGCCAGGTTTAAGGAACATGAGGATACGGGAGGTTTTCCACAGGTCGGGGTAGTAACCGGTGGACAGGACTACATTGTAGAGCCTGGCCAGGGTGGAGAGGAAAGAGACAGGAGCTTCACGAAGGTGACGGTAGGTGGCACGATCGTGACCAGGAGCGGTGTTGCGTTTAGTGCGGAGTGTATCAATGAGATCCTGTGTAGTGATAGGGGCATTGAGTTCCGTGTGTGTAATGTTGTCCAAGTACTGGAAACCAGGAGCGAGGGGAGGGACAGAGGTGTCAGTTCGATCGCGGATATCTGGGAAGAGGGAGTAATCGAACTGGGGATCATCGGGGATGGAGAAAACATCGGAGAGGTAGGAGGCAAAGTGATTGGCCTTACTAAGGGCGTCAGGGAAGGGGTGATCATCGTGGAGAAGAGGATAGTAGGGGGAGGGTTTAGTTCCGGTAAGGCGACGGAAGGCCGACCAGAACTTGGACGAGTTGATTGGTAGGGTTTCATTTAAACGGGTGCATGTCTGCTGGTCGGGTGTCTGAGAGCGACTTATATATTGTGAGAAAGGGGGGCGTGGTTCAGGTGACACGTGATGAGCAGTGATTATCCATAGCAAAGATAAGGTTGACTATCGATTACCACCTTGTCAAAGATAAAAATTGTTAGCAGTTTTGTAGAGCCACTGTCCATATATCGCTAAGTTTCATAGCCTCCTCTTTCCTATTAAAATCATCGTTATGTTTATAAATTTCGATAGCTTCTCTATAAAGCCGTGGATAGTAATTTAACGTTGTAGATAAAACTTTGGTATCCGAAAACTTCACTTGGTGGTTGCCTGGTTGAAGAGCATGTTCCGCTACAGCTGACTTTTCTATTTTTCCAAGTCGACAAAGACTTTTATGCTCTTTCAGTCGCGTGTTTACGCTTCTTTTGGTAGTACCAATGTAAACTTTACCACAGGTACATGGAATTTTATACACACCACATGTCGACAGAGGAGAGCGTTTATCCTTCACAGATCGTAGTACTTGACTTATTTTCTTAGTTGGCTTAAAGATCGGTTTTATGTCATGTTTTCGTAAAATCTTACCGATCCGATCTGTTACTTTTTTAATAAAAGGGAGAACTACTGTATTTTTCTGTTGTTGTGGTTCATTCTTATCTTTTGGGTTTCTGTTCCTTGGACGCAAAATTCTATCTATCTCTTTTCTTGAGTAGCCGTTCTTTTCAAAAGCCTGCTTCAGATGTTTCACTTCAGCATCCAAATGTTCAGGTGTACATACCCGTTCCGCTCGATCGACGAGACTTTTTATGACACCTCTTTTTTGTTGAGGATGGTGATTAGAATTTTTATGTAAATATCTGTCCGTATGTGTTGCCTTCCGAAAAACTTTGTATTCCAAGCTTCTATCAGGCCGTCTCATAACTAAGACATCCAAGAAAGATATTCTGTTTTCCTTTTCTATTTCCATGGTAAACTGTATTTTTGGGTGAATTTTATTTAGATAATCAAAGAAATCGTCCAAGGCCTTTCTGCCATGGGACCAAACCACAAATGTGTCATCTACATATCGATACCAACGAGATGGTTTGTTATTAGCTTTGTCTAGGGCTGATTGTTCAAATTTCTCCATATAAAGATTGGCAATCGCAGGGCCTAATGGATTACCCATTGCTACTCCATCAAGTTGTTCATAAAATTCATTATCCCACTGGAACTGACTTGATGTAAGACAATGTCTGAAAAGAACGGTCAAATCTTCTGGAAAAATATCCGCTATGAAAATCATAACTTCGTTAACAGGAATCATTGTGAATAAGGACACAATGTCAAAACTTACAAGAATATCTTCAGGGGCCAGAGTTAGTCCCTCTAGTTTTGCAATAAAATGACGCGAGTCTTTTATATATGAGTCAGTTTTTCCAATCAATGGTTGTAAACAAGTTGTTAAATATCTTGCTATTTCATAAGTGGGAGAATTGATGGCACTGACTATGGGTCTTAAAGGAAAATCTATTTTATGAATTTTAGGTACACCATACAATCGAGGACACATAGCTTCACTTTTCAATAACGTTCTTTTATCTTCTTTTCGGATAGAGGTAGATGACTTAATCAAATTATTTGTTTTCCTAAGTACACTGGCTGTAGGATCCCTCGCAAGTTTTTTATACTGTCCTGACGTTAAAAGGTTCAAAATTTTCCTTCGGTAATCTTCTGTATTCATAACAACAGTAGCATTCCCTTTATCTGCGGGAAGAACGACTATTTCTTCATCTGTATTCAAATCCTTAAGAGCCTTCCTCTCACCTTTTGTTAAATTACTTTCTAAAGGTCTGCTGTGGCTTAAAACTCTAGTGGTTTCAATTCGAATTGCATTCGCGGTTGCCTTAGGGAAATTTCGTATACCTGCTTCTATATTCGCGATAATATCTTCAAGTGGTACTTTTACAGGTGTTATAGCGTAATTTCCTCCTTTTGCAAGGACAGAAATCTCGTCTTGAGATAACACTTTCTTTGACTTGTTTATAACAGTATCAGTCATCATCGTATTACTTGTAGTTGTTACATTAGCTTGTAACTTTTTCTTATGTCTACTAGTAGTCATTTCTATGGTAGCTTCCATAGTTGTAAACGTAAGATAATCAATTTTATTCCACAGGTCTATCTGTATCTTACAGATCCGCTATATAAGAAGGAAATTACGCTATAACACCTGTAAAAGTACCACTTGAAGATATTATCGCGAATATGGAAGCAGGTATACGAAATTTCCCTAAGGCAACCGCGAATGCAATTCGAATTGAAACCACTAGAGTTTTAAGCCACAGCAGACCTTTAGAAAGTAATTTAACAAAAGATGAGAGGAAGGCTCTTAAGGATTTGAATACAGATGAAGAAATAGTCGTTCTTCCCGCAGATAAAGGGAATGCTACTGTTGTTATGAATACAGAAGATTACCGAAGGAAAATTTTGAACCTTTTAACGTCAGGACAGTATAAAAAACTTGCGAGGGATCCTACAGCCAGTGTACTTAGGAAAACAAATAATTTGATTAAGTCATCTACCTCTATCCGAAAAGAAGATAAAAGAACGTTATTGAAAAGTGAAGCTATGTGTCCTCGATTGTATGGTGTACCTAAAATTCATAAAATAGATTTTCCTTTAAGACCCATAGTCAGTGCCATCAATTCTCCCACTTATGAAATAGCAAGATATTTAACAACTTGTTTACAACCATTGATTGGAAAAACTGACTCATATATAAAAGACTCGCGTCATTTTATTGCAAAACTAGAGGGACTAACTCTGGCCCCTGAAGATATTCTTGTAAGTTTTGACATTGTGTCCTTATTCACAATGATTCCTGTTAACGAAGTTATGATTTTCATAGCGGATATTTTTCCAGAAGATTTGACCGTTCTTTTCAGACATTGTCTTACATCAAGTCAGTTCCAGTGGGATAATGAATTTTATGAACAACTTGATGGAGTAGCAATGGGTAATCCATTAGGCCCTGCGATTGCCAATCTTTATATGGAGAAATTTGAACAATCAGCCCTAGACAAAGCTAATAACAAACCATCTCGTTGGTATCGATATGTAGATGACACATTTGTGGTTTGGTCCCATGGCAGAAAGGCCTTGGACGATTTCTTTGATTATCTAAATAAAATTCACCCAAAAATACAGTTTACCATGGAAATAGAAAAGGAAAACAGAATATCTTTCTTGGATGTCTTAGTTATGAGACGGCCTGATAGAAGCTTGGAATACAAAGTTTTTCGGAAGGCAACACATACGGACAGATATTTACATAAAAATTCTAATCATCATCCTCAACAAAAAAGAGGTGTCGTAAAAAGTCTCGTCGATCGAGCGGAACGGATATGTACACCTGAACATTTGGATGCTGAAGTGAAACATCTGAAGCAGGCTTTTGAAAAGAACGGCTACTCAAGAAAAGAGATAGATAGAATTTTGCGTCCAAGGAACAGAAACCCAAAAGATAAGAATGAACCACAACAACAGAAAAATACAGTAGTTCTCCCTTTTATTAAAAAAGTAACAGATCGGATCGGTAAGATTTTACGAAAACATGACATAAAACCGATCTTTAAGCCAACTAAGAAAATAAGTCAAGTACTACGATCTGTGAAGGATAAACGCCCTCCTCTGTCGACATGTGGTGTGTATAAAATTTCATGTACCTGTGGTAAAGTTTACATTGGTACTACCAAAAGAAGCGTAAACACGCGACTGAAAGAGCATAAAAGTCTTTGTCGACTTGGAAAAATAGAAAAGTCAGCTGTAGCGGAACATGCTCTTCAACCAGGCAACCACCAAGTGAAGTTTTCGGATACCAAAGTTTTATCTACAACGTTAAATTACTATCCACGGCTTTATAGAGAAGCTATCGAAATTTATAAACATAACGATGATTTTAATAGGAAAGAGGAGGCTATGAAACTTAGCGATATATGGACAGTGGCTCTACAAAACTGCTAACAATTTTTATCTTTGACAAGGTGGTAATCGATAGTCAACCTTATCTTTGCTATGGATAATCACTGCTCATCACGTGTCACCTGAACCACGCCCCCCTTTCTCACAATATATAAGTCGCTCTCAGACACCCGACCAGTCAGTCGGCAAGACTCAGCGGAGCAGCGCCTCTGAGGAAGTCCAGCGCAGTGCTGGACGAAACGTAAGGAGCAGAAAAGTTCTTGGACCACGACCTCACATCCCGGAAAGTATATCAACAGCCATGTCAACCGGTCGTGAAAGCCTTCATTCTACAAAGGAGTAACTGCTGCAGATGCGGTTATTTCACTGTTGTGGAAGTTGGTGAGAATTCATTCAGTTGTATTGACGCTAAACTTCCGCTCCCATCTTTTATTTTTATAAAATGGATGGTAAATTGGAGGCACAAAGGAGTAACTGCTGCAGATACCGTTATTTCACTGTTGTGGAAGTTGGTGAGAATTCATTCAGTTGTATTGACGCTAAACTTCGGCTCCCATCTTAATTCAGTGGAATCAAAATTCATCTCATCATTGAGGTAGTCTTATACAAAACATTTCATAAAGGAGTGGCCTGATTTAGGAACTTGTAGTCAATGATCTTCAGTGAGGTGTACTTCATGATGTACTCCCAAAACTTAAAGATGTTATTGTTTCAGCCTTGTCGCTAAAGGCAATAGGTTATTTACAGTCTGAGGAAGTTGTTGCTCATACTTCAACTAACCGTCAGTGGTAGCATTTTCTCTGCCTGTTGGTCATTATTTCCGTTCTTCTTAATATCTCCATCTTCTTCCATTCTTCTGTTTCATTGTTTTGAATGCAGAAAACAGCTTCTAATCTGCCAGATTCGAATGCATCTCATCGCCCGATGACAACAGTGAGCAAAACATTTGGAACTATAGAGTATAAATGTCCATGGCGTGAGCATTAATATACAAAGAACGAGAAATCTGTCCGCAACATCTCCTGCAACGTAATTTTGGAACGGCGCATTTTAGACCGTATAGCGCTTAGCGTATTATGAGTGTTATTACTTCGCTGCTGCAAATAGATTACCTTCGGAAATACCGTGAAACTTCGTATAGGCCTATACGTTTTACAGATATCTCAGCAATTCGGTACCAGAAACTGAAGTTGGCTTGAAGATGTGAAGAGCAGTATAATTGTGTTTCTTTGCCACAGTGCCATAGCTCAAATTCCTCATTATCTACGTTTTTCAGTAGCGGAATAAGAAGTGACAGGCAACAATATTTTTTTTGCGTTTTCTATTCCACTTATTCACATTGTCGAATCTCCTTTCTAAGTAACTACATTACAGTGACCTGTAGACGGCGCCGAAATGTCACGAAAAACGTATGCATTTGGACCTTTGAAACTGTTACAGTAAATACGGTAAGCGACTTGTACCACCCGCTTGCCCATTGTCATTTTCATTCCTTCTTTATTTACCCTTCTGCTTTTTATAGACTATCTATAAGATTTTTTCGCCCTCTCATCAGAAAAGTAAACCTAAAATTTTGAAGTAATAAAAGAAGTGACAGCCAACAATACTTTTTTTTTAGGTTTTGCTTTTTCACTGACTCATATTGTCAATTGTGCTCTAATTAGTTACGTTACAATGAGACTGTATAGGAAACTGTCTCATACAGAAATAGATACACACAAGAATTTGGGAACCTACATAAATTGGAGAAAATTAATCAGACTATCTTGTAAAAATTTTATCTCCATATGAACATTGCACGAATATATATACACTGACTGGCAGTTTACTCAGACTTACTTGCAAATTTATCTATGACGTGTCTCGTAAACACATGGCCATAAAATTATATTTGTTGTACATACCTATGAAATGCAACGGATTCTCCTTTCACATACTTCTTTTTACATCGGTAACAGCGACAATACTGCACCATAGCTGTTACTAAAACTCAAAAGTGCAGAAAAGTATATAAAACGAGGCGAATACGTGTATCGTTCAAGTTTCGCTGATACCACAAATTTTAGATAAGCAGCATCGTCCCAAAATCGCGTGACTAGCTCAGTTTTATGTTTAGAACATGCGCAGTAGACTATGCTCACTCCGTAGATGTATATACTTTACGTTTGGAACCGAAGACATGCATGTGCACTTGCATCAGAAAACATTAGTTCTTTAGATAATGGCTAGGAAACAGTTCAGATCACCTGATACACACTTTGCCACCAAGTAGATCGGTTCTTCAGCTACAATATGGTCCACATACCTCCAAACATTCGGTTTTGTCACTTATTCGACTTTGCTTCTAACCGCCTCAATTTCAATTTCACAAATCCTGTAAGCTTTTGTTACGCCAATGTCTCAGTTTTTACCTTCATAGACATTCTATACACAACGGCCGACAGCTGTTATAGCGGTCAATAGATAGCGCTGTCAGTCCGCGTGGAGCATAAATTCTCAAGTGAGAGCAAGCCTAAGCCAGCATTGCGTGACGTAAAAGCAATTCGTTACTCCCTCACGCCTCAGCAGACAGTGTGCTGCGAGTTATAGTCGGAACTTCCTTCTTCCGTTTCCCGCTCCCCTTTTTCTTGTGAACAGACAGATTTTTCTGCCAGCAGGTAACTTTCGGCATTCAGGTAAGAATATCGAAATGTGGACTGAATTCAGTTCAACAACTGCTAGAAGGTGGCTCTTTCATACTATTCACTGAGGTGATACGCTTCCTATGACCTGATCCTTAAATATATAATTAAGAAATGAACTAAAAAAGCAAATGCAGGTAGATGAAGTCATTACCTGTGACCGACATTAGTCTTACAACCTCGGAATAGCATACTGCCTACATAAACGAGCTATTCGTCTCTTTGAAAAAAATTATAAACTGTTTTTCATTACTTTCTTAGAACAAAAAATTCTTAGCCAAGATCACAATAAAACACTGTGTTGTGGATAACCGGTTTCAGTAAACTATGTTACCATCATCAGATCTTCGTACAGGTTATTATAAAAATGTTGTGCCAGATGTATACAAAATGCTTTCCATTAAATCACCAAATGCATAACATATTACATGAATGGTGTGCTGGCACGTCAAAAGTAATAGTTAAAATTACTATGTACACAAATCGCCACAACATTGCATCCGTATGATCACACGTCGTACTTACTAGGGCGCCACAAGCCCTAACTCTGAATTCAGAGCATTTGTGCTCAAGCTAGAGAGGGTTCTGAGTGGCCTTTCAGACTGTGATGCACAAACCTTAACATTAAAAGGCTTTTGTAATCAAACAATGTTATATATAATTACATACTATGTAGAAAAGCTAATCCAATGGCAATAGAGTTTTTTAAATCTCATTTAGGAACAAGAGTGGTAGGATATTTATAGTGCCAAAAACATAGATGACAAATATAATGCTTTCCTTAACACACTTTTCACGGTCTTTGAGAGGTACTTTCCATTAGAATGTTCTATACATGGCACTAGCAGTAAAAGGCAGCCTGGGTGGCTGACTAGTGGGATAAGCATACCATGTAGAACAAATTGGGAATTATGTCAATATGTTAGAAGTCGTCACAATCAAGCTACAGTATCCTATTACAAACAGTACTGTAAGGGGCTTAACAACGTCATTAGGAAGGCAAAGAGTATGTGGTACGCAAACAGAATAGCTAATTCGTAGGATAAAATTAAAACCATATGGTCAGTAGTGAAGGAAGTGTCTGGTCAGCAGCACAAGGTCGATGATGTAGATTCAGTTCACGGTAAAAATATTTCTGTTACTGATAAATCAGATATACATACAGTATTTAACAATCATTTTCTGAGCATTGCTGGTGAATTAAATAAAAATTTAATTTCTACAGGGAATCATATAACACTCTTGGCAAATGCCTTTCCGTTACCGATGTCTTAAATACTCCTCTATGATAGAGACAAGAGGGAGACTGAGTCAATAATTAAATCTCTGAAGACTTAGGACTCTCATGGTTATGATGGAGTGCCTAGCAGAATATTAAAGTACTGTGCTGCACATGTTAGCCTGTATTTAGCCATATTTGTAATTTTTCCTTTAGGAATGGTCAGTTCCCTGCACGATTAAAGTACTCTGTAGTGAAGGGATACTGTAGACAATTTTAGACCTATTTCAATGCCATCAGTGTTTGCTAAAGTTATTGAAAAGGCTGTGCATGTAAGGATAATTGATCATTTTATATCACATAATTTGCTATCAGATGTACAGTTCGGCTTTAGAAGTCGTTTAACAACTGAAAATGCTATATTCTCTTTTCTCTGTGAGGTACTGGATGGGTTAAACAAAAGGTCTCGAACGCTAGGCACATTTTTTTTTTTATTTAACTAAGGCGTTTGATTGTGTTGATCACAAAATATTGCTCCAGGAGTTGGACCATTACGGAACAAGGGGAGCAGCTTGCAATTGGTTCACCTCTTACTTTATCAACAGACAGCAAGAGGTCATTACTCACAGTGTTGAGAATGGCTGTGATGTGGGCTCTGAGCGGGGTACGGTCAAATGTGGGGTGCTTCAGGGATCAGTGTTGGGCCACTCCTGTTTCTTATTTATATAAATGATATGCTCTCTAGTATTACAGGTAACTCTAAAATATTTCTGTTTTCTGATGACACTAGCTTGGTAATAAAGGATGTTGTGTGCAACATTGGCTCTGTTTCAAATAGTGCAGTTCATGACATAATTTCGTGGCGTGTAGAAAATAAACTAACGCTAAATCATAGTAAGACTCAGTTTTTACACTTTCTAACACACAATTCAACAAAATCCGACGTTTCAATTTCACAGAACGGGCATATGAGTAGTGAAACTGAACAGTTCAAATTTATATGTTTTCAGATAGATAGTAAACTGTCGTGGAAATCCCACGTTCAGGACCTTGTTCAGAGACTTAATGCTGCCATTTTTACTATTCGAAAGGTATCTGAAGTAAGTGATCGTTCTACACGAAAATGAGACTGCTTTGTTTATTTTCATTCGCTTATGTCGTATGGTATTATATTTTGGGGTAACTCTTTGCGGTCTAAAAGGATATTTTTTGCTCAGAAACGGGCGGTAGGAACAATAAGTGGTTTGCGAACCTCTTGTCGACCACTGCTCACTAGTCTGGGTATTTTGAGATTGGCATCTCAATATACAGGGTGATTATAGTTAAACTTTCAAACCGCTGTAGAAATAACACCTCTGGTCAGAATGATGTCAAATTGCAACGGAATATTATCGGAGAAGGGGGAAAACGTATAGTTACAAAACAAATAGTTACAAAATGTAGCAATACTGGCGCTGTAAGAATAATAATTTAATAGTGGTCGATTACAAATGACAAATAAATCATACAACAATGTCTAAGGTGTACGTTTGACGTTAAACAAACTGTATTACTCAGTGTGTATGGGTGCACAGGTGTGATACTGCTAGTTACGTAAGCTCATCCACAACAGCAAGGTCATATCACATAGGATGGGAAAAACCGGTTTTTAATTGTCCTAAGAGCCAGAAACCGCATAAAAAGCATCAATCACATCGGTTTTAGTTGCCCTGAGGCCAAAAACCGCATAAAAAGCATCAATCAAAATCAAATCGGATTATTAATTTCCGTGTGACTGGCGCAAAACATGTTCAATATGCTGTCCACCGTTTTCTGCAACAAGTTGAAATCGAGAAACAGTATGTTCCACAATTGATGGAAATGTTTCTTGGGTCACGTTCAGAATGCGTTGCGCAATGCGCGCCTTCAATGCAGCTACGTTTGGAATCGGGACACTGAACACATCTTTCAGATGGCCCCACAGCCAGAAGTCACACGGATTAAGATCAGATGATCGGGACGGCCTGGCTGTAGGGAAATGACGGCTATAATTCTAGCATTTCCGAAATGGCGCTTCAGCAGCTGCTCAACTGGATTTGCAATGTGAGGAGGTGCACCATCTTGCACAAAAATGATCCCATCCACAGCTGGAATGACGTGGTTGCGCAAAAGACACTCATAGCGCTTTCCAGCGCTTACCTGAACGGTAGCAGGACCGGAAGTACCTGTCTCTTCGAAAAAATATGGCCCGATGACAATTGATGCCGTAAACCCGCACCACACAGTGACCTTTTTAGTATGAAATGGTACCGGTTGCTTTGCGTGTGGATTTTCCGTTGCC
Organism: Schistocerca cancellata; assembly: GCF_023864275.1. Lineage (NCBI taxonomy): Eukaryota > Metazoa > Arthropoda > Insecta > Orthoptera > Acrididae > Schistocerca > Schistocerca cancellata. Next base: position 513,893,072 of record NC_064626.1, on the reverse strand, counting down.
TGTATTCGACAATTCTGTGTATTGACATACGTATCCTGTCAGATGGGAGTAGGCTTCGTCTGTCCACAAAATCTTCCACGGCCAATCATTGTCCACTTCCATGCGAGCAAGAAATTCTAAAGCAAAGGTCTCTCTTGCTGGCAGGTCAACAGGAAACAACTCGTGCACGTGGGTCATTTTGAATGGATAGCAAAGAAGGATGTTTCATAGGATTTAAGCACCGTGCTGACGGTACGTCCAATGTTCGGGTAATTCCCCGTTCACTACACGTTTGCACACCACCACTCGTCACCTCCTGCACTGCTGTGGCAACTGCTTCCACTGACGTCGAATCAATTCGTTTCCTCCCTCTACCGGAACAAAAGAACCCGTCTTTCCGAATTTCCGAATCATTTTCTCCAGATCACGGCAGTCATCGGACCAACGCCTTTTTTCAAACCCTTCAGTGTACGAAACTAATGCAGAGAGATGTATGCACAGTCATCATTCTTGTAATACAGCTTTACGAGCGGAACGAGATCCTGCATTCAGACAGTCATGGTGAACGTCGCGGACGCGAAAGGAGGAAAAGCTTTTTTTTGTGTGTGTGTGTGTGTGTGTGTGGTGGTGCTGAAGTCTGATCAACTTCGTTGATTTTTACTTCTGTAGGGAATGGAAGGGGTAAAAATTTTCTCTTTATTTATTTATTCTTCTTTCAGCTTTAGTTTGGGCACACAGAAGGGTCCTTTAACTCGCTGCTTTTGGTGTGTATTTGAAAACATGTGTGGAGAAGTGCTAAAGGACGATATGTCCTTAAATTATGGAGAAGTACGTAGGGATATCATTTACGGAGGCTCAAATACTATCGCCTTCGGTACTTTATATTTATGGTTGCGTAAGGGTTCTACCGTACCTACTGTGGTGAGTTGTGGTGTACTGTCACGTATCATGTCCAACTTCCGAAATAAGGTTCGTGCCTTCTCCTTGACCTTGTCTGAGAGGTAAGAGGAGGAAAAGCCACGTACCCGGCGTGTTTATACCAACTTCAATGGGTCGTGCGCATGACAGGTGTTTCCATTTACCTATTCTGACAAATACAGCGCCATCTATTGATCAATTTTCACACTGTTTGTTTTCTTCTGCCTTACGTTTTCCTCCTCCTCCAATAATAATCCGTTGCAATTTGACGTCATTATAACTAGTACTGTTATTTCTATAGCGTTTTGAAAGTTTAACTTTAATTGTAATCAACCTGTATATATTCTTTACTGTCGTTCTTTGTTAAAAATATCAGCTTATTCCCAAGAATAAGCAGCTTTCACATAGTTAATACTAGGCAGAAATCCAACCTGTATTTGGATGGCTCTTCCTTGAGTCTTGTGCAGAAAGGTGAGCATCCATTTTCAACACGCTACCGCAAGAATTCAAAAATCTTAACCCAAGCTCTTTCATATCGAAACTGAAGAGTTTCCTCATGGTTCATTCCCTCTATTCTGTTGTGGAGTTCCTTGAGAACTTGCGCTGATTCTCATCTTATATTGTTGATTGCGTTTACTTAAACTTTTGGCTTCACTTTTTTGGGTTTATAAACATTTTATTTTTATCTGTTATTACTTTTAAGAATTTTTAGCATATTGCAACCCCGTCAGCAACTGTGATAGACTAATATTTTGAAGAATCGGCCTCAGTTGCACAAATTTTCTAGTCTTTGCCAGGTTTAGGTTAAATTAATCCAGCCTTTTTCAGAAGCATAAAATTACTATAACATGCCAGAGTAAGACACAGTCAACATTAAAATTAAAGTCTATAGGACCGTGGTACCATGTCGAATTAAAACTAGTTAGCTGAAGTCTAGCCCCAGCGTCTCTTCACCACGCAGTCGGTTGGCAGCGGCAACTACATTGTAATTTCATGTTCTGACGCGTTCCATGTCCTAGGATATTTGCTGCCCAATTTGGTGCTACGGAACTTGTGTGAATAAAGAAATAAATAAATAACATATCGAAAAAGTGTATCGATACATCGTCGGAAGAAAATATCGAGGTACCTGCCTATAAAAATGTCAGCTGCACATTGAAAATATACTGCTTGTTTCAGAGCTGTATATTTAAGTATGGATTTATTATTAGCTATTCTGTAAATCAACAAGTTGGCAGCCTGCCTATTCCCTTTGGAGCAAGAATTGAAAGGAAAACGAACACACATTCATGCTTGCCGATAACTGCTTTGCTAACAATGGTAACTGCATGTAGTTCGGTTTAGTCACATACCGGATTTATCGGAAACACTTCATGTCGACTTCCGTATGTTTTCATTTCTTCAAACGCCAGTGACGAAGAAGTTGTAGTGTCAGACGTGCTTGGTGAAGCTAAACTTCGCAGTTTCTGTTGTCAGCGCCGAGCGTCGAATACGTCAGCGTTTCGCCTCACACATCTCCGCCCACCTCAACTACCAACCTTGTCATTTAAATTTTTGTTCGTCATTTTCAGTAAATGTTTTTCAAGAATGTCGATGTGAAGAAGTAGCACACTAGTTGCGTTAAAAATTGTTTTTTAAGGCAACTGGTGTACTGTTTCTTCATATCGGAAACCTTGTTATTCCATTCACACCGCCACCCCAGTGGAATCGCAGATCTTCTTTTCTGCCACATATACTTGCTTCACTCGGTCAAAGGAAACGACTGGACGTGATTAAAAGCTCAACAAGTGGTAAGACTTCTTCAAATAATGGAAGTAAAATTGTGTGCTACAGTTGTTGTTGTGGTGGCCTTCAGTCCCGAGACTGGTTTGATGCAGCCGTCCATGCTACTCTATCCTGTGCAAGCTTGTTCATCTCCCAGTCCCTACTGCAGCCTATATCCTTCTGATTCTGCTTAGTGTATTCATCTCTTGGTCTCCCTCTACGATTTTTACTCTCCACCCTGTCCTCCAGTACTAAATTGGTGATCCCTTCAGGCCTCAGAACATGTCCTACCAACCGATCCCTTCTTCTAGTCAAGTTGTGCCACAAACTCCTCTTCTCCCCAATTCTATTCAATACCTCATTAGTTAAGTGATCTACCCATCTGATCTTCAGCATTTTTCTGTAGCACCACATTTCGAAAGCTTCTATTCTCTTCTTGTCTAAACTATTTATCTTCCATGTTTCACTTCATACATGGCTACACTCCATACAAATACTTTCAGAAACGACTTCCTGACACTTAATCTACACTCGATGTTAACAAATTTCTCTTCTTCAGAAACGCTTTCCTTCCCATTGACAGACTACATTTTATATCCTCTCTACTCCGACCATCATCAGTTATTTTGCTCCCAAAATAGCAAAACTCCTTTACCACTTTAAGTGTCTCATTTCCTAATCTAATTCCCTCAGCATCACCCGACTTAATTCGACTACATTCCATTACTCTCGTTTTACTTTTGTTGATGTTCATCTTATACCCTCCTTTCAAGACACTGTCCATTCCGTTCAACTGCTCTTCCAAGTCCTTTGCTGTCTCTGACAGAATTACAATGTCATCGGCGAACCTCAAAGTTTTTATTTCTTCTCCATGGATTTTAATACCTACTCCGAATTTTTCTTTTGTTTCCTTTACTGCTTGCACAATATACAGATTGAATGGCATCGGGGAGAGGCTACAACCCTATCTCACTCCCTCCCCAACCACTGCTTCCCTTTCATGTCTCTCGACTCTTATATCTGCCATCTTCTTTCTGTACAAATTGTAAATAGCCTTTCGTTCCCTGTATTTTACCGCTGCCACCTTCAGAATTTGAAAGAGAGTGTTCCAGTCAACATTGTCAAAAGCTTTCTCTAAGCACACAAATGCTAGAAACGTATGTTTGCTCTTCCTTAATCTTTCTTCTAAGATAAGTCGTAGTGTCAGTATTGCTTCACGTGTTCCAACGTTTCTACGGAATCCAAACTGATCTTCCCCGAGGTCGGCTTCTACCAGTTTCAAAAGAACAACTTCGAATACTTTGCTAATATTGTTAAAAATGTAGAATACAAAATAAAAATGTCGGCACTCGTTATTTCTGTTTCGATGTCGATATATCGTGTAAATAATATCGCCATTATAGTTATCGCTATATTTTAGGAGCAGTGTCGATAAATTGAGATTTTATCAACAGCTCTAGTATGCATTCGGCCCTGATAGCATTTTTATGGTTCACACTGAGTGACCGCATCGAACGGCGCAGGTGGAGTTCTTCGAAAGAGAGGATATTCGACGAATGGGTCGGACTGCCCGTCACCCCGACTTAAATCCCATAGATTGTGCGTAGAACTGCACTACGGCCACATGCACCAACAACCATAGAGCAACTTTCGACCGTGCTGTAGGAGGAACGGTACGCCCTGCCACAGCAACTCCTTACCAGCCTTGTCGCCAGCGTAGGAACACGTTGCAGAGCATACACTGCCGTCCGTGGAGACTACATACACGAATAAGAAGCACGTCCCACCTTTTGCAATGTCTACGGTTCCATAATAAATCACGGTGATTTCAATGCAATTATTGTCTTCGAATAAAAGTGTCATTTCTATACGTCTGACTGCGTATTTCTTTCAGCTACGTTCTGCACCATACTTTTAACAGTTATTTCTATGCATGGTTCAAGTTTCATCGAGCTGTATTACTTGGCAGTGACATATCATACGAAAGTTGCTTTCGTCCTTAAGTTTTGCACATCAATACATAGAAATTTAGGTACCAGGAGCGTTTCGCCTATTATTTTAAGGTATCTTCTGTGGATTTAATGTCGACGTAAATACGAAACGCTTCTGGAACATAGATAAATATAGACTGCAGCAAGAAAAAGGCGTTTAAATTTATAAAACGACTATTTATGTACTTGATACAGATAATGCCCACACTAACAAACTTGTTCAACGCCATTAAAAATACGAATAATATTATGTAATTTCCATCCGCCTCGTCTCAAGAACAAACAATAAACCACTGTGACGGTTTCTGAATACATTAGATAGCAACTTATTTTCTAAATGAAATATCACAGCTCAATTTAATTAAATGTTCTTATTTTTGAGTCACATAATTATCTTAAAAATCTGCTTCTCTTTTGACGTAACATTACAGGCTGACGGCCCTGCCCCATGTCTGCACACAATATATCACACTCTGAAGCTGATGTAAGAGAGTTTTGTATGATATACGACATGTGGCGCACTGTTAACTTCTAATATTCCAGAAGAGTAAATTCCTCTACATCTTTGAGATTTACAAGATATGGTGTGTTAAAGTATCTTTGTGCTGAAAATTAGTAATAATTTCGAACATTTCCCGAATTTGTTGATGTCAGTACTGTTTTATATCTAAAGAAAATTTACAGTGACATATTCTCTGATGAATCCAATGAACAGCTCTGATAGATTTTTAGTAATGCCAAGGCTGATTCGTAGTAACCATGCCAGCGTTGGCTTAGCTGCTGCTAATATTGCATTTGAACTTAGGCTCTGGCCTGGAATTAGTGACTGCTACTGTACCGAGACCATTGGTTATACAGGATCAGCCTGAACTCTATTAACTAAGTTACAGTGGTTCATGTGGGTTCTTTGCTAAGCGTTTTGATATAAGATAACCTACCCCTACAAGGAGAAGTCAGTTCTGTTTGCCAGTTAATCATCTTTGTGGCTGTGTTGGATTGAGAATGCCTACACACAGATGGAAATGCGTGTCTGTAAAGAAAACGGTTCCATTGATTCATGGTATTCCTGGACTTTGCGGTCTGCGCTATCGTATATTAGAAATCTGGCTATAGGAAACCGTGTGTGAGTTCGATACCACACAAATTGTGTGACCATCACAAAATCTGGCGACTCGGCGCAACCTCGTAATTTCCCCTGTGCGTCAACTAAGAGGAAGAGGAAATACTGAACAAACGTGTGACAGGGTTTGAGGCATGGAAGTTCTTCAACAATGAGCAAAAACAAACTCACAATCAACATCTCAGATGCAGAATTACTACACAAATAAGCAAAGAGGTCCAAGCGCATCCCCAGGACAAAAGTCTGACTAATTCCGGGGTTTGAAGAGAGGTTTTATTTATTGGATTAATGAAACTTGGGTCGAGGACCATGGCTGCCTCGCTGAGAAACTCATGCCAGAAAAAGCCGAAAATGAATGTAATGTTCAAAAAATGGTTCAAATGGCTCTGAGCACTATGGGACTTAACTGCTGAGGTCATCAGTCCCCTAGAACTTAGAACTAGTTAAACCTTACTAACCTAACGACAGCACAAACATCCATGCCCGAGGCAGGATTCGAACCTGCGACCGTATCGGTCGCGTGGTTCCAGACTGTAGCGCCTAGAACCGCTCGGCCACCCCGGCCGGCCGCTAATGTTCGTCCTCCGACCATAGAAGCAACGGAATATCTCCTGCAGAATATGAAATAGGAGAATTAGGATCTTCCGCCTCACAGTCGGAGTTGATTTTAATGTTTTTCGTGAAACGAAGAGGGCATTAACACTGGAGCATTTCAAATAAAACTAAGAGCATCAGACCATTGCGAGTAACTGATTGAACAGCCATGCAGACGTTTTCTGTGGTGCTATCTGTTCGACTACATTCCATTATCTTTATTTTTTTATTAATATTCATCTTACAATCTCTTTCAAGACGCTGTCTATTGCGTTCAGCTGTATTTTAAGTACTTAGTCGTCTCTGACAGAATTACAATGTCATAGGCAACCCTCAAAGTTTTAATTACTTCTTCCTGAAATCTAATTCCCGTTCCAAATTTGTCATTGCTTTCCTTCACAGCTCTCTTCTCCACCACTGCTTCCCTTTCATGTCTTTCGTCTTTCGTAAGTGTAGCTTGGTCTTTGTATAAACTGGAGATATTTTTTCTCCCCGTAAAATCTCTGCTACCTTCTGAATTTCAACCAGTGTATCTCATTCACCGTAGCCAAAAGCTTTTTTAAATCTTATTAAGGATGGTTTACCTTTCTTTAGTCTATCATCGAAGATACGTCATTAATACCAGTATTGCCTCATGTGAACCTACATTTCTCCGGAACCCGAATTGATCTTCCACTCTGTCTGCTTCCACCAGCCTTTCCAATCTTCTGTAAGTATAACGATTGGTAAAAGTATGGACACACCAAAAACACAACATAGTGCCAAGCCTAATAATGTAGTAATCCAGTTGCCATTCAAAACAGCTCCCAGTAGTCTCGCAGCGTAAAAATACAGGTCCTTTATGGTTTTTGAGGGGATCTTATACCATTGTTCCTGCAAAATAGTGACACGTTCAGGAAACGACGATGGAGTTGGATAGTGATCACGTATTCTCTATAATTTACACCACAAAGGCTGAATAACATTGAGATCTGCTGACTGTGGTGTCCGAGGGAGATGCGGCAATTCAGCCTCGTGTTCACAAAACCAGTCCTGAACAATATGAGCTGACTTTATCCTTGGCAGAGTAATCATGGGGCCCATGTAATACTATGATATGGCTGCCAAAATCATCATCGAACTTGCACCGTGTCCCAGTCTTGAGACGCAAACAGAAGTTGGAGACAGTGTGAAACAAGATTTATCCGACCAAATGATATTGTTGCATTTCTCTGCAGTCCAAGATTTATGGCTTCGGCACCACGTTTTCCTGTTAGAGCCATTTGCGTCACTCATGTGTTTTTCCAGTATTGCGGCTCGCCCTGCTGTTCCCTGCTTTTGGAGTTCCCTTCGTGTTGTTTTGGTGCTGACACTGTTCGCGAGTGCGACATTCAGTGCTGCAGTGACTTTTACAGCCGCCGGGCCCTTATTTTTCGTCACAGTCCTCTTCAATGACCGTCTGTCACGGCCACTCAAAATACACTTTCGTCCGCGTTGTGACTTAGCGAATGACATTTTTCCGCTTACCCTGTTGCCGGTACAAATATTCGATACCATTTCTCTTGAAACACTAAACCCCTCGGCTCCCTTGGTGGCGGAAGCATCGATCATACCAGCGCTAAGTAATACATTTGTCAGCAACAGCCTTTTTTGCAAGTTTTTTGCAAGGGCATTTCGTCTGTCTCAGATATCTTGGCTACCACATGGAATAGTTTCATTATGATATGTGTGATGTCGTCCAACGAACGAGATCCCAAAACGAAGTTGTTACCTTGCAACGCAACTACAAAGGAAGATAATAGCTGCAAGCTGCATGGACGAATAAGCGCCACCACAAGCGTTCTTCAGCTTGCGGCGAGCACCGTACCGCTCAGCCTAGACAGTGACCATCGACTAAGCAAACAACATCGTCTTCTAGCAGGCCAGCAGTGTGCTCAAAGTATTAGGCAGAACCTTATCTAAAAGTTATTGTTAAATGTACTCTCACTGAGCTCAGATACGTAGCAAGTGATACATTAATGCTCAGAGACAGTGGTAAATATTCATGAGATTGTGGAATTAAGTAATTCTTCTTTTCTATTTTATAATAAAGTGAACTAATATTTCATGTGTTATACTATCCACTCAGTCTTCTCCAGGGGCAAAGTGAAGAACCCACTATGTACTGACGAGTGTACTTTCGTCCGGTACAACAGTAACTACTCCCAAAGATCTCAAGAATTATGGAAGAATACCAGCTACCATAGGTCCCATGTCTCAACTTCGGTCTTTCAGCGCTCTGTCAAGTTCTTCTCACACTATAATATCTTTCATGTCATGTTCATTTACTTCCTCTTCCTTTTTCACAATGCGTGGCAACAGCACATCACTCCGTTCAGTAACAAATATATACTCACACAACAGGCACTATGTGATCAAAAGTATCCGGACACATGGCTGAAAATGACCTACAAGTTCGTGCGCCCTTCATCGGTAATGCTGCAATTCAATATGGTGTTGGCCCACCCTTAGCCTTGATGGCAGCTTCCACTCTCGCAGGCCCATGTTCAATCGGGTGCTGGAAGGTTTCTTGGGGAATGACAGCCCGTTCTTCACGGAGTGCTGCACTGAGGAGAGGTGTCTATAGCGGTAGGTGAGGCCTGGCACGAAGTCGGCATTCCAAAACATCCCAAAGGTGTGCTATAGGATTCAAGTCAGGACTCTGTGCAGGCCAGTCCATTACAGGGATATTATTGTCGTGTAACCACTACGCCACGGGCCGTTCATTATGAACAGGTGCTCGATCGTGTTGAAATATGTATTCGCCATCCCCGAATTGCCCTTCAACAGTGGGAAGCAAGAAGGTGCTTAAAACACCAGTGTAGGCCTGTGTTGTGATAGTGCCAGGCAAAACAACAAGGGTTGCAAGCCCCCTCCATGAAAAACACGACCACGCCATAACACCACGTCCTCCGAATTTTACTGTTGGCACTACACACACTGGCAGATGACGTTCACCGGGCATTCACCATGCCCACACCCTGCCACTGGATCGCCACTTTGTGTACCGTGATTCGTCACTCCACACAACGTTTTTCCACTGTTCAGTGGTCCAATATTTACGTTCCTTACACCAAGCGAGGCGTCGTTTGACATTTACCGGCGTGATGTGTGGCTTATGAGCAGCTGCTCGACCACGAAATCAAAGTTTTCTCAATTCCCGCCCAACTGTCATAGTATTTGCAGTGGATGCTGATGCAGTGGAGTTCCTGTGTGATGGTCTGGATAGATGTCTGCCTATTACATATTACGACTCTCTTCAACTGTCGGTGGTCTCTGTCAGTCAACAGACGAGGACGGCCTGTACGCTTTTGTGCTGTACGTGTCCCTTCTAATTTCCACTTCACTATCACATTGGAAACAGTGGACCTAGGGATGTTTATGAATGTAGAAATGTCGCATACAGACGTATGAGACAAGTGACACCCAATCACCTGACCACGTTTGAACTCCGTGAGTTCTGTGGAGCGCCCCATTCTGCTCCCTCACTATGTCTAATGACTACTGAGGTCGTTGATATGGAGTACGTGGCAGTAGGTGGCAGCACAATGCACATAATATGAAAAAGGTATGTTTTGGGGGTTACTTTTGATCACATAGTGTACAGACATGTCACACATACACAACATTTTAATATTTGGTTGGGACAACGTTCTCGTCGGAGAATAAATTAATATGGAAATAAATTAATATGATTCTATTCCCCGATTCCGATTAAGATTTTCGGGAAGTTTTCCTTGGTATATGCCGGAACTGGTAAGCCCCAACAATTTATTCCCAATTAGAGTCCCGAATTTGCCCAATTATCAGCTTGTCTGACATTTGACCGAATACTGGGTGATCAAGAAGTCAGTATAAATTTGAAAACTGAATAAATCACGGAATAATGTAGATAAAGAGGTAAAAATTGACACACATGCTTGGAATGACATGGGGTTTTATTAGAACCAAAAAAATACAAATGTTCAAAAAATGTCCGACAGATGGCGCTTCATCTGATCAGAATAGCAATAATTAACATAACAAAGTAAGACAAAGCAAAGATGATGATCTTTACAGGAAACGCTCAATATGTCCACCATCATTCCTCAGCAATAGCTGTAGTCGAGGAATAATGTTGTGAACAGCACTGTAAAGCCTGTTCGGAGTTATGGTGAGGCATTGGCGTCGGATGTTGTCTTTCAACATCCCTAGAGATGTCGGTCGATCACGATACACTTCCGACTTCAGGTAACCCCAAAGCCAATAATCGCACGGACTGAGGTCTGTGGACCTGGGAGGTCAAGCATGACGAAAGTGGCGGCTGAGCACACGATCATCACCAAACGACGCGCGCAAGAGATCTTTCACGCATCTAGCAATATGGGGTGAAGCGCCATCCTGCATAAGCATCGTACGTTCCAGCAGGTGTTTATCAGCCAGGCTGGGGATGATGCGATTCTGTAACATATCGGCGTACCTCTCACCCGTCACGGTAGCAGTTTTGCTGACCAGCGCCATCTGTAGGACATTTTGTGAACTTTGTTTTTTTTTTTTTTTTTTGTTCTAATAAAACCCCATCTCATTCCAAGCATGTGTGTCAATTTTTACCTCTCTATCTACATTATTCCGTGGTTTATTAAGTTTTCAAATTTATACTGACTTTTTGATCACTCTGTAGAACCGTGACTCTCCAGTGGGTCGTATCTCGAACAGCCTGCCCCATTGCTAGTAGTGGAGAATGAAAAGAGTAAAAAAAAATCCACAGTACTCTCTTGAAGTTAGTTTCCTTTGTATAGCCCTTCTACATATTACGTCCAGCTCTCAGACTTTCGTTCTTTGGTTAGTACTAGCTTGTCGCCTGAGCTCACGATGTTCCTCCAGCTCTTTCTCTTTCTCCAAAGGATTACTTAATTGTGCTGTATGTATTCCCATAGTTATGCGGACTGTTAAAGGTTCTACCATCAGTACTTGCATGATCAGTTGTATCCTTACGCGTCGCTGGTCCTCTGAAACATTGAGCTGAGTGCGTCTTTTCTGACAGGAGGCAGTGTCTTGCTGTTTTGTTCAACAATGCCCAAGCGCTACCGTTTATGTGAGATGAGATCAGTCGTTCAGGTCTCTCGTAGAGCGATCGTATGAAACAGAGTCGCTCCAGAAAATATGAACAGTTTGCAGATGTTAACGAAAACTGAGTTAGGAAGTTTTCCGTCGAATGGTAGGACAGCAGAGAATGATTAATAGGTTTATTCGCGGATGGTGCGAAATGTGGACAAATCAGCGACGTCATTCTCAGTCAGTAGCGGGCTATATTACGAAGGGCGATCAAAAAGTTACCGCCTGAGGGTACTTGCTGCAACGTATATGCAACATAGCGCTACTCCGATGCTGGTGTATAAGCACAGACACATAGGCAAGGGATTTTTGTGACATGTCTGTGAACTGTGATATCGTTATTACCAAACGCGTTCAGACAGGACCAGTGTGCTGTAATTCTTTTTTTGACTGCCGAAACACAAACACAGGTAGACATTCATCGGAGTATGAAGAATGTGTAAGGGGCATCATTTCTGTCGAAAACCACCGTTGTGGAATGGTACGCGAAGGGACGCTGCTGCTTCGTGATAATAACGTCCCTATACCGGATATGTCGTAAAGCAGAAGTTACGACAACTTAAGTGGGAGGCATTCGAGCACCCACCCTAGAGTCTTGATCAAGCCTTCAGTCTCTTAAAAAAGGCCATGAAGGGTCGACGATTCATGTCGGACGAAGATGTGCAGCAGGCAGTTACAGACTTCTTTACGCAGCAGGACACGATGTTTTACCAAATGGGTATCTTCAATCTGCTGCGTAGATGGGATGATTGTCTCACAAGGGGACCCTCCATACTGTAAATCACTGATTTTGATGCGCTTCAAATATGTCGTAGAGGCACTTACCCGGAGTATCTGGCTATCCTGTTTTGGTTTTGAGAAAATCGATTCCGAAGTTCATTGCGCGCTTTGTATATCCGTAACATAAGATATACTTCGAGCAAGTCAGCGTAGAGCAACGGTAAAGGTTCACGGCTACCGCACTGGAGGTATTGTATTCGAATCCTGCTCGTGTACTTTTTTTTCAAAACGATCGAATTTTTCAATTTTATTTCAAAGAATATCAACAAACAGTGTAAGGTGTGCGAAATTATAAAGATATATTCAGTTATTAATTTTTTCAAATATTCATTCAGCTTGTGGTTTGCATCATATTTTCCCAATTCATCTTCTTCGTTGAAATCTATCAGTTCACCATCAATAATGATCTGTCTTTCGACCAAGAGATCCTGTATTGTGATTCATATCTCATTCCCAGTTGCAACGGAATTGGCAGAGATCACGCTAGGCGGTGTATTCGTTACGAGATTCAAATTGCGGAGTAGATTTTCGGTGTATTTAATGGCATTTGTGATTTCGCCTTTTGATTCTCCGTTCAACTTCTCTACTTGAGGATCTTTTCTGGCTGCACTACTGAAGAAACACTTTGTTCTTCTATTTCACAGAATTTTTCTAACACACGGCACTAGAGACGCTTTGCGAGCAACTGACGCGTTAGTTCGATGCGAATGCAACTCGCAACTCGCATCCTCATTGGCCTAGGAGCTGGGGTTCCCGTTACAGCTAACGGTATTCACGGGAGAGGGGACGATAATGGGCGGAGATCGGTTTCGGTAATACAAGAAACGACCGTTGTACGAACATTTGGAACTTCAACTGCGAACCACAAACGGAATGAACATTTGAAAAAAATAATAACTGAATATATCTTTATAATATCGCACACCTTACAATGTTTGTTGATATTCTTTGAAATAAAATTGAAAAATTCGGTCGATTTTGAAAAAAAAAAACACAAAGAACACGAGCAGGATTCGAAGACAATACTTCCAGCGCGGTAGCCGTGAACCTTTACCGCTGCGCTACGCTGACTTATTCGAAATGTGTGTAATATTACGGATATACAAAGCGCGCAATGAACTTCAAAAACCAAGGCCCGTCGCTAAAAAAACGGTTAGCCAGATACTCAGGGCAAGTGCCTCTACAACATATTTGAAGCGCATCAAAATCCGTGATTTACAGAATGGACGGTTTCCTTGTCAGTGTTCACGGCGATTTTGCCAAATTGGCATACCGATTCTGGACTGTACACTCTTCAAAAAATGGTTCAAATGGCTCTGGGCACTATGGGACTTAACTTCTGAGGTCATCAGTCCCCTAGAACTTAGAACTACTTAAACCTAACTAACCTAAGGACATCACACACATCCATGTCCGAGGCAGGGATCGAATCTGCGACCGTAGCGGTACAGTCTTCGAATGGAAACTTTTCGATCGCCCCTTTTTATTATTTGAACGCTTATTAATATTAAAGCGAAGTTTTATTGTGTCGTAGTTTAATTCGCAGAAAGAATACAACAATGGCAATCCTCAGTATGACAGTCGAACTAAATTTAACAGCTAATATTAAAAGTTGGCGTTTAACAATTGTTAGGAAGTGCGTTAAGTACCAGCTCAATAAACGAAGTAAATTGTATGAATTGTTATCCTTTGGGAGCAACCGTTCCGTTTAAATTTCACTTCAATATTAGTAAGGAAAAGAGGCAGAGTTCCGTGTTAGGAAACACGACCAAGTTTCTTACGAAGCGTGGTCTCTCCTTTAACCAATCCTTACCAATGTTCGATCGCCTCAAAGAAAACCGTAGATTAAGCATCAGCAAAATATAACGAGAGGGAGATTACAGTGCCCCTACAGCTTGGCTATTCTCCACTAGCCATGACTGCTTCGGCATTTGGCATTTCCTATCAAATTTCTTTTCTAATATTTGCATTTTCTGTGTGAATAAGTAGACACTGTTACAAGTCTGTGAAGCATCTCGTGCAGAAGCGTCCGTTCCTAATAAAACACGACATTTTAGAAACTGTGAATAGTTTTACTACTATTGTGGGGAGCCTCGGCTTGTACCCTGACTCGTTTTGCAGTGGGCGAAGATCGTGGTGTCGCTGGAACGCGCGGTGAACCAGGCGGCGGCGCACCAGTACCTGCAGGAGTACAGCATCTCCCTGGGGCCCAGCGACGACCCCAGCCAGGAGCAGCGCGGCGTCATGGTCATCAAGACCAAGAGCAAGACGCGCGCGCGACAACGCAAGGGCGCCGTCATGAACTGGAAGGTACGTCGCACAGGCGAGCCTCTGCTGCGTCGCTGGGACATACTCACCTGACACCAGACCACTGAGTCTAGCTGTACTACGATCTATATTGTGCCCATTTTGGAGAATCTTCGTGTCTCTGGAGACAGAATGACCCCAGAGCAAAAACGCCAGTACTGTGACCATTGGTCGCAGGAAACACGACTAGCACTCTCACACGACGACTAAACATAATCACTTAGAGACAAGACCCCGTGGACGATCCAAACGACTGTGCAGACAGAACATCTACACTACTGGCCATTAAAATTGCTGCACCACGAAGATGACGTGCTACAGACGCGAAATTTAACCGACAGGAAGAAGGTGCTGTGATATGCAAATGATTAGCTTTTCAGAGCATTCACACAAAGTTGGCGCTGGTGGCGACATCTACAACGTTCTCACATGAGGAAAGTTTCCAACCGGTTTCTCATACACAAACAGCAGTTGACCGGCGTCGCCTGGTGAAACGTTGTTGTGATGCCTCGTGTAAGGAGGAGAAATGCGTACCATCACGTTTCTGACTTTGATAAAAGTCGGATTGTAGCCTATCCCGACTGCCGTTTTCCGTATCGCGACATTGCTGCTCGCGTTGGTCGAGATCCGATGACTGTTAGCAGAATATGGAATCAGTGGGTTCAGGAGGGCAATACGCAAGCCGTGCTCGATCGCAACGGCCTTGTATCACTAGCAGACGAGATGACAGGCATCTTATCCGCATGGCTGTAACGGATCGTACAGCCACATCTCGATCCCTGAGTCAACAGATGGGGACGTTTGCAAGACAACAACGATCTGCACAAACAGTTCGACGACGTTTGCAGCAGCATAGACTATCAGCTCGGAGACCAAGGCTGCGGCTACCCTTGACGCTGCATCACAGACAGGAGCGCCTGCGATGGTGTACTCAACAATGAACTTGGGTGCACGAATGGCAAAACGTCATATTTTCGGATGAATCCAGGTTCTGTTTACAGCATCATGATGGTCGCATCCGTGTTTGGCGACATCGCGGTGAACTCACATTGGAAGCGTGTATTCGTCATCGCCATACTGGCGTACCATCCCGCGTGATGGTATGGGGTGCCATTGGTTACACGTCTCGGTCACCTCTTGTTCGCATTGACGGCACTTTGAACAGTGGACGTTACATTTCAGATATGTTACGACCCGTCGCTCTACCCTTCATTCGATCCATGCGAAACCCTACATTTCAGCATGATAATGCACGACCGCATGATGCAGGTGCTGTACGGGCCATTCTGGATAGAATAAATGTTCTACTGCTGCCCTGGCCAGGACATCCTTCAGATCTCTCACCAATTGGAAACACCTGGTCAATGGTAGCCGAGCAACTGGCTCGTCACAATACGTCAGTCACTACTCTTGACGAACTGTGGTATCGTGTTGAAGCTGCATGGGCAGCTGTACCTGTACACGCCATCCAAATCAAGGCCGTTATTACGGCCAGAGGTGGTTCTTCTGAGTACTGATTTCTCAGTATCTATTCACCCAAATTGCGTGAAAATGTAATCACATGTCAGTTCTAGTATAATATTTTTGTCCAATGAATACCCGTTTATCATCTGCATTTCTTCTTGCTGTAGCAATTTTAATGGCCAGTAGTGTAGATCGCTACATAAACACTTGTAGCTACGAGAGTACAAGGGGCAACGAGCTCATGCAACGAATGAGTCTACGGACGATAGTATCGAGACAGACAAGGGTAGTAGTGACAGCAGATCAGACAACTGCGGCGCAATTGAAGATGAGTCAATAGAGAATGTTTAATTGTAAAGTACTAACATAGGCCCGGTGATGCGTTAGAATTGTTAGCTACTGATGGAAATGAATCCTATATACCTAGGTATGGAACGCTTATGCATACAAAAAGCCATGGTATATTTCTATTGAATCTACACTAGTAAAACTACGAAAAGTATCATACTGAAACTTAACTGATGATTATCAACAGAGTGTCATGAAAACTAGTGTACAGTAAACAGATTGAAGATAAATGTAGAAACAGAAGATAGCAAATGCTGACATGTAGAGCACAAACTAGACAGAACCTAAACTAGATGAAGGATCACACCATTTAAGTGCAAGTAGATGAAAGAATCGCCCTCGAATGGCGAATGGTAGTAGATCGGGTTGTGGCTGACAGACTCAATGTCTTTCTGAGGTACACCCCGTGGACAAAATCGGTGGTGGTATTCTACGATTCTTAACTCTCTATTTTCCTTAACATAAATTGTTAATTTTTATGTTACCTAAATAGTTTTAAGTTTCCGAGTACATAAAGCTGCAACTTTGTTAAATCGCTAAGGAACTAAATAAACTTAATTTTATGGATATGTACAATTTAATATGGTGAAAACACGACATTTCTTAGTCACTGAGAGTCATTTTAAATGTAAATGACAGCAAATAAATAAGTACATGAAAACCCATTTCGTGCAGAGTTGTCGTGAGCAAGAGAAACTACTAAAGAGCTAGCGAACCAGTCACAATCAAACCATAACACCAAAACTGTTGTAAGCTACTTACCGAGAGGATGGTTGTAACCAAAGAAATACGGAAGAACGCAAGGTCGCAGTCGTAGACGGCCCAATGGCGTGGTACTAATGGCTGGGCCTTATCGCAAGGAGCGCGTCGCAGTCAACAACTTTTCTTTTTTTAATGCGGTTTGCTCTGGCTCATAGCCTCCGAGCTATGGCGTGAACTGACTTCTCCTTATTTGCACGATTTTCTATTTATTCTCAGGATCCAATCTACAGAGGATTATTTTTTTTAATTATTACCCACGCCTGGGTCCTACGGGACCAAGCGATGTACAACGAAGGATATTTTAGAATTTTCTCATAGACTTTTTTGTGCGCATATTGTTTTCATTATCTCAGATTGTATTCTTTTGCTATACTCAGATTAAGTATTCCGGTTTTCTTGCGTTTTATGCCTGGCCGACTGTCTAGTCGTCAATTTCTGTATTTCATATTATACTATCCGTGCTTCTCTCATCTCTTCTTTTACCTCCTACGATCCCTTTAACGAGTGTTATCTCAGTTTGTAGCTTTACTATGAATTTCATAGAATTTCACAACTTGTCTAGTTAGTCTAATTGCTTCCATTATTTTAATATGCCCATAAAATCTTTGCCTGCGTAATTTTATATCACAATAAATGCTGGAATACTTTTGTACTTCCTTCTTTACTTTTAGTCTGTATGTTCTTCGGCCTTGACGTTATGGTTTGATTGTGACTAGTTCGGTTATGGTTTGATTGTGACTGGTTCGCTAGCTCTTAAGTAGCTTCGCTTGCTCACAACTCTGATCGAAATGGACATTCATGTATTTTTTTCTTTTTTGACCTAAATTTTCCTAGTTACTCTTTTGGCTGTAGAGCACAATGTTGTACCAATGCTACCAAACTCTCACATCTAATAGGCAACCTTTAAGTGGTAAAGGAGTGAAAATACAATTAAGGAAAAAAAATTGTTTTTCTGGCAGTGACTGTTGGATCCCAAAATTTTGCATTTGTCATCACATGCCGGAATGCCTATTGTAATACAAACTGGGCGCGCCCAATTGTACTCTGAATAAGGAATAAACATCCTTTTTCTCGATAAAAACTCTGCACCTTTCGTTTACGTCCACAGGTGATGTCCACGCTTCGACTGTATTAACCAGGCTCATTCTGTACCGGCACTTAACTTTCACTCCCCTTAGTTAAAGTGTTCAGCTGGCCAGATGTCACAACATAGTACTATTACCAAATTTTAATTTCATGTTAAATAGAGCCACCTGAAGATAAGAGCTTGCAACTCTATAATTTGTTTACAAGAAGTGGGATTGTTTGGCGGAATACTAGCCGGCCTTACACTTTAAAAGGGTCAGCAGCACACATATCTCTTGATTAAGAAAAACCCGATGTGTACTAAAGTTACGTCTCTTTAAATGGGTCTTCCTTTCTACGCACCACCTGTTAATGGAACAAGAAAGGTGGGGGAGGGGAGGGGGAGGATGATAGTGGTGCCACAAGCACATTCCACCACACTCCGACACCATAAGGTGGCTTGCGGAGTACAGATGTAGTTAATACATTCTAAGACAAGGAGAAAGAAACGACGCACCACGAATAAATTATCCAAATGAAAGGGAAATCGGTAGATGTAATGTACCTGTACAGAGAAACAAATGATTACAGTTTGAGAAAAAATTGATGATTTATTCAAGAGAAAGAGCTTTAGAAATTGAGCAATTCAATAAAGCCTTGGTTCACTGCTGACCCTTATGCAAGCACTTATTTGGCTTGGCATTAATTGGCAGAGTTTTTGAATGTCCTCCTGAGGGATATCGTGCCAAATTTTGTCCCGTTGGCGAGTTAGATCGTCAGAAGCCCGAGCTGATTGGAAGGCCCAGCCCATAATGCTCCAAACGATCGCAACTGAGGAGAGGTTCGGCGACCTTGCTGGCCAAGGGCGTAGAGTATCGTCGACGTATGGCTGTCCTGTAAGGGCGCCGCAGATACCGAACCAAAGGGATCCTGCTGTGCAATGAAATGGCACCCGAAACCATCAGTCCTGGTCGTCGGGCGGTATGCGGACGACAGTCAGGCTGCTACCCCACAACTGTGCAGCGCCTCTCCAGATACGTCTTCACTAGCGATCGGCGATCAGTTCGAAGCGGGACTCATCACTGAAGACAATTCTACTCCAGCCATTGAGATTCCAGTCTCTGTTGATCCACTGTGGACGTGGGACAGCGGTTGGTCAAATATTTTACAAAGAAATCCGTTCACCAGCCGAGTAAATTGAGAAGTTCTTTTATTTTATTTCCACTCCCAGTTTCGGCAGCTCTTTATGTCATCTTCAGGACCCGTATGCACCTCTAAAAAATAATCTACTTTGGCATACTGCGGCCATATATTTCTGGATGTCGTGAATTCTCAAGTGCTTCCTTCGAAGTCTTCGAACTGATCTACAGAGGTCAATGATATTGCCATGAGTTCAGCACCCTTTCTTTGACCCGCCTACTAAGTGGTCACTGAAGGACCACTTGAATGTCGGATCGATGATAATGATGAATCCGGCGCTCTGAGTGCCTCTCCGACGATTGCTCGATCCTCTCGCTCTGTCGTCTCTCTAGGTCGATCGCTTCCTTATTGACGCTGTGGCCGAATAGTACCATCGCTCCTATTCAAAACTCGAGCGACTTTCCGGCTACTCCAGCCGGCTGCTTTGAGCTCATCTATACATCCTCACTCAAATGCAGACTTCTGCGTATATTGTCCACACGCCTGTCTGCGAGGCTTAGTGGCTGTCCAACTGAACACACGGAATGAAATTCGCAAAGACCTTATGCCTTACTATCGACATGTCTCCTGTTTACTATGCCTGGCAGCTATTTGGCGATATTGCACCACAGCAGCACACGTTCATAGCGGGTGATCAAAAAGTCAGTATAAATTTGAAAACTGAATAAATCACGGAATAATGTAGATAGAGAGGTACAAATTGACATCATGCTTGGAATGACATGCGGTTTTATTAGAACCAAAAAAATACAAACGTTCAAAAAATGTCCGACAGATGGCGCTTCATCTGATCAGAATAGCAATAATTAGCATAACAAAGTAAGACAAAGCAAAGATGATGTTCTTTACAGGAAATGCTCAATATGTCCACCATCATTCCTCAACAACAGCTGTAGTCTTGGAATAATGTTGTGAATAGCACTGTAAAGCATGTCCGGAGTTATGGTGAGGCATTGGCGTCGGATGTTGTCTTTCAGCATCCCTAGAGATGTCGGTCGATCACGATACACTTGCGACTTCAGGTAACCTCAAAGCCAATAATCGCACGGACTGAGGTCTGGGGACCCGGGAGGCCAAGCATGACGAAAGTGGCGGCTGAGCACACGATCATCACCAGACGACGCGCGGAAGAGATCTTTCACGCGTCTAGCAATATGGGGTGGTTCTAATAAAACCCCATGTGATTCCAAGCATGTGTGTCAATTTTTACCTCTCTATCTACACTATTCCGTGGTTTATTATGTTTTCAAATTTATACTGACTTTTACAGTTTTGTACGTTCCAATTACAGTTTTGTATTTTCGGACGATACTTGTGTGAATATTAATTTGTGACCAATTTCCATAGCTCCTTCGCGGTGAGTCGTTTTTTTGTCTTAGAGCGTATATCTTAAGCACCTCCTAAATTCCAAAAGCTACGAAGCAGGTAAAACCCAGCCGTGTATGACTCAACTGAAAAATCTGCTTCAGATAAATGTGTTTGAAGCTTCACGGGGATTGTCGACAGCATCTCTCTCCATGTGCGTCGGCTAAAAATCACTATGTAAAATGCAAAACCGAAACAGAAACACCGCAGACATTGTAAATCTATGTAGGTATGCATTTAAGTATTCCGAGTGTGAGATCTACAGTGAAACCACGTTATTAGCTATATTCGTGCTCCGTAATAACGGTTACAAAATGTGCCTGTAGTAGCCAAATAAGCCTACGAATTACCAGCGAGACATTTCCCAGGAAATGTGCTATAACGTGTTCAAAGTATATTGTTCGGATTCGTCTGCGATCAGTATTTCGAAATTTTCAATTGCTTTCTCCAACCATTCAGAAAACATGAATCGACAGGGGTCCAAAAGATGTGTTCACTGTTTAAAAGTCCATAACTTGCAAACTAATTGACGGAGTTGTCTCATTTTTGGTGGAAGAGTAGCTTAAAGTCCAACTTAAAGATATCACAGTAGGTGTTCGAAATGGTCACCATTAACATCCACATACAAATGATGCCGCCGAACTGCAGCAGAAACTACTGACTGCAACGTGTTCAGTTGGATATTTGCACATGAATGTACGATGGATTCTCGAAGTTCATCCAATGTGCGTGGCTTTTGTCGATAAACGACGTCCTTTAGTGTTCCCCACAGGTAAAAGTTGTAACACTCCGTTTAATTGATTTTTACGTTCCCGCTCGATCGGGATCTGATAGCAGCCCAGATAATAATTAATTAATGTGACCATGTACCTAATGGGGCTGGCAATCGGAATGGACTGCTACGGAGTTGTTACATTCCATTCTGTCCTTCTCAATGCTGTAATAATGAAATGTCTGGTAACAAGAAGAACATCAACACAGCTTCGCTAATCAAGATCTATATTCGTCTCAAAAACACAAGAAAAAGGGAGACAGCCACTGCCTTCGTCAATACACTGTTAATAACGGCTAATCTCAGCACAGGCTTCCTCGCTATTCATTATCGTCACACGCCAATCCAAATCACTGCAATCCAACACTGCAATCCAAATAATGCCGGCACGGTAGACGCGGAATCTCAATAACGGCACATAAATATCACTGAATCACTCTGTTAAGTATACTTTCTCACTTTCCCGTATAATACTAACACAAAGGGGTTGAACCGCGGCGATGGCCACTCCCTTTGTCGGTAATTTCTATCAATTGCTGGCTTCTGCTCAGCTCTGCCCGCCTCGCGGGAACCTACAACACACACTGCTTTGACTCAACTCTCGCTCTCGCGACCCGACACACTAATCGATAGTTGCCCTGTCGACCTGTGTGAGTGCAAACCTAGTAGTAAGGGCCTGCGGACCCCTTACATCCCCGCCCTCGAAAACTTCTTTAGAGCCGCAGGCGAAAAAGAATCGGCAAGGGAATGAAACATTGCTACGTTTGAACAAACACTCAGTGTTAATAATTAATGAAATTACAATTCGTCAAATAATCCCTCGACTCCGGTAGTGGGCTGCCTCCACAATAATTTTTACAAAAGGTTATTACATCTCATAATCATGGCATTGTCTAAAATACAATTTTTATATCAACAAGCAATAGTCCTCTCTAGTCCAATATTGAATGAAACACACAACATACACTCAAAAATTATTACTTAAACACAGGACATATGAATTACTATACTACAAATTAGTTATTACAGGTTTTATACTCATTCTTAGATAATCTTCGACATGAAATATGCAGCTCTAGTTATAACACATCAGAAAAAATAATCTAAATAAACATTTCCCTTTTTTTTAAATGTTCATTTAATAACTAAATGTCCTAAATATACCTTAGCAGGTTTATTCGGGTCCTTGTAGCTCTCATTCTTGACCGGACCTCACCTGGAGTGTCATTCGGTTTTTCGGTCCCTCCACCTCTTCCTCTATAATCAGACAAATGATTAAAATGATTCCTTGGGTCATTACTTCCCTCTCGGTTTTGATCATTAGCTTGATTGTGTTCCTGTGATCGAACAGACTCCAATTGTTCCAGCATCTCCATCAAGGCCTCCCTATCTTTAATTAGGCTCCCGGATACAGTTTCTTGCATTCTCGGATTCAATCTTCTTTTTGTCGCAGATATCTTTATGTCATCACTCAGGGGTTGTTCCAAGGTCTCGTTCAATTCCCACAAATGTTCGGTAGACTCTCTCAACGTTCCTCTCCATGTATTAATTGACTTGCGGTGCGGTAGGTCCTCAACTGCTGCACACTGATGACTTTTGGACCAGTATTTCTTCAAGAATTCTCCTTCAAATTGATCAAAACTAGTAGTCCCTTCCTTCTTCTTGACTCCCCAAGTGAAAACCTCACCTTCCATTGCAATCCTCTGGTTATTCTCTTCTCGTTGCATGGTGATAGCATATCTTAGATTGTCAGCCAGTTGGTTTTGTCTATCTACTACCCCCTTAACTGTATCATTGCATGGTTTCTGCATCTGCGTCACCTCGGCGATTCTATGATCACAATTCGTTTCCACTTCGGTGATCCCTTCTCCCAATTCGGCTTTAGTTTCTTCAACATCATCTTCTATCTTTTTTGTTAATTTTCCTTCCATCTTCTCCACGTCTCCCTGGACTTGGTCTATGTTGTTCTGTAGCTTACTCTCTCTCTTGTCGATGTTCATCTTCAGTCGTTCTGGTAACTCCTGCATTTCCTTCTTCAGATTACATTCCATCTCCATGTACGATGTTTTGATCTCCTGTGCTATCGTTTCCTTAAATGACTCCAAGCTCTCTTTGGTTTCTTGTAAATCTTCCTTTAATGATTCTCGTAAATCTTCCTTTAGTGATTTACGGAATATTTCTTCCCATTCTCTAGTTTCTCGTAAACTTTTCTTTAATGATTCTCTGGATATTCTTCCCTCTTCTCTAGTTTCTTGTAAACCTTTCTCTAATGATGCGTTAGTTTCTTGTAAACCCTTCTCTAAGGATTCTTTGAGATTTTTCTCTAATGATTCTCCGAGACTTTTCTCTAATGATTCTCGTAAATATTCCTTTAGAGATGCGTTGTTTTCTTTTAGCAAAGCTGCCAACATCGACCGCATATCTGCACCCTCTGAAACTGGCTTATCTCTCGTCGTTCGTCCCGGTGTCTCGGGATAACTAGTTGAATGTGCTAATGGGCTATCTAATGACAATCCACAACAACTGATTCCCGAATCGTCTCTGTCTTCCTGTCCTATCCCTTTCCTTTCAACTACTGCCTCACAAACCTGCTTATCTTCAGTAGACATGTTTGGTTTATTTTTAATGCTCAGGCAAGTAATATAAAATAACCTCTAGCCACCCAAAACACTCCTATTTACCATGAAACTAATTAAACAGTACCTGCAGTATTCTCAGTTAATCTCAATTTGATACAATATGCATGAGTACCGAACATAACAACCCTCAAAACTCAATAATTTCAAATATCACTATTCACATACACAATTTATGCAAAATGTTTTAAATAAGATAAATCACACCATTCATTACATCTATAAATGTAAAATCCCCAAAAACAATGAGTATACCTGTATAGTTACCATTTAAACAATGCAGCAAGTATAAATAAGTACGGTATATTTCAGAGTATACCTCGCAAACTTTTCAGAAATTACTATAATTGAACACTTTCCCTAATGTAAAAAAAATTAAAATTGTTTATTTACCGCGAAGACTGCACACTGCAATTAAATGTTATGCCAACCAGTCTTCTTCACTCACCAACCGACGTTACCGCGAGTCGCGATGTTTTGACGTTTGAAGTGGGCGTGGCGCTGTACTGCCGCCGGATCCGCGTGTAGTTGCGCTGCTTGCTGTGGCGAGCCGTCGTAGTTCTCAGCCGTCCGCTCCGTGGCGCTGCAGGCGGGCGTAGTTTGTAGTCCGGCCGCTAGATGACGGGTCGGCGCTCGGTGTAGTGCGTCTGCGACTAAGCTACTCCTTCGACAGGTAGCTGGGATGATGTGTGAAATCACCTCGCGGAACGAAGCTCTTTGGCGCCGCTGCTACACGGGTCTAGTGACGTCACTCAACAATTGCGTCGCCACAATATATTGTCGTCTGCATAACAGTTTATGGGTCCACATGAAGCCGTCCGATTTTCACTATTCAAAAAACAATTTCAGTCATAATATTACTATTAAACACTTCTGTAAAAGCGTTCGTGACGAATTCTTGGCTCGTTCTACTATTTTAATGTTCACCCGTGTCTTTCTTTAGTGTTCACTTTTCACAGTTTTTCGCGCGAATTTACGCGTTTGCACATTATAACACAGTTTATCGACACTATTGTTCTTATCTAATATGGCGAGAAAAAAAGTTTAGTCACAATCGTAAGATTCTATTACTTCGTATTGTTCAATAATGCATTGTTCTCTCGTCGCGATTTCAAAGTTTATGCTCTGTCCCAATCCAAAATGAAAAAATATTTTCTCGCGTTAAGCAAGATAAAATTACTTATTGTTCTTTACTATTCGTCCGAAAATTGCACTAGTCCTTTCACGGTAAGCCAAGGGTGTAACGCTCCCTATTAATTTTTTTTACGCGTTCCCGCTCGATCGGGATCTGATAGCAGCCCAGATAATAATTAATTAATGTGACCATGTACCTAATGGGGCTGGCAATCGGAATGGACTGCTACGGAGTTGTTACATTCCATTCTGTCCTTCTCAATGCTGTAATAATGAAATGTCTGGTAACAAGAAGAACATCAACACAGCTTCGCTAATCAAGATCTATATTCGTCTCAAAAACACAAGAAAAAGGAGACAGCCACTGCCTTCGTCAATACACTGTTAATAACGGCTAATCTCAGCACAGGCTTCCTCGCTATTCATTATCGTCACACGCCAATCCAAATCACTGCAATCCAACACTGCAATCCAAATAATGCCGGCGCGGTAGACGCGGAATCTCAATAACGACACATAAATATCACTGAATCACTCTGTTAAGTATACTTTCTCACTTTCCCGTATAATACTAACACAAAGGGGTTGAACCGCGGCGATGGCCACTCCCTTTGTCGGTAATTTCTATCAATTGCTGGTTTCTGCTCAGCTCTGCCCGCCTCGCGGGAACCTACAACACACACTGCTTTGACTCAACTCTCGCTCTCGCGACCCGACACACTAATCGATAGTTGCCCTGTCGACCTGTGTGAGTGCAAACCTAGTAGTAAGGCCGCTTTCACACTATACGGTTTTGACCGTACGGCAAAAAGCCGTACGAGTTTTAGCCGTGCCTGTGTTGCTTTCACATTACACGGCTTTTTGACGTGACCAGTTGTTGGTGTCTATTCAGTTTGCTTAATGTGTGTATCAAGATGAACCGTAAACGAGTTGTTGCTTTGTGGTTGCTTCATCGTCGCCGCAAAAGAAAAGGTCGTCTTTTGTGGGTACACCCCATTAACCAGAGAAGAGACGAAGTGGGTTTATTTTATACACTCTTTGAAGATTTGAGGAACGACGGAAATAAATTCTTTAACTATTTCCGAATGTCTATTACCTCGTTTGACGAATTACATAGAAAACTAAAGGATGTGTTACAACGACAAAACACACAATTCCGCAATTGCATCCAACCTGTTCAAATGCTGGCTATCACGTTAAGGTAATTTAATACATAAAAACTAGTTCTGTTTATTTACTTATTTATTTGTGTTTTACATTTTTATTACGCTCAGATTATGAAGTAGAAAAGTCAATATCAATATCAGCAGTTGAAACCAAAGAGTTTGTAGCAGGACTGACTGTACTGTCACTTTGTGGCGACAGGCTCTCTGCAAAAACGTTGTAGAACTGCGTTGTTGATGGTGGGCCTTCATGGCTACTTGTGGAAGGCGAAGGGTATGGTGGTGGCACTTTATTAATTCGTTGATAAGAACTGCGACCTTGAGAAGTCTGTAATGGTTGTTCGAGAAAAGTAGTTGGGTTTGGTGCAGCTGGAGGAGGACGAATCTGATGCGTATGGTAAGAGGATATTGGAGCAGCATTTTCCATAGGTGAATAAGAATAAGCTTGAAATCTATTATTATAGGGCATGGGAGGTGTGTAATGGGTAAATGGAGGAGGTTGAGCTGTCAATATATTTCTCCTTTCATATATATTTTCTATAACTTTGAGGACTCCCATCTGAAACTGAAGATAATCCTGTTCATCAAATTTTTCCAGATGAGGCTTCAGACTAAGTAAAAATGACATTTTGCTGCAAGGTTTGTCTTCTTCCAGAGCTCGTAATATTTTCATTTCGATTGCATCAGGTTTTCTATGTTTTCTGTTTGTATGGCACTCGCTTTTGGATGTTTGTTGTGTGGGTGCTGTATCAAATGGCCCAGAAACATTCTCAGTATTTTCGACGGAGCCCTGCGTTTCTATATCTTCTTCCAGTCTGGCGGTGCGTTCCGATTGAAAACTGTCCTCCGTCTCTCGAGCATCATACAGCTTTTTTAGAAACTGCAGCTGATCAGAATATACATACTTTTTCTTTTTCTTTGCTGCTGAGCCACTTTTTTTCGCAGCTTGAATTTTTATGTTTGACTTCACAAAGGAGTCTCGTAGATTGGTCCACCTCCGTATTACTTCTATACCTACATCAAAAGGAAACAAAACTGTATGAAAACATTTTAATTTTGTATAGAAAAAAGCAAAACTGTAACAAAAAATGTCCACTGCAAACTAAATGTCACTGATTTTTTTTCGTTTTGTTCAGGTATCTGGCAAGCGGTTGTTCCTTCACTGACTTACATTTCCAGTACAGAATTGGGATTTCTACAGCAAGTAAAGTGGTTAATGATGTATGCACAGCAATTTGGTCATCACTGCGGGAAGAATGTATACAAAGACCGACCAAAGAGGTATGGGAATCAATAGCGGCTGGATTTGAACGTACTGCTAATTTCCCCCACTGCTTAGGAGCGGTGGATGGAAAACATATCCGTCTTACTGCCCCATTTAATAGCGGATCAATGTACTTCAATTACAAAGAATACTTTTCTGTGGTTCTGATGGCTGTAGCGGATTCCAACTACAGGTTCATTTATGTCGACGTAGGAAGTTATGGCAAAGACTGTGACTCTTCAGTGTTCAGACGGTCCAGTTTATGGAAGTCAATAGAAAGTAATTCCCTGGAATTTCCAGACGTCCAATGTCTGCCTGGTACGGAAGGTCCAAAAGTACCCTACTTCTTCGTGGGAGACGCAGCATTTGGCCTACACACGCATTTGCTCCGGCCTTTTGGGGGAACAAACTTGACAGTTGAGAAACGTGTATTTAATTACCGTTTGTGCAGAGCAAGGAGGTATGTGGAATGTGCTTTTGGCATCCTCACCAATAAGTGGCGGTTGTTTCACCGACCTTTAAATGTTCATCCAGATTTTGCAGTAAAAATGGTTAAAGCTTGCATTGTTTTACACAATTTTGTACGTCAGAGAGATGGATTTATAATTGAAGACACCACATCCTTCACTGGTTTGGAAGACTTAGCCCAAGATGCCAACATAAGAGGAGGACTGACAGCCAACGCCATAAGGAACACTCTTTGTAAATATTTTATGACAAATGCTGGAAGCGTGTCATGGCAGATGTCAAAGATATAAATTAACAAGCCTTTTCCTTTTTGTAGATTGTTTGTGAAAGCCTGCGACTGTATAGTAAATAGTTTTCTTTATAAATAAATTACTGCTACCACTCACGTTTTTAATCGTTTTGTTTATATTTTGTACGACGCGTTTCGGGAAATAATTCCGATCTTCAAGTGCGTTTTTTTCTCTAAGTTTTCATTATGTGTAGTGTTTTTTTATTTGTGAGGTCTTGTGCGTGTTTCTCTTATAAATTACAGTAAAGAAAACAGAATGCAAGACCTGACACATAAAAAGACACCACACATGATGAAAACTTAGAGAAAAACGCACTTAAGGATGGGAATTATTTCCCGAAACGCGTCGTGCAAAATATAAACAAAACAAAAAAAACGTGACTGGTAGCAGTAATTTACTTATAAACAAACGATTTACTTTTAGAATAAAATTTATAACGTTAAATAAAAACTGTTTAAAACGTATTAAATGTAATATTAATATATTAAATAAATACTTACCAAACGCATTTTTATCTTTGTCTTCCATCTCATCAAAATCTTGCTTCAGTGCTACGCAAACTTCCCGCCAAGCATTCTTTGTAGCAATACGATCTCTATACGCATCTAGAGTTTTGTCCCACAGAACAGGTCTTACTTCCACCAAGGTTATCAAAAGTTCAGTATCAATTTCATCCATTCTTCTACACTTTTCAGTAAACAAGAATAAACACAAATGAATAAAACGACACTACAACGAACTAGTCGACGCCGTACGGCTCAAAACCGTCCAGTGTGAAAGCATGCACTTAGTCACGTAGGCCACTGTTGTCGAACTTGCCGTACGGCGACCGTCTGTTGTAGTGGCAAGACACGGCTGCAGCACGGCACGGCAGCGGCATTTTGCCGTCGCCGTATAATGTGAAAGGCGCCATACATTTCTTCACACCTACAGCCGTACGGCTTTTTGCCGTACGGTCAAAACCGTATAGTGTGAAAGCGGCGTAAGGGCCTGCGGACCCCTTACAAAGTCCAGAGGAGTTAGATCTCGGGAACGTGGTGGATACTCCACAGCACCTCTACGGCCTATCCATCTCCCAGGTCCAGTTACCGGTGAGGTGTACCATCAGAAGCTTCAGACACCCATTTTACCTACCATCCGAGACTTGTATGGAGATGAAAGAGTTTACTTTCAACGAGATGGTGCCCCAGCCCACTACCAAAATCGTGTTAGGGCGTACCTCGACGAAAATCTACCAGGAAGATGGATAGACCGTAGAGGTGCTGTGGAGTATCCACCACGTTCCCCAGACCTAACTCCTCTGGACGTTTAGCTGTGGGGAACACTAAAGGACGTCGTTTATCGACAAAAGCCACGCACATTGGATGAACTTCGAGAATCCATCGTACATTCATGTGCAAATATCCAACTGAACACGTTGCAAACAGTAGTTCGTGCTACAGTTCGGCGGCATGGTTTGTGTGTGGATGTTAATGGTGACCATTTCGAACACCTACAGCGATATCTTTAAGTTGTACTTTAAGATACTCTTCCACAAAAAAAGAGACAACTCCGTCAATTAGTTTGCAAGTTATGGACTTTTAAACAGTGGATACATTTTTTTGGACCCCTTTGTATACCGTCTCTGATAACTCATATCTGCTGTGCATGTATTTCAGTAGTAGAGAAGGTCTGGTGTCTTGTTTCAGCGCGTGGGCAAGGTGACGATCCGCGAGCTGAAGAAGCGCAACATGACGGGCGACCAGCTGAGGAGGCTCATGTGGGAGCGAGCCTCCATCTCGACGCCCATCCGCGTGCCGGACACGTGAGTACTCTCCCCTCGTTCACCATGTTCCTTCTTTCATCGACTTGTCACTATTTTCAGCAATCACGTTACGATCCAAATTCACAGTAGTGAAGCTATGGCATAGGGAATGTTTACATAACTTACGGGAATATGTTCGAATAACATAATCGACATTACTCGTCTGCGTTCCCATAAATCATTCGTAAATTTACAGTTGTTACCTGAGCGCCTCATACCTTCACATTAATCGACTGAAACTACACTACTGGCCATTAAAATTGCTACACCACAAAGATGACGTGCTACACACGCGAAATTTAACAGACAGCAAGGAAGAAGATGCTGTGATATGCAAATAATTAGCTTTTCAGGGCATCCACACAAGGTTGGCGCCGGTGGCGACGCCTACAACGTGCTGACATACACTGACAGCAGTTGACCGGCGTTGCCCGCTGAAACGTTGTTGCCTCGTGTAAGGAGGAGAAATGCGTACCATCACGTTTCCGACTTTGATAAAGGTCGGATTGTAGCCTATCGCGATTGTGGTTTATCGTATCGTGACATTGCTGCTCGCGTTGGTCGAGATCCAGTAACTGTTAGCAGAATATGGAATCGGTCGGTTCAGGAGGGTAATACGGAACGCAGTGCTGGATCCCAACGGCCTCGTATCACTAGCAGTCGAGATGACAGGCATCTTATCCACATGGCTGTAACGGATCGTGCAGCCACGCCTCGACGACGTTTGCAGCAGCATGGACTATCAGCTTGGAGACCATGGCTGTGGTTACCCCTGACGCTGCATCACAGACAGGAGCGCTTGCGATGATGTACTCGACGACGAACCTGGGTGCACGAATGGCAAAACGTCGTTTTTTCGGATGAATCCAGGTTCTGTTTACAGCATCATGATGGTCGCATCCGTGTTTGGTGACATCGTGGTGAACTCACATTGGAAGCATGTATTCGTCATCGCCATACTGGCGTATCACCCGGCGTGATGGTATGGGGTCTATTGGTTACACGACTCGGTCACCTCTCATTCGCATTGACGGCACTTTGAACAGTGGACGTTACATTTCAATTGTGTTACCCTACATTTCAGCAGGATGATGCACGACCGCATTGCAGGTCCTGTACGGGACTTTCTGGATACATAAGAAGTTTGTCTGCTGCCCTGGCCAGCACATTCTCCAGATCTCTCACCAATTGAAAACGTCTGGTCGATGGTGCACGACCAACTGGCTCGTCACAATACGCCAGTCACTACTCTTTATGAACTGTGGTATCGTGTTGAAGCTGCATGGGCAGCTCTACCTGTACACGCCATCCAAGTCTTTCAGAACAAAATAAACTGCCCTTCTACGCCACATCACCCTCGTCAGAATGTACCACTACTGTTGCTGTTGTTTCTGCTACTACTACCACGGCTGAACTACCAGTACTACCACAGTGAGTTAACTCAGAGTTGGCCCATAACCACTCGTACCTATAAGCACAACTACAGAATTGACTGCAGTTCTACTTCCAAAAACACACGTTTATTCAATGACGCACCTATACTCAGATTCAAGAGATGGTTGTGCGATGTTCCTAGCCTGTGAGACAGAATCAAGCTGGTGTCTCTGAGGCAAAGTGAAACTGGTACACAAGGCAGTCCTCTAGCCAACCTAGGCAACTGCCGAAGAGCGGCAGGTCCTCTTCGGACAGGTGAGCTGCAATGATTGGTGGTGTAGCGGCCAAGGCTACTGGAACTGACACATTCTGAAAGACAGTGTGCATGAATACTTCCAGCAACCCACGGCAGGACTCTCACGAAGACACAGTGCTGATAAGTTGCAGAGCGCGGAGTAATACGACAGCTCCGTATTATTTGCTTCACGTGATGAGCGACGTGGAATGTAGTTCCGTGCTGCTGACGATCTCTGCTGCCAGCCATTTGAATTCGAAGGCAGACTTGCCCGTCCTATGTGTGTAGGTTTCGTACTCATCCTCCACACTTGGAGGGAAGTGTATGTTGCCATGGTTGGAGCTCGGAGTCATAGCAGGCAGAACAATCCCCTGCTGCCCTCTGTAGTGCAGGCACCGGCACCTTAACCAGTGCTTCATGCTTCTGCGAAAGTAAAGTTACGCACGGAGGAAAAGATCAATTACATATAGTTTGTAATTGATGATGATGATGATGATGATGATGATGATGATGATGATGATGTTTGGTTTGTGGGGCGCTCAACTGCGTGGTTATCAGCGCCCGTACAATTACCCAATCGTTGCTCAGTCCAATTTCGCCACTTTCCTGGATGATGATGAAATGATGAGGACAACACAAACACCCAGTCATCTCGAGGCAGGTGAAAATCCCTGACCCCGCCGGGAATCGAACCCGGGACCCCGTGCTCGGGAAGCGAGAACGCTACCGCGAGACCACGAGCGGCGGACTCGTTTGTAATTGAAACTGAAACTGTGTTATGTATTGACATTTTTAATAAAAATCCTAACTGCAACTTCTGTATACACTGATCACAAGGCAACGAAACAATACGAAATAGAGTGAAATAACACAGAGCAATTGTCTGCAGCTCGTGGTCTTGCGGTTGCGTTCTCGCTTCCCGCGCACGGGTCCCGGGTTCGATTCCCAGCGGGGTCAGGGATTTTCCTGCCTCGATATGACTGGCTACTGTTGTGTCGTCTTCATCATTATCATCATCATCATCATTCATCCCCATTACGGTCGGAGGAAGGCAATGGCAAACCACCACCGCTAGGACCTTGCCTAGTCGGCAGTGCGGGTCTCCCGCATCGTCTCCTACGCTCCTCGGAGTGTGGGACCCTATTATCATCAATGCATAGCAATACAGTAAACAACAATGACTACCTCGTGTAGTACTGTCAGCTCGGTAACTTTGCTCGCAACCAAAAAAGACGACTTCCAGCTGAAGCATTCCCACTCTGTTATATTCACGTCTAGGGAGCCGATCAGCCAGTTTAAAGTTACCATTGTGTATTGTGTACTGAACCAGGGATCTAGAAGCGACAGAGAGGCTTCGTCCCGCCGTAGCCCTCAGTGGTTCACAACCCCACAAGAGTCCACAGCAGTCCACTCACCCCACCGCCGCCTCACAACGAACCCAGGGTTATTGTGCGGTTCGACCCCAGTGGACCCCCCGGAGTGTGTCATACCAGAAGTGTGTAACCGCAAATGTTTGCGTGGTAGAGTAATTATGGTGTATGCGTACATGGAGACAGTGTTCGCGCAGCAGTCGCCGACATAGTGTAACTGAGGCGGAATAAGGGGAACCCTACCGCATTCTCCAAGGTAGATGGAAAACCGCCTTAAAACCATCCACAGGCTAGCCGGCACGCCGGACCTCGACGCTAATCCGCCGGGCGGATTCGTGCCGGGGACCGACACGCCATCCCGCTCGGGAGGCAGCGCGTTAAACCGCGCGCCTAGCCGGGCGGGCAAAGTTACTATTACTACCGTTACAGCATAAGTAATTACAACTAGTACATCTAGCTCTCAAAGAGTAGCAACCCATTGCAACCTGGTGATGGCGACGACTCTACAAAATATCGACAACTTATAGCAGACATTCTGATTCATGACTGCCTACCCATGTCACACAGCAGAGGTTGGTCTGAGCTGGATCTGAGAAACGCATATATAGCTCGATGGTGACTCATATGAGCTCAGTTGGAATGTGGAAAGGAGGAGCGAGAGAAAAGGGTTTGCACACAAGCTCCTTCATGTTTTTGGTTGTGTTCCTCAAACCATTCTTACACATTCTGGCAGATTAAAACTGTGTGCCCGACCGAGACCTTTGCCTTTCTCGGGCAAGTGCTCTACCATCTGAGCACTTGCCCGCGAAAGGCAAAGGTCCCGAGTTCGAGTCTCGGTCGGGCACACAGTTTTAATCTGCCAGGAAGTTTCATATCAGCGCACACTCCGCTGCAGAGTGAAAATTTCATTCTACATTCTTACACAATTTTATAACGATGTGATGGTGAAATGCCTTGCCTGCAGGATACTGTAAGACATAAAGACATGGATCAACGCAAGCTTCCTTCATATGTCTGTAGTTTGAGGCAGCTGCACATGTAGTAGAACTGAATTTCAGCCAACGTAAACATGTCCTGTAAGAGAGTATCTAGAGAGAATCTCCATCACCGCGGTCTTAATGGCACACAGGATACATAGTATCGTGTTTTTTTTTGTTTTTTTTACGTACTTACACGCTACCATCGGCATGTATACCGTAACTCGTCAATCCAAATGACCTTTTTCCACTTTTTTAAAGACATCATTATTGTGACTGGTTTGCTAACCTCTTTATCTCAGAGTAACTCTTGTCCCCATCATCCTCAATTATTTGTTGGATGTATTCCAATCTCTGTCTTCTTCTATAGTTTTCACTCTCGGCAGCACGCTCTAGTACCATGGAAGTTACTCCCTGATGCCGTAACAGATACTCAACCATCCTGTCTCTACTTCTTGTCAGTGTTTTCCATATATCCCTTTCTTCGACGATTCTGCATAGAATTCTTCATTACCTCCTTATCAGTCTACCCACTTTTCAACACATCTGAAACGCTTCGATATTCCAGTTATCCATACCTGCTGTTCTCCAAACGCACATTCGCATAAATTTCTTCCTCAAATTAAGCCCTATGTTTGATATTAACATACTTCTTTCGACAAGGATTCACTACCATACCTGCTGTTTCCAAACGCACATTCACAGAAATTTCTTCCTCAAATTAAGCCCTATGTTTGATATTAACATACTTCTACATCTACATCTACATCTACATCTACATACATACTCCGCAAGCCACCTGACGGTGCGTGGCGGAGGGTACCCTGAGTACCTCTATCGGTTCTCCCTTCTATTCCAGTCTCGTATTGTTCGTGGAAAGAAGGATTGTCGGTATGCCTCTGTGTGGGCTCTAATCTCTCTGTTTTTATCCTCATGGTCTCTTCGCGAGATATACGTAGGAGGGATCAATATACTGCTTGACTCTTCGGTGAAGGTATGTTCTCGAAACTTTAACAAAAGCCCGTACCAAGCTACTGAGCGTCTCTCCTGCAGAGTCTTCCACTGGAGTTTATCTATCATCTCCGTAACGCTTTCGCGATTACTAAATGATCCTGTAACGAAGCGCGCTGCTCTCCGTTGGATCTTCTCTATCTCTTCTATCAACCCTATCTGGTACGGATCCCACACTGCTGAGCAGTATTCAAGCAGTGGGCGAACAATCGTACTGTAACCTACTTGCTTTGTTTTCGGATTGCATTTCCTTAGGATTCTTCCAATGAATCTCAGTCTGGCATCTGCTTTACCGACGATCAACTTTATATGATCATTCCATTTTAAATCACTCCTAATGCGTACTCCCAGATAATTTATGGAATTAACTGCTTCCAGTTGCTGACCTGCTATTTTGTAGCTAAATGATAAGGGATCTATCTTTCTATGTATTCGCAGCACATTACACTTATCTACATTAAGATTCAATTGCCATTCCCTGCACCATGCGGCAATTCGCTGCAGATCCTCCTGCATTTCAGTACAATTTTCCGTTGTTACAACCTCTCGATACACCACAGCATCATCTGCAAAAAGCCTCAGTGAACTTCCGATGTCATCCACAAGGTCATTTATGTATATTGTGAATAGCAACGGTCCTATGGCTGTCCCCTGCTGCACACCTGAAATCACTCTTACTTCGGAAGACTTATCTCCATTGAGAATGACATGCTGCCTTCTGTTATCTAGGAACTCTTCAATCCAGTCACACAATTGGTCTGATAGTCCATATGCTCTTATTTTGTTCATTAAACGACTGTGGGGAACTGTATCGAACCCCCGCGGAAGTCAAGAAACACGGCATCTACCTGTGAACCCGTGTCTATGGCCCTCTGAGTCTCGTGGACGAATAGCGCGAGCTGGGTTTCACACAACCGTCTTTTTCGAAACCCATGCTGATTCCTACAGAGTAGATTTCTAGTCTCCAGAAAAGTCATTATACTCGAACAAAATATGTGTTCCAAAATTCTACAACTGATCGACGTTAGAGATATGGGTCTCTAGTTCTGCACATCTGTTCGACGTCCCTTCTTGAAAACGGGGATGACCTGTTCCCTTTTCCAATCCTTTGGAATGCTACGCTCTTCTAGATGCCCCACCAGTTTTAGAAATTCCGATGGGATGTTATCCACCCCTTCGGCCTTATGTAATCGATGTCTCCCAAAGCTATATTACACTAATTATCATACTTGATTCCCTTTTTCTTTCATAATGACTACCATTTCTTCTTCAACCATGTAATCAGACAAGTTCTCCCCCTCGCAGAGGTTTTCATTTTAGTTTCTCGATATATTTGCTCTTTTAGTTTCTCGACATATTTGTTCTCTCGTCAGCGCTTAACAGTCAGAGTCCCATCGCACTCTTAATGTTGCCTTCCTTGCTTTTTATTTCACCAAAGATTCTTTTGAATTTTCTATTTACTGAATCAGCACATATTTTTTTAGATTTGTTCATACCTTTCTTTCAGCCATTTCGCCTTCGCTCCCATGTGCACTTCCTATATTTCATTCCTAAGTGATATATATTTCTATATTCCTAACTTTCCCTGAACATTTTTATACTTACTTCTTTCATGGAACAACTGAAGTGTTTCTTCTATCATCCAAGGTTTCTGCGCAGTTGTCTTCCTTGTAGCTATGTTTCTCTGTCCTGTATGTATTACTGCTCGTTTTAGAGATTCCAACTCCTTTTCAACTGAACTGC
Organism: Schistocerca cancellata; assembly: GCF_023864275.1. NCBI lineage: Eukaryota > Metazoa > Arthropoda > Insecta > Orthoptera > Acrididae > Schistocerca > Schistocerca cancellata. The sequence continues at coordinate 513,856,002 of NC_064626.1, read as the reverse complement.
CTTCTGTGGTATATCCTATTACAGTATCCACATCTTTATCAACCTTCAAACGCATCTCATCGTTTCTCAGTACTTCAGTACCCCACTTCCTTCCACACTGGTTCTTCCGGACGATCTCATAAACTTCAATTTATTCTTCATCATTAGTATGTTGTAATATGAGTCTATATCTGCTACTAGGCACGCCTTACAACCCGACAGTTGATTTCAGAATCTCTATCTGACCATGATGTAATCCAGCTGGAATCTTCCAGTGTCTCTGGGACTTTTCCAAGAACGATTTCTCCTCCCGCGAGTCTTGAACAAAATATTCGCTATTAATAGCTGAAATTTACTGCAGACCTTTCCCCTTCGCTTTCCTAATTACAAACTCATATTTTCCTGTAAATCCTTCTCCTGCAACTGCATTCTAACCCCCATGTCTATTACATTGTCATATCCCTTTGCATACTGAATCAAAATTTCGATATCCTCACATATTTTCTTAATCTCTTCATCTTTTGCTTGCGATGTCGGCTTGTATAGGCTACATCGAGTATTGTTGTCGGCGTTGGTTTGCTATTGAATCTGATGATAACAATTCCATCACTGAAATATTCACAGTAACTCACTGTCTGCCCTACCTTCCTATTAATAATAAATCCTATTCCCATCACATGATTCTAAGCTTACAACATATAGTGGTGGTATTTCTCTGTCCTTACTGGTATTTGTACTCAGTGACGTGCAGTAGGCAGAAGAACATATGCGTGATTGTGGTATCCAGATTATGGAGAGGGAATAATTTTAAATGTTCACTAGTTGTTGTCAGTCTTCTAACTAGTCAGTGATCCGTTGCACGGTAGCTCATTTAACTGCTGTTACAGAGATAATCGGCGCCGATCATTAGAGTTTAACGTTGCATCGATAATGAGATCCTTATAGACAGAAAACAAGCTCGGATTAAGGAAGGATGTAGAAAGAAATTAGCTGTACTCTTTCCAAGAAACGTCTTGTCGATTACCTTAAATGGTCCATGGTAATCATTAAAAAAACCTAAATCTGGGTAGCTGGACGGGTATATGAATCGCCGCCGTGTCTGTAATGATGCCAGTGCCTTACCACTCCATCCGCTGGAGCCACTGTCGGTCTCACTCAAGCACATTGGTGCTCACAGCAAGTGCTCTGTGGTTAGGTGGAGAGTAGTTTTCCCGAGTAACAGTAATGTTGTGCCCAGAACTAATTGTTACTACGCTCCGATACAGAGCGACCACAGAAATGAAAAAGGGCATGGGAACAACTTCCATAGCAAATGATGAGGAGTTAGACTAATTATGGGTCTTGGTGTTAAATGAAGTAAATAACGCAAACACTGGACGATCCTCGAAAATTTTAAGGTGGCGACACTATCTATACTGCTGAAAATACGTGAATATGAAGAAATAGTTTGGCTGTTTCAACCAGGTTTACCAGTAAAGTGTTCGAAGTATTCACGTCTTGAAGAAGTAAACGTAGTAAAATGCAACCACGCAACCCCATAGCCCCTGACAAAATCTCTCGAGCAGGGTATGAAACGCTAGCTTCAAATGGCTCTGAGCACTATGGGACTCAAGTTCTGAGGTCATCAGTCCCCTAGAACTTACAACTACTTAAACCTAACTAACCTAAGGACATCACACACATCCATGCGCGAGGTAGGATTCGAATCTGCGACAGTAGCGGTCGTGCGGTTCCAGACTGTAGCGCCTAGAACCGCTCGGCCACCCAAGCCGGCCTACGCCTTTTTCAACTGAATACATGTAACATGCATGTTGTAATGCATTATGTACTAAATGCAACAGAAATGAACATTATGTAAAAATTGGTAGCATAACTGTACTTCTCTGTGACATTGTTTTCAAGAAAATCACGTTACGGCCAGTTGTATTGCGTATATGTTCACGTTGTGCTCATGAATTTTGCAGAATTAAAGTTCTTTTCAATACCCATATTTCCCTAACGAAGCATTTGCGGACCTATGTTCATATAACTTTTTTTGTTCAGAATTACTTATTCTATCACTGTGTAAAATATTGACCTTTCCTCCCCAAACACCTGCGGGTCGCTGTGGTCGAGCGGTTCCAGGCGCTTCAGTCCGAAACCGCGGTGCTATTGCGGTCGCAGTTTCGAATCCTGCCTCGGTCATGGATGTGTATGATGTCCTTAGGTTAGTTACGTTTAAGTAGTTCATGTTTAGGGAACTGATGACCTCACATGTTAAGTCCCATAGTGCTTAGAGCCATTTGAACCATTTATACCCAAATACACTGTATATTTGATGACGCAGTGCTTAAAGTAGGAAGTAGCTCTTTTAAAATCGATAAAAAGCAGCGTTGTGGCTGCGTTAGGAACTTCAGAACGAGGGTCATACACACCAATATCAATTTGTAATACGTCAGTGCAGAATGCTTAGCTACAGTTACAACTTACAGATCTGCAATGTGACAGACAGTTGTGTGACAAGTTTCATAATAAAATAAATCTTGTAGACTAGCATAAAAATTTTCATCGACACACTTTTCCACGACTTCACAAGTTTGCAGCCACGATCACGTCGATGTTTGGTCCTACACAATTGAGCATGCAATCTTTTCCGCAGCGAAAAGAAAGAAATCTACGCACAAAACTCACCGACAGCGCTCAACTTAAAAGTTTACCTTTGAAACTGTGTTCAGAAGCCGGTACCATAAATTGCTGCCTTAGTGAAAAACAAAATAAGTTATATTCATTGACGTCCATTGTTCCTAAGTTTAACATGGGAATGAAATAATCACAATATCAAGTTAAGTTAGACTTTGTACGTAAACGACATTCTCCTCAAGGCAGTATCAATCGTAACAAATCTTATTTTTTGTTCTTAGCTGTACTATGTCCTCCGTCTCATCAATTAGAAGAGATGCAACTCTCATTTCATTGTCGTTTCTCATTAATGCAACAGTCTTAGGGAAAAAAACTGGCCACGAAAGCATTAACAAACCACCGTGAAGTGATATATCTGCCTAGAACTAACATTAGCGGCCGTGGGACAGACTCGTTGACAACAGTTTCTCATGCTGAGCAGCCATGTTCCGATACCTCCTCCCCTCCCCACCTGTCATCTTCGGCATCCATTACTCGCCGTTGAGTCTGCAGGTTGCCTACTGCTGAGGCGTGAGTACGAGACAGTCCGTGCGGTCAGCAGGCCTCGTCTATAGCCGGTTTCAACGCTAGAAGATAGCAAAAAATGTAAGAAAAGCTGAGGAGGAGCAGAGATTGGAGTAGCAACTGGCAATTCACCCTAAACCCAAATAAATGTAACATTGTTGTTGTTGTGGTCTTCAGTCCTGAGACTGGTTTGATGCAGCTCTCCATGCTACTCTATACTGTGCAAGCTTCTTCATCTCCCAGTACCTACGGCAGCCTACATCCTTCTGAATCTGCTTAGTGTATTCATCTCTTGGTCTCCCTCTACGATTTTTGCCCTCCACGCTGCCCTCCAGTACTAAATTGGTGATCCCTTCATGCCTCAGAACATGTCCTACAAACCGATCCCTTCTTCTAGTCAAGTTGTGCAACAAACTCCTCTTCTCCCCAATTCTATTCAATACCTCCTCGTTAGTTATGTGATCTACCCATCTAATCTTCAGAATTCTTCTGTAGCACCACCTTTCGAAAGCTTCTGTTCTCTTCTTGTTTAAACGATTTATCGTCCATATTTCACATCCATACATGGCTACACTCCATACAAATACTTTCAGAAACGACTTCCTGACACTTAAATCTATACTCGATGTTAACAAATTTCTCTTTTTCAGAAACGCTTTACTTGCCATTGCCAGTCTACATTTTATATCCTCTCTACTTCGACCATCATCAGTTATTTTTCTCCCCAAATAGCAAAACTCCTTTACTACTTTAAGTGTCTCATTTCCTGATCCAGTTCTCTCAGCATCACCCGACTTAATTCGACTACATTCCATTATCCACGTTTTGCTTTTGTTGATGTTCATCTTATACCCTTCTTTCAAGACACTGTCCATTCCGTTCAACTGCTCTTCCAAGTCCTTTGCTGTCTCTGACAGAATTACAATGTCATCGGCGAACCTCAAAGTTTTTATTTCTTCTCCATGGATTTTAATGCCTACTCCGAACTTTTCTTTTGTTTCCTTTACTGCTTGCTCAATATACAGATTGAATAGCATTGGGGAGAGGCTACAACCCTGTCACACACCCTTCCCAAACACTGCTTCCCTTTCATGTCCCTCGACTCTTATAACTGCCATCTGGTTTCTGTACAAATTGTAAATAGCCTTTCGCTCCCTGTATTTTACCCCTGCCACCTTCAGAATTTGAAAGGTATTCCAATCAACATTGTCAAAAGCTTTCTCTAAGTCTGCAAATGCTAGAAACGTAGGTTTGCCTTTCCTTAATCTTTCTTCTAAGATAAGTTGTAGGGTCAGTATTGCCTCACGTGTTCCAACACTTCTACGGAATCCAAACTGATCTGCTCCGAGGTCGGCTTCTACCAGTTTTTCCATTCGTCTGTAAAGAATTCGCGTTAGTGTTTTGCAGCTGTGACTTATTAAACTGATAGTTCGGTAATTTTCACATCTAACAACACCTGCTTTCTTTGGGATTGGAATTATTATATCCTTCTTGAAGTCTGAGGGAATTTCGCCTGTCTCATACATCTTGCTCACCAGATGGTAGAGTTTTGTCAGGACTGGCTCTCCCAAGGCTGTCAGTAGTTCTAATGGAATGTTGTCTTCTCCCGGGGCCTTGATTCGACTTAGGTCTTTCAGTGCTGTGTCAAACTCTTCACGCAGTATCATATCTTCCATTTCATCTTCATCTATATCCTCTTCCATTTCCGTAATATTGTCCTCAAGAACTTCGCCCCTGTATAGATCCTCCATATACTCCTTCCACCTTTCTGCTTTCCCTTCTTTGCTTAGAACTGGGTTTCCATCTGAGCTCTTGATATTCATGCAAGTGGTTGTCTTTTCTCCAAAGGTCTCTTTAATTTTCCTGTAGGCAGTATCTATCTTACTGAGATAAGCCTCTACATCCTTACATTTATCCTCTAGCCATCCCTGCTTAGCCATTTTGCACTTCCTGTCGATCTCATTTTTGAGACGTTTGTATTCCTTTTTGCCTGCTTCATTTTCTGCATTTTTTTATTTTCTCCTTTCATCAATTAAATTCAGTATCTCTGCTGTTACCCAAGGATTTCTACTAGCCCTCGTCTTTTTACCTACTTGATCCTCTGCTGCCTTCACTATTTTATCCCTCAAAGCTACCCATTCTTCTTCTACTGTATTTCTTTCCCCCATTTCTGTCAATTGTTCCGTTATGCTCTCCCTGAAACTCTGTACAACCTCTGGTTCTTTCAGTTTATTCAGGTCCCATCTCCTTAAACGTCCACCTTTTTGCAGTTTCTTCAGTTTTAATCTACAGTTCATAACCAATAGAATGTGGTCAGAGTCCACATTTGCTCCTGGAAATGTCTTACAATTTAAAACCTGGTTCCTAAATCTCTGTCTTATCATTATATAATCTATCTGATACCTTCTAGGATATCCAGGGTTCTTCCATGTATACAACCTTCTTTCATGATTCTTGAACCAAGTGTTAGCTATGATTAAGTTATGCTCTGTGCAAAATTCTACCAGGCGGCTTCCTCTTTGATTTCTTAGCACTAAACCATATTCTCCTACTACGTTTCCTTCTCTTCCTTTTCCTACTGCTGAATTCCAGTCACCCATGACTATTAAATTTTTGTCTCCCTTCACTAACTCAATAATTTCTTTTATCTCATGATACATTTCATGGATTTCTTCATCATCTGCAGAGCTAGTTGGCATATAAACTTGTACTACTGTAGTAGGCGTGGGCTTCGTGTCTATCTTGGCCACAATAATGCGTTCACTATGCTGTTTGTAGTAGCTTACTCGCATTCCTATGTTTTTATTTATTATTAAACCTACTCCTTCATTACCCCTATTTGATCTTGTATTTATAACCCTTTATTCACCTGACCAAAAGTCTTGTTCCTCCTGCCACCGAACTTCACTAATTCCCACTATATCTAACTTTAACCTATCCATTTCCCTTTTCATATTTTCTAACCTACCTGCCTGATTAAGGGATCTGACATTACACGCTCCGATCCGTAGAACACCACTTTTCTTTCTCCTGATAACGACGTCCTGTTGAGTAGTCCCCACCCGGAGATCTGAATGGGGGACTATTTTACCTCCGGAATATTTTACGCAAGAGGATGCCATCATTATTTAATCATACAGTAAAGCTGCATGCCCTCGGGAAAAATTACGGCTGTAGTTTCCCCTTGCTTTTAGCCGTTTGCAGTACCACAACAGCAAGGCAGTTTTAGTTAGTGTTACAAGGCCAGATCAATCAATTATGCAGACTGTTTACCCTGCAACTATTGAAAAGGCTGCTGCCCCTCTTCAGGAACCACACGTTTGTCTGGCCTCTCAACAGATACCTCTCCGTTTTCCGTTTTGGATCCACCTACGGTACGGCTATCTGTATCGCTGAGGCACGCGAGCCTCCCCACCAACGGCAAGGTCCGTGGGTCATGGGGGGGGGGGGGGGGGGGAATGTAACGTATTGCACATAAATAGTCGAAGACACCCATTGCAGTGCTGGCACTAAACTGCTGGAGACAGTAAGAACTGTTGGATGCATATCAGCAGCCATTTGGGTTCACGTAAACTGGAATGATCAAATAAAACTAATGTAAGCAGATCATAAGCCAAACTGAGATAATATGGAAGAATATTAAGGAAATATAATTTATCCACTAAAGAAGTAGCTTACAAAACACTCGTAAGACTTGTTCTTGAGTTCTGCTCATCATTCTGGGACCCTTACCGGGTTGGATTATTAGAAGAGCTACTCATTTCGTCCCGCGATCCTTTAGTAAGCACGAGACTGTTACGGAGATACCAACAAACTGCAGTGGCAAACGCTGCGAGAGAGGCATTGTATATGACGAAGAGGTTTACAGTTGACATTCCGAGAGCGTGCGATCCATATTACTGCCTCTCAGATATGTTCCGCGAAATGATCAATGTTTATAGACAGTCGTTCTCCCCGCATGTCATTTGTAAATAAATAGAAAACCGAGAATATGACAGTGGTTCCAGAAGTACCCTTCGCTTGCGAATTTGAATGTAGTTATAGGCAAACATATCTTAGACCACGTACAATTCCAAAAGCTACCAACGACGTAAAAGACGGGCGCGAATGTTTGAAATGAAAAATCTGCTTCAGCTAGATGTGTGTGAAGCTTCATGGGGACTTTCGACTATTCTCTCCATGTGTGTGGGTTATCATGTAGTTTTAACACAATTTAAGCTCATATCAGCCCATCTAACGATACTGATATTCTCAAATTGTAAAACACATTAAACTACTTTGTATTTTCTCCCATATCTTTGATGAAAACTATTATCCGTATCCCGATTTGCAGGCCGGATCCGGCAGAGGTGGAGGCTGCGATGGACAGCCAGGGCAACGCACTGAAGGAGGCGCTGGAGGTAATAGCGTTCCAGCACGACCTGGACCTGGACCTGAGCGGCGGGCCTCCCTCCACCCCCGGCTCCGCCCCCAGCCTCGTGCCCGCCCCCGCGGCACAGGCGCCGCCCGCCGCGCCCACAGCCCCCGCCGTGCCGCCCGCCTTCGGCAGAGCCCTCGGCGTGGCCGCGCCGCTGTCCTCAGCCGCAGCCGGTGGAGCAGCTGCCGGCGCAGCAGCGCCTCCGGCCGCGGCGCTGCCAGCTGCAGCCAGCATCGTCTCCAGTGCAGCTGCCGCCGCCGCCGCCTTCGCACCTGCCGCGAACGCCGTGCAGACACCTCCCATCGGATGGGTCATTCCTCCACCACACCGTAAGTGTCGTCTCGAGATAAGTCGTCGGTCAACGCTAAAACAATACGACTCTTTAGTCCACATCTGATCTTGTCCTAGCATCTCCTAATCTCGTTAGGTGTATTGCCACAAAGGAATTGTAGTTTTAAACATCGACAAATTCCTACCAGCTGTAGAACCCAGCACAAAGAAATTGGTTTATTATGTGAACCCTTCACCGAAGTGAAATTTACCATATACTGTCATACACACTATTCTATTCACACCACTGAATGTCCACAACTCATTCCGAACGCCCACGAAATAGTTATCCAAGACTACCGCCTCATCAGATGAAATGCCTTCAGGTATTCCATAGGTACACATAAATGAAACCAAGCGCTTAAGTTCCAACACCCTTCATTATCGACCAGATCACCTCATTTCTGCAAACTGGACAGGGTAGCGCAGTGGTAAGACATTGGATTTGCGTACAGGAGAACAGTTGTTCAGTTACCTGTCCAGCTAGCCCTGGTTTGATTGCCAATCCTTCTCCAATCCGAGATTGTTCTCCATCTCTAATGACGTCATCGTTAACAGGAAGTTAAATTTTAATCTCCTTTCCCTCCTTACTTCATGCAAACAGATTTTACTGCTTCTCATAATCACCCAAATTTCAGGTAATTTAATCCTGACTGATCCACGCTCCCTCTACAGTCTCTGCTCACTACTGAGATTTCACACACTGATAGCCAAAAATGTATCACAAGTATACTTAACGCAGCAAAAAAGGACGAGTTTGTTGCCAAATATGTACCAAAGTGTACGAAACACAGCCCATAACGTCCTCTAAGAATTTCAGTGTCTTATTGGCACTAATTCCACCCCTTGCTATCTCCTCCCTCTACCCAACAACCTCAGGAAGATACTCACTTTCCATTCTTTTCTCTCGAGCATTTTCGCAATTTCTGATGAGTCATTTCGACTATTCTATACTCGAAAGTCTATGAACGTGCAGATATCTCTGTCCCATCCACTGATACAAAATTTAAGTAGTTGCACAATAAAACACAAACAGAGCTAGCCACACCAATAACAGCAAATCAGTAATGTTTATTATTTAGATAAGAATAACTAGATAAGAATGAATATTAACTGTCTTTTGCAACTGAATGTTTAGTTTGCTTTTAATCAAACATATTTTATCTGTTCGTGTTACACGTCATCAGTGGTTCCTCATTCTTTTCACATGCACATTGGCTCCCGTGTAGGAGAAAACATATAAAAACCACTGATTATGCCTTATCCAAAAAACCTTAGATGTTTAGTTGAAAATAAATTTCAGATTCACTTGTAAAGTCCGGATTCAAATCAAATGGCTCTGAGCACTATGGGACTTAACATCTGAGGTCATCAGTCCCCTAGAACTTAGGACTACTTAAACCTAACTAAGCTAAGGATATCACACACATCCATGACCGAGGCAGGATTCAAATCTGCGACCGTAGCGGTCGCGCTTTTCCAGACTGAAGCGCCTAGAACTGCTCGGCCACACCGGCCGGCCAATTACGGATTATATGTATTCTTATCAACATAGTAACGTAACTAATGTAGCACCTGAGGAAGAATGACAGGGAATGTTGACTACAGCACATCTCTTAAACAAATACTTCAAAAAAACGCACCCTGATCCTTGTCACAACATCTAAATGAATGCACTTTCTGCATAGAAATCCCTGCAGTCTGCTACAAATCTATCCTGATTACTACACTGAGTTGAACAAAGCATCAATAACTATAATTTTTCTCAAACCGACTAAAACCTTTAGTAACATCACCTCGTACAGTCCCATTAGGTTTATATATGAATGAATGTCCCACGACGATATTCATTAATAAAATATTCTCAGGTTTCAAACCGTGTCAAGTGGCTAATTACTCAAGAGCTTTCGGTAGAGATCTGCTCTGCCATAGTCAATTGGTTGACTGTAGTCTGGAAGCTGCTGCCATTCCTTTGTAGCCACTTCTTTGCCATTGACGTCACCGTTGCTTGATCCCACATCATAAATGTTAATGTTTTGGTGGGGCGCCCGCCGCGCCCGCTTCAGCTCTCCAATTACAGGATCCCTGGTCGTTCTCAGCTATTGAGGTGTTGTACGATATTTTTATCACCATCGCTTCGTTTCTCATGCTATCCGTGAAGCCGTTGGTCCGTTTAATAAAGAAGTTTCGTGGAATGAAATTCGTAGTCCTTTTCTCAGAGCATGTTCCGCTACAGCTGGTTTTTCGAGAGAACGTAGGCGGAAACATCTTTCAGGGTCTTCGCGGCGCTGTTCAATAGTACGGGATGTCTGACAGACGTAAAACTGCTCACACGCACTCGGTATTTTGTATATTCCAGGTGTTCTGAGGCCTAGAATTACATGCAGTGACCCCCCAGAGCCCACATTTTCCTAGCAACAATCATCTTACGTTACACTCACCATGACATACTGTTCCACTCACTCCATTACGACACCCCTCCGCCTTTCATCATCAAAAAACTCAACTTCCACTAGTGCGACTTATATTCTCCTCGCACAGATCTTTCCTCTCTAGCTCATAGAAGTACATCAGCAGATTATGTTTTATCTGCTTGTTTTAAATACAATGATCAGATGTAAGTATGTAAAATAGATGTAAAATTCAAACAGTTAAGTTCTTTTTAACTTAGGGCAACACATGTGCAAAAATATTCACCATGGAGTTTTAACCAAGAAAGAACATGTAAGCTATCTCATGATTTTATTGTAATTTGAAAGAAAATTGTGACTGGTTACTGATTTCCAATAAAAATGTTCTCAATTTCATATGAGTCAAATTATCTAATACATCGTTACTTGAAGAAATGGTGTTAAGGTGGTATTAATTGCTGTTAATATCAATTTAAGAAACCTTTCAATGATTTTTTAAAAAGTCAACTTTTTGAATATATTAAAATGATTTCTGTATTTTAGTATTCTTCCGGCTGCAGTGTTAGACTGTACCATTGCTAAGAAGCTCTTACCTCTATTGAGCAGCCACTAACGAGTGAAGAAGTGAAAATACAATAAAGGAAAAACAGATGTTTTTTGTTAGCAGCGAGTGTTGGAATCTTATAATTTCTCATGCACAATACTGGCGATTAAAATTGTCACACCATGAAGGTGGCATCTTACACTCATTAAATTAGAATGAGATGTACAAATTCTGGATATGCAAGTAATTAGCAATTCAACGCAACCGAGTGTAGTAGCTGGCATTATCATTGTGTACGTAGGGGGATATTAAATAGTGGGTTTCTCATTCAGATATCTCATTCGAATGTTGGTTCGTTGTAAGATCGTGTCATGCCACGTGTAAGAAAGAGAAACGTCCGTCAGCACATGTCGGAATTCGACAGAAGCAAGACTGTTCACTGTCGAGACTGCGGTTCATCATTCCGCGATGGTGCTGCTCACATGTTATTGGGGCTGTCATTAAATATGGAATCGGTAGGTTCAGAGGGGCCACACATTGTGCCATGTAGGATCTCAACGGGACTCACGAAACTAGCCACGCTTCCTCGGATGCCATTTTTCTGGTAAGGGCTCAACACTACCACATACACTCAGTTCATAAAGAAGTCAAAATGCCTGAAAGTGCTTTTCAGTTGCTCACGTTTTTTAATTTTGTCTCATTCATACCATTGTTACAGTTTCCAGACTTTGAGAAATTTCGGCTGTATGTATGCGCTTGGGTCAGTCTCTGTAGCTGAACGGTCGGCTTAAGTGCCATACGGAGGCCCAAGTTCGATTCCTGGTAGTGTGAAGGACTTCCCTTAGATTGAACGGCTGTAACAATACGCACTCAGCTTTGCGTGTACAAGTAGGGAGCTACCTGAAGGCGATATAGAATCTATCTGTGCTGTGTGACTATATATATATATATATGATTATTCACAGATGATAGGCGGTAATGACAGAAAATGTTTCGCCAACAAAGATTTGAATAAATAGAAGAAAATTAATACAAGCAGGTTTCGCCGACACTTATGTGTCAAAAATGACTTTCATCTCGTAAGATACTTCAAAGCTGCACAGCACCCAAGCTTCGAAGGCATACAAGCTCTCCTTTTATAACTGGCAATAGCGATCGGAAGATCGTACACCTCTAAACTGATGTCCAGTGACGACATTGGGGGAGGATGACTGCAGTTCGTTGTCCACCCATAGCCCCTGGGTCTGTTGAAGATTATTATTATTAAATGATTATTAATTAAAATGTAAATGAATGTACTAGTACTATTTACATGTTAAATAAGTTATGTTATTTGTGTTTTTTAGTACTGATGTCTGATGATATTAAATTACCCGAATAAAGAATGCAGTGGAGTTGGGTAGCACATTGTTGATTTTATGAGTTGTACCTGCACAGCAACTGTGAAGGACTTGGAGCATAAACGAGTATTGAGCTAAATAATTTGGAAGATAGTGTGAGCTGCAGAAGTGCAGTGGCAGTTTCATATGGAGGTATCAGAGTCAGGGGGATTTTGATGATGGGGTGATAAGTGCCATGTTTAAGAATGGAACATTGAGACCAGAAACGCTAACGTGGAGAAGAAATAGCATGATTTATATTTTGTTGGGAAGACAGATTTTAGAACAATTTTAGTAGTTTTGTGATGGAAGTTGTACGTAACTCCACTCCAAGAAAGTGTGAAGATGGTTTTGCGCATCACGTTCAGATATTGTGTGATATAGATACAGCAGAGTACCAGAATCAGCAGATATTGGCAAACAACTCGTATAAAGTAGTTTTAGGAGAGGGAATATCATTCTGTCGATTAACGTGTGGGCTCAGCAGGCTTGGAATGTGTGCTTAGATATAATGGGTTAGAGTTAGCCGTAGGGGTCTGTAATAGATGTAGTATTTTGCGGCAGGAAGAACTTTAGGCCAATAAGGTGGAAAGGAAAGGAAATGAAAGCATATGAGAGCTCTTATGTGGGTAAGGATGGAGCGTATGTTAGACCTAATGATGGGGGTAGATGATGAGCCAGATTTCATGGTCTTGTGTTGGAAGTCTTTGAACTTTTATTACCAGAGTGTTTGCAGATACAGTTTCTGGATATTTGTATGCCTTTTGCGGTGGCAGAGTACTAACAGTGAATGTTAGGTAGAAAACAATGGGGTTGGTGAATATTGTTTCTGCGATGGGTGTGTGGATATAGAAAGCAAGACAGAGAAACTTGTATTTGAGGGTTTGGAGGGAGTTATGGAAGTTCGTTGCAGTTATAAGTAAGTCGATGTTGGCATAGGAAAGTATAAGACAGATAAGGGCTTTATAGCTGTGAGGCATGGTAGCCAGATATATTCCAAATGTTCGGCCAGTTTAGTTTTAATAATTTGAATCGATTCTTGGCTTTTATTGGATGCTTCCATGTGAGTTTAAGATCGAGGTGTAGTTAGAGTAATCTACTTCGTTAGTTAATTGGATAGCACTATTATAAATTATAAGGTAGAAGTCATGGGGAACAAGGTACAGGTGGTTTGTCCTATTGCATAGATTCTGGAATGGTTTGTTTTAAAGGTCTTTGATTGCGTCAGGGAATAAACTAGTTGAATTGTAGTTGGGGTGATATTAGTTCTGAAGAGTTAGGTTAAAGTCTGACATTGAAGGAGGTGGAAAGGATAAAGTGCTTTAGGTGTATTAGGTGTGAAAATGAAGAATGGGAATATAGAGGAAACAGGGCCTTTGGGTGTTACATGATTGACTGGAAGATTTATGAATTTATTTTATTGGTGGTTACAAAGCATGAGGCGTTTGGACTCATTTTGACGTGGAATCCGTCTCATCTGTGGTACACGCTTATTGTCAGGTAGTTAGTGTGACCTTTTTTCAGTGTGGTATCTGGTACATAATGAGAAAAGTAGCTGGGGAAGGTAAGTGAAAACAGGGCGAGCACAGCAGCAACGTGGGAGGACGAATGGTACAGCATTTGTGGTGTGGTCTGTAGAGCTGCTTCCTGGAGACACCCCGCTGATGACAGCTGCACAGCTGGTATGCCAGCACCAACCGGGAACTGTCGCTTGTGATTGCAGGTAGCAGCAGCATCGACGCGCCGCCTCCGTGGGAAGGCGACGCGATGCAGCAGCTGGTGGTGCTGTCTGAGGTGCTGCCCAGCGATGACCCGCAGCTGGCGGTGATCGCGCAGCTGGCGTACCAGCAGCAGCTGGACGCCCAGATGGTGCCGCCCGCCGAGCAGCACCGCTACTGCTGCGCCAGGCGCCTGCACGCGCTCGAGGCCGCCAACGCCTCCGCCCCCAGCCTCGAGCCCAGTGACAGCGACGAATTTGGAGGTGAATCTAACGACAGAAACATAAACTCTGTCGCCATAAAGCACTAAACAGCGATTCCAAAGTGGAACGAGTAAACTAGAAAGACTTTCCATATAAAAATAATCCTATCAGTAATACAGGCTGAACATGAACTCTACTAGTTGATTTTGAGGGGTTGTTCACTGACGTCTGCAAAGTGGTTTGATATTGTTAACTTATTAGAAGTCATCTGGTCCATGATGGTTCTTAATTTAGAGCGATTGCAAATATTATTTGTATTGGCTACAAATATGACTGGGAGAGGAAGTGAGGGGTAATGAAGACAAAACTCTCTTCAGAGTATTGCATAACCAGCCAGGATTAATATACGACAAGGAAATAAAACAATACACTTCATAACACGAAGCAGGACTTCAGGCCAATCACTGTATTAGCCAACAGACAGAATAAATCTACGCAAAGACTACGATATATCAAGTACATCCGCTACATAAAGTTTTCCTTTGCCAGAAAAAAGTAGACATTTGAAATAGCAGCAATTGTCCTTAGTACAAGATAACATTGTGACTGGGAGGTCGCATCTAAGTGTGGCGCCATTGGCTACCAAAGATCGAACTGCTTCCACTTTTTGTACAATAAATAGGAAATGTTTGTACAAGACATCATGTACAGACCTATTTGTCTTCCGAATACCACAAGAACCGAACACATTATTTGTTCTGACTTTTCATAAAGTGTTGTCTCACTCTTGCACTCGTTTAGCTAGGATTGCAGATCGACCTGTTATTGGTAAGTCACCAACAGGTGACTTGTCACTTCGTAAGATAAAACTCCTGTTAAACTGAACATCTTCACATATATTACCTGAAATTTCCTCAGCACTGTTAGCAGTGATTAAACCCAATAATAGAAAGGAAGAAACTGACATTTTCGTGAACTACGTAGTGGGGCCGCGGTGTGTTAAGAGACGGACTTGATTCCCGGAGACTGGCGTCCAAATTCCATATTTAAGTTTTCAGTTATTCCCTTATGTAGCATCACTTACTGCCATCAACTGTACAAGCATGTTAACAGTGAACTCGCACACTTCTTCATGAGCTATCTCGATCCTAGGAACCATGCACTAGTAATCGTCAACTAGAGTCTTATGATTGAGGTTCATTACTTTTCCTCGTAAAAATAAACTCATTGACATCAAACGTTGTGATCGAGATAGTCACTGAACAAAACTGTCATGACCAAATGATGTTGCACCATAATGCATGTTAAGTTCATCCTTGACACTACGTTTAACGTATACCGATACCACGTCTGCTTATCCGCACCTCTAATGGCACTAGACCAAAGACCTGGGGCAAAAAGTTGTACAAATGTTGTATCGACAGTTATATTTAATTTATCCGGAAGTATATTATGTTCCATCAACAAGATTGTGTACCAATGCACTCAATATACTGGTAAAAATGTCTGTTGGATGCTGTGGAATTCAACTGAGTAAATGATTTCGTACATCCACATGTAACACATATAAAAAGTATTTAGGCAATTAGGCAATATGGTCCTGAAATTTAATTGTTCCTTACATCAAAAGCAGTATTCAACGGTTCTGAGTAACACATTTAAGTCTGTGCACAGAGCTCCAGTCCTCATTGTTCAGAGCAGATAAGGTAATTCGATCATTTTCGAGAAGAAGACGTAATGACAGAAATACGTGAGCTATTCACAGTGGTAGTAATGACGGAGAAGTCCACTATTTTAGAATGGTTTAATTTCCCTGACTGTAAGTAGCGGGAAATTTTGGTTTATGTTCACGAAATGCTGGCAAAACACTAAGTGACATAATGAAAATAACTAATTTTAGATTTTAATGTATTGATGAGATCGAAGTCATTGTAACTTGGTTGATGGAGAGTAAGGCTATTACTCGACCGTGACTGTGTTGGAGGACTTGTCTGAAGTGATTCATATCAAATATGTCTATCCTGTATCAGGACCGAGACCTTGAGCAGTACATTGTTTTGGAAAGGGAAGTGCAACATGGTGGACACAGTTAATTCTGTGCTACAATTAGTCGGAGCCATTATCTTGCATATCAATGGGCAAAGCAGTGAACTGTTTCTTAACTCGATTTGAGTGGAGTTCAAGTCGTCGTTCGATCATCTGGTTTTTATCTGTGATCTCCTTAAATCGCTTCACACCATACGAATAGTGGGATGGTTCATGGTCTATTACTTCTTCCATCCTTGCCCAACTTAACAAGACCAGTGACCCTGCTCTAGTGAACTCGATGAACCCGAAATTTAAACTCTCTACCTCTAAAGATATATGTATTTGCAACCTCCATGTAGTTCGAAATCACATACGTGTGCTGAAAATAAAGTAAGGAGACTGATTCACATCTGGAATAGCGCCATAAACTGTTTTTACGTAACATTTCACACAGTTCTCGATGGGTTTTGCAAGTAATGTATGAGTATTGATAGGTGTCACAGAGACAGCATACTGATAAGGAATACAGTTGTGCAAAGATGTTAAGGATAGCATTTGTGTGAAACCCTGACCAATAATAACTCCATCGATGCTTAAACTGGAAAGTTACCAAATTTCATAAATCAGGTTGCACCAACGTTCCAATAACCAACTCTTGTTTAGTTGTACTGAAATGAAAAAAGCCAAAATAATTACTCCAAAAAGAACAACAGAGGACGTACTTGTAGCAAAAATAACCAGTTTCTAAATAGTGACAAATTTTATCACTTGGTATTGTTAACCAATAAGTAAACGTCCATGACACACATTCGCAAATACATAATAAAAGGCGATATATCGAACTGGAAGTAGGACATGACAATGTTCAGTAGTCTAATCGGATTGTAAAGGTAACACTTAACGCGAATACGACGGAAACTACTTGGGTTAAGACAACGTTATGTACATTACTACAATATTTTCATCCATCTTACAACAGTGCAGTTGAACTTGTTCGCTAAAGCGTTAAGTACATCAGGTCTGGACATCAGAACAATATGCAAAAACATTCAACTACATCTGAAAACTTAATATATAAAGACAGTACTTTCTTGGGATTAGCTGTTTTCCATGCAGATGCCAAAGACAATTCTTAAATTTAAAGGAAATTCATCGCCACGGAGGTCACAATAGCAATACTTTTCATCATCCCACAGAACGTAAAATAGCAGTCATTGTTATAACATTTCCAACCACCTGTGTGGAATCCATCTCTACAAAAACGATAATTATTCAGAATAATAGCAATTAGTAGTGGCGGCTCGTGAGTGTACATTCTGGATGCTCACTAATTTTTAGATTCAGATAAATTTGAGAGTGTGAAATTCATAGCATCTGATATATAACAGTATGCTTATCGGCAAGTTTATACTACTACAGCCACTGTCAGTAATAATAACAACAGTAATAATAATAATAATAATAAGATGCATAACGTATCTGACAAGAGAAAGAATTGTTTTTGTGGAATTTTCTTGTTTTGTACATAATTAAGAAGAGTTTAGAGCAATAACGAAATAATGTGTAAGCTTTCACAACTCTCCATTTCGCATTTTTATGTAAATGGGAGTTGTCGTTCTTTTCCATTTTTTCCGACAAATGTACAAGATGCCTAACAGATGTATTAGTTCACTAATTTACGTCCGGGTGGAAAATCGGATATCCTTACGCTGCACCTACACAACAAGTTGTGCTAACTATACATTTCCTTGTTAAATGTTCGCTTGTAGTTACGATTATTTGATTTCGTCACTCTCTCAATCCAAGGTTCTGTTCTCGGAGGCCCAGTTCCCATGCAACTAACTTTTTCCGGTAATTTCTGTTCCCCGAATGAGATCTTCACTCTGCAGCGGAGTGTGCGCTGATATGAAACTTCCTGGCAGGCTAAATCTGTGTGCCGGACCTTTGCCTTTCGCGGGCAGGTGTTCTACCGACTGAGCTACCCAAGCATGTCTCACGACCCTTCCTCATAGGTTTACTTTTCTGTTAGCATTTAAAATAGTTTCAACATTGTTCACGTTTACACTGCATACGAAAGCCGATTCCCGCAAAGTAAACAACAAACTCCCAACACAAAGTGCCGTTTGTGAAAATTATTAAACTCAAGTAGTGATGTCTACCAACGTGGTCACTTAACTGGAATACAAATGAGGCGCTAAGATCGGGGAAGGCCACGACGCTGGGTTCACATATTTGCTTCAAACTTTGCACACTTTAAGTAGGCCATTAAAACAAGATAATGTGCAAATAGTAAGCTGCACTACTCTAGCAATTCCGAGAAAATCGCAAGAATAGTTTTACGCGTCTATTATGTAACTGATGTATCTGTGCGAAAGCACCGACCGTAAGAAGTCATTGTAGGCAAGTCGTGAGTCCGCTGGACTTGGTCTTGCACTGAGGGTGATCGCTCTGTGAGTGGAATCCAGGTGCAATGGTAAAAATGTAGTTTCGAATTTATACAGCAAGTGCTGGATTTTCCAGTGTTTGCTATACTTGTTGCGTGATCGCGGTGCATAATTTTTCTAATGGAACCCAATCTAAAGTAGAGAGCGCGCATTATCCTGCTAATTTTACAAATAAAAAAAAAGAAGTCGTTAGATTTCGCGCAATGAAGGAGGGTCGTGGACGAGACCATGGTTCGAATCCTGCTAACAGCTAGTTTTTCCAGTCTATATTTTTTCACCACTGGTCACATTATTTAATTTATATGACATTTTAGAGGTAATATAATGAAAAAAAAACATGTGCACTTTCAAGAAGTTATAGTGAATTTCATATGTTATTTGACTATTTACTGTTTTTATTTTGTCAACGACGGGGGACAGGCTTGGAAAGCCCAACTCAGATCTCGGTAAATAATGATGTGAATGCCGTTATTTACAATCAGTAATATAGTAAGACACCGCAAGAGTAATGAACAATTACTCGTCGGATATGCCCTCGACATCGCGCATTGAGGATGACATTTGTCATATAGATATGGAAAAAACATAAACTGAAACGCCATCTACTACATCCAATGAATACATTTTCCCCGCATTTACAGGGAATGTTCAGCGTTTCTAAGAGAAAACAGACCTAGTTGACATTATGAAAAATGTCTCTTTCTTCCGATAGTTTGGATGCAAACCACTCTGCGTAGCGCAACATTTTGGCAAATATAGGTGCTGACAGTTGGTGATATACTATAGAATGGATTTTAATACCATCTTCAAAAGAAGCAATTTTTCGTTCATTGTCAATCAGAAATAAACTGTTCTGAAGGCTCTTGATAAAGTTTTCTACTTGCCGATAGAAATAAACGTCGCATGGTTGGCAGATCGGAGTACATTTTGGCGTTTGGGGGTAGGACTTTATGTGTGCAAGATGGAAGACCTACGTCGTCGGTAAAGATGTCATGGTATAAAGCACAATGCGTTTCTTCGTTTGCTTGTCGATAGTTATAAATATGTATGTCTAGTAATTAAATTTAATTAAAAATAGTAAGTAGTCAGCATAAAAATCACTTCATGCAAATACATGAGAGTTTTTGGTTGTATTACTTCTTAAATGTCATACAAATTAAATAATATGACCAGTGATGAAAAAAATAGATTAACAATTAATTCTGAGCTGGAGTCAAATCGTCGCTTCACATTCTCGTAATCGTCAGAGCAGTCCACCTTACCACTTGCACATTATTGTTGTTTTCATGGCTTACTAAAGGCGTACAAAGTTTGAGCTAAATCTCTGATGCCAACGTGGTAGCCCCGCCTTGTCAGATTAGGCCGTAGAGCTTGATGCAGCAGGCATCTCAAAAAAATTCCTGCAGGATGCGAGGAAGGAGTTCTCCCCCTGGCTCCATTCCGCCCTGGGCTGCAATGTCCAGTGATATTGGCCACGGAGAAAATATTGACCTACTACAGCGCGATCAGAATAACAAAACTGATTGACAGTTGAGCGTGCAAAGGGGTGAGGCTGTCGTACCATGTTTGTCTCCGCACACGTATGGTAGCGGCAGCAAAAATAGGACTACATTCAAACACTGCACATTAATGTGTAATATTGAGCTTGATTAACAGCTTGGTAATAGTTGTATCACTTTTCTGCACATTTTCGCGGCTAGATTTGGACACCCAGTCACGAAAAATAAATACGTCACAATGATACACAATGTAAACAACGAAAACGAATCACAGTTGTTATGTTACTGGACGCAAGAATCGCGTGAAACTGACTGTTGCAATTGGCATATGAGGTAACACAGCGGGATCTGTCAATCACTCTTTTGGCTTCAAAACCTGCGTTTCAAGATTATCTCCGTTCAATGAGACGGCCTTAAACCACCATACTGGGAGGGTCTGTACATCCGCACGGTACTTCTCCACTGGTCGACGTCGGAGCCAACGTCTTGCTACATCAATAACCACCCCATCATCTACGTACGTGCATTCTTCATTGGTCCAGACAGACGGAGTCGGAAGGTGCGAGATTCGGGCAGTGGATGAGGAAGAACAGTCCAGTGAAGTTTTGTGAGCTCCTTTCACGTGCGCGGACTTGCGTGAGGCCTCGAGTTGACATAGAGAAGCAGAAGTTCGTTCGCTTTTTTGTGACAATGAACAAGTCGTTTCTTCAATTTATCGATAGTGGCACAGTACACTTCAGAGTTGATCGTTGCATCAAGAGGGGGGACATCAAACAGAATAACCCGTTCAGAGTCCCAGAAGACCGTCGCCATGACTTTACTAGCTGAGAGTGCGGCTTTGATCTTTTTCTTCGGAGGACAGACTCCATGAAGTGCCGTTTCGTTTCAGGTTCGAAATGATGTACCCATGTTTCATCGCCTGTGACGATGTTCGCCAAATTATTTCACGATCAGTCTCCTAAGGCGAAAGCAATTCCACACAGACGGCCCTTCGTTGCTCTTTACGGTCTGTTGTTAAACGGCGAGGAATCCAGCATGCACACACCTTTCAGTAACTAAAATGGGCCGGCCGGAGTGGCCGAGCGGTTCTAGGCACTACAGTCCGGAGCCGCGTGACCGCTACGGTCGCAGGTTCGAATCCTGCCTCGGGCATGGATGTGTGTGATGTCCTTAGGTTAGTTAGGTTTAAGTAGTTCTAAGTTCTAGGGGACCTTAGAAGTTAAGTCCCATAGTGCTCAGAGCCATTGGAAGCATTTTTGAACTAAAATGGTGGACGAGTGCGTGAGCACTACCAAGAGAGACGCCCATTTGTGCAGTCACATGTTTGATTAGGCACCGTCGATCACATCGAATGAGAGTGTCCGCAGATTCCAACATTTCACGAGTCACAGATGTGTATGGCCGGCCGGCACGCTGGAGAAAGGATAGGTCTGCGCTGCCTTGTTGCGATGGTGACAGACGCCTCGCCCAACGACTCACTGTGCTTTTGTTCACTGCTAGGTCTCCGTAGACATTCCGCAAGCGCCTATGAATATCTGCGATGGTCTGTTTTTTCTCCCCAAAGAAACTCAATGACAGCTTTGTTTAGAAGCACCTCCGTTGCAGACGCCATTTTGAAGGCTACGTATAGGGCCGCCCCTTTTGGGCGAGAAAAAAATGTGTTGCATTGCTTATTGAACGCCCCTCGTATATATATATATATATATATATATATATATATATATATATATATATATATATATATCACTGGATATTCTGCTCATACGAATATGTGTGCAAATATTAAAAAGCGCTTTTTTGTCTTCAAACACTTTTCACGTTAGTCACTTAAAACATGGTGTAGGCATTCTGACTTCTGTTTCTGTGTTCTGCCATCCTTCCAGCAGTCCCACTCTCTGAAGGCCTTTGCATACGCAGTCACTCCATTGAGTTCTAGGTCTTCCTACGGGCCTTCTGCCGGTTGGCTTGGTATTGAGTACAGTTGTCGACCATCGGTTGTCCTGCATTGAGCAACATGCCCTGCCCACTGGAGTCGTCGTGTCTTCATTATAGCCACGATGTTCGGCTCTTTGTATACATCATACAACTCTGTATTGTGACGAATACTTTTTCACTCTCATTAACGTAAACTGGTTTTGTTGTTTTATTTATAACATGAGAACCAAAAGCGAACATTCTTTTGAAATACGCATGCAGAGGTCAAATCCTCATTGTAACCAAGGAGCAGTCCAGTCACGGTGTTTCATACTGGACTCGCATTCGGGAGGACGACGGTTCAATCCCGCGTCCGGCCATCCTTATTAGGTTTTCCGTGATTTCCCTAAGTCGCTTCAGGCAAGTGCCGGGATGGTTCCTTTCACAGGGCACGGCCGACTTCCTTCCCCATCCTTCCCTAACCCGATGAGACCGATGACTTTGCTGTTTCGTCTCTCCCCCAAATCAATCCAGCTGCATAAGATGAAAGATGTGTCACGAAAAAGAAATGTATCTCAGCAGTTGCAACAACAGTACAAAATTTAATAAACTATTTGTACAGCAGCTACCGATACCACGGATACCTAAATGAACAGTAGAAGCATTATTACTCCAGGCATATCAGAATTCTGAATAACTGTGATGATTTAACATATTTACTTGCTTGTAAATACGTCAGTTACACAATGTTCAAGCAGTTGCGCTGACGAAAATGTTTATGTAATGGCACATACTATTGTGCTGTAGACTGCTTCGCAATGTAGTCTCGCACGTGTTATTCTTGCCATTTGTGGCTCAGAAGTAGCAACACTTGCAGAATTGGTTTCTTCTGTATTGGGAAAGAGATTTATTGCGTTTGACGATTGATTATCACCTCTGTGTGGCTTTCTCTTCAGATACAGATGTGGTGGCTTATTTGCTGCTTTAAATAATGCAAGTATTGCATTCCATACAACTTTTCCATGTTCAGAATTCAGTGATTTGGCTGGAAGTGTAGCGAACGAAACTTCACGTTGTTGGGTTGTTGTACGACGGATTTCTTCAAAACGTTGGGTCTTCTGCTGTTTAATAGCCTTTTTTGTTCTTAAAGAAAAATGACATTCTTTGGCAATTATTTGTACGTTACGAGAGAGTAGTAAAGAAACTGCCTTGTACTGTACCGTTTCATACCTGCCAGCGGCCTCGGGAAACTAAAAAAATCTAATTTCCTGTTATTTTTTAGATATTATTGATTGTTATGGCACAACATTCGCTCCTTATTGTAAAAAGCTACATTAAAAGTCAATATGGACGAGACTCTTCGCACTCCTCCGATATTGCATTCAGAAGTGTCTCTTAGTGCACTGCTGTCGCAGTAACAAAAACGAGACGAAGTGTTGCGAATTTGATTGAACTTTAACTCACAACAACGAAGAATAAAATGGACCATTATAAACCCCGTTACTCGTCGCCGCCTTGTTGAATACGTTTGTGGAAACGTTGTGACTATGTGCCTGCCAGAACAATTAAAAATCATTTCTTCTTTTTGTCCTACGTCTTGTTGAATTGAAAGGGGGTGTGGTCGATATTCAAAACGGCTTCAAGACCAAAAAAATGGTGCACATTTTAGTAAACGAACCTCTACAGAATCTCGTTGGTGGTGAAACGAAAAATTGATTTTTTGGCGTTAACAGATTAGCAGCCCTATTTGAATTGTGCGTAGTAAAGCGCCAGGCGGCGGTTGCTCGTTGCTGGTGCTGAGCCGGCGCGGCGGCGTGTTGCAGACGGCGGCGCGATGCTGGGCCGCGGGTCGCGGGCGCGGAGGGCGCGCTCGGCGCGCTGGCGGCCCACCAGCGCCTCCAACGGCAGCGCGCGGCGGCTGCTCTTCCAGCACCACGGCCGCTCCTCCACCTCCAGCTCCAGCGGCTCCGGCGCGGGGCTCGGCATCATCAACCCCGCCTTCATCGCCGATAACCTCCAAATGGTACGCTCTCGCATATCTCTTACAGTCACTGTTGCGTCTGGTTCGGAACACGAGAATACGAGAACGGACACAGGGTCCTGGATGGAAGTTAAACAACAATAACGATGCGAGTAGTCTTGCACAGTAATCTGCACAAACTCACCGATATCTAATTCTAATCACATTCCAAATCAGAGAGTTGTCAACAGCAATACCAGTCACAACGTTTTACCACCGCTGTAAATAACGTAACGACTGAGCACAGGATAATGAAACTGCTTTTCGTGCCTAATTTACTTGCTGTCCCGTGAATGTTATTTTCATCACTATATTTAGATGTCAGGGAAAATGATATTTTCATGTCTTTGCGTGATATACAGTACTATGAAACGTAAGATCCATCCAGAGACCCTGGCGGACTCATGTTAATCTGTGCCAGTGGCATCGGTGGATACAGTATGGAGGGGTGTGGGGCCAGACACTTCTTGTGACCTGAAACCGCTACTGCAATGTCAAGCAACTCTACAGTTGGCCCCACGAGATTGCGAGAACCCTGTTTCATTCCTCCCACCAAGGAACAATCCTTCGCAGCACCAGGAATCGGACATGGACCCTCTGCATGGAGCTCAGCTACACTATCCACTGTGCTATAAAGGCGAAAGATATACTATGTACACACAAATGTTGTAATACGCGTTCAAAGGAAAACGGTACAAACGTGTTTTGCACCATATAGTAAATCTACCGGGTGATCAAAAAGTCAGTATAAATTTGAAAACTGAATAAATCACGGAATAATGTAGATAGAGAGGTACAAATTGACATCATGCTTGGAATGACATGGGGTTTTATTAGAACCAAAAAAATACAAATGTTCAAAAAATGTCCGACAGATGACGCTTCATCTGATCAGAATAGCAATAATTAGCATAACAAAGTAAGACAAAGCAAAGATGATGTTCTTTACAGAAAATGCTCAATATGTTCACCATCATTCCTCAACAAAAGCTGTAGTCGAGGAATAATGTTGTGAATAGCGCTGTAAAGCATGTCCGGAGTTATGGTGAGGCATTGGCGTCGGATGTTGTCTTTCAGCATCCCTAGAGATGTCGGTCGATCACGATACACTTGCGACTTCAGGTAACCCCAAAGCCAATAAGCGCACGGACTGAGGTCTGGGGACCTGGGAGGCCAAGCATGACGAAAGTGGCGGCTGAGCACGCGACCATCACCAAACGAGGCACGCAAGAGTTCTTTCACGCGTCTAGCAATATGGGGTGGAGCGCCATTCTGCATAAACATCGTACGTTCCAGCAGATGTTTATCAGCCAGGCTACGGATGATGCGATTCTGTAACATATCGGTGTACCTCTCACCCGTCACGGTAGCAGTTACAAAACCAGAATCACGCATTTCCTCGAAGAAAAAAGGCCCGATAACGGTAGATGTGGTAAATCCAACCCATATCGTGACTTTCTCGTCGTGCAATGGAGTTTCAGGATTTCGGTAGCCCAAATTCTGCAGTTATGGGCGTTGACAGACCCGAAACGCCCACACCGCAAATACCCTCCGCTTCACTAAATCGCCAGGTAACAGTTCATGATACCGATAGATTTTGTACGGATAGCATCGGAGGGTACGCCTCAGTGCCAACCAAACAGTAGTGTATGGAATGCCGGTGTGACTTGCGAGTGCACGAGCGCTGACTTGCCCGTGCATAGACAAACCCGCTACAGTCTCCATAGCTTTCTGAACTGTCTCAGCAGCATTACGCCTTGTGCTCGGTCGGCCACTACGGGGTGTATCGTCTAAATGGTTTCGAACTTCGAAATCATTCTCGCCACAGCTGCATTTGTCAACGGACCTTTACCCGTGCGAATCCCCTTCCTATGGCGATAGGATTGTAACGCTGCACATTCCCCATTCTGATAATACAGCTTCAGTAAAAGCGCCTTTTCAGATAACGTCAACATGCTGCGTCTGCTGGCGCATCTGATTCTCTCTTTTTTTTTTCGTTTATTGGGTTTCGATTCCCCCTAAAGGGGGCGGGCTGGCAGCAGCTTATTGCGCCGCTCTTCAGGCTACAGAATTTGTTTTAAAAAGATGAAGATAATAAAAAACAATAACAGTTGGCGATAAAATCGGTGACTTAAAGGTAAAAATGGCAGAAAATTCTGGAGCGTAAAACATAAAACACAGGGTCGATGAAGCTAATAAAATACACAGGAAGCAGAAAAACAATAGACAAATAAAAAAACACGGCGACAGTCTGGGTTCTGTTCGCAAGAGATATAAAAAGCACACCCAGCGACAGCATGATTTCTGTTCGCAACACTGTGGAAGGACGCACAACACCGAACACTCACTTAAACACTGCGCTAAAAGTTGGCACAAATACGACATACCACACCCGAGAGCAGGTGGGGGGAAACTGGTCACATGACGGGAAAAAGGGAGGGGGGGAAGAGGAAAAGTGAAGGGGGAGGGGGGGAAAGGAGCCAATGGAAGAGGAGGATCCATAAGAGGGGTGGGGGGTGCTGAGCAGACGTGCCAGGGATTGAGGAAGGCGGAGGAGGGGAGTACAAAGGGACTCGGTGGGGGGGGAGAGAAAGGAGATGATAGGTGGGGAGAAAACACAGGATGGAAGGGGGGAGGAAGAGGGAGCCCAGGGAAAGGATGGAGGAAAGGAGGGGGGTGAGGATCAGAGTTGATAGGAAGGATAAATGGAGGGAGAGAGGGCATCACCCGGGAGGGGGAGCTGATGGAAGCCACCGTGGGAAAGGAGATGTAGGGTGTAGAGATGGAGGGTAGGGGGGACACAACGGTGAAGACGTGGCAGGGGGCGGGGATGGGGATTCTCTCTCTCATTACAGCTCCTTTTATACACGATTGTCATGCTTAGTCACTGACGTTTTGCTGTCCAGCGCCATCTGTCGGACATTTTATGAACATTGTTTTTTTTATTTTTTTGGTTCTAATAAAACCCCTTGTCATTCCAAGCATGTGTGTCATCTATCTACATTATTCCGTGGTTTATTAAATTTTCAAATTTATACTGATTTTTTGATCACCTGGTATACAATTTTTGTCTGTGTTCTCAAACATGCTTCCTTATACATCAGTTTCTCAATTACATCTGACAATTCCAAGTTCTCGCACAGTTCCTTCTCTACACCCAGGGGTCCTAATCCTCTGTAAAGTCGTTAATGTCGCCAAAAAACGCTTACTGATATTAGCGGAAGATTACTACATCCAATAAGCAAATCAGGAAACTATTAAATCTAGCCAAGTTCCTGCCTGCGGCTACAAGTAGACAAAAAAACAGCTGGCGTCGGGGCAGTCTGACAGCCGGGCCGTCCCTTATGCAACTTACTGCCGTGACAGACCTGCTGCATATAAGGGTGGTCAAAAGGCTCACACATGTGAAATTGGGCTGCCTGCGGGGTAGCCTATATTAACTGTGCCTGTCCGCGAGTGAGCTGGGGGGATGGGGGGGGGGGAGGGGCTGGAACAGCGGGCATCAAGCCATTCTTTGTCATATACTGAAGTTTTTCATAGATTTTATAGATCCGCATTTCTACCACCGGAATCTGTTTTAAACTTGTTCAATACTTCAGAGTCATCGATATTCAAAAAAGATGCTTTTTTCAACTAAAATGGATAGTAGTGAATTCAAACATAAATATTTAGCTTCTTCTTTAGCCACTGCTCTGAATTCAGAGCAAAATCTAAATATATTAAGGCAGTTTCAAACATTCCTAGAGTGAATTTAATGCTGTATTCTCCAAGAGCCCCGTAAGATCGTTTTTGCTATTAAGCGCTCAGAATATTTACTATAAAATACTTCATAAAACTCACTTTAGTTAACAACTTAACAAACGCATTGCAAACATTTACTTACATTGGTGTGGGTACTTGCAAAATTTCATTACATCTATTTTTGTAAAATATAATGGTCAAAGAAATGAACCTACGCTACACAACATAACAAATATTGAGCTGTACCTCATAAGATGATCGATCTGTACTCTTTTGAATTTTTGAATTACGCACTGCAACTACATCAGGTAGTAGCACATCCCAGTCATTGTAATGATTGACTCTTGAGAGAGTGACTCGACATCTTCCCTAGCATCCTGTAACCAGGTTCGATTCTGCCATTTCCTTGTGGGTGTAGTGCATGTGTTCTTAGTTATCGAACTCATAATAAATGAACAAGTTGCTTCATCAGTTCTAATATCAACTGAGTAACTTCGTCCATATTCAAAATCTCTTGAGTACCAACCTTTAATACCCAGCTATTATCCTTGGCTTGTCTCACTGTGTCAACTTGTTGTCTTGAAATAGCTATCATTTCTACAATGCGTGAGAAATGGTTTTGTTATCGTTTACACTTACCAATTCCTTGCTGGCATCTGTCCAAAAGTACCTAAGATATACAAACCGAACATCTGAAATAGTTTGTTGGCCTCCAGTAAACTCTGTGGCAGACTACATTGGTGACGTAATTTGGTTCATTGTACAAATGGTAAGCAGATTTTATATATCGGCTCAAATGGCTCTGAGCACTATGGGACTTAACATCTGAGGTTATCTGTCCCCTAGAACTTAGAACTACTTAAACCTAACTAACCTAGGGACAACACACACATCCATGCCTGAGGCAAGATTCGAACCTGCTACTGAAGCAGTCGCGCGGTTCCGTACTGAAGCGCCTAAAACCGCTCGGACACCGCGGTCGGCTTTTATATATTGTTTTAAATCCTGCTTACATGTTTGCCACCACTATTATTTGTTCACACATCATTCTGCCGGCCGCTGTGGCCGAGCGGCTCTAGGCATTTCTGTCCGGAACCGCGCTGCTGCTACGTTCGCAAGTTCGAATCCTACCTCGTGCATGAATGTATGTGATGTCCTTAGGTTAGTTAGGGTTAAGTAGTTCTAAGCCTAGGATACTGATGACCTCCGATGTTAAGTCCCATAGTGCTTAGAGCCATCTGAACCACTTGAACCACATCATTCTGTTGGTCTACAGCCTTCATGTTCTGCTAATACATGACCATGCACCTGTTTTAGCACTTTATTTCGCATTGTAGCTGATACCGTAATACAAGGTCCGAGTTTCATTGGTATACATCACTCTCGATTGGCCGGCCGAAGTGGCCGTGCGGTTCTAGGCGCTGCAGTCTGGAACCGCGAGACTGCTACGGTCGCAGGTTCGAATCCTGTCTCGGGCATCGATTTGTGTGTTGTCCTTAGGTTAGTTAGGTTTAGGTGGTAGTTCTAAGTTCTAGGGGACTAATGACCTCAGAAGTTGAGTCCCATACTGCTCAGAGCCATTTGAGCCAACTCTCGATTGTGCACAATAAATTGTGGCTTGTAGTCTTCATAAGCAGCTTGCACCTCCTGCCACTATGGAACTGGAACTTACTCATCGTACTGCACATAAGTTCCGACTCAGGCCATTGGCATTTTTGTGAGAGTTAGCAGGTCGATGAATTATCACAAACTCTAATTGATTGAGGTTCAATGCCCACTGCATTAACCAGGTCGATGGATCGTTTAAAGCTAACAGCCATCTCAGTCCTGCATGATTCGTTATGACCTTGAAGTTTCTCCCTAACAGATAACATCAAAAATATGTTGTATATGAGACTCAGCATCTCTTTCTCTGTTCTAGGGTAGTATTTTTCTGCTCTGTTCAGCTATAGTGAGGTGTAGATGACGACCTGCCCTCTCCATTCCCTGACTTTATACACAGCCTTGTCCATAAGTGCTTGTGTCATATGGTAACACAAATTCCTTCTCATAATTTGGGAAAACTAATATAGGTCCAGGTTTTAATAATTCTCTCAAATGACTGAATGCATATTCCCACTCGACTGACCAGTGGAACTTTACTTTTTTCTTCAATGGATGAGTCAGTGGCTATAGTGCTGCAAATTTTGGTACAAACTTCCGACTGTAATTCAGCAGGTCCAAAGAGGATTGCAACTTTGTTCCATATGTTGTGCTCGAAAATCCTGTAGAGCTTTTATTATACAGGTGTCGACCTGGACTCCCTCATGACTAACTACATGCCCTAAATACTGTACTTCTTCTGTCACGAAGTTTTCTAAACCAAGTGTTAGGTGCGCCATGTGTAACCTTACCCACAATATATGCTCTTCCAAATTCTTCATAAAGGCGATTCCGTCATCTAAGTACACTCTACATTGTCTAGCTTCAATCCAGCACTACCCCAGTTAAGAGGTGCTGAAATGTACCTGGTGCGTTTTTCGGTTCAAGCAGCATATGCCCACAGTGATAATCTCATGACGCAACCGTAAATTCTGCCCTTTGGCGATCCTCTGGTGCCACCTCCAACTGATGATAACCACTGCACAGATGGAGGGTAAAAAATACCTGCATTTCTCCAGATTATCCGAAGTTTCTGTTACACTTGAGGTAGGATAATTTATAAATAAACACTTATTGAGGTACCGATAGTCGCAACAAAAGCTATATGCCTTCATCCCATCTGCAT
Source organism: Schistocerca cancellata (assembly GCF_023864275.1). Taxonomy (NCBI): domain Eukaryota; kingdom Metazoa; phylum Arthropoda; class Insecta; order Orthoptera; family Acrididae; genus Schistocerca; species Schistocerca cancellata. Next base: position 513,825,425 of record NC_064626.1, on the reverse strand, counting down.
TTTCTTCAGGATAATTTCCACTGGCAGTTCTCGGGGACTGTACTTTTCTCTATAATACCATCTCGTAGTTGCCGGTTAATAAATTCATCCATCACTGGCTGCAGGTAATGTGGTATGTGGTAATATTTACGGTACATGGGCAGTTCATTATATGTTGGGATTCTGTACTGTGTCACTGGGGTCACTGGTAAAGACCAATGAGGATTAAGCAGACCCTCATATTCTGACAATAACTGCTTACTGCTATCTTCTCTGCTTCTTTCAACCATAGACCACTATGCTACACAGTACTACGCCAGCATTATTGTAGTGTCTAGCTACAGAACTGCATTGCTTACTGGCCCACGTATCCCTTAGCTCATTGTAGGCCTGTGTGAAGCTGATGCTGCAACCATATTGATCCTATCAGGGAGAGATGTAGGGTCTATGAAAACTAGTTTGTGACTTCTCGAATGGACTGGACTGTCACATTTTTCAATGGATCATGAGCTAAATCAGTACCTACATCACAAGCCACGGATGCAACAAAAAGCCTATCATCATTTGATTGAGCCCTTCCCTTGTAGTTCAGTGATGCTTCATCATTACTTTATCTTCAACTGGCTATATTTAATAACATAGATCTCCATTTCATTTTCTAATTTTTTAGGTGGTATGTGTGATTTTTCAGCAAGTTACTGGTGCAATATCACACAACTATTTAAAGACTTTATATGCATTGTATCTGAGAAGGAGCGGACATGCAGTTGCACACAGAGTTTTCTTTATTTTTCAGTTTTTTTTATTTCCACTGTTAGTGTTGGAAGATCATTTGAATGGAATATGTCGCAACATCATTGGCTGCATCAGCTAAAAAAAAACTTTATCACTATATACTTCGTCATGGAAGTCAACACTGGCTTATTTGTTGGAGAAATACTGCAGCTGAAAGCTTTCTTTGTGACCATGCTTTGACATGCTTCACAGTCTATCGTGGGTCTAGTTCTAATGGTAGTGATTAGCTAATCACACTGTGCTCAGGGTATGTCTTCATCCTGTTTTATCAAGATCCACTTCTTTGGACCTGGAGTGGCACATCTGTTACGGTGTTGTGTCGCCTGTGCATAGCGAAACAATCATCATATACTTAACGTGTTCTCCAATCACAGCTTGACTAGGTGGACATGTTCCATTACTTTCCAGTATTTAGGTACCCTTGACCACAGTAGAACTTGCTATCCAGTGAATGTATTCACGCCAGTAAACACATCTTCCCCTTATTTGCTCCAGAATGGAGAAATAAAAATCTCTAATGGGTATATTAGTTGGTAGCATGATAAAGTAGGGAGTACTGCATTATCCTTCATTGGGCACTGCTACTGACCATCTCTCAATTCCATACATTGCAATGGCCCAAATGGCTGTCTTGTGTATATTGGCTTTGAGTGTATAGGCATTTGTTTGTCATACAGCACTCTAGTGAGCCCCTGCCTCAACATCCAGACTACTTTGATTCTATCCTTTTCACCACTACTGTTGCTGCCATCATGGTCTATATATAAGCCGACGAAACATAATAAACGCACCGGATAAAAAATTAGTCATTCCCAGGAGACATGACACTGCAGTGCAACACCGTCTCTAGGATTGAGACTGACCTCAGTTCGAAGACAAAGAGAGCCAACAGGTTTCTTCAGATATGCCACATAGAGCTGAAGCCACTCAATGATTGTTAGATGCTGCAGAGCTAGTAAATTGCAGGGACGTTGATTCCTACGTTTCACCAGCTGTTCCACATACTTACAGACATTTTCTACGGGCCTAGGCTCGGGTGATTTAGTGGACCAGTCGAGGTGCGATAGGCACCTGAGCTGTCGACAGACCAGGATTGTGTGCGAGCTGGTTGGTGTCGTCTCAGAAGATGGGACTGTCTACGGCGTACTTATGATGAAATTGTAGAAGAAAGAAGCTTGTTACTGAGAAAGTTGAAATAAATGTCCTAGATGATTTTCACAGATATCTGAAAGAGTAGGCCAAGTCATGCCACGAGAAACACCTCCAGACTGAACTATTTGGACCGTCAGTGTATTGGACGCCTAGCATCATGTTTTAAAAAAAGCAAAATATCGACTCGTCGGTCTCCACAGCACGCCTCCAGTCAGCTACTGACCAGTTTCTGCGGTTAGCCAATTGAAGACGTGGATGTTTATGTGTTTCTGTGAGAATAGGCCTTTTGCACAGTATCTGACCTCAAATGTCTATTGCACGCAGCTCGCTTCGCAGTGTTCGCTAGGTAAATGGTTGAAATGGGCCTGCATTTACGGATAGCAGTAATCCATGTCGGATGTCAAAGAAATTCTCGTTTCAGGTCTGTATCTTTCTTTGTGCGAGTAATGTTCTTGCTCCTTATTACGTGGCTGCTAGTGGTACACCTTTCCTTGTAAACACGATCGGCAGTCTGCGTTGATATACCAACAAACTGGGCAACTTTTTTCGGTGTTGTAATGGGCACGTCCAAAAACGACAGCTGCTTTCTGCCATTCTGTCATGTCTCCAAGTACCTTACTGCGCTGATTCCATACAGCAGTCTGGCACATACCTTACCCACATCTTCACTGCCATGACTTACTTTAGCTGTGATGGGTGACATGACTGCCTCGTACCTGTTCGATAGTATCGATAGCGCTACAAAGCGACCAGTGTTCCCCCTTAAGAGGTTGACTAATATAGTGTCTGGCGGAGTTTATGTCGATCACGAAATCATCACTGTAGAGCGATATAAAATGAATGTTTTTTCTGCTTCTGTCTGTTGTAATGGTGTCCATTGCCAATATTTTCAACAGTAGAGACAGCGCTGACTACCGAAGGTCCCCTTTGGTTTTGATGATCAGCTGTAGACAGGGTTGTTGTTGTTTTTGCAGAGTCCTCCAGTGCGGACTCCTGAGATGGACGCGGAAACTCCCCCGCCCCCTGCAGCCGCGCAGCCGCCGCTTCCCAACGCCCACGCAGCCGTTGGCCGCTTCAGCATCGACAGGGACAAGACTGCAGCCAGGCCTCGGCCGAAAACCGCCAGAGTCAACAGGTATGTTCTACAAATTCGACTTTCTACGATCTGCTCCAAAGAAAATGGATGAACGGTCCTAACATTCTCAGATGTCGTGTTATTCGTCGAATTATGTTTCATGTCGGTCTTCTTCATGAAATTAAAGCTTAGCATACTACTAAACTTCTCCCTCACCATTCAGATAAATAAAGTTTCTTCTCCACTTCCAAATTATTTCTCAGGCCCTTTAAACAAATTGTTAAAATTTCAGTGTAAATTCTTTTGTATCGAGTCTCATGTTCTTCAAGAGAACTAGTGAATTTGAAGGGGTAGGTGAGTCACTACGAAACGAATGCAAATGGATGTGGAAGAAGAAAGGATATGGAAGATTTCCATTGCCAACTTTAGCCCATATATAGAGGTACTCGTCAGCATTCAATTTCTTCTTTCTTCTCGTAGTCAATACAAATGGCATACTGGGAACAAGTGTACCCTATGGAACCTTAGCCAAGAGTCCTGTTGTTTCTGCTATACTCCATGTTCTCCAACACAGAACATTTGCATCTGGAAATGCTTCAAGGCCGCCGTAGTCACAGTGATTTCCCCACACTACAGCAAGTGTGAGCCATGCACTACCTCCAAACAGGGCCTGTACATCACATGTAAAGTTCAGACGGAGGCCTCGAAAGACATTCGGGCCTCCAATTAATTGTTGCTTATTGAACTGTCCAGCCAGATCAATGTCTATTGCCTTCAGTGCACGATACACAGATCACAGAGGATAACCCACGTCAGTTTGTTCGAAGTATTAGGTTTTGACTAAAAATGGGTTGAAATGACCACAGACTTATCTCCTTTTCCATATTAGCTCCTATCAGTCGCAATGAATCCAACAAAGACGCTACAATAGAGAGACTACACCAGAACTCACTAACATGACAGATGCTTGGAGATCTTCCAAAATTAAAATGCACTGAGGCTCAGTGAGCTCATGGACGATCTATTTCGCAACACAACTTTGAGATATGCGTACTTTTGGAATTCATTTAACCTGCAAAAGTAAATGAACTGGAGACCTCTTGTGTTTGGAGTGATGAAGAGCTGCAGATAGAAACTGTTCAGGATGTTTCTGTGGAAAAGAGAAAATGTAACAAGTGAAGCTACAAGAAACACCAGAGACGAACGTTACGAATCCAAACATGTTGTGGAATACAGTGTAATAAACTGATTTATTACACTGTAGGGTATGAATTGTAGGGTAGGCAAAATCGACCAAATATAGATGTACAGCGCAAGTTGCTGGAGCGTGAAACTCCACTAGAATACTGCCGATGACTTGGTCTTAGTGCATGTATGTGTTTCCAACATGATGGAGGCCAACTCAGTTTGCGCCTCCTCCCCCTCCCGCCTTCCTTGCTCGTGGAAACCTCCGTCAGAAGTCCAATGAAAGATACACAGGTAGAGAAAATCTTATTTTGTGGACAGGTAATTTATCTGATATGATCCTCTTGAGTTCTGCTTGTGGGGTTGCGTGAAAGATCTTGGGAGCAAGACGTCTGAAAACAGTAAAACAAAAATGAAAGCCTTGAATTCCTTCTTCAAATGTTCTTTCGCAAACAAAAATGGAGAAATGTGGTCATCACTGAACAGCTGCTAAGAAGAGTAATATGGTAATCAGTATTAGTGATAGTTGAAAGCAGCTCAAATTCCTAAAGTGATAAATTATTTTCACTGTTGTCTATAATTTGCCGTAGACCTCTTGAGCAGAGATGTGTTCTCCGTGATTAAGAGAGAACAACATTTCATCTGTGAAATAGAAATGATCCCCAGTACTACCAATCTATATCACTCGTACCTATTAGTGGCAGAGTACTATGATATATCCTGAGTTCAAATGTAATGACTAAAGTATTCGACACTGAAATTGGCTAAGACGCTAATTTATTCATCGCGTTGAAAAAATAGTCACAGTACAACAACAATAACAGTTCGTAATTTATCTATGCCGGGTCAGAGTAAACTAGAGTCCAAAACAGAACATCATAATTAAGCCAGAATGTCCAGGGATTAAAAGCAAATCCGTTCTAAGCAATAGGAATGTCATCTAATGTAGAAATCCCAGCCCACTGAAGGCAGGGTTTCACGATAGATTCTCGCGCTATCGCTAGGTGCTGAAATATCCGAAGTGTTCTTGCACGGCCGGTTCCGGTCCCTATAGACTGGCCATACATTGCAGTCGAGGGCACGATTGGATATAAGACAATTGCCTCATAGCACAGGCCACAGTGTGTCAGCGTTTGTGCTATGCCCTTATCAGTGACTGAGTCGATGCCTAGTCAGGCGAGAATGCAATTAGGGTGGTTTAATCGAAAATGTCCTGTCCGATGGCAGGGATGTTGGCGGTGACAGCACACCGGGAAGGCGGAGGTGGTAACGGGTAGCTTTGTAATGGTTCAAATGGCTCTGAGCACTATGGGACTTAACATCTGAGGTCATCAGTCCCCTAGAACTTACAACTACTTAAACCTAACTGACCTGAGGACATCACACACATCCATGCCCGAGGCAGGATTCGAACCTGCGACCGTAGCGGTCGCGCGGTTCCAGACTGTAGCGCCTAAAACCGCTCGGCCACCACTGCCGGCCAAGTAGCTTTACAAAAGGCTCTGACTGGAAGACTCCTCTGTGACTTTTCTGTGCTGAGTGCACATCCTGAAGATGGGAGTGGTGACTGGTGACAACAGTAGTAAGAAAGGCAGAGGTTCCACATCCATGGCTTCCCCGATGTCTGTTGAAGAATAACAGGACTGGGGGGGACGTCTTTAAATGAAGATATTACAGGACGAAATCTAAGATTATACTATGGAAGCGAAGTGGGAGACTGGTCTCAGTCCAGAGGATAGGGTGAACTGCGGGGGCAAAGCTGATTGGCTTGATATCGGCGGATCACCTAGTTCGTGTTTAGCTCCAAAAGCATTTTACTCCTTGCGCCCAGTACTTACTCCGGCATCTGGCCAAAGGTGTGGACCCACACTGGCAATCCCCAGGCTGACCGAACTGATGGATATGTCGTGGGACGCTAAAGATGTAAGAAGGAGCATAGGTGGTGAATATGGGTATTTTGGTCTTGGACTGACCGAGAATTGGAGTGGTTCAATACGAAGAAAGGAATTTCCTCTATTATGGCATCCTCTTTGGACATCCACTCATTGGAGTGGTTCAGTACGAAGACAGAAATCGCATCATGACGTCCTCTTTGTTGGTGTCTGTGGACATTACTTTCTCAAAGTGTTTGTTGAAGGTGTGTGTTAAGTGTTCTGCTTCGCCGGTGGAGGCTGGGGAGAAGGGTGGTGGGAAAATATGATCAATTCCAGTAGTATGGCAAAAGGAAGGGAATTCAGCACATGCAAATGACCGGCCGTTGACTGACACGAAGACCTGAAGGACCCATTCAATAGAAGAGATACTTTTGAGTGACGACATGGTGCTGCAAGCAGTGATTGCATGCGCGCCACTTATTGCAATTTAGAGAGTTACGTAGTTAATTAGTTGGTTACATGTTCCATAGTTCATTTGAATGATTCTTTCATGGAAATTATGTGGAATGAGTCAGCTTACAGGCTATGTGTAAATGAGTACCTTATTTTTTTAGTTCTACTCAAGCAACACTTAAAAACAAGCTCTTTCTATCCCCCTATTTCAGTCTACCAGTTTGTAAATAGAAACTCGTACAAGAAATTGAAGGAGTTGTCCAGGAGAAAAGATTTTAGGTTAGATTTCAAAATATGTTTGCTACCTGTCAGGAATTTTATGTTATTGGGCAAACGATCAAAGCTTTTTGTTGCAACATTTTGAGCTTCTTCTCCTTTCTTATCCAATGACAACTTCAGTAATGGGTAATAAAGGTCATTTATGCGTCCAGTGTTGTAAGTGTGGACCTCATTGTTATTCTCAAATTGTGACGAATCCTTTATGACGAATTTCGAATTTCATTAGCGAATATAAATACTGTGACGGCGCAATTAAGATACCCAGCTTCTTGAAGAGGGAGTACCTACATGACGTCTCTGGACGAACGCCACATATTATTCTTACTGCTCGCTTTTGTGCAATCAGTGTTTTCTTTCTGATAGGAGTCACCCCAGAAAATTATTCCATACAACATTATTGCTGGAAATATGAAAACATGTCAGGAGGTTAATTATAAAAAGAGCAAAAGTTTCTGGACTTAGTTGTTTGGGAAACAAAGTAACATGCTTTTTCAGTTCAAGTTTCATTAATATGTACACCAGAAAATTTGGAGCATTCTACTCTGTTCACTGACTGCTGGTCATGTGCTATATCAATTTTTGGTGTGAATCTATTTGCATACAGAACTGAATACACTCTGTGTGTATTTGTTTTTTTTTTTCAAAATTTAGTGTAAGCTGGAGACGTACATCGGCCACATGCGTTTTGGAAAACAAGCACCCGTCTGCGAGTTTGATCAGAAGGTCTTTTGAAGGAAGGATTGGGTACGATCAATGACAGATTGAGCGTCGATAGTGGACTTGAAATCACCGCAGAGGCCAAGTTTGCCGTTAGGGTTCTTCATTACATGTAGAGGCGTTTCCTACCGACTCCCTTAGACTGACGTCAGAAGTTGTCGCCGCTCGAGACCGCCAAGGTCTTGCCTGAAGGGGTCGCGGACGGTGGCAGAAATAGGGAGAGAGCAATACAAATCAAGCGCCGCCGTCCATTGGAGCGTGATGTTTGCAGTATGATCATTTGCACAACCCATGCCGACGTGAAAGTGAAAAGAATATTCGTCACTCAACGCCTCTATGATGTCGAAGGTAATGCGCGGCGAACTATTATGGACTTACGCGGTGGCCGAGCGGTTCTAGGCGCTTCAGTCTGGAACGGGCTGCTGCGGCCGCACGTTCGAATCCTGCCTCGGGCATGGATGTGTGTGATGTCCTTAGGTTAGTTAGGTTTAAGTAGTTCTAAGTCTAGGGGACTGATGACCCCAGATGTTAAGTCCCACAGTGCTTAGAGCCATTTGAACCATTTTTTGAAGCGACAAGAAAAAAAGAAGACACGGCACGAGATTATTTTGTACTTTATAAATGACGGACTGTTTTTAAATGTATTTATTCACGATAGCGATTTCGACTCCATTCCCAAGTGACAGATCACTATTAAGTGCCGCAGTACATGATCATCCTTTTATTAGGACACTTTTATTGAGTCAGCCACGTTTACATATTATACATTGAGACAATTCATAATGATCTGTCACTTGGGAATGACATACTAGGCCGAAAAAATATATTTAAAAACAAACTAGATGGAAAAATGTATTCGTTTATAAACTATTGCAGCACTGAGGACACAAGTAAAGAGGGCTCTGAGCACTATGGGACTCAACATCTTAGGTCATAAGTTCCCTAGAACTTAGAACTACTTAAACCTAACTAACCTAAGGACATCACACACACCCATGCCCGAGGCAGGATTCGAACCTGCGACCGTAGCAGTCCCGCGGTTCCGGACTGCAGCGCCAGAACCGCTAGACCACCGCGGCCGGCCAAAAGTAAAGAGGAAATACAATAACAATATATATGCATTGTGTTACTGTGTGTGTTTGTTTCAAAATGGTTCAAATGGCTCTAAGCACTATGGGATTTAACATATGAGGTCATCAGTCCCCTAGACTTAGAACTACTTAAACCTAACTAACCTAAGGACATCACACGCATCCATGCCCGAGGCAGGATTCGAACCTGCGACCGTAGCAGCAGCGCGGTTCCGGACTGAAGCGCCTAGAACCGCGCAGCTACAGCGGCCGGCTGTGTCTGTCTGAATGTACGTATAATATTTAAACGTGGCTGACACAATGAAAATGTTCTGGGTTCTAATAAAAGAATGATTATGCATTGAGGCACTTCATCGTGATCTGTCACTTGGGAATATGTATACTGCGTCCAATTCGCTAACACGTCCGAGAGGAGTATTTTGCTCGTTGTAACAACGGGGTCGCTGTGCATTAGGTTTGATGGGAGGAGTACCCATCGCAGTGGTTAATGGGACAGTGGCACCCGTTTCGAGATGGAACTGAACAGGAGTCTTGTTGTCTTAGGCTGGAGGAGCATCTGTTTAGGTATGCGTTTCTGGATGAGGTATCGAATATATTGCTTCCCCCTACTTATACCTCCCGAGGAGATCACGAATGTAAAATTAGAGGGATTCCAGCACGCACGGAGGCTTTCGGGCAGTCGTTCTTCCCGCGAACCATACACGACTGGAACAGGAAAGGGAGGTAATGACAGTGGCACGTAAAGTGCCCTCCGCCACACACCATTGGGTGGCTTGCGGAGTATAAATGTAGATGTAGATTTCTGTGAACGGGTGCAGCTGTGTTAAAGACTTGTTTACATGTTTACGTTGCGGTATTCGAAGATATTTCTGGTGAGTATGAGCTGGCTGTGGGCGTTTGACTAAGCGATCGATGATCAGTCCTTGGAATCAGTCACAAGCTTCAAATATCTAGCGCTTTCACTCGGGATCTATGCGGGCTTAGACGATGTGACAAAAAGGAATGTTTCAATGTTTGTCTTCCAGCACTGACAGCTCACGGGCGTGCGTGACTCATAGCGTTCAGCTGCTATAACGTAAATTTTGACGCGTTCAGAGGCAGTCATCTTCAAATACGATACTTATTTGAAGCAAGGAACATTAAACTAATTAAGGCTGTTGTAATACAGTGCAATGAGTTGGAGGAAATCGACATTCAAAACATTTTATAAATATTTGCGATCATGCCCCATATTGCACAATGCAGGTAAATATAAATATAACTACTGTTATTAATCAATGTATCATCAGCTCACACAGACAACAACAATGCCGCGTAATGACCTCGATGACGCTGAGGACTGCAGCATTCTGAAACAGAGAACCGGCGTACCGAATGTTGCCGACTTTCAACGATCATTACTAAAGTCTGTTCGGGGCTCACAACATGCTAATTTATGTATGTTACCAATTAATAACAAAATCTGTACATATGCGGCCCGATGTGCTGTCCCATGACTTCGGTTTTGGCTCTTTAGCGGAAAGCTTTTACGACCACTGTCTTAGGTACCGTACGGGGTGTTTATAATTAATGCGCAGCTACTCACGGGTTACCAGTGCGGGCCGTAATTATCGTATGACAGCTAAATTTGGTATATATGCCAATGCATTAATTTACCTTGGAAAAAATCAGTTCCAGTTTTGGTCACCAGATGCAAATTTAGCGCTCTACACTGGTTGTACGACCATATGACATCCACGCTGTCATTTGACAACCAATAACGTGAGTGAACAGTATGGTTATTGAGAAGAGAGACCGGGCTCGGTTAGGGGAAGTGTTTTATATGAACGGCAACAATTACAGTGCTGCATTGAGAGAGTATCAGCGACTGGAAGGCCTGAAGAGAAGCGCGATGTCGTTAAATGGATAAGAAGATTATAACGAAATTCGAAAACGCGAGTGAGCTTATTGTGGCACCTATCCCAGTAGGAGTTACTGACGAGGTTGCTGTAGCTCTAAGTGACCATGCAGCACGTGTCCAGGCTAGTGCGACTGCTTCTGCAGTATCCATAACATAGTCAACGGTGCGGAAAGTTTCGCGGTCTACAATAGACTGGTACCCGAACAAGATACAGACGGTGCAGCAACTGAAACGATCTGCGGGAACATTCTGAATTTGCTCTTAGGTTACTGACACGAATCGAAGTTCATCTACATCTACAAGATTACTCTGCAATTCACCAATTAAGTGCCTGACAGAGTTTCATCGAACTAAGTTCAAGCTAATTCGCTAACTTTCCACTCTCGAACAGCGCACGGGAAAAACGAATACTTAAATCTTTCCGTGTGAGCTCTGATTTCCCTTATTTTATTACGATGGTCATTTCTCCCTGTGTAGGCGGGCGCCAACATTCTGAGGAGGAAGTTGGTGATCTAAATTTCATGAGAAGGTCCTCCATAGTTAAAAACGCCTTTGTTGTAATGTCTGCCACCTCAATTCGTGTGTCATATCCGTGGCACTCTCTCCACTATTTCGCGATAATACAAAACGAGCTGCCCTTGTACGAATTTTTTCGATGTCCTCCTTCAATCCTATCTGATGCGGATCTCCTACTGCACAACAGTACTACAGAAGATGGCGGGAAAGCGCAATGTAAGCAGTCGCTTTGGTAGAACTGTTACGTTTTCTAAGTGTTCTGCCAATAAATCGCAGTCTTTGGTTTGCTTTCCCCGCAAAGTAAGTTATTCATAATTGTAATCGCTTAATATTTAGTTGAGTTTACAGCCTTTAGATTTGTGTGATTTATCGTGTACCCGACATTTAACGAATTCCTTTTAGTATTCATGTGGGTGACTTCACACCTTTCATTATTTACAGTCAATTACCACTTTTGCACTATACGCGTATCATGTCTAAATCATTTTGCGATTCGTTTTGATCATCTGATGACTTTACAAGACAATAAATGAAAGCATCAAATGTTCAAAAATGTTCAAATGTGTGTGAAATCTTATGGGACTTAACTTCCTAGGTCATCAGTCCCTAAGCTTACACACTACTTAACCTAAATTATCCTAAGGACAAACACACACACCTATGCTCGAGGGAGGACTCTAACCTCCGCCGGGACCAGCCGCACAGTCCGTGACTGCAGCGCCTTTAGGCTAGGCGCAAATCAAAGACCTTGTAAAAAATAACTAGACTCACTGATGGCGCTGCAGTCGCGGGATAATTTGAACCTTCGGCTGGACGCCATTATAGTGGTTGTAATCTGATGTGTTGTATAGTACTGTTCAACATTGTATATTTGTTGGGACGTACATACAGTATTTGTTACTCGTAATTCTACTGTCTGTACGTTCCAATCAAAAGAAGAACAATGGTGAAGAGTTGTGCAGCGATTAATTGTACAAATAAATTCGAGAAAGGAACGAATATTAAATTTTACAGGTAAGTGAATATTTTAAGTTGTTTTGTATGTCAGTGCACTTGCTTAATAAATGTTTTTGTAACACGGTATTAGTATAATGTCTGTGCATCTATTTGCAGGTTTCCTTTCTCAAAACCATAGCTGTTACAAAAATGGTTACACGCTGTCAGGAGGCAACATTTCCGAGCGACAGAATACCATTTTATATGTTCTGATCATTTTGAAGAAAGTTGGCTGATCTGTAGTGTTTTCATGGTCTAGGTTAGGTTGAAACTTGATAATTTGGTCGTGAGTTGCTAAAGCACTATGCCATATATAACGCACTTCTCGTCATAAAATCTAAAGCCAAGTAGAGTCAGAAAATATATATTAATATAGTGGCAAAGCTTCGAGTATTTTGATGCATTTTGCGTACATCTATCGTAAATGAACTACGAAAAATGCTAGGGGTCCAGTACGTAACTTTTAGCTATGGCAGATTCCATGTAGTACGTAAGATAAATTCATAAACAGTGACTAGTTGCTGTTTGTTCATAAATTAAAAAGTATATTGTAGTAACGTTTTAAATGAGGCATTATGTTTGTGACCTAACTCAAGGGAAGGCATTTTATAACCAAAAGCGATGTATAAACATTCGAACTCCGCGAGTCAGTTTACCACTCTAATGGCCGCCGCCCAGCTATTCAATTTGTCCGCTCTTCACAGTCGACCACTCGTGCGGTTGTGGGGGCCTGGCGCAAATTGAGACGCGTATAGCACGTGTGACGTGTGAAAGGTGGCTACACTGAGCCACAGCGCCAGAAATCGCGCCAGAGAGTATTGTTCCGCCGCCTCCACTGGCAGTGATTATTGAGACGTAGCGGCAAGCAGTTATCGCCGAGAAGTTGTGGTGGACACTGCTTGTAGCTGAAGTCAGAGTGAGATGCGGTAGTGGAGAGTGTTGTTCCATGTTTATGCAGTTATTTGATGGGAGAGATAGCAGATGTTGTTCCAATGGAGATATTGTAATGATCTGAGTGCTTTTCGTCAATATAAATTAAGGTAACTAACTACTGTTCTTTATTTTCTTATTATTTGTGTGTCCTGAATAATGCTTCATTACAGGTCCAGTCAACAAAGCATCTGGCGTGTGTTCTTGTATTAGAGTGTAATTCTGGGTTTTTTGTACAATTATAGTATTTCTAATTTTCTTTTATCACGTCAGTATAAATGATATTTAAAAATTCTTGTCCTGTTGAAGAAGAACCGTGCCAGATGTGCGTTGAGTCATACTACCACATACAGAACAGCTACACTTGTGCTTTGTTGGCTTCGTAGATTTTATAGTTGCTGGGGACTTAATTAATTAATTGTATTAACTGAAATTTTCTTACATTCTTTGTTGTTATTCAAAGCAGTCAGATTGCGTACTTAAACTAGTCAGGGCCAGCCGTTTACGAGACTTGCGTAATCGGACATACAGCGACAGAAAATTAAAAAGTATTTGCATTGCATTCTTATATCTTTATTATAATTAAGCCCCCATGCACGTGGCGACCGCTGCTTCGGATCGTCCCTTGGAATTCTTCTGATTGTAAAAATAGTAGACAGTAGTATTGTTGTAGTAATTTGTAGTTTAGTAATTGTAGTCTATTTTGCATGTGTAGATTTGGTAATTGGCATTCTTCTAATGGTATTTTTCAAAATTTAATTTTTATTGCCTTGTATACGCATTTGACGATTTGGTGCAATTATTTCAATTGTTCGATTAATCGTGTTTGAGGGAAATATTTCGTGTGAATGGTATTGTTGAAGATAAAGAGTCATTGTGTGTAATTTTCATATAGTGACGAGTTTTGTATGTTTTGTAAATGATTACGCGATCGATGAAAAAGGCAAAAATGATGAATAGTGAGAATGACGAAATTGTTAACATGGCGAACTCGCCAACAGAGGAAAACTGTATGATGGATAATGAAGTGGAAAACAATGTAATAAGTCGGGAAAATAGTCTGGAACCATTTCAAAACTTTTCTCAATCAGAAAATTCACAGAATCCGAGATTAACGACAGAAGATTCTGGAATAGTATCGAACTCAGATAGCTTTACTGCTATGACGAAGGAAGTTAGTTTTACGGGAAATGTTAGGGGCGAAAAGAATTTCGAACAAGTTAATCTGGAGCAGTTGATGAGTGCAATATTAAATTTACGATCTGAAATTAAAACTGATAGGGGAACAATGGAAAAACGGTTAGACTCACTGGGATCACAAATGGGAACAATGGAAACACGGTTTGGATCTGAATTAAAAACAGAGATTGGAACAATTAAAACAGAGATGGGAACTTTGGAAACACGGTTAGATTCACGAATAGGGACATGTTTCAAAAATATGAAAGATGAATTAAAGAAAGAAATCAGAGAAGAAGTACAACCGATTTTGAATGCTCACAATAATAGATTAATTGCAGTAGAGATTAGACAAAGGGAACAGCATAGAGAACAGGAGGAAAGAGATCGCGTGATAGTACAGAAATTTTCAGAATTAAATTTACAATGTGCACGCGATAAGGAAGAAATACTTGAAAGAATCGAGGAATCCGTACCAAATGACAGAATAAATAACCTAACACAACAGCGTGAACAGTTAACTACTAAATGTGGTAATACCGAAACCCGAGTCGCGACACTTACGGAAGACGTAAATAAACAGAAAGAACAAATAGGTGATTTATCGGAAAGAGTTGAGGAGATTTCAGATAAACTGACAAGTCTTAGTTTAAGTGGGGACAGAGATTCAGATAATACAACACCATTGCCATTTGCAGAAACCGAAGAGTACCAGAACATAAATAATCATGTTGAAAATCAGGGAAAATTTAATGAACGCGTTAAAAGGGAAGTTGAGGCATTAAAGAAGCAAGTCAAACAAATTGAAGGCAAAATCGTAGGAAAGGACGGTAGAAGAAATTTGGAATCACCGATAGCAGCGGGTTTTGAAGAAAGTAATTTATTTCATTTAAGAGAAGCAACAAGAGAGCGCCAGGCACGCGAACTTGACAATAATCGACATTGGGACTGGGACAGACGCGGTAGGTCTTTGTCGCCACGAGGAGAAAATTTTGACTATAAACACTTTTTGACTGTTCGGAAATTTAAGATCTTTCGCAAATCTAAGAATGACATACATCCATGTTCATGGTTAGCTCAATTTCTGTACGCACTTCCGCCAAATTTGCCACTAAGTCACAGACTGAAATTTTTGTGCAGCTATTAAAGTCCTCAGGGGATTCACTACTCTAAGTGAATATGTGCCGTAGCGAGCATAGGGCCCCGAGCTGTAGTGGTGCTATTTCTCTTTTAGTTTTCTGTACCGCTACCTACTCTTTTACTATTCTTTGCATCTATCAAAAAACAACTCTTCTACTATCAATCTATCTAGAGAGTAAGTAAACAATAACCAGATATGACTATTTTACCTAAAAGTGATTTCGTAAATTACCGTTTGGACTTTACCTTCAGCAGCATTCATTCATAGTTTAAATGAAATTTTACCTGTTTATCTTCGTGACAATATTACTTCTTATGTCGACGACATTCTTATTGCTAAACATTCTTGGAGTGAGCACAACAAAATTTTGGATTCATTGTTACGTACCTTTGCAAGAGTTGGCATTACTGTGAACTTGGAGAAATCTGAATTTGGTCGTTCACAGGTGAAATTTCTCGGTCACATTATTTCTACAGAAGGTATTCTTCCTGATCCAGAAAAACTTGACGCTATTCGTAATTATGCTGTTCCTACCACAAAACGTGATGTTCGTAGTTTCCTTGGTGTCTGTAATTTTCTTAGACGCTTTGTTAAATTGGACGATTTGGCCACACCTCGTTTTTGCGATCTATCTGGAAAGTTCTTTTTAAACGAAAATCGGTCGACAACTCTGTTTGGTTAGTTTGTATTCCTGATGAGTGGGTTAATAAGCTGATTTGGTATACGCATTTCAGTTATGCGCACTTTGGTCCCAGAAAATGCTTTCATAAATTACGAGAAAATTGCTACTTCAGTAATATGGAAAAACGTATTCGATCTGTTCTTGCCAAATGCAAATTATGTCAAAAGGCTAAGCCGCCGACAGTTTCTCACAGAGCACCGTTGTTTCCTATCATTCCAGCAAAATTAAAGGACATGGCTGCAGTTGATTTGTTCGGTCCAGTGGTTCGATCTACTAATGGTTTTGCGTACATTTTCGTAGCAGTGGAGTTGACATCAAAATAAGTGTGTTTTACACCGTTACGCAAAGCAACAGCTCGTTCAG
Organism: Schistocerca cancellata; assembly: GCF_023864275.1. Lineage (NCBI taxonomy): Eukaryota > Metazoa > Arthropoda > Insecta > Orthoptera > Acrididae > Schistocerca > Schistocerca cancellata. Next base: position 513,809,118 of record NC_064626.1, on the reverse strand, counting down.
TATCTAATGCTTTCATTAACCATTTTCTTAAAGAAGTGGGTCATGTTGATAAGGTTATATCAGATAATGGATCACAGTTTCGTTCTAAAATTTGGCTTCGTACTCTACAGCGTCGTAAAATTAAACCAATTTTCATTTCACTTTTTCACCCTCAATCTAACGCTTCAGAGAGATGGATGAAGGAAATCAATAAATTGTGTCGTCTTTATTGTCATCAGAATCACAGAACTTGGGATCAGTATCTTCATATTTTTCAAAACATTCTGAATGAACTTCCTAACGACTCAACTTCTTTACCACCTATACTGATATTAAAAAACAAAGCACCGACAAATCGCATTTCTGAAATCGTTCCTTTTCCGCCTACACGGAAACTGCGGCATTCTGAAGTTGTCAACCTGGCTCTACAAAATATTGCATCTGCGGCTGCTAGAAGAGAGAAATCAGCTAAACATCCTGGTCGTTTAAAAATCTTGTCAGTTGGTCAGAAGGTGTTAATTAAGGCTCATCGTTTGTCTCACAAAGGAAAAGGCTTGTGTCGGAAATTTTTTCTGCTTTATAACGGCCCATATAGAATTCGCAAAATTATTCATGATAACACTGTTGAAGTAGAAACTCTTAAATCACGACGCTCTAAAGGAATACATCATATATCTAACGTTAAAATTTTTGTGGAATGATATACTTTTGAAAAATTTTTGTAGAATGACATACTTTTGAGAAACTAACAGTTGTATGTAAACACACGGAGAGTACAAGGATACCGCGCTGTGTTTTGGCGGCGGCATATACTCAAAGCAACAGTCAAGTCTGCGCGCTGCACAAGGCAGTCGTTGACCGCAAACAATCACTTCCTACGTCACGCGCCTACAGCTGATCGAGCGCTCAGTGCGAATGCACTGACAGCCGTAAATAAATACAAAGTCTAATTTCTCCGACTAAATTCAGTATAAAGCTATAGTGACTTGATGAATTCGGTTATTAACATTCAGTATTTTTCAGGATACGGTTCTATAAAATATTTATGAACTTCAGGTAAATTCTGTGCGTGTCCGACGTTAAGACGACTTGCTATCGAGAAAATTTCAGGAAAAATGTCATTTCGAAGAAGAAAGTAATAAACTAAAAAGGTAATTATTAATTGAGTTTATTTTTCAGGTAACATATTTCCACTTAGGTACGTACTTTAGACGTAATTTGCTGCTCGCGATTACGTGATTCATACTTTGTGCTAATTACATGTTCAATGAAATTACTTGTGAAGCGACGTGCTTGCGTACGTTAACTGATTTTGACAATGATTATTAATGAACTGGATTGTTACTTGTGTATATTATGCATCGCTTGGCTGCACTGCTTTTTCACTGATGTCATATTTTTAATTATGTGCCTGCTGTGCCTATTTATTTAAATTATAATTGTCACCTGATTAATTGTGCTGATGTGGTTAGGTATGTAAGTTATACTTTGTGATTTATCTGCTTGCGCCTTCATGTTTACTTATTAAGATACGATGCTAATGACCTGTTTAGTACGTAAGATATATGTTTACTGCTATGCGTATGGATTGCACATTTACACATTTCTGCTTGTTGTCATAACTATACTTTAATTTGGTATATAGCAATGCTGATGTACAGTGTACGGACATGGAGTGTGGGTTACGATGTGGTATGGGTTACGGATTGTTCGCTTGGCGAAGCCTCGTTATAGAAATTGTGCTGCATCCACTTGTTGACATTCTGTTCACTACTGGTATATTTACTCGCTGTTGCTTGTTTTGCTTACGCTCAGTGCTTTATATTTTAACATAAGAAAATGAACTGCAGTAATTCGACGAGCGACTTTAGTACAAGAAACATCATAGAAGTCACATGAGCTGGAGGTTTTATGAAAGCTGTATAAATGTATGCCAATAGGAAGGAAGCTAACGACATGACATACCAACACAGTTATTACACTGCATTTTTCGTGAGCAATTGAAATAGGAAGTGACACTTGACACAAGAAATACTCCACATGTTTGCTTCTGTTTGCCATAATTCTTGAAGTGGTGTACACACTGTGAAATATTAGGATCATTCACACTCCGTAATCGTACTTAATTACCGAGAGTTATTCGAACTAAGTCTGTTAGAGGTCATGTATGCATTCTTTGTTTATAATTCATAATGAGTAGAAGATTTTGGTCAGATGGATTACACAGAGGCTGTGTGTTGACAGTGTGTCTTCGGATTGTATGGGATGAGGAGGTTTGCATTAGGATTTTATCTGTACTCGATCGAGGAGACTGACTAGAGGAAAGAGTTGTTATGGAAGTGAAATGATACTGGCAGTAAGGTTTATATGTATCGACGTATTGAAGAGGTATTATGGAGGTATTGAGATTATATGAAGTTGATTGGAGTTATGGTGTATAAGAGGTAAAATAGGTGAGGTGCATTTTTTTTTTGTTGTTGTTGTTGGTCTATATGGAACAAGGAGGATGAAGATAGCAGACTAGAACACTAAAATGGAAGGAAGATTGTCTACACACACTTTGTTAAATCACTAAGCAGTATGTACTTTTTTTTTTTTGGAGAGAGGAAGTTGCATATCTTGGCACACTGACAGTTGTTCAGTAACAGTACATTTTGATCTGGCTTGGCAAACATTGGTCTTGACATGATGACTATGACGTTGACTTAACTATTATTGACTGTTATACATTGCTGTCACTACTACTTGATACACATGATGAACATGAAATTTTGACAGAAGTGGATTCACACAGTTAACACTAGTCAATTACACAGTAGTACTTAATGTGGATGAAAGATGAGTGAGTGTGTTTGGTGTGTTTTCCTTTCCTAATCCTACCCACCTATCTCCTCAATATTATTTTATTTGTTTGTAGTGGCTTGCACTGACACCCATAAATATTATAGGTTTACTGATGTTTGTGTATTTGTAATAGTAATATGACAATTATCTGACATCATTTGTGTGTTTGTTATGATTTGTATGTTTAGTGTAAGAGCACTGATAATAATTTTGTAAAAGCAATTGTGTGTGCATTCAAACTGTTGTTCACACCTGCACCTGTTCAAATTGATGTGTGACACTTAGAAATGTTTAATTTCTGCTGATGAACTGTCTGATTAGTGATAGTGAATATTATGGACTGTTACCTGCACTTGTTCAACATAATGGGTGCCACCTGGAAATGTTTAATTACTGCTGATAAACTGTCTAATTAGTGATAGTGAATATTATGGACTGTTACTTGCAATTTTTCTACGTGATTGGTGCCACTAGGACATGTTTCATTTCTGCTGATAAACTCTGATCAACAGTGTGATTAGTGATAGTGAACATTATGGACTGATGTCTGCACCTGCTCAACATTGCTGGGTGCCACTGATGGACTGCTTCTACTGAAATGATGTGACCTGTTGGAGTCTGCACCTGTTCCACAATGCTGGGTGCCACTGATGGACTGATTCTACTGAGATGATGTCACCTGTTGCTGTTTGCACCTACTCAACATTGCTGGGTGCCATTGATGAACTGCTTCTACTGAGAAATGTGACTTGTTGCTGTGTGTACCTCTTCAACATTGCTGGGTGCCACTAATGGACTGATTCTACTGAGATGATGTCACCTGTTGCTGTTTGCACCTACTCAACATTGCTGGGTGCCATTGATGAACTGATTCTACTGAGAAATGTGACTTGTTGCTGTGTGTACCTCTTCAACATTGCTGGGTACCACAGATGGAACTGCTTCTACTGAAATGATGTTACTTCTTGCTGTCTGCACCTACTCAACATTGCTGGGTGCCACTGATGGACTGATTCTACTGAGATGATGTCACCTGTTGCTGTTTGCACCTACTCAACATTGCTGGGTGCCATTGATGAACTGCTTCTACTGAGAAATGTGACTTGTTGCTGTGTGTACCTCTTCAACATTGCTGGGTACCACAAATGGAACTGCTTCTACTGAAATGATGTTACTTTTTGCTGTCTGTACCTCTTCAACATTGCTGGGTACCACAGATGGAACTGCTTCTACTGAAATGATGTTACTTCTTGCTGTCTGTACCTCTTCAACATTGCTGGGTACCACAGATGGAACTGCTTCTACTGAAATGATGTTACTTCTTGCTGTCTGCACCTACTCAACATTGCTGGGTGCCACTGATGGACTGATTCTACTGAGATGATGTCACCTGTTGCTGTTTGCACCTACTCAACATTGCTGGGTGCCATTGATGAACTGCTTCTACTGAGAAATGTGACTTGTTGCTGTGTGTACCTCTTCAACATTGCTGGGTACCACAAATGGAACTGCTTCTACTGAAATGATGTTACTTCTTGCTGTCTGTACCTCTTCAACATTGCTGGGTACCACAGATGGAACTGCTTCTACTGAAATGATGTTACTTCTTGCTGTCTGTACCTCTTCAACATTGCTGGGTACCACAGATGGAACTGCTTCTACTGAAATGATGTTACTTCTTGCTGTCTGCACCTACTCAACATTGCTGGGTGCCACTGATGGACTGATTCTACTGAGATGATGTCACCTGTTGCTGTTTGCACCTACTCAACATTGCTGGGTGCCATTGATGAACTGCTTCTACTGAGAAATGTGACTTGTTGCTGTGTGTACCTCTTCAACATTGCTGGGTACCACAAATGGAACTGCTTCTACTGAAATGATGTTACTTCTTGCTGTCTGCACCTACTCAACGTTGCTGGGTGCCACTGATGAACTGCTTCTACTGAAATGATATCACCTGTTGGAGTCTGCACCTATTCAACATTGCTGGGTGCCACTGATGGACTGCTTCTACTGAAATGATGTCACCTGTTGGAGTCTGCACCTGTTCCACAATGCTGGGTGCCACTGATGGACTGCTTCTACTGAAATGATGTCACCTGATGGTGTCTGCACCTACTCAACATTGCTGGGTGCTACTGCTGGAACTGTCAACCACTTGTTATGAAAACATTTTATGTGAATATTTGTATAAACTGATTTTTTGTGTATTACTGTTTGTGAAAAGTTATAAGACTCTTACCTGCTCATATTCGTCATTGCTGACGCTATCGATTGAATTGTTTAACCACATGATATTTGTGTAAACTATTATGTAAAGTCATATGTATGAAAGAATTTGTATTCCTTACTGTATTTTATATATTAGGCTATTGTAAGGTCAGTGCAAAGCCAAAATTTTATCTAGTTATATGATACTTACGTATTAATATTATCTTTATTTTTGTCTGTATTTTTTTTTTGACGAATTTGGTGGTATTTTCACCACCAATGCTGGCAAAAATACCATCAAATTCTAGCCCGTGGAGGAAGGGCATATGGAAGGTGGCTACACTGAGCCACAGCGCCAGAAATCGCGCCAGAGAGTATTGTTCCGCCGCCTCCACTGGCAGTGATTATTGAGACGTAGCGGCAAGCAGTTCTCGCCGAGAAGTTGTGGTGGACACTGCTTGTAGCTGAAGTCAGAGTGAGATGCGGTAGTGGAGAGTGTTGTTCCATGTTTATGCAGTTATTTGATGGGAGAGATAGCAGATGTTGTTCCAATGGAGATATTGTAATGATCTGAGTGCTTTTCGTCAATATAAATTAAGGTAACTAACTACTGTTCTTTATTTTCTTATTATTTGTGTGTCCTGAATAATGCTTCATTACAGGTTCAGTCAACAAAGCATCTGGCGTGTGTTCTTGTATTAGAGTGTAATTCTGGGTTTCTTGTACAATTATAGTATTTCTAATTTTCTTTTATCACGTCAGTATAAATGATATTTAAAAATTCTTGTCCTGTTGAAGAAGAACCGTGCCAGATGTGCGTTGAGTCATACTACCACATACAGAACAGCTATACTTGTGCTTTGTTGGCTTCGTAGATTTTATAGTTGCTGGGGACTTAATTAATTGATTGTATTAACTGAAATTTTCTTACATTCTTTGTTGTTATTCAAAGCAGTCAGATTGCGTACTTAAACTAGTCAGGGCCAGCCGTTTACGAGACTTGCGTAATCGGACATACAGCGACAGAAAATTAAAAAGTATTTGCATTGCATTCTTACATCTTTATTATAATTAAGCCCCCATGCACGTGACACGACACTGCAGCGCGACACGCACGTGCCGCACGGGTCACGCGGGTGCAGCGCATATTGCGACGCGAACACCGTACTTCGCACGCGTCGACTGGCGACGCTCTGCGCTGACAGAACCGAAACGCGTACAACATGTAATCTTTCTCAAACTATTTTATAGAAACTATTCTCTGAAAATATTTGATTTTTGCCTTACTTGTAGCGTTATATGTCAGCTTCGTGGCGAAGTTACCATCACCTCGCTAATGACCATTCTTATTGTGATGTACACATTTTAGTAAGACACTACGCAAAACTCAAAAAGTTTGCAACGAAAATTAGGGATCGCTATGGTTTTGCGTTTGGTGCGTATTACACCTTATGTTGCTGGATATGAAATTTAGCTAACATGCTGAATTTTTGTTTAGACTTGGGAGGAGATCTGTATCTGCCTCCGATCTCGAGAAAATGGATCCCATGTAGCGCGCGCACTTCCGATCTCACGCCCGCGAGAATGAAATACTCGCAACATCTCTCGTATCTCCTAAACCGCTCGAGACATCGAAACGAAAGTTTGGCGAATGATAGCACACAAGGAGGAGAGTGCTTTGCGAATTATTAAACACACGGAACTTTCTTATCTATAGCGATATATCACTACTTGCTTTTTTATTTATTTCACTCCAGTGACTGTAATTTTTTAAGAGTTATCGACAGCTAGCGAAACAAGAGCTTCCGAGTATGAAAATAAACATAAAATTTCTTCTTTTATGTAACGGCAAACCGTTACTATGAGGTTTTTCGTAAGCTATTGAGCTCTCTGATTGCCAATTACTTGTTTAATGAGACCCACCGTTTCGGAATTCTGTCTCAATAGATGCTGTGAGATGAGTTTGGCAAATTACATTGTGACAAAGGAAGTACAATTAAACCAGTCACCAAGAGAAATGTGGCCTTTACTCATAAATAGTGATGCTTCTTCGAATGAGAAAAGGTTAACAACTCACAAAAAAACAGATTGCCTAGTCTGTTGGAATTTTGGTGGAATCCCCGTAACCCATCTTATATTTAACACTGAGCGACTGGAATGGAAACTTACTAAAGGATTTTACTTCTTCTCTTGATCTGAGCAGTATTAAAATAATGACGAGCGTTCCTTCAGGCGGAATGATAGGCACATGCCAGATACTGTTTACTCACCTAGGGCTTGCCAAACTGACAATGCGTGATCGCGAATAAAATAGTTGTTATTGAGAAAAATAAACAATTGATCTCTCGCACAACACAATTGCCAGTGTATTGTCAGCAGCGAAGAATAAAGCGCGCGACAGGAATGCACAAGCTAGCCATGTGTGCCTTGTGAGTTGGAGTTCGAAAAACATTGTGATGAAAGTAGATCTGCCTTTGTCAGCAGTACATTTCAACAAATTAAATATATCTAATCATAACACTCTTTTAGGATATTCCTACTTTCGTAATAATACTGGCCATTTCCTTCATTTGTGTAGCCTGTTGTATAATTAGTTTATTAATGCTGATAATGTCCATGCAACAATTGAAATGCTTTTTCTCATCACGGCGAACCAATTAAAAAATTGGTATTTGTTACTGCTTTTCGTCTGTTTCTAGTTTGCAGTGCAAATATGATGTTCACATGCATGTAGCACAGTGTGCGGTATTACATCCATATCAGAGTAATCACAGTGAAACTTCTATACTTCAGATCTTGGACGCTTTTTACCAGAAGCACAAAGGGATCACACCTGTGGAGATTATCCTTTTCTAAATTTTTGTAACAGATCGTACAGATACGCCAGCATACTAGGCAGGGAGAAGATAACCTTATTTTACTTTCTTGCCTTGATTCTTAATCACATTATTTTATAATATTCCTTGTTACCTTATTCACTACCCTCTGTCCCTTCTTGTGATCTGAAAACTTCGCGGAGGCATAATTATGATGCAATTCCAGCGGCCAATGGCTCATCAATTATTGAAGTATGCATTTTTCTTGACAGAACAAAAACAAAACAAAACTATACAGATATAAATAACAGAAAAGTATAACGTACTGACGAAGAAAGCTGGAGCGTTTAGATGGCGAAAAACGAAACACTACCCAAAGGTAATGAAATTTAGTACACAGTAAGGCAAAATTTATCGTATGGGCAATACTACCACTGCTCATATGCGCCGTTTCGATGTGAGCATATGGCCGGGCTACTTTTCCCCTCCCCGCCTCAAATTTCCACACCGCGACGCGCGGCGCCAGAAACTGTGCCTCAACCACAAAGCCGCGCGACCTGGCACAGGCGCGTGTCGCGTCCCAGTCGCGTCGCGTCGCAATTTGCGCGGCCCCATTTGAACCTGTGCTGTTACAAAAACGCGCGCTGCGCTGCGTCGTGCCACACGCGCTATACGCGTCTCAATTTGCGCCTAGCCTTAGACCGCTCGGTTAATCTCACTCGGCAAATGAAAGCATCATATACAAAAAAATCTAAGATTTTCTCCCAAATCGTTTACGTAGAACAGGAAGGCAACACTTCCTTGGGGAACGCCAGATATTACTTCTGTTTTACTCGGAGACTTTCCGTCAGTTATCGCGAACTGTGACCTTTATGACAGAAAATCACGAATCCAGTCAAGCAACGGAGACGATACTCTACTGGCACCCAATTAGAACTCGCTTGTCAAGAGCCTTTTGTAAATCTAAGCATATGGAATCAGTTTGACGTCCCCTATCGACAGTATTCATTACTTCGTGAGAATAAAAAGCTAGTTGTGTTTCACAATGCTTTAAGCATTTAGCGGTGTTTGTTTATGTGTGTGTGTACTTCAGGTGGTATATAAATCCAATTCTGACAAGTTAAAACAGCAAACATTCGTACTCGTTTGTACAATCACGTGAAATGTTAAAATGGCTTAAACTTCATACTTATTGATAACAATTAGGTGAAATGTTACAGACTATAATTACAATGATCATATTGGCTACAACAGCAACACCGCTAAATGCTTAAAGCAATTATTCTGTAATAATATTGTTATGATGTATATTCTTTGCACTTTGCGATTATGTCTTCACTTCTGCTATACGAACCTTGCACCCAGCTGATTCCAGACGCCATATTTGTTTACAAATGTGGCAGTATACATGTGATGTGTTACGACAGCAAAAGGAACCTGTGATCACTGAAGGTACTGTAGTTTACTTATTTAATGTTTACCATTAGATATCAGTTTAATTTTTCGTCAAAATTAATCCTAAACCATATTCTGAAATAGCGTTTCGTTTCTCCACTAGGCAGTGCCACAAGTTCCTCCAAAAATCGTAACACAACACACACACAAATGTAATACTTACTAATGTAAATCCACCCGATGATGGAGGTTTAAACCTTCGAAACGCGTCGTGGAAATAAATAAAACGGTGACTGGTAACAGTGAACTTGTTGTTTCATTTAATGTAACGATACACTCAGGCTAGTTTCTCCGAAATTACCGGTGTTAATGTGATGATTGTAGTTTTTAATTTGTCTGAGCGAATGGGTAAGAAAAATCTTGAAACATAGTACTGACTTTTTTTTAATGTGTGGCAGTATCGATTCTATAATGTATTTCTGTATTTGTAGCATGGCGAGTCATTCAGTTCACCGTTTCCACAGGATTACAAGGAAAAAATATCAGCTGGGCAGCAGTATTTAGATCAGCATTCATATGTTATGAACATTTTTCTTAATCTAGTACAGACATCGAAACAATATTAAGATAATAACCGTACAGTAATATATTAGAAAACGTTTGCTGTAGAGAAAACTCTTATAGTAAGTTAGACATTAACATTCTGTCATCTCATAATTATTTCATATATCGGGTCTGAATTTTAACAACCGCAGTATTTTTAAGAGATAAATGTATAATGACCAATATCATACAATTCATATTATTTAGTCTGAAATAAACTAACTCAAATAGACAAGCCTCCGCACCTGCTTAGTAACGACATCACTCCTTACTCTGATCCCGTAAATTCTCTAATTTCATAAAAAAAAATTTCGAAATGTTCTTTTGCAAAAAACAATTTTACCTGTGGAACTATTTATTACTCCCTTTCACACATCTTCCGGTACGACGCGATGCTACACAAAATTTCACATGTGTAATAGAAAGTCTTTACTGAAAAAACTAGAGTGAAGATAAAAGTAAACGGAGCAGCCTTCCAGAAGTCACCTGCAAATGGACTCCGCCACAGGTTCCCTGATCGAGATGTTGGCTTCAGCGAATGACACAATGCGCGGGTCTATATTTCATAATCAGTACTAGCCACTGAAATTGCTACACCAAGAATAAATGCAGATGATAAACGGGTATTCATTGGACAAATGTATTATACTACAATTGACATGTCATTACGTTTTCACACAATTTGGGTGCATAGATCCTGAGAAATCAGTACCAAGAACAACCACCACTGGTCGTAATAACGGCCTTGTTACGCCTGGGCATTGAGACAAACAGAGCTTGGATGGCGTGTGCAGGTACAGCTGCCCATGCAGCTTCAACACGATGGCACAGTTCATCAAGAGTAGTTACTGGCGTATTGTGACGAGCCAGTTGCTCGGCCACCATTCACCAGACGTTTTCAGTTGGTGAGAGATCTGGAGAATGTGCTGGCCAGGGCAGCAGTCGAACATTTTCTGTATACAGAAAGGCCCGTACAGGACCTGAAACGCGAGGCCGTGCATTATCCTGCTGAAATGTAGGGTTTCGCAGGGATCGTAACACGGGTCGTAACACATCTGAAGTGTAACGTCCACTCTTCAAAGTGCTGTCAATGCGAACAAGAGGTGACCGAGACGTGTAACCAATGGCACCCTATACCATCACGCCGGGTGATACGCCAGTATGGCGATGACGAATACACGCTTCAAATGTGCGTTCACCGCGATGTCGCCAAACACGGATGCCACCATCATAATGCTGTAAATAGAACCTGGATTCATCCGAAAAAATGACGTTTTGCCATTCGTGCAAGCAGATTCGTCGTTGAGTACACAATCGCAGGCGCTCCTGTCTGTGATGCAGCGTCAAGGGTAACCGCAGCCTTGGTATCCGAGCTGATAGTCCACGCTGCTGCAAACGTCGTCGAGGCGTGGCTGCACGATCCGTTACAGCCATGTGGATAAGATGCCTTTCATCTCGACTACTAGTGATACGAGGCCGTTGGGATCCAGCACGGCGTTCCGTATTACCCTCCTGAACCCACCGATTTCATATTCTGCTATCAGTCATTGGATCTCGACCAACGCGAGCAGCAATGTCGCGATACAATAAACCGCAATCGCGATAGGCTACAATCCGAACTTTATCAAAGACGGAAATGTGATGGTACGCATTTCTCCTCCTTCACATTACATCACAACAACGTTTCACCAGGTAACGCCGGTCAACTGCTGTTTGTGTATGAGAAATCGGTTGGAAACTTTCCTCATGTCAGCCCGTTGTGGGTGTCGCCACCGGCGCCAGCCTTGTGTAACTGCTCTGAAAAGGTAATCATTTGCATATCACAGCATCTTCTTCCTGTCGGTTAAATTTCGCGTCTGTAGCACGTCGTCTTCGTGGTGTAGCAATTTTAATTGCCAGTAGTGTATTTAGACAGCCCCTTCTGTTTTTTCCAAAGGTTTCTTTAATTCTCCCACAAGCAGCATCTGTCTTTGCCAAGGACGCACGCTGGTACTGCAGCGAGAGTGTGGTTGCAGGGTGGCGCCGGCGGCGGCGACTCCGTCGAGGCGCGGGACGTCCGCGCAGGCGGCGCCGGTGTCGGTGGCGGTGGCGGCGGAGCAGCGCCGCCTGGAGGAGGCGCCGGACCCGCTGGACGCCTGGAGCACGCGCTCCATCGCCAACATGAACACGCTGCTGGCCTGGGACCGCCAGGAGGACGAGAGCCTCTGAGGCCGGCACTGCCAGCGGCCGCCTGCGACAGCGTCAAACAGTCGCAGCCTTCTCATCCGTGGTGCAAAACCTGCTGATGCCTCTTAATGACGTTCACCCATCACGATCCTGCATGTTCTGTGAACTGCGCCGACTCAAATTCCCTAGTGATGAGCAATAACAGATAAGATTCTGTGGCAGTACTTATTTATTCTGTTTAATTTACTTTTGTTCATCTAATACATTGCATTTCATCGGGACGTCACGTAAAGCAGCATTCCATTCCTAGCCAATGTCTGTTGTAGTGTAAATACTAAGATCTGTGTCAAATAAACTACAATAGTTAGTAATACGACCAACACCAATAGGCCAGGATGGGGACACCATTGAATATGAAAGTAGAACGATACCACAGATGCTAAGGAAAGACCTGTTGTAAAATACCCTCTGTTTTCACGTGGCTAAACGAGATGGTGGCCTGTTAAGATACTGGACTCCGATTGGGGAGGTCAATAGTACAAATTCCCGTCCGGGTATTCAGATTTAGATGAGTTCCGTAAATTGCGTAAGGCAAGATGGTTCCTTTGAAAAGACGTGGCCAATTTCCTTCCCCATCCTTTCCCAATACGTGCTGCGTCTCTGATGACCATGTCGTCGATCCTGATCTTTCTTCCTTCATATTACTTGTTGAATAAACCACGAATCTTAAATCTATCCTTTCTTATCTAAAATTCATAATTAAGGAATTCGTAGTGATTTACGTAGATCATCAGAAGGCGTATTGATGTAGTTGTCAAACCACATATTTTACTGCAGAAAAGCGCGCAGACAATACGAGACAACAACCGAAAGCTACTAACAGTGAGCAAGCGTCCTCAGACAATTTCACGGGCCTGTCAGTCCTTAAATGATCACTACCTATTGACGGCGAAGACATAGAGTCTGTTGACAAAACACATTAAAGTCCAAACCGAAATCCTACTCGTATAACACACCCCTTTTTACAAGCTGGTAAGCGAGCGACTTGGGGCGGGGGGAGTGAATTTACATCGGTTTCGTAACACCACCAAACGGTAACGCAAATTCTCTTGCGTTGTTTGCACCCGACATACGCGACTGATCGAGATACCGTGACTCAAATTCTCAAATAATTGTATTTAACTATAAAACAACAGCAGTTATTAACACAACCCCAAAGTAAACTTAAGTCATTCTATACAGCTCTGAAATTAGAAGAGCGGGTAAGACTAGACCATGGACTCTCATCTCTCTTCTTCAACTGCGCTCTAGGGAATGTTATTCGCGAGTGGCGCAAAGAACTGTGTACAGAATAATGGAGTTAAATTAGTGAGTTGACACCCAGCTTTTGCGTGAGTTGAGACCCAGCTTTCACTGCAATTGACACTGAATTCTGTGTTACCACTTACAAATTTCGATCTGTTGGTGACAGTAGCCGAGACGTTCTCAATATGAAAATATTTTAAGCTATCTAGAATGCTTTATTCGCAAAAATCCGTTTTGGGTATTTGCTTTATTAATAAGGAGTCAGATTAGATTGTAAGAACAAGAACGTGGCTGTTACAGTTTATCTTTCACCAATTATCTTGTAACTTTTGCTCAAAGTCTCTTCATACAGCTGATATAAACATTGCCCTAATTCAGAGGGAAGCAACAAAAGTGGATTTCATGATCTCGCTTGAAAAAACATTCTTCATTGGAGGGAATAAGAGAACTAGAGCAGTTCAAATGCTCCGTTCAACATTCTGAGGCAGTACTTATTTATTCTTTTTAATTTATTTTTGTTCACTCTCTGAGAAATATAAACTCAAGGATCAACAAGGCTGAAATTGGATACCACGTCAACTAAAGATGTTTTTAAAATACAATCAGTGTCCAGCAGGGTAAATCTCAGACAATGTTGTATGCATTTGACCGTAGGCTGTATACACAGCAGAGTATCTCATAGTACACCTCTGTATGATTGAGAAACGTGTGACGTTGGAAAGACAGAAATGAACCGATTAGAAGCATTTGAAATGTGTTGTCACTGGAGGCTATCAAAGACCACATGGATTTATCATATGATTAATGAAGACATCCTGCAACTGGCTGATAAATAACATAATGAAACGGCAGGTAGAACAGATGGGCATATAATACGACGTGAGCCGTTAGTGAAAACAGAAGCTGAGAAGATGATGTAATTCATACTTAACATTTCAACGTTCTGAGGCAGTACTTATTTATTCTTTTTAATTTATTTTTGTTCACCTAGTATATTGCACTTCATCAGGACGTCATGGATTTATCATATGATTAATGAAGACATCCTGCAACTGGCTGATAAATAACATAATGAAACGGCAGGTAGAACAGATGGGCATATAATACGACGTGAGCCGTTAGTGAAAACAGAAGCTGAGAAGATGATGTAATTCATACTTAACATTTCAACGTTCTGAGGCAGTACTTATTTATTCTTTTTAATTTATTTTTGTTCACCTAGTATATTGCACTTCATCAGGACGTCATGTAAACTAGTATTCCATTCCTGTACTGTCTGATTCCAAAATACACTACCAGCAAAAAAAATAGTACACGCTTTTAGAGGTTTCCAATTGTTGCAACAGTGCATATGGAGTACATGAAATGATTACATTTACAGATCAATGACACAAACGGTTCTGAGTTACCAGGTATCGACCCACGCTGAAACACCTAAATTAGTACTTGATGTAGCCTCCACAGGTGGCAATACAGGCGCTAATCCGGCATCCAGTCGACTTTTCAGATGCCAAATACTGTCCTGCGGTACGTTATTCCACGCCTCTCAGCCTGTACACGTTGTTCTGTAACAGTTGTTGGTTGGCGAGTTGCAAGAGTCACTTCTCGACCCATCATGTCCCACATGTGTTCGATTGGAGACAAGTCCGGAGATAGCGTTGGCCAGGGAAGTTTCTGCACGTCCTACACATCAAGTGGAGTTTCACGGGCAGTGTGTGGCGAGAATTATCCTGATGGAACAGTACATCAACTTCCTGTTGCAAGTTCGGCAACAGAACGGCTCTAACAACATTCTGTACGTTTCGAGTTCTGGTTAGCGTCCTCTCCAAAAACACCAAAGGAGAAGAAGATTTGTTGCTCATCGCAACCCAGAAAGTATGGCCTTGGATGCGCCTAGCGTATCTTGGACGAATGCACGCACTCTAGGTGACAGCGATCAGCAGGTTTACGCAATACGCGCGACAACCATCACTTCGTTCAGGAACAATTTGCTTTGATCGCTGAAGACCATGGTGAACCATTCTATCTTCCAAGTGATGACACTCTGGTAGCTATGCCCCTACGCTATCTCGACGTTGAAACATTATCAGTACATCCCCAGTGGCATATGCCATCATCTGATCAAATTCGACGACGTCTTTCCAGGTCTATTAATTTTTTTCCTGGCAGTGAAAATTCTTTATATAACGGATGCCTTTTTGAGCTATATCCCTTCTTTTGAGACTTTCTATAAGTTTATGATGTTGTATTCTACCAAAGGCGTTTTCATAATCAATAAAACGAAAGACTACATTTTTGACCTAATCATAGAAGTTTTACACTAGAACTTGTGATGCAGTTATTGCTTCTCTTGTACCTAAGCTTTTTATAAACTAGTTGTGTTTTACCCGTTAGTTTCTCACATTTTTCATGTAACCTTAGATGGATGGCTCTCAGAAATGTTTTTAAGGAATGGATCATAAGGCCAGTGAGCCTATGATCTTCACATTTTCGCGCATACTCACTTTTCGGTAAGGGGGTGAAAGGTGACAACAGTCATGGGACTCGATAATGGCCTGTGTCGTAAATTTTGTTAAAAACTTTGTGTAAGGCTCTCATACCTTCTTCATCAAGAAATACTAGTAAATGTCTTTGTTAAACCGTATTTATTTGTTCTCTGAATCATTAGACTGTTCATACATAATTCCAGTTCAAAATAAATAAATCGTTAAGGAATATTTTCAACAATAAATTTAGCATTCACTTTATTCAAGAAAACATGTTTTTATTTTAAATTCACGAAAATTCCTGTTCTGCCTTCGGAAATCATTTTTATCACGTAATAAATGTTTTTAGTACTGTGGAATTAAATTTATATTGTACTGATTTATAATACAATACTTCCATCAATTCCATAAATACGTACTAAATTTCAGTTTAGTAGGATAACACGAAGTGAGGTACTCATTAATCAAAGGATTTTAACAATGAATAGACCCACGAAAACTTGTAAAGTTAACAGACTATAGCAAAAAAGGAAGTACGGTGATTTTCCGCCTGAGTAAATGGAGGCGTAGGTCAAAGTAGTTTGGTAAGTTCAGCTGTACACTTATCAAATATACAATACCGAGCTGAACTATAGAAGTACGCGATACCGTCAAGAACTTCACAGAATCAGTTTACGGGTTATGACAGAACGAGCGGTCTCAGAACTTCTCTATTTGCGTGGTTGACACTACAAGATTGGGCATATAATTCTGTATGACCTACACTGTTTCCACTGGTAAATTTACAGAGTCTCTAGAGGAGGTAGGGTCTGCACACCAAAAGCTTTCGGAATGTCGCCTAGTGAATGCATAAACATCCCGCTTTGGTGTACGGCTACAGAAGACGTTATCTGAAATCCTACAGAAGTTGTTGACGGCTAAAGTCTAGATCTTGCCCAGCACCAGTCACAGCGGTGTTGTTCTTTTTTTCATGGGTTGGCAAAGCGACAGCTTCGCGTAGCCTGCGGGACGGTGTTTTCAAGTAACCAATGAGAGACGGGAATGTACTAATTAATTTCTAGCGCCGAAACTGAAACCATTCTCTTCTTCACCGCTGTCACAGATATTTGACTGCTTTTCTCCGAAAATGTCACACACCATAAGATTGTGATTAGATGGGGCCTAATAGTACAGCTTAAATTGTGCGAATGAAACGAGCAGCAGTTAAATTTGTAATCTCGGTTATCTCAAATATTTGGCTGTTTCTTATTTCTGAGTTTGTGGTATACTGACGTGAGATTCGTCTCTTTCTTCGAAACACGTCTTCTGTCCGCTTATCTCTCAATGGCTGCATAGAACCAGCACCTGGCACCGTCCCTTTCTTCCCAGCATACCTCACAGCGAGTACCGACAACGGTATTGCACGAAACACATAAGTACGCCACTGGACTTGATCGACACTTTTACCGAAGTTGACAGAAGTGAAAGAAGACATAAGGCTAGAATTCCAAATGTGGACGTTGCACAAGCGTCCTCAAATGCATTGAAGACGATGTCCAGTGAAGTTATGCTCCATTCTCATCCGTCCCACGGGGGGTACATTGAATATAATAGTCACATCATTCAGGCACCTATAACAAAGGAATGATGTGCAGACACCTTGGACCGGATACAAGACGTTCTCAGAATTTTACAAGGAACAGCTACTTTTTATTATGTAACAATTCTCCTGCGCATCAGTCCTCCCATAATATCTAATATGACGTATCCTATTCAGCTGGCGTCTCACCTTCGAATTTCCATCAGTTCTAGCGGCCATAAATGAAAATGAGGAGTGCTTCATGTAGTCTGAGAAATTCATAAAAAGTGCGACGTGGCAACTAAAAGCACTTTCTTTTAAATGGTTTCAGAAATGTTTTTAACAGTTCTACAAATACTGGTAGTAGGAGGGGTATAGTTCGAGAAATTGAAGCGTAAAACGGTACATAAACATTTCATTTTTAACTTATTCTGGACTGTTTTACTCTGTGATACGGAGAAACAACCTGGAGATCAACCAAAATGCACAGAAAATATATTGTTGTAGATTTTATTTATCATTATTATTCATCATGTATACTTTTCAATTCAGAGCCGTTTCGAAAATTTACCCGTCGATTTCGTCTCTTATGAAGTCAAATAGCTTGGCCCCTTGATGCTGACTGGACTCAGTTTCTGCCGTTCTCATTCCAAGACAAAACATGTGAGGTGGTCGCCAGGAATCAGTCTGCGTCAGTAGTCAACTATATTAACCAATTTTTAATTAAACTTATGTTTATTTCACATAAAGCAGTTCTGTTTTAAGAGAAAAGAGACAATCAACACAGCTCACTTGCGTTTCTTTTAATTGCTTTATTCATCCAGACTTTACAGCAGTGACAATTGTGCAATAGATAGCGGACACATTGTGTGAACCTTGTATACGTTGGCAAGATCTAGATCGAGCGCATCTGCTTCTGCATTTCATCTGTGTCATCAGATAATTACAGCAACTTGTGCCATGTAGTTTCTGTCAGTATGATTCCTATATTTCCTGTTTTATTCAATTGCTTAGTATTGTGTGTTGTCCAGACATGCTTTCCCTCTGGATTCATGCAAATGGGCAACTGCCATTTGTACTCATCATTACCAGAACCAATGTCTTCCCCTCCTCCCGTCCCCACATCCCCTCCTCCACCATTATTTTTACCATTAGAAACTGAACTGACACAGACACTCTTGCTACGTTTAGAAAATGGTGGATTCACGTCATCAGGTGCAGAATCGGAAGATGAGCAATCTTCATCCTTCCTCTTATTCTTATTGTTATCTTAGGATCATAAGCCACTCAAAAGTACACACTGCAATCTGATCATTAAACCACAGGTACTCCGTGTACAGTACTAGATAATAAGGCGACAGTTATACGGATCACAGAGGTAAGAAATGAACTGGTAAGAACGAATATCAAAGAATCGGGAAGCACTGAAAGTAAGTTTTTTTATCAAACAATCGAACATAAAATACTAAATCTGGAGGGCAAGGAAAAGAACAAATCAGGAACAACGGGGGCAAAAGACGTTGCTTAACAGGCGAAGAGTTAGCTGAGCCAGATCCGGATCGGGTCTGCATGGCGGATTCACGATCGCTGGTCAGGCACACAGATCAGCCCGAGAGTAATTTCTTACACAGTTTTCCTTCCTCGTTTAGGCAAATGCTACAGTGGTCCTTCAATCCACATCGGAAAATACGATATGAAAACAGTTAAAACGCGATGACACAATGAACAAAGTTTACACGGTTCACACGACTTCCCTCAGTCCTCAGCTGACGGCTGTGGTGACAGGAAGGGCAACCGGCCACAGAGGGCTGTACAACGTTCTAGGACATTACAGTCGGATTCGATCCCGTTCAGGATCAAACATCCTTCGCACTTTTGGTAGAAAAGCTTCCAACAAGGTCTTTCTGTAAATATCACATCATTTTGCAATAGATAGCAGTAGCGACAAGTGGTGGTGCAGGTTATGGGTCATAAGTGTCTTACAATAAGCTTGGGCTTTTGTAAACATTAACGCCATCAAAACATTACTCGATTTGTGATTGCATCATGAAGTTATTGTAGACTGAATATGTCAACTTACGAACCCAACTCTCGTCATTTGCTGGAAGCTTTAATTTTCTGGTTTAACGTGAAGAAATCTGTGGTTGACGGTCATAAAATTCTGTATACGACCTATGGTTAGGCACTCTAAAAGCGAAAGAAAGTGCTCAGAATGGTTTCAACGTCGAAGACCGGCATGACGGTGGAAGAGAGAAGGTTTTCTAAGCTGCTGGCTGAAACCGACGGAAACAATCACAGGACATCGCTACAGAAAGCAATTGGTGCTTTTGAGTTGAGCTCTGAAAGACAGACTGCCACAATACAGCGATAGAAATGAAAAGATGACTTTGCAGCATGACAATGTCACAAAACCCGTCAAAACATACGTGGAAACAATTAAATGGGAAGTCATTCCACATCCGCCTTTCTCCCTCGCACTACCAAAAATGTTTACTGGATCAAGTTAAAACCAATATGAGCTACAAAGAATAAACAAATTTTGGTACGATTTTCAATGTTTCCCTTCCTATTCGTTATATGCATCAGAAATTTCAGAAAACTTTCAAATTCTTGTGCGTCACTTGCTGCAGATACAAGTTAAGTTTACCCGATCTGCTGCACACAAACTTTATTGTTCCTTCAGCTAGTCTTTTCATTAACGAATTCTACTTACTGGATATAGCAGTGGAAGAAGTGACAGCCAAGTGTGTTGTAGTGAAGTTCATTATTCAAGACAACGTTTATATCCATGAAACCAACACTTCCTTGTAATGAGCAAGAACGATTTTTTACGTATTAGTCATTTATGCAAAAAACACGTCATTTTTAGGATTCCGTATGTCACACGTTAAAAAAAGCAACCCTTAGGCCAGTTGCACACAAGGCGGACTTTTCTTTTTCCGCCGCGGTCAACTGGCCGCAGCTACTCACAGAAACCCGGCGTTTATACATACGGCAGTAAAATTTCCGTCGCCGTCGTACGAGTCTGCCAGTTGTCGGTAGGGTACTTTCATCATCCGTCCAGTTCACTACATTTTACGGTGTTATTTAAATTATTTATTGCTTTTAAGGGCACAGTGATGTTTGAAATGAATAGGAAAAATTCTAGGTTTATTGTTATTACGTCGACGAATGAAAAGGAGACGAAAAAATCGACTAATTGGGGTTCATCCAAGTAATAAAAGAAGAATGGGGACTGGAGTTTCTACATGTTCTTTGAAAAAAAAAATGGTTCAAATGGCTCTGAGCACTATGGGACTCAACATCTTAGGTCATAAGTCCCCTAGAACTTAGAACTACTTAAACCTAACTAACCTAAGGACATCAACTTACGAGCCCAACTCTCGTCATTTGCTGGAAGCTTTAATTTTCTGGTTTAACGTGAAGAAACCTGTGGTTGACGGTCATATAATTCTGTATGCGACCTATGGTTAGGCACTCTGAAAGTGAAAGAAGGTTCTCAGAATGGTTTCAACGTCGAAGACCGGCATGGATTCGAACCTGCGACCGTAGCAGTCCCGCGGTTCCGGATTGCAGCGCCAGAACCGCTAGACCACCGCGGCCGGCTGTTCTTTGAAGAGTTGGGGCAGGATGACATGAAATTCTTCAGTTATTTCACAATGTCGGTGACTTCCTTTGACAGACTCCACGGGCGTTTTAAATATACACTATTCACAGCAAAAGTACCAAAAGGAGGAATTTAATTCAACTGGTAGAAATGCTGGCAGTAACAATGCGGTAAGTATAGGACAACCGTTCTCAGACTACGGTGGTTTTAAAGGTAACAATATTTATTGAAACAATTCTGAAAAACATACAAAATACCTATACAGAACAAATACATTGTAATACGTAATATCTGTACTGCTACTATATAAAGACAAGTCGCAATTTAAAGTTGTTGTCAAAAATCTCGAAAAGTTCTTGACCGACTTACTTCAGTTTTTTATACGATACTCTGATAAAACTTTGGACAGAAATAGGTTCCACAAACACACATTGTACTTCAGTAGACTGTACCATTGAATACCTCTACTAATGGCATGTTGACTTCAGGGTTAAAAAATCTGTTGTGTCAAGATGATAATTTGCGGTTTACGTGAAGCCTTGTGATGGCTATACTTCGTCCACAAGCTATTAGTCTTTGCTTGCTTCTAATTGGTCGTGTAAGAAACGTGAACGCATTTTCAAAAACAATAAGACCAATGTTACTGTTAAGAAATAATTGAAATTATAGTGTTAATTACTTCCGTGGAGAAAACGTGAACAATGTCATTTTTGCAATAGCAAAATTTTCATAGTACGATGTCTGTTACTTTTCGGGATATCACCAGCGATTACACTTGCGTTGCGAAGTCCATGTCGTTTCGCCCTTCTCCATACCACACCTCGTCTGCAGCTCGCGGTCGCGTTCTCGCTTCTCGAGCACGGGGTCCCTGGTTCGATTCCCGGCGGGGTCAGGGATTTTCACCTGCCTCGAGATGACTGAGTGTTTGTGTTGTCCGCACCATTTCTTCATCATTCATGATAGTGGTGAGATTGGACTGAGCAAAGGTTGGGAAATTGTACGGGCGCTGATAACCGCACGGTTGAGTGCCCCACAAAGCGAACATCATCATACCACACCTTACCGATAGTCCGCCTCCGTAGCGCAGCAGTAGCGTTACCGCTTACTACGCAAGGGGGCTTGGGTTCAATTCCAAGCAGGGGACTGGGTGTTGTGTGTCTTACATCATCATTGGCACGCAAGTCGCCGAATTGGTGTCAACTAAAGACTTGCAGTTTGGCGGCGAACCCCGAAGGGGATATTCCGGCCAATAAATGCCATACGATCATTTCATTACCTTACCGACTGTTAAAATACAATGTTTCTGTGTTTCTGTTCATAAAGAGGCATTTACAAATGAAAACAATAACTAGCAACTGCAAACAGGTTTTTTTATATCTTTCTGAGCTATATTATTGAGACTAACGAATAAATAAACACAAACTTGAAACCAACTATCTTGGAATGGAAGTGACATGAAATCTCCCATCAATGCCGTTAGAAAAAGCAGGTGACAACAGAAGTAAAGCAGACACTCGGGCGATTTCGAATCGTATACATTCAGCAGCTAGTCCGTCATAGTTTAGACCATGGACTGCAAATTTTTGATTTAGCCTGCACTGGCAATGGACACCTGACAAATGAGCTGATTCAACGAATGGGCAGTGATTGTACTTTTAATCTAGTAGTAAAACCGTTGGGAAAGACTGGTTGGTAGATTTCCACAAGCGTTATCTTGGAATAAGTCTTTGGCTGCCCAAAGAAACGTCTGCAGAGTTTACAAAGACGTTTCATAACGCACAGATCTTGAAATTTTACTCTCTTCTGATCACAGTAGTCGAAGAACCGAATATTCTGCCAATTTAAATGAAAAATATTGATGAATCAGCATTTCCACCAGTTGACAAATCACCAAAATATTTTTCTGCAAAAGGAAAATAACACGTTTGCCCCTTAACAAATACTGAGAATAGCGCTCGTATGACTTTGGTAATATACGGCATTGCCCGTGAACAATATATTCCAATTGCGTCAGTATTTTATTGGCAGAAACTGAATCCAACGCTCTACATCGAAACTCCACGGGCCACCTTGCCTCTGTATAATGAAACTGGTTCCGCGACTGCAGATTTATTTTTGGGATGGCAACAGCATATTATTTCCGTAGCGAAAGCAACAATGTAAAAATCTAGCGAACCCGAAGGTGCTTCGCAATAGTTGAATATGTTTGGGAATCTTCTCCTTCCCCCTCTCTTTGCCTATCTCTTTCTCCTCTCCCCTCCGTATCTTTCTGCACACCTTCTCTTCCCTCCTCCCTCTCTCTCTCCATCACTTTCTCTCTCCTCTCTTCTCCCCCTTTCCTAGCTTTCCTTGTCCATCTCATCCTTCCCCTCCCTGTGCCCCTTCCTCCCTCCACTCACTGTCCATCTCATCTAATCTTCCACCTTCATAAACAAAGCATTGATTTCTAAATTTAGTCCCTTAACATTGACGGGTAAATCGGTTGGGGTCACTATAACCCGCGTCATGTAGGACTGCACTTCCGCGCATAGAGGTGAAGCGATAGGATAGAGGTGAAGCGTGGAGAGGATGAGGCCTGCACATGTGTGGTGGCAGAGATCGGGCAAACGAAGTCCATGTTGCTGAACCGTGCTGCAGCGGACAACAATCAGGTTTCATTTGCCTTCAGTACATCGCATTATACGTTCAAAACTGTGATGGAGTAACACATCTTAAACGCGATTTCGGTAAGTGTCTACAGGAGATAAATCTTACTTCAAGTCTTTAGGTAGAGTCCATTGCTCTGCAGCAATCGTCTGTATGACGTCGGAACAGCTGTCGCAGCTATGTGAAGATGTTGTGGCGATATAAGCGCTCGCCTGTGCTTAGCATACGAGTATTACACCGTACTCCAAGGACGAAATTAAAAATTAAAGTAACTTTTCCAAACTTTGTCAATATATTCTTTAGTATATTAATGTTAAAATTGTTAAATCTCAAGATCATCAGATGAATATATTTCGCTAAATACATGGTTTTAAGTGCAAAACAAATGACACTAATTAATGAAGCTAGAAAGCCAAAAATTGCGCAGAATGTGCAAGTCTATTCAGAAATCAAGTGTTACAAGTCTCAACTTGATCGGAGCAAGATTTTTGTCAAATTATACGTTTTTAAGAGAAATTGAAACCGTTAAATATTAGACTCAAAATACGAAAATTGGTATGAAGCTTCAGTTTGATATAAAGACCTTAACTATGTGACCCATTAAGCTATCTCTAAAAGTTTTCAAGTAATGCAATGAAAACTAGATTTTGAAAAAAAGTCGCTGTTTTCTAGTAGATTAAGAATCATTTATATCAACGATAGAAAGTTTTGGTTACATCACTTAATTACATCCATTAAATAGTAAAGCCATAAACAGTTTCAACACCTTAACGCAAATACAGGGTGTTTCAAAAATGACCGGTATATTTGAAACGGCAATAAAAACTAAACGAGCAGCGATAGAAATACACCGTTTGTTGCAATATGCTTGGGACAACAGTACATTTTCAGGCAGACAAACTTTCGAAATTACAGTAGTTACAATTTTCAACAACAGATGGCGCTGCGATCTGGGAAACTCTATAGTACGATATTTTCTACATATCCACCATGCGTAGCAATAATATGGGGTAGTCTCTGAATGAAATTACCCGAAACCTTTGACAACGTGTCTGGCGGAATGGCTTCACATGCAGATGAGATGTACTGCTTCAGCTGTTCAATTGTTTCTGGATTCTGGCGGTACACCTGGTCTTTCAAGTGTCCCCACAGAAAGAAGTCACAGGGGTTCATGTCTGGAGAATAGGGAGGCCAATCCACGCCGCCTCCTGTATGTTTCGGATAGCCCAAAGCAATCACACGATCATCGAAATATTCATTCAGGAAATTAAAGACGTCGGCCGTGCGATGTGGTTGGGCACCATCTTGCATAAACCACGAGGTGTTCGCAGTGTCGTCTAAGGCAGTTTGTACCGCCACAAATTCACGAAGAATGTCCAGATAGCGTGATGCAGTAATCGTTTCGGATCTGAAAAATGGGCCAATGATTCCTTTGGAAGAAATGGCGGTCCAGACCAGTACTTTTTGAGGATGCAGGGACGATGGGACTGCAACATGGGGCTTTTCGGTGCCCCATATGTGCCAGTTCTGTTTATTGACGAAGCCGTCCAGGTAAAAATAAGCTTCGTCAGTAAACCAAATGCTGCCCACATGCATATCGCCGTCATCAATCCTGTGCACTATATCGTTAGCGAATGTCTTTCGTGCAGCAATGGTAGCGGCGCTGAGGGGGTGCCGCGTTTGAATTTTGTATGGATAGAGGTGTAAACTCTGGCGCATGAGACGATACGTGGAAGTTGGCGTCATTTGGACCGCAGCTGCAACACGGCGAACGGAAACCCGAGGCCGCTGTTGGATCACCTGCTGCACTAGCTGCGCATTGCCCTCTGTGGTTGCCGTACGCGGTCGCCCTACCTTTCCAGCACGTTCATCCGTCACGTTCCCAGTCCGTTGAAATTTTTCAAACAGATCCTTTATTGTATCGCTTTTCGGTCCTTTGGTTACATTAAACCTCCGTTGAAAACTTCGTCTTGTTGCAACAACACTGTGTTCTAGGCGGTGGAATTCCAACACCAGAAAAATCCTCTGTTCTAAGGGATAAACCATGTTGTCTACAGCACACTTGCACGTTGTGAACAGCACACGCTTACAGCAGAAAGACGACGTACAGAATGGCGCACCCACAGACTGCGTTGTCTTCTATATCTTTCACATCACTTGCAGCGCCATCTGTTGTTGAAAATTGTAACTACTGTAATTTCGAAAGTTTGTCCGCCTGAAAATGTACTGTTGTCCCAAGCATATTGCAACAAACGGTGTATTTCTATCGCTGCTCGTTTAGTTTTTATTGTCATTTCAAATATACCGGTCATTTTTGAAACACCCTGTAACAATCAATGCAAGGTCTCTTAAAGACGTAGTTCAGAGGTCATTTTCTACTGTCGGTTCCGTTCTAAAAATTCTAGCCGTCAAAGTTTAAATGTAGTCGAGCTAAAACTTTTTCGATAATTAAAGCCAACGAAGATTGTAAATCGATTCATGACTGAGTTATTAAATAATACATGTAGTAGAATGCGAACATTTAGCTGCTGCTGCCTGGGCTTAGAGCATACGTTTGGCAATCCGCTGCGCCCATATATAAATATGGCCTGAGAGGCAGTGACACACACACACGTTGCACCCAGCCGTCAATCTGTCCGCCTCAGTCAAACGTCGGCTTACGCGCTGTATCGGATGACGTCACAGACAGGGTGCTGCAAAACGCATGTTTTCGGTACAAATAGGACTGTGCACCGCCCTGTATCGCTTAGTTTTCACGGAAGTAACTGTTTGTGTGCCGCCCGTAATGTTGACAAAACCGAGTCGTAAGTGATGGGATTATTTTCACTTTTGTGGCGAGCTATTAACTTTGATGATCAGAATTAAAGGTGAAAGATATTTTAATTGGAACTTAGCGTAGGTCGCTTTTGAACTGCGCATAGTGCTGTTTATGATAGACACTATTATTCAAATGGTTCAAATGGCTCTGAGCACTATGGGACTTAACTTCTGAGGTCATAAGTCTCCTAGAACTTAGAACTACTTACACATAACTAACCTAAGGATATCACACACATCCGTGCCCAAGGTAGGATTCGAACCTGCGACCGTAGCGGTCGCGCGGTTCCAGACTGTGGCGCCTAGAACCACTCGTCCACCCCGCCCGGCCAACATTATTATTATTATTATTATTATTTTATTATTATTATCATCAGGATGATGATTGACTGATCTGGCCTTGTAACATTAACCAAAACGGCCTTGCTGTTGTGGTACTGCGAACGGCTGAAAGCAAGGGGAAACTACAGCCGTAATTTTCCCGAGGGCATGCAGCTCTCCTTTGTGGTCGAATAAAGTCGGGTGATGCTGAGGGAATTAGATTAGGAAATGAGACACTTAAAGTCGTAAAGGAGTTTTGCTATTTCGGGAGCAAACTAACTGATGATGGTCGAAGCAGAGAGGATATAAAATGTAGACTGGCAATGGCAAGGAAAGCGTTTCTGAAGAAGAGAAATTTGTTAACATCGAGTATGGATTTAAATGTCAGGAAGTCGTTTCTGAAAGTATTTGTATGGAGTGTAGCCATGTATGGAAGTGAAACATGGACAATAAATAGTTTGGACAAGAAGAAAATAGAAGCTTTCGAAATGTGGTGCTGCAGAAGAATGTTGAAGATTAGGTGGGTAGATCACGTAACTAATGAGGAGGTATTGAATAGAAATGGGGAGAAGTTTGTGGCACAACTTGTGGTAGGACATATCCTGAGGCATCGTGGGATCACAAATTTAGCATTGGAGGGCAGTGTGGAGGGTAAAAATCGTAGAGGGAGACCGAGAGATGAATACACTAAGCAGATTCAGAAGGATGTAGGTTGCAGTAGGTACTGGGAGATGAAGGAGCTTGCACAGGATAGATTAGCATGGAGAGCTGCATCAAACCAGTCTCAGGACTGAAGACCACAACAACAACAACATCAGGAATGTAACTATGTTTGCGTGCATCAAACGTTTGCTTAATATATGGATTAGTTGGAACTCAAAACTTTTATTTTTAACCATAGTTCTTGAGCCCGCTGAGTAAACAAAGAGTAGAAACATTTCTTTCAGTGAGCACAAGAAGAATGTGGACTTGCAGGCAGGAAATAATGGTCAGTACATTCTGTATCGTTTTCTCGCTGACAGCACAAATAGTTTACAGGCTCTTGCAAACGATGGCGAATCTTATCTTATTATTATCCCGCTGCCCCACAATATCAAGTACAATATTTCTCAAAACGACGATTGTCTAACGACAAGATCATCGAAAATGGTTGCAATAATTGCGTTTATTGCGATTTGGACTGTATTATAAGTAAAAATTGAAACGTCCCCTTTGCAAAATTAGTGAATTACTGTGCTGGTAAACCCCTTTCGTTATTTGATTTTCAAACAGCTGAACAAAACTGAACGTACTCAGACATTTCTCTCTTTACTTATTCTGATCATCACTAAACTGACACACAATATTTTTAGCGCAATGCAATCTGACTTTCATTAATCCCTACAAAATAAAGGCCCTGACTAACAAAAACCTATAACTTTCATGAATCACTTACCTCACAAAAATCTTCGTTACTCGAACTACTGAAAAACAGCGAGCGCCAAAACTGCCAGCTAAATAAAAGATTCTAACTACTGAAGGCACTAACTACTGATAGGCATAGTTAGCAAATGAAAGATTTTTGATAAAGAACAAACAATGTAATTACCTTAATGGTGTTCAAAAGTAATAATATATATATCAGTTCATGACATACAGTCTTACAAATTTACTGTCTCTGAGGGACACACGTCCAGATCATCTGCTATCTGCTCTCAAAACTCCGCCATCTCTCTCTCCACATCCACCACTGCTGGCAGCTCACCTCCAACTGCGCAACGCTACGCGCTGTTAACAGCCAACTGCCCAACACTACAATAGCAAATTTCAACAATGCCACCCAGCTACAGACCGCACACAGCACAGCCAGTGATTTTCATACAGAGCGCTACGCGGCGTTACCAATATAAGAACCTAAACAGCCTACTTACATAGCCCCCATGCTCCCCACAACAATTTTACAAATTGTTTTGGGCAGTGGCCAATACATATTTGAAAAAAAAATTATAATTACAATAATAAAGAAATCAAATGTACACACTTATTGATAACACTGTTCGTCAAAAGCAAAAATTATTCTCATAAAGACTGCCCTGATCATTCATCACAGCATAATTTCATTGCAAAAAGTCTGATCAGTAAAAGAAAATGCACACGAAAGTAGTGGATTTCCTTGAAGTCTCGAAGAAGTAGTGTTGTCCTTCCAACGGAAAGACAATGCTGACTCTTGACATGCAGACAGGTAATAGGCCACAACAGAGCAAACCCACAGCAGAATCAGTCGAAGTTTTGAAGAATATTGGTAGGTAGCTCACCACAGAGCAGACCACTGTAGTCCTGTTAGAGATTACGGTATTGGTGGGCCACCAGAGGTGCAGACCCACTGCAGTCCTTGTAGAAATAATGGTATTGGTAGGCCATCAAAGATGGAGACCCACTGTAGTCCTTGTACAGACGGCCAGCAGCCATCTGTTGCGACTGTGCAGGTGCAGTATCACCATCAAAGAGTCTTGTACTATATAGCAAGTCCATAAACCACCACTTGTGCACTCACAGTTTTTGGAATCGTCCTTAGAACCAACAATGCTGTTAACAAGTCCCTTGCTGAATTATTAACACACATGCAAACACTAACAGTCCCAACTTCTCATCTACTGTGAATATACTATGACCAACAGAAATGTGTGCAGTGAAATGTATGCTTACAAGTTACTTAATTTGATGAACTGGTGTCCATAACAATTTTATAACATGGGAATACAATTACAAAGATACAGAAAAAATCATTAAAACATAATAATACAGATAACATTTGCAGTAATACAGGCTTTACAAAAGAATCGAAATAACATATACATTAGTGTTACAGGAATTATGACATAAGTACATACATAAAAGATCAGAATAACTTTTGAAACAGCAAGCTTCACACATGAGCATTAAAACAAAACAGAATAAATAGTGTCTAAACATCTTTACAAAGTAAATAACACAGTATTAGAAAAATTCTACAACATAAATCTTATTAGCTAAACACATAAATACAGGAAAAACACAAATACACATAATGGAATAACACAAAAGGAATGGACAGAGTTTGTTTTCAGTGTAACATTTGGTACTGCAGTCCAACCCAAAACTTCATTCCATAGATGTTTCCTCTTATTTCACTTTTTTTTATACCTTGTCAATGCATTTCTTCCAATTCATCACAATTCGTTCTCTTATATAGCCTACCCCATCTTAAGCTAACTTAAATCTACTGAGCTCAGATATATATACTAAGGGACGAGGCAATGCAGCAACACACAACAAATTAACACAAACAGCAATGACAAAAAAATTCAAATTGGCAAAGCAAGCAGCAGTTTATCTAAATTAGCAGAGCAAATGCAACATTGCAACTAATATGAGCCAATGTGCAGCAACAAGAAAAATAAATCAGTAGCAAAACTGGCTTAACAGAGTAATACAAAGTGAAATTCAGTAGCACTATGCCTGGCACACAGCAGCAGCAAATGCAGTAACTTATACCTAAACGTGACAAAGCTCAAGCAGAAAAAATATTACAGTAAAAATAGGAAATGTCTAACACCTACGTCAGAACTTAACACTAGGGGATGCATCACCTTGACTTACTCTACGAAACAAGTTACCAAATCGTAGAAAAAATTATGTTTGCAATTCCTGTGAAGGGAAATGTCTATTTGAGCTCTCTTTTCTAAGAAAGTGCATCATAATATTATTCTTTACTGGGTCTGTAGACAGAAAATAGTTATATTAGTACATCTATTAAATGTTATTTTAACCAATGCTGCAGTGCAACTAGAAACTAGATATTAAACAAAATAGGCAAATATATATACAAAGCAATGCTTGAAACGTCATTCACTAGGCAAATGGCGTCTCCAAAGGCAGTAAAAAAATCTCTCAACTAGAAAGACAATAGATGTAAAAATGTTTCTCCTCATTTCATTAGGCATTTTAGTAAATATTATAAATTCCGAGCTCCACAGTGTAATCATATGTTTTCAAGTTTGAGCGTGTCGTATTTGCGATGCTTTCTACAAAGAAATGTCAATAGCGACGATAATGGCCTCTTTTTTTTTCTTCACCTAATGGCTTTCTTTTTTCAGGCGATTGGCACAGCTGGGTGTCCACAATGCATTACGTCAAGGTCACTTAGCTTTCTTACCGAAATATTTACGACAGCAGTTTGCGCTACAGTGACAGTCTCATAAAAAAAATTCACAGGTCGAGAATTTGCGTTACAAATGTGTAGAAACAAAATCCTATAAATATAACAGCGTCCAAAAAATTTTCGGTGGCATTGTGATACATTCACGCATTTACACACATTTTATAACTCTTAAAGTACGATTCTTGGTTTCCAACATCCTTTTTCACAAATCAGAGCCCCTAACCACTACTCATTATTCCTTGCCTTATTACACATATACATATTCGTCGACACTTCTTCAATATTTCATCATAATAAATACATAGCATAATCAAATTCTCATACAGCATCAGCTTATTGATTATAAACATACCTCAACAGCACAATACACATCGTCGTCGTAATAATAACATCATAACACCTCAGTCAAATCTTAAAATCGTCGTAGCTTCCTCCAATAATTTCAAAACCTAAAAAAATTCTCTGCTCATTTCAGTAGTGTCATCTACCTCAAACGTACTTTAAAAATCATGATCCCATACCAAATACGACATTCAAAGCTCTCATAGTAGCACAATGGTTCCGAAAAAATATGAACAGTTCACACAATGCAGACAAAATACAATTTCATAAGTGTGAAATTATCCAACTGTGTAATTGCGTAAACATGTGTCATTGACATAGTAAAAAAAGTTTGTTTCTCTGTTAAATAATCAGATAGCTGTGTAATACTGTGCTAGAGAAATATGGTACCGATGGGTAAAGTTGTATAAGCAAATAGCATATTAGCTAGGGCTCCTTGTGCTTGCCAAACACATGGTACACAAAGTAAGTGTGTACCCCCTGAGAATTAATGTAATTATACCCTCAGGTATTACAGATTACAGCAATGGAATGAAATGTATCACGGAAAACTTTCTTTGTAATTCAAAAATCCTTAAAAGTAAATGTTTTAAGTACAAAATTAATCACTCAAATACGTGTCCTTTAGCGCTAAATGTGCACGTGTAAGATAATTCTGTAGAAGTGTTGTAGTTATCATGCTCTGTAAGCAAAGTTCTGTGGAAGTCAATGTACTTACTTCGTAATAAACAAAAGTGAAATGCTATGTGTATAGATATCATAGTTATTAAGTACAGTACCGTGATCAAGAAAGTACTATACTGTAACACATTGTTGTGCTACGAAAAAGGCTGTCTCATTGTAGCTATACCACAAAAGTTACTACTAAAACATCTTTTACTTTCCAGAAGAATTCAGAAAAATTGAGCAGAGATAAAATAGATACACTGCAAAAGCAACAATGTAAATTGTGTCATACATTAGTAGCGTCATGATATAATCGTGTAGCTGTCAAAGAAACCAAATACTAAGTCATCTTTAATCTCACAGAAAGTACTTCAAATAAAGAATGTCTTTTCAAGTAAACCAAAATGTTGCATTAAAATCTCCTTAGCAGTATATGTCCTAAGTATGTAAACCTTATAGTCGTTACATAATCGTGCAACTAACAAGCAAGAATGTACACACACAATAACATTGTGTCGTCTGTTCACTATAACAATGTATTCGTAATTACTGTCTAAATATGTTCCCTAGGTTCTTGACTGGATAGTTAACTTTAAAACATCGTTGCATGTTAACAGTTTCTAAGTTTCTAAGTAATGTGAAGTGAAAAATTTTATGGCAAAGACTAAGTTAAAAAGCAAATTATTTCTTAATAAACGGTTTTACATATGAAATGTGGTGCAATCCTTTACTCTTCCTAGTACACAGAGTTTCAACTTCAACACAATTATCATGCTGTATACGTCGGTAAAGAATACTTTAATTTTTCTCAAGGTTAGCATCTATGTTATTTTTCTCTGAGCCAGCCGGCGCACGTGGCTGCCTGCGGTGCGAGTCATTGTCTGTCTCTCTGTTGGGGCGCGTCGTTATTAGGATTAGGAGACCTAACTTCTACAAATTCACCTTGACGAGAAGGCCCTGCCCTGTTTGAATCTCGCCAGTTCTGATGAAATTCAGGTCTGTCGTTATGATTATATCGTCTGTCGTCATGTCGGTAATTTCTGTAATTAATTTCTTGTCGGTCACGTGGTGGAGAGCTTCTCCCTGAGTCGCAACTGCGCGGAGGACCGTTGTGTCTGAAGATGTTCTGTCTCCCTTGATAATAATTGTTTTGGTTTCCATATTGTCTGCTTCTATGGTTGTCTCTGTCACATTCATTACTATGGAAGTGCGATCTTTCTCTGTAATTATTATTACTCTGCCAACGGTTGTCATACGGGTGGTGTCTGTTTTGGTCACGATTTACGTTGTAGGAATAGCCTGGTCGTGTCCAGTTATTATTTCTTTCATCGCGGAATTGTGACGGATGTTACCTGTAATGGTTGCGTTCCTGTTTTCACGTCCCGCGATTGTCAGTGTCAATTTCCAATTCTTATAAGAGTCCCTGAAAAGCTTCAATGTTGTCTTTGCAACGTCCTGCCAAAATAATATGTCGTAAATGTTCAGGCAATTTGATTAAGCAAATGCGGATGAGTTCTTAGGGGCTATATGGGTTTGAAAGATACTGATTCTTATGTAACATGTCTTCGAAATATTTGACAAGACTGGAAAATTCAGATTGTTCGAAATGTTTCATCATTATGATGCTATGTTATACTCGATCTTGTGTAGCTTGAGACCAATATGCTGAGAGGAGGGCATGATAAAATTCTCCTTCACTGTGGCAATCGTGAATGACCAATCGCATTCTTACAGCTGGTTCATTCTCCAAGTAACCACACATAAATTCTAACCTGTGCTCCAATGACCAGTTGGGAGGAAAACAATGAGAGAATTGATGGAGCCATGCTTGTGGATGAATGTCGTTGCCGGAATTCTTAAATGTTTTGAATTTACTTGTAGTAATGAACAGCTTATAGTCAAAATCATCATGTCGCCGAGTCGCATATCGTTCATTGTTACTCCGTTTCGGCGGTTCCATCTCAAAATTCGGTGTGCCTTGCCAATTTCTTTCATAATTTCCGAAGTGCCCTGTTTTAGTATTTTGTGGCTGTTGCGTATTTCTATGTCCCTCTTTCCGTATTGGAGGGCGAGTGTCCTCTGAAATATGTAATTCTTGTATTACCTGTGTCAACTGATCTTGTACTTCCCGGATTTCTCTTTTGTACTGTGTATTATTTTGATTTTGTTTGAATTTTCTAATTTGTTCATACTCTTCTGTGTCAGTTAAGGCTACAGGTCTTGTGTCATTCAGATCATCATCTACCTTTGTAGATAAGTTAGTGAACTGATCCGAAAGTTCGGCTACTTTCTCCGATAGTGAACTGAATTACTCAGTGTCTTTTTCTGAACCAAGTTTCAGAGTGTCCATTTGTGCTGAAATCGTATCTACTGTGTCCTTTAAGTTTTCGTGAGTTTTTGTAAGTTGCGTAACCGAATCGGCAGATGCAACTGAGTCAATTTTAGCTTGCAAGGTGTCTTGATTTTCATGAACAATAGTTTGCAGTTCTTTTATGGCTGCTTCGTGATTCTGTAATGCATTTTCATGACGCGAAAAAATAGGTTGAAAATGCCCCCAAATTTGTGTTTTTACGTCATTACAAACTTTTTGACATTTTGATTCTATTTTAAGTAACTCAGCTGTTAAACCTTCACGTGTTTGTTCAAGCGTTTGTTTCATTGAGTCTAACTTTTGAAGGTGTTGTCGTGTTTGTCTCTGATTTTGTTCCATCGTCTCTAACTTTTGAAGATTTTGTTCCATTGTGTCTAACTTTTGCTGTGTTTGTCTCTGATTTTGTTCCATTGTGTCTAACTTTTGAAGATTTTGTTCCATTGTGTCTAACTTTTGAAGCTTTTGTCCCATTTGTTGCATTAACTATAATAACAATGCACTGGTGTCTGAAAGATGTTCCTCAGTGCTATTCGGCAGTGCATTTTAACCGGCTATATTCGCATTTTGAAAAGCAGAAAATGTGTCTTGACTTATTTGAGAAAACAGTGAGGACGCAAAACCTAAATCAACAGTATTTGTAAGATTGTGTCCTGTCATTGCCGACTGATCGATCGATAATGCTTCCCTGTTCACTGATTGTTTCACTGTCTACACCATTATTTTCAGCCCCCTCCATTTTCCTATGCACAATTACCAAATTACTATGTTGAACATTAGTTAATTCATTACACGGTGACACTAACACACCGCTGTCGTCTTCACTGTCATTTCTCAGTTTACTTTGGAGCCTAGTATTACGTTTTCCACACGCCATTATTGTCGTAATATTTCACACGATAACGCAGAAAAGCACAATTTGAAGAGCAAAATAAAAAAAACACATTAACATAGCACTGAAAATAATATCTTGTTAATTGTTAGTGCAGCTGCGAAATACTTGGTGCAAATCTACATGCATGCCACAACTGTTTTACTGTACAATAATGAAAAACTACAACTACAAAGGAAATTCTCTCTATAATTACGCGCTAGCAATAAACAATAGCTACACTAATTACACAAACTACAAGAAAAAAATCAGAAGATTCCAGTGAGGTATCCTCGGCTAAGGGTCGACATATGAAACGTCCCCTTAGAAAAATTAGTGAATTACTGTGCTGGTAAACCCCTTTCGTTATTTGATTTTCAAACAGCTGAGCAAAACTGAACGTACTCAGACATTTCTCTCTTTACTTATTCTGATCATCACTAAACTGACACACAATATTTTTAGCGCAACGCAATCTGACTTTCAATAATCCCTACAAAAGAATGGCCCTGACTAACAATAACCTATACCTTTCATGAATCACTTACCTTACAAAAATCTTCGTTACTCGAACTACTGAAAAACAACGAGCGCCAAAACTGCTAGCTAAATAAAAGATTCTAACTACTGAAGGCACTAACTATTGATAGGCATAGTTAGCAAATGAAACATTTTGATAAAGAACAAACAATGTATTTACCTTAATAGTGTTCAAAAGTCATAATATATATATATCGGTTCATGACATCCAGTCTTACAAATTTACTGTCTCTGAGGGACACACGTCCAGATCATCCGCTCTCAAAACTCCGCCATCTCTCTCTCTCCACATCCACCACTGCTGGTGGCTCACCTCCAACTGCGCAACGCTACGCGCTGTTAACAGCCAACTGCCGAACATTACAATAGCAAATTCCAACGATGCCACCCAGCCACAGACTGCACACAGCACAGCCAGTGATTTTCATACAGAGCGCTACGTGGCGTTACCAATATAAGAATCTAAACTGCCTACTTACCAAATGCAATACACAACAAAGCAGACTTCAAACTCCAACCGGAATCATTATATTTGTTTGACAACTGCTTCTACTATATGCAACTTTTTTTAAATGAGTATAATGCGTGTATGTGGGTGTGTTTCACTGCGTAAAAAGGAGTTACTGGAAACAAAGACTAATGCAAAAGAATGTCGCCAAATTGTCAGTATGTTATATTTTTCGGTGTCAACAGGCATTATGAGTTTAATTCGGTCTACACTGCAGTGGGATTACGCATTTGTGATCCACTGAATAAGCAAGCAACTAACTATCTTCTGTGAATAACTCGACGGAATGCTTACAGATAACGTCGAAAACGACCGATATCTCAATAGGTAATCCTCCGTTTCATTTTAAGGCATTTTCCAGTTCGCGCCTTTATAAAAACGTGTGTTTACTTGTCGATACATTGGGGTTTTTGATGAATTTATGCTGCTGCATTCTCGGGAGTAATTAGAGCATACAACATCTGGGGAAAAGCTTAACTTCTCCATGGGCAATGTGTTGAAAATTATAGTCTCAATACTTCATAGTCTTTATATTCCTAGTCAATGAAAGCTAGGAAGTCCTCATGTACACGTATGCAATTGACTAGTTGACAAAAACATTTTTAAACCAAGAGCGTTTAAAACCAAAAAGATTATTACTTTACTTTGTTTCAAAATCTACATCGTAACATCATCTACTATCCGAGTCCATGTCCGAACCATCTGATTGTAAAATTAGGATAATAGGTTCAGGGCTTTTTTCCATCTTCACCTCCCTGTCAAAGTCTTATTTCTGAAACTTTGCAGCGTACCGCACACAGTTTTGCCACACGCTGTCTCTTGCTTCATGTACAAGCGTCTCAGGGTCTTGTTATCTTGATTTTTTGCCCCCACATAGCTTATAACATGTGCTCAAATAAATTCTATCGGACTATATTGGCACTGATATGTGGGTAAACGCAAAACCGTGAGACCACATTCACATGCAAAAAAGTCAGATTTATACATTCCGCCGCGTGACTTTTATAAATTAACGAGCTGCAGGAGTTCCGCACGAGTCTGGCTTTCGAACTCGTTAAGTCAGTTCTGAAGCAATACCTATAAATAAAACAAGTTGTAAAAGTACGGTACAAAATATGGAATGTTAGGTTACAAATACGAAATATTAGGGTACAAGTATGGAATACTAGCATTCCATATTTAGTGACACATCCATCTTGATATTCAGAAACATAAATAAAATCAAAAATAAAATTTAAATAGGCAACAAACATACCATCTCACAGCTTGCATACTATTTCTTGCTAAACGTCTGTTTAGCAAATTTATTAATAATGTATGTACTGTTGAAAGAATAAAAGTGAAAACCACCAACCTGCAACAATTATTCCTCCTACCGAATTCGTTAAAACAACTTAACCCACTAGAAATGAGTGCCAACTGCAATATGAATGCATCCCAAAGCAGTGTACAGATGCTGAACGTAGTTTTCAAGCAGCTCACCAGAGTACAGCATTCACAAGGCGAGGATCCATAGTATTTTATATTACTACCGCTATACCACATTTGTACCTCTTCCTCTATAAATAGTATTAGATGTTCACTGAGTCAACCTATAGGAAACTGGGCGTTCGTTGTATGTAGGACCTAAACCACATTCATAAAAGAACACCATTGTGGTTTTCGGTGCCACAAAATTACAGCCTGTTGGCCACAATTCGAAGAATTTTGTGTTAATATTTGTTATGTCATTATTTTCATTCATTGTAGTCCTAATTTTTACACTTTTCCGTTTTTCTTGACATTTTAGTGAATTCCAGTTTTTCGTTGTCGGTAATCAGAGTGATTAATAAACAAGCAATAGCCGTTCCTATACATTGTTTTGATTGAAATATCGGTCATTTTTAATCTCTTTGATTCTTTTCACTTGTTTAAAAGATAGGTGTTCGAGGCCAGAGATCACTGTTCTAGGCTAGAGAGCCTGTATACAGAGACTCTACGCTATCAGTAATTTCATCATCGTATTGTTCGCAACACGAAATTTGTCACCTGCTCGATACGGCAGTAAATCAAATTTTTTTCTTAGCAAAGTCAGACTACAGCAACCAAAATGGCTGGAGCTACCAAGGTTATTGGGAGACCAATGCTTAACCAGGAACTCATGGGCGAGAGATTCAAAAAGGACAAGCAGTATTTCCGCATCCGAACTGTGTTCACGCCGAATCTGAAGAGTAAGTAGCAGCAAGCGAGAATTATGGAAAGCTTTTAATTGCTCTCTTTATATACATTAACTTTATTTATAGTTCATCAACTCAAATTTACAAATCACGAAACATCTAGCTATTATCGGCAGGCAATCTATCCTCCACGAAAAAAATAAAGCGTCAAGTCCACAAACAGCTGGGCTCGATTTCTAATGGTCAGCAATTCGATTCTTTTTTCTGATATTTGCTTTCCATATCCTTAAAAACCACTCTACGTGATTATCTGCGTGATTTCACCGTGAGAATTTAATTCATTACCTCTCCAGTCCATGCACAGTCTTTGCAAATCCCTCGATTTTAATGGTGGATTGTTGACTGTAATAAAAATATTTATTTCACAAGCCATATGGCATAGTATACGTCATATTTCCGATTCCGGATGATAGATAAATACAATTGTCCATTGTATGTTTCTGTTCTTCTTCACAGTGACATAGGTCCCATTTGTATATGAAAGATATGAAGGACGATCGAAATTTCTATTATAGGTTTACAGAACTTGCTTTACTAGTAAGTTCACAATTGGTATGGCACTTGGTTTCCAACAGAAGTGTTCCGTTTGATTTTGTTACAGTCGCAGTGATAAGGGGGGTCAAGTTAACGGTGTGAAATAATGTGTGTTTTGACTGATGTCGCATTTCCCCATTAACTTGAAACATTAAGATATCTCGGTGTAACAGTGAAGCGATTAAATTTTTACAGGTATATCCCAAAAAAAACTTATAAAGTAACCGTCATTACACACGGTCAATATTCAGAGATAAGACAGAAACGATCATTCGAAGCCAAAAACGTCTAATAAACATGGGTTCTAAAATGCATACTTTAAGAGCCATGAATACTTGTTGTGTAGAAGAGATGTGCTTCACAGTAGCGAAGATGAACGAGGACACATAGTTTTTGGGGTAAGCGCTTTAGATCCCATGTTTAATAGACTTTTTTTGGTTCTAATTGTCGGTCCTGTCATATCCTTTAATATTAACTATTCCTCCTGGGAAACCCTGTGTAGTTCAAACTAAACAATTCGTTTAAAGTGGACAATGATGTTTCGGGAAAAAAGCGATATTCGTTTTACGAAAAATAAATTAGCTAGCATGTATTCGTACTGGTGTCATCTTAACGCATCATTTGCTTTTGTTTTAATTTATTCATTTTTGAAAACTGTAAATGAGTACATTAAAAAGAATTTTCAATCTTTTGAGTACTCATTATCTCTTTAAAATCGTTGCTACTTTCTACATGACGCTTACGGTACGCGAATTTTTCGTCAGATTCGTAAGGGATCCATTTTATTGTAGAGCTGCAATTTAAGCAAAACTGATTTATAAACCCGTTAATTGACAACATTTGGACCTTGCACTGTTCCACTTCTCGGCCGCTAATTGACAAAATAAGAAAATCCAAGGCTTTTTTTTTTATTTCAGCTGTATCGTATTCCATATTTGAACTACGTATCTCAGGTCTAAAATAAGATATGTAATTATCCGCTGCGTTTTTAAATTCGTTCTTGTTAATCGTCCTCATTTCAGATACGTGAGACGCAAAGGACTGGTTCTATTGACACATTATGGAATGGTTTAATTAAATTTTGAAACTGTCGAATTCTACGCTAATTCATGTCTGTGACTTTTTTCCTTTCCTTTACTGTTTACCGGAGTAGCAGCTTTACCTTAAGCATTTGATAAGGCCTTTACAAGTACCTAAATCTAGTGATCGTGTAAGTACATTATTTTTCCTTTTAAAATATGGTACTACACCGTAACAGCAATAAATTTCTCCATCTTATTTCAATATTAAAAGCTACGAGTAGACACAATTCCCTTCCATTTAAGGTAATTTCTGAAATCTTTAAAGACTTTGCCGACAAAAAATACAGGGTGGATCACAATTAATAGCGAAACTGACGCTGTGAAAGCATACGATAACAGAAGCTAAAGCGTTCTAGTAAACATGTATTCGGAAACAAGGCGTTTGCTACATGATTGCGAATGTGTAGTTACAGGCCGCCACTGACTTCAACATGAAATATTGTCCTAGTTGATACAAATGTTTTCGAAATGTAAACTTTTCAATTACGTCCCCATCTAATTGGGCTTAAATTTTACCCATGGCCTACCTTACCTAGCGCAACGTGGAAAAAGCGATAGGATACATGCATGATGGGGCACAGGCACATTTTGCTGCTAATATGACAGGACATCTAACACGTCAGTACAGTTGATGATAAATAGGGAAGGTATACCGTGTACCTTGGTCACCAAGGTGACCTAACCTCGGCCTTTTGGATTTTTCATTGCGGACTCATCTCAAAAGTGAAGTTTACGGAACTACTTCTGTCACTTTGAAGAACTGGAACAGCGAATTGTAAAATCCTATCAAGATTTACGATCGGTGAGGGGGGGGGGGGAGGTGACAGGGAGGGGTAGATGCTTGGAACACCTCTGTCAACAACAGGTACGCGTGTACAGTAATGTGTAACGTGTAGTTTACTGGCGTAGTACTGTATTTCTTGTTAAGGTAGACCTCGAAAGAAATTTGAGCCCAAATTAGTGGGGACTTACTGGAATGTCTACATTTCGAGTACATTCATACTGACTAGAACAATATTTCAAACTGATGTCCGTGGCGGCTCGTAATTACATTTCGCTATTGTCTCACAAACGGATCGTTTTTGCTTTCATCCGTGTCAGTCTTCGCTAGTCAATTTTTTTTTATCCTGTACGCAAATTTTGCAACCGGGCGCCTCAAGTACTAAGCTTGCCGCTCCGAGTGGGCCGCTTGGGCCTTAATCGGAAGTCATGGGATACATCCTAATATCGGGTTGGCCCTCCTTTTTCCCATCATAGTGCAGCAACTCGTCGTGGCATGGACTCAACAAGTCGTTGGAAGTCCCTGCAGAAATATTGAGAAACGCTGCCTCCATAGCCGTCCACAAATTCGAAAGTGTTGCTAGTGCAGGATTCTGTGCACGAACTGACCTCTCGATTATGTCCCTTTATTGTTCGATGGGATTCATGTCAGGCGATGTGCCGAAATCATTCGCTCGAATTTTCCAGGATGCTCTTCAAGCCAAGTGCGAAAAATTGTGGCCAGTGACATGGCACATTGTCATACACAAAAATTCCATCACTGAATGGCTGCAAATGGTCACGAATTAGCCGAAGATAACCATTTCCAGTCAATGATCGGTTCAAACCATTGCGGAGCCGCCATCAGCTTGCACAATGCCTTGTTGAAAACGGGCCCATTGTTTCGTGGGGTCTCCGGAACACTCGAACCCTACCTCAGCTCTTACGAACTGAAATCTGGGCTCATTTGAACAGGCGGCAGTTCTTCAATCGTCTAGGTTCCAAACGAGCCCAGGAGAGGCGCGGCAGGCGATGTCATGCTGTTACCAACCGCGTCTGCTGTCACAATCGATTAATGACAAATTTCGTCGCACTGTCCTAACGGATACGTTCGTCACACGGCCCACAAAGATTTCTGCGGTTATTTCACGCACTGAAAACTCTACGCGAACGCCGCAGTTTTGGGTCGTTAAGTGGAGGCTGTTGGCCACTGCGTTATCCGTGGTGAGAGGTAATGCCAGAAATTTGGTCTCCTCGGCACACTCTTGACACTGTGGATCTCAGAATACTGAT
This sequence comes from Schistocerca cancellata, assembly GCF_023864275.1. Taxonomy (NCBI): domain Eukaryota; kingdom Metazoa; phylum Arthropoda; class Insecta; order Orthoptera; family Acrididae; genus Schistocerca; species Schistocerca cancellata. The sequence goes on along the minus strand of NC_064626.1, from coordinate 513,767,002 downwards.
TTCCCTAACGATTTCCGAAATGAAATGTCCCATGCGTGTAACTCCAACTAACATTCCGCGTTCAAAGTCTGTTAATTCCCGTCGTGCGGCTATAATCACGTCGGAAACCTTTACATGGTAGTCACCTGAGAACAAATGATCGCCCCGTCAATGCACTGTCCATCTATAGCATATGTACTCGACACCACCGCCATCTGCATTACGTATATCGCTATCTCATGACTTTGGTCACTTCACTGTATAGAATAATGTTAATTGTGATCCAGTTTGATTGTTTCTCATGCTTTTCTTCAACATAAAAATATTTTTAAAATCGTTTTTGGTCGTGAGGAAGCAGTTCAACCCAAATTAAGGACAAGGACTCGACAAGAAACAGATACAAGCGCAGCCAGCTTGTTTTAAATTGGTACGTGACAGTTTATTCTAGTATCACTCCGACGTTAAATGTAGACTCAGTGAGTGTCTCCCAACACTTTCGTTTTTACGGGTACGATACGTTTCTATAAACGGGAAATTATTACAGAATTGTTATCGTATGAGCATACTGTTGTTTGGAAAGGAGTGTATGTTTTACGACTCATTCTACACATACATTCAGAAAAATCGCGAAAGATACAAAGCAACGAATTAATGATGTCAGAAAATTTTCCGATTCCTTAAAATATTGCGATACATCGGCCAAATTACAATAAGAATTACGGAGTTCAAACGCATATGCATAAATCAGAAAAACTAAAAAGGAAATGGCATGGAAAACGCTGGACCCAGGCCCAAAATCACTGCACAGTACTGCCGTTGGGTTATGCATTGAGTGACATCTGACGTGCCTGGATCTAGCATGCATGCGGATTTCGTCGTTACTGAGATGGAGAGTGAAGTGGAAATGTACCTAGACCCATCGCAGCCATTAGGCACATCCAATAAGGTGACATTATCCCACAACAGGGCTTGTACCTGAACCTTCCGAAATGTTGATTGAGTTCAAGATACTATATATGATTCACGTTTTCCCTTAAATATCTGCGGCAATGTGCAAAGCTGCTTACGTATTTTTCCTCTCCATATCCCCGACTACTAAGAGTGGTCATGATAGGCGCATAGTGTTCGTAATTATATGTTGTCTTTGTAGCAGATATTACAATATAATTTTTTCGAATACAGTATTCAAAGAAACGCCGATCCCAAACGTGGTTGTAAGACATCTTGATCGCACGTCAACGTCACCAACTTGAGGCTATACGTTGTATGATAAAACAGAATACCTGTAGACATGCATCCATATTTGACGCTAAGTAGAAAACTCTGGAAGTTTGTAACAAAATATTTGAAACACATGGTAAAACAAACAGAAAAATCTTTTCAGTCTTCCAGTGAGTAGTGTGGCTTTTAAGATGAGTATTTTTTTCTGTCCACAGGTTGGCTTTCCTAAAGCCTTATCAGCCGAATTATTGTTAACCATCTCCGTGATGCACACCTCTTGGTAGCGGTTCATCAGGCGTTTACTGATACATTGTCTTCTGAAACTCTGTGACCCTACATACTTGGGCTGCGTTGAAGAAATCTGTGGTAGAAACCGAGCTGCTGCTGAGTTAACAACAGAAAGCCTCACGCAAGGTTCCAATGCCACACAAATGCCGCTGAATTAGGGAACTTCCGTTCGCAAGTCGAACTTATAAAATTCTTGACTATATTTCTGTATGTGAGGACCTATAACACTCGTTCGACCTATACTTGAGTATTGCTCATCAGTGTGGGATCCGTACCAGATCGGGTTGACGGAGGAGATAGAGAAGAGCGGCGCGTTTCGTCACAGGGTTATTTGGTAACCGTGATAGCGTTACGGAGATGTTTAGCAAACTCAAGTGGTAGACTCTGCAAGAGAGGCGCTCTGCATCGCGGTGTAGCTTGCTCGCCAGGTTTCGAGAGGCTGCGTTTCTGGATGAGGTATCGAATATATTGCTTCCCCCTACTTATACCTCCCGAGGAGATCACGAATGTAAAATTAGAGAGATTCGAGCGCGCACGGAGGCTTTCAGATAGTCGTTCTTCCCGCGAACCATACCTGACTGGAACAGAAAACGGAGGTAATGACAGTGGCACGTAAAGTGCCCTCCGCCACACACCGTTGGGTGGCTTGCGGAGTATAAATGTAGATGTAGATGTAGATTCCTAAGCTATGGTCCTTAAGTGGTTTAACTTTTCGAGTTATACGTCTGCTTCCAGCATCCCTTCCACGAAAGCTTATGTACAACATGTACCATTTAGTCGTGTCTTAGGCTGTTCTGTAGAACTGAGAATCGTATTTAACACAAGAATCTTCCGTCAGAGACACAATTTTTGCTCATTGGTAGTCTGTCGTTCTGTAGTCGCTTCTTTAATGTTCGGCCTACATTTTCTTGTGTTTTTGTAGGTTGCAGAACATTAGAAATATAGAGACAAGTTCCAGTTAAATCACATTCGTTAATTAATTTAGTTCAGGGTTTATATACATCATTTGTCTCAAACTGACAACAATGAAGTTAGCAAGAATAAAATAAGTGAGAGAGAAGAAAAGATATCTAGCACAGAAAGCAATATTATCTGTCCACAAAACGTTTAGCTGTGACGTACCAATCGCTACACTTGTGGCATCCGGGAAATCTTGGCTGTAGCGCAGCGTATAGCTCGAACTGCTCCGGATACATAGGCAGCGGAGAAGTATGACAGACATTCATGTCGTGTTAGGCTCCGAACTCTCACAACAGCTCTTCTTCCGGTCACTTCTGGGAGTCCAGGTTGTTCAGCTCCTTTCCGAGACTTAACCTTTATTCATAGCCCCAGATCAGCTAGGAATGTTATTATCCTTCGAGAAAGAACAATGTCAGCTTTTCTGGAGTACGAGATTGTACTGACACGGCATTTGAATGACGTATTTTTGTTTCTTTCTTCCCTACAATTCCACAGTGGAATAGTACCCATTGCAAGCAGATGTCATATAGTTTTCTGCAGTTTTTTTCTGGAAAGGAGTCAGTCACAATTACCTTGACGGTAGATACACTTCGAGATTGTTAATGTTACTGCTTTGAGTCACGTGTCTCAGCAAATGACGGTAATCCGTAAGTGAATTGAGCTAGAGCAGGTGTAATGGCTGTAAGATGTGTGTTCATTTCCTGCAATAAAGCATACTATGAAGTCAGTGTATTCCAGTTCCAGAGGCTAAAAGTAGACGTACCTCTTCACGGCATGCCCTGCAACATCTTTCAAATCGCTACGTTCTAAAATGTAGTTCTGCTTTCATAAGATACGAAAGGAACCGAACGCAATAATGAACCAACCATATGCTGTTTAATATAGTGCTGTCAGAAGTATGTGATTAACGGACTTTCAAATCCATTGTGTATGTTGGCCTGTGACGGCCAGAGGATGGTACAAAATGGGCCGTTCACCTGACATAAATTCCACTTGCATTAACCATTCTGACAACAGAACTCGATGGTTTCAAGATGACGGACATAGTCGCGGCCGTATTGCTTTGAGTTCGTAACATGAAATTGTAGACATACACTTACGAGCAAATCTATTACGACCACTGTCCGCGACGAGACTGAATGCTGCTAGCGGCGTTGCTGACACATTGCGAGGTAAAGGAAGTATATAAGCGAACCAGAGACGAATGTTGTATCGTCCAGGCGACGACACGGACCTCAAATAGGAAAGTCCACTGACATACATAACTTTGATAAAAGACAATTTATCATTTCTTGGTACCTGGGAACAAACATCTCGGAAACGGCGAGTCTGGTCGGCTGTTCTCGTTCGACTATGGTGAGCATCTATATAAAATGGTTTGAGGATCACAAGCACGCGACAAAGTACTGGACGTCCGTTCCTCTTAACAGAATGTAGATGTCCTTGACTTGCCTACTCTGTAAAGAAGTATAGATCTGTGCCAGATTTGATGTCAAATGCTGGTGCAGACAGAAGTGTTTCAGAGCACACTGTTGTCGCTCGTTGTTGAACATGAGATTCCACAGCAGATGACCACTGTGTGTCCCCATACAGACCTAACCACATCGTAGTTACCATTGCAGTGGGCGCAGGATCAACGATATTAGGCTGTGGGTCAGTGGAAACGTATCACCTGGTCCGATGAATCACGCTTCTCGTAACCGTAGGTCGATTGTCAGGTCCGAATACGACGTCATCCAGGGGAATGTGTGCTCAAAACATGTATCACCTCAGAGACGCATTGTACAGTGGTTAGGGGTGGAAGGGGGGGGGGAGGATAGAGGGAGTAGAATCCAATACCACCCACCACCCCAAACCATAAAACCGGGTGCAGGACTAGTATGGCGATGCATAAGGCAACAGTTCAGCAGTATCTCACAATGGTATCTCCAGACTCTAATCCGATCATCGTGGTGGTGCACGCAGAATCGGGATTCGTCGGTAGAAACAATTTCTTTCCATTCGAGGGGCAGACGCATGTGGCGTTGACTCACTGGTAAAAGTGGCACTGGACGCTTTGAGGGCAGTCCACTCTGCTGCAAATAACGTCGAATGGTACGCGCTGACTCTGCCTTTTGCGCAACAGACCGAATTTGTTGTGATATGGTTCCTGATGTGGCAAAGCAATCCATCACGGCCATGCGCACAATACGCCTGTCATCACGTGTATTGGTGCACTGAGGTGGGTACAGACGGTCCCGTCGTTCCTTCCTTGTAACCAACGATTACAGATCCGCATCACAGTTGCTTCGTTCAACCCGATACGATTATCGATTTCTCTAAAGGGTTATCCGCAATTCTGTAGGCAACCATTCTTCCTCAGTCGAACTCGAAAAACGTTCGGTTTCTACGAGGAATACTGAAGCTGCTTACGCAAAACAACCGCACGAAAGAACAATTCTAATACGAGCACACGGCTGTCTCATCCCCCTTTATACTCGTACAGCGTCTGCAAGTGGCGCTGCTGGCGCTGAAATGCTTATCAGGTGTATCTCTCGTTTCCCCCAACGCAAGCTGCAAATTTATCCTGATTTGAGTGCTTCCTTACTGGTGTTGCATTTTGGGTGGCCAGAAGTGTTTGATAAAATGTGTAGGTGATACAAGATGCGAAATTAGCTACACAGAGCTGCCACCCCTGGTGGTAATAATAAGCGTATGGCATTGGAGGCCGTGAGACCCCTCTCGGGCCGGTTCGGCCGCCGCTCCATAAGTTCTTTAACGCCACTACGGCGACTTGCGAGTGAATGAGGATGAAAGATACACAACATCCAGTCATCTCAAGGCAGAGAAAATCACTGACCCCGCCGGGAATCGAACCCGGGACCCCGTGCGCGAGAAGCGAGAACGCGACGGCAAGACCACGAGCGGCGTACACCCCTGGTGGTAGTTGAAGGTAACTAATGACAGTACCGGCAACACGCGGTCTTTACTTATTTTGTTGAAAGATAACGTCACGGGGACCTCTAAGAAATGGTACAGCCATAGACCTATACGCGACTTGAATGTATCGCCTACTGTCCATTTTACCCGCTAAGCGAACCAAAGGTGATCATGTTGTGTACCTAATAGTATCCCATACAATCACGCTGGGTGCTGATTCCATATAACGCAGACGAACTGATCTCCTCAGAAGCACCACATACGTAAACGTCCATCGTGGTCCTATATGCAGAACTCGTCTGAAAAGATGACGTCGTCGGCTCCTTGTCCAGTCATGTCACTGCGCACGTCACTGTCGATGCGTCCGTTTCTGCTGCCATGTCAGACTACAACAAAGATCGCTGCAGTGACAGTACGCAGGGCCCCAGACATATCTGCACTCCCTGTGTGGATAAACGCACTGCTACGAAAAAGTTCATTTCTCACTTAAGGTGCCTGACATGGCTACACGATGCTGCATGGCTGATCACACAATATATCTGTTCTCTTCCTCATTAGTCTCGTGGAACCGTTGGAATCTTCCATGGCGCTGAATTATTGTAGAACGATAATTCGAATCCTCGATGGGCCACAAACTTGACATGAGCTGAAGTACGTTTCTTCTTCTTAATCCTGCCGTTGTCTAATACCGATACGTGCTGGAAGATGTTTGTTCTTTTTATTCGAGATAAGGCACAATCTCTTCACAAACAAACAACATTCAAGTGAGATCACTGAATGTGAAACAAGTGTGTGGTATTCCCTTACGAGGGTTGGAACTTTACAGTGTTCATTTTTGGAACACAGCCTGCGACCAGGTTAGAGAAAAAAGTGGCGGCATTTTCTGCAAGACATTTCCATCATTTTGCAGAGCAGTTCTCCGATGCATATGGCGCAATTGCGACTGATGTGTTCGACTGATAGTGCTGGGGAGGGCTGCTCTACAACACTATCCGAACGTAAGCGTTTGTGACTTCATTTCTAAGATCAATGCACTTCACAACACTCGCTTCAGAACTGTTACAGACTTTCATCGGGTAACAGACCGCTGCACTCGATCTATGAGAATAATTTTATTACAAACAAATTTTATTAGAAACAAAGTAATGAGCTTACTTGAAATTTGATTTAATCTTTGTCAAAGTACTGTCCTTGGCTAGCAACGCACTTATCCCAAAGTTGAATCCATAACTGGAAGCACTTACAGAAGCCTTCTTTTGAAAGCACGTTAAGCTGCTCTGGCATTTGGGCTCGGTCGTCAGGCCCATTGGCACCATCCGACCGCCGTGTCATCCTCAGAAGAGGATGCGGATAGGAGGGGCGTGTGGTCAGCACACCGCTCTCCCGGTCGTTATGATGGTTTTCTTTGACCGGAGCCGTTACTATTCGGTCGAGTAGCTCCTCAATTGGCATCACGAGGCTGAGTGCACCCCGAAAAATGGCAACAGCACATAGCGGCTTGGGTGGTCACCCAAGTGCCGGCCACGCCCGACAGCGCTTAACTTCGGTGATCTGACGGGAACCGGTGTATCCACCGCGGCAAGGCCGTTGCCCCTGCTCTGTCATGACCCTCTCAATTTCGGGAATGGTGTCAAAACGTTTTCTATTAAAAACAGTTTTAATTTTTGGGAGGAGCTAGAAGTCGCGTAGTGTTAAATCTGGCGAGTAAGGCGGATGTTGAAAGGCAGGAACTCTTTTTTCGGTCAAAAACTCGTGAATAAAAAGCGAGTTGTGGCAGGGCACGTTGTTGCGACGAGGAAAGGAAGCCATTGACCCATTTTTCCCTTGTAAAGTTCGGCGTTTGCAGTTGTTCCCCATGGAATAAACTCTGACACACTATGCCCTCGAAATCTCAAAAAAAAAAGAGAGCGTGGCTGTGACATATGATTTTAACTGTTGTGTCTTATTGGGGCGAGGAAATTCGCTGGTTTTTCATTGGGTACTCTGAGTTTTCGTCTCATGGTCATACCCAAAGACCCACGTTTCATCTTCAGTAACATAGTCGAACATGAAAGCCTGATCTGAATGAAGGTGATTCTTCTACTCCATGCTAACTGACACACGGTTTTCCTCTGTTCATCACTCAAACGTTTGGGAACAAATTTGGCATTGAATCGTCTCATTTGCAGATGATCGCTTAAAATGCTTTGCACGAACCCTTACGAGATGTTACGTTCTTTGGTAGCTTTCGAATAGTTATTCGCCTGTTTGAACGAACTATTTTTGGCACTTTGGCATATTTTCTTCAATTTTTGAGGTTAATGGGCGACCTGAACGTTGTTCGCCTTCTACCGACTTATTTTCGCGATTAAATCGCTCATACAACTTGTAAATAGACTTCAGAGTTAGAATATTATCGCCGTATGCCAATGTCAACATTTTATGAATATCTTTGGCACTTTTTGCAACTTGAAACAGAACTTAATGTCCACGCATTGCTCGAAATCCATGATGCGCAACAGACGCGATAAACACAATCTTACACTAGCCTCTCCGTACGCTGATGGACGTGCCACAACATATTCCAATTTAACGCTGCCTGTCTCAACATATCAGGCTATCGAACAAATTGCATTAAATGGTTGTAGCATCAGCATTTGTTACTAAAACAAATTCATTCACAGTATTTTTGAATCATCTCTCGCCGCGCGGGATTAGCCGAGCGGCCTGAGGCGCTGCAGTCATGGACTGTGCGGCTGGTCCCAGCGGAGGTTCAAGTTCTCCCTCGCGCATGGGTGTGTGTGTTTGTCCTTAGGATAATTTATGTTAAGTAGTGAGTAAGCTTAGGGACTGATGAGCTTAGCAGTTAAGTCCCATAACATTTCACACACATTTGAACATTTTGAATCACCTCTCGTATCAACACAACAGGCGTTGGCGGTGGGTTATACACAGTGCCTGTGACTACTTTGAAGGTCAGCAAAACTTTCAAACATGTATCTGTTTTGTATAAGTTGTAAATAAGAGGGAGGACCGAAAAGTAACGCACAATATTTTCCTCCGCTGGTACTGCAGCTGGAACGTTGAAATTTCACGGCGATGTAGTTTGAAGTTTTGCGCTACAGAGGGTGTTTTGTTTTCATGTGCAGCTCTAGCGAGAGAAGCCTGAACTACGAAACAAATATGGCACACATGTTACTGTCATCAACTTGTGAAGAGCAGCGAAATGTAGTTAGACATTTGAGGTGCAAAAGGCATGAACCCAGTGAAATTCACACGGGCTTGCCTAGCGTGTATGGGGACGACTTCCTGGATCGTAGCAGTCTCTCCAAATGGTGTGCATTCCTCCAAGAGGGTCGTGTGACGCTCCTGGAGACCGGTAGCAGCTGCAACCCCACAGAATGTCGAAGTCATTGAGGCAGCAATTTTGAACGACTGGCGCGTGTAACTGCAAACGTTATCGTAACAGTTCAACATTTCCTATTGTGCAGTATGCCATATTATTCATCACACACTGAAATTTCGTAAGGTTAGTGCTCGCTGGGTACCTAAAAACCCGACGGACAACCACAAGTGTCCACGAATGACGACAAGCTTGGCTCATTTAAAGCGTTACACTGCAGAAGGTCACGACTTTCTGAAAGGAATCGTCACTGACGATGATTCGTGGACGTACCTCTACACTCCCAAAACCGAGCAAGCCTCTATGGAGTGAAAATATGTTGATTCTCCACTGTGAAAAAAATTCAAAGTGACCAATCCTAGAAAAGTGCTTTTGACAGTGTCCTGGAATATGAATGGTGTGTTATTTGTGGAATTTGCTGAGCATGGGACCACTGTGAATTGTTCAGCCTGCACTAAAACTTCGGCTAAGTTGCATCTTGCCCTTGACAAACGCCAAAACACTAACACTGACTGTGTCAAACTTCGTATGACAATGCTCTCCCCCAAGTTGCTGTCCTGTCCTTGAGAAAGTCTCCAGATGTGTGTGGGAGGTGCTCCAATATCCACGGTACAGTCTGGACCTTGCACGGTTGGACTTTGATCTTTTGGTCATATGAAGAAATTCCCGGCAGGCCAACGCTTTGCGACAGATGCAGAAGTGAAATCAGCAGTCAGCAGATGGCTATACTCCAGCCAAATGGACTTCTACGAACAGTCTACATTGAAACTGATACCCATTGAAACTGATACCACAATGGGCCACTGCGTATTAAGCAAATCCGGGGCCCGTAGCAAATTGTGACGGGGGTCCTTGGTTTGTTTAGGTCTTATTGTTTAGGATATAAAATAAAACAAGATCGTTACAAATAAACTTTTCTCGATTTAATTTCGGAAAATTTAGAAATAATACAAGTTAGAGCAATGTCTCTGAGCAAATCGTATTCAATGTTCATTATACTGAGGTCATTTAGACGTTCCTGTCCCATCGCATTTCTTAATTCACTTTTAATGCGCTTTAACGTTTAGGAAGAACGTTCTCCCCTGCAGTTGGTGACCATAATAAGTAAATGCGTAAGGCTATTTCTACATTTGGAAAACACGATCCTAACGAATTTTTCATTAAAAATTTGTAAATTTGTAGTCCCAAAGCTTCGTTCTTTTTCCTGTCAATGGCAGTAGCGATATCCGTTTTCAGCAGCACAGCGAACTGTACCAGATAGTCGCCTAGCGATTCTCTTAAATCATCTGGGTAAGCATTCACGATACTAAGAGTTCTTTTCAAGATCTCTTGTGCTGTAAGAGATTTTAAGTCCCATAATATCCCAGAAACATTAGTCAGATGATGGTATTTTTCCATGCGTTTAGCTAATGCAGCCAGTACACTGTCAATTATCACAATAAACACCCGAATTTCAAAGTGTTCTCCAGGTGTTTGATTTTCTGCAACTTCATCGAGTGTAGTTGACCCACTAAAATGGTCATACTTTGTATTTCGCTAGTTTCTTCTTGACGCTTGACGTCTCTTGCTGATATTCTTCACAGCTAGTCAGGGATTTGCCTTTTGCCTCAATTTCTGAAAATGTGAACCTCATTGCTTGGATACATTCATGTAACGATTTATAAAATGCATATCCGCTGCTCAGATCTTGATCAGATGACTGCAGCTACACGGTAGTCGCTACTGTTCCATGCGACACACATTATTCCTGCTTCCAACTTACTCATTTTCAAAACCAGTCCATAAGCCTCATTGCGGAACTCCTTTTGATGCATATTAGTAGATATGTCGTTCAAAACTTGTTTGATCGTATGAAAACCAGATAAAAGCGCCTTTGTAGCATCAGCTCTGGCCGACTACCTAGTGTCCGATAACCTTTTCAAAATCGGAATTTTAGTACTATCATTTTTCAGTGCTTTCAAAAGAAGGCCCCATCGACAGCTAGAAGCGGAACAAAATGTATAGAGGTTTTTAAGGAAATCAAAGAAAATTGATGCTTCTGTACAACATTCTGCAGCACACTTGGCGACCAAATTTATCGGATGTGAAAAACAGGGAATACATGCAGCGTACTTAAATCGTACTTCTAAGCCGGTGTACCTGCCACTCATGTTACTGGCACTGTCATAGTTTTGCCCACGACAATCTGTGATATTAGTGCCATTCTCTGTTAAAAAAGAAAGTAAGCTCTGGGAGAGTTGTTCAGCAGTATGACCTTCCATATCCAAAAGCTTCAAAAATCTTTTCACTCGTCTGGATGGTAGGACATAGCGTACTATCAGAGTCAGTTGATCTAAGTGAGATATATCAGGAGTAGAATCCAGTGAGACTGAGTAGTATTTGAATCTCTTAATTTCGCAAACAATATTATCCAGTATGTCTGATGCAATTAGATGAATTAATTCCCCGCGCATTGCTTTTGACAGATACGACGTATGTCCCTTTCCTTTATTTGCATGTATACGTGTATGCCGGGCCAAAAACACATCAAATTTGACTAGTAATTCTAATAACCCTAAATAATTTCCATTTTGATGTGAACCAACAATTTCTTCACTACCCTCACTCAGCTAAAAGACTTACAGCTGCAACAATTCGTTCTAAGAGTGTTCGCCAATACTTTTGTTCGTTCTCAGTTTGGCTTACAAGTTGAGAATCGACACGTGCATCATCGTTTTTTAGAACAGAGAAATTATCGCATTTGTATGTCTCTTCAGCAAAATGTTTGCATTCTTCCATTCATCTAATCCGTCTTTCGTAAACCGTATCGAGCCGTCAGAATCTGCCACTCCGCAAACAAAACAGAACAGTCGACCTTTGCTTTCTGAATAGCACAACCAATCTTTCATGTAAGTTTTATTCGTTAGTTTATGTGTGAAGAACGAGTTTCTACAGAATCTTATATTTTCATTGAAGACAAAAAACTACTGTTCATATGCTGAACTTTACTACTTCCTTTCATAATCCAATAATCTCTGTCAAAGTTGTTTGGCCACTCATCAATATCGTTAGAAAGCATTTTACTTTCACTTCGTGTTCCACTTGCAAAAGATGCATTAACATCAGCAGCCTGTAACTTTTTTCGACTTCTCTTTGTCTTGAAGATGAAGTCTCTGGCCCGATAGGACTTCCTATGCTTTTCAATTCAGTCTGGCTTGGAGACGATATGGCTGATCTGGGAACACTTGCCGTCTGTTCAGATGCTGTATCACTTGTGGAAAACGTAACAACATAGGAAAAAGTTGCATATTCTGATGAATCTTCTGTAGTATAACTATCATCCTTACAATCAACCACAGCTTTAGTATTTTGTACTTCATTTCCTGTAAATTCGGCAAAATAATTCTGAACATTAAAAAACTCAGTGTACGTGTCTTAGATATAACAGCATGAGTCATTCTTTCCTTTTCATCTCTTGCTTTACGCTTTGCACTTCCAGAAGCATAGTGGTGTCCATTATCTCTCTGTCCGCTGCTCATGGTCGTTAGCTCGATCTGTGCTGAAGGGAAAATAAGTTACAAAAGAAAATGGAGCACTACTATTTAACAGGATTGCGTCAAGCGTAAGTATTATAAATAATATACGTCCATTTTCTACAGAAGCGCCGGCTCGGTGGCCGAGCGGTTCTAGGCGCTTCAGTCCGAAACCACGCGGCTGCTGCGGTCGCAGGTTCGAATCCTACCTCGGGCATGGATATGTGTGATGTCATTAGTTTAGTTAGGTTTAAGTAGTTCTAAGTCGAGGGGAATGATGGCCTCAGATGAAAAGTCCCATAGTGCTCAGAGCCATTTGAACCATTATTTTCAGCAGAAGCTAGTGCCAGTTGACTGCGCAAATGCTAAACTATATTATGAGAGTTTTTCACCCATAGAGCTTTTGCGAATGACACGTGCCGTGCAAGCAGAAGCGAGAGTCTGCTCACTAGCACTATACGAGAGTAGAGCGAAACCGATAGTCGCCTTCCAAGAGTTTAGACCACTACAGCTTCCCGCCTATCGAGATCTGTTGAATCTCTGCCCATAAAAATTATGCAGGAAGAAGAAAAAAATGAGTTGAGAGTGAGCTCTCAGCTGTTATCTACCCATCAATACACACTCTCGCACGTCTTTAAATTATTCGCAATTAGCGCTCACAACAAAACATCATCTGCTTGGCTTCATATTTTAAGGAAAGCACGCTGGTAAAATGTCGGTTCCCAGAAACGACGTAGCTTGAGAATGTGGGCCATATAACGAAAGTATGCAGTCAAGACCTGACTGTACTCGTGCGCACTGGTTGTTCGTCACTAGCTCTGCCACATTGCAGCGATTTTCAGCCTAAGCGCGAAGTACATAAGGTAACCTCGACTTAACGGTTACCCACGTGCTACAGCGCGGCAGCTCCTGGATTTGAATGGAAAGACGGTCAAATTGAAATGGCTGAATGTAAAATAGTGCGAGCTAGTAAAGACATGACTGACTAAAATCATTATTTTAAGGCTATTTCGCATGCAAAGGGAAGTATATGGGCTTCTCTCTGCGCTCTTATTTATATGTTCCAGTTTCGTTGCAGATATCATAGACAACTTTCCAAATGAATATGCAAATAATGGACTGGCGTTCGATGCTTCTTTACAACATCCAATGGTGGTAAGTACAATGGACGGTAAAATGAGAAAGTAAGTGATAATGAAGACATCTGAAGATTTAAAATCATCAGTAACAGGTCGAGATGATAGCGAAGGAGTATACGAAACAGTCTCGTCACTTTCTGGAAGACTAAAAATAAAAGATCTTTCAGCGCCGTTAAGAAGATTTTTTATTAATTATTACAACAAAAACGATCTGTAAATTAACAGTAAATATGGTAGAAAGCAATGTACGCATGTGCAAATGTTTTCAAAGGTCAACAAAATCGATCTACATAAATTTAATATCGTATGCTACAATAACGTGACGGTACGCGACGTTAACATATTGAACATCGGGACGTTATAGCCACAACATAAGTGGGACCAATTTTTTAAAAATAATCTGTTACGTGGGTATACGTATTCAGTAAGAGCTCCATTGTGGTGCGAAAGGCAACCCATTTTACTACAACAAAAAAACTAAGTACCGTTACAAAACAGTCATATTTACTGTGTGTGAAGAATTTTTCAACGAGACGCTACGTGAGTTTTCCAAAGACAGAATATGTATAATCGTATTTTCATTCTATAAATCACGTATGGTCGTCCTCCTATCATAATGGACGAAAGGCGACACACTCGTGCAGTCTGTGCGTCAGTAACACTACGTACAGCCACACAACATGCCAACGGTATCTGCAAATCGGCACTTGCTGTCGCCTCTGGCACTTGCTGTCGCCTCTGTTTTTACTTTCAAAAGAAGCGACGTGCATACTAGGGGCACGAGATGAGCAAAGTTTGCTTCATGGGGATAAAATTTTAGCATACAGGTCTTTTTATAGACAAGGAATACTGACGGATGCCCCGAGAAGACGTGTTTTCTAAAATCATACAAGATTACAATAGATTTGTTTTCATTGTGTAATAGTTTTCAGGTCACAAAACTTGCCAATGAATGAAGGACATGGAACTAAAGGGTCTGCCGTTTCCGGAATGACGATAAAACCAGGTGGAAGAAGACTGCCTACTGGTTTAGAGTTGTCACAAGTCTGGCTTTCTTCAGATTTGTCTTCGCATTGATCGCATCCAAGCCTGTCCATTGCGAGGAGGGACAGTCTGAGACAAGCCCGGACTTATTTCTGTCGACGGAGAAATGAGAACGATTGAAAACAACACATTAATAAACATTTTTTCTAAAAACTTACTAAATGGTGACAGTTGTGTGCGTAGATTCGTTCAACGGACATTAAAAAAAGCCAGTGCCACGCACACTTACCGCTCTCCTGTACACGTATGTTTTTCGTCACTTGCCGCGAAATATGATGTTGAGACTGTTCACGTGCTTTATTAGTCTGCAACTGGTGCCAGAGATATCTTTGCTTTGTACATTTTTATACTACGACGAACTTTTACTCGTGACTTCGTCCGCGCATAAAAGACGCCGGCGCGGGCGGCGGCTCACAAAGCTTTGCCATCCTGCCGGCAAATTTGATTGTTTGCAGCAAGCGACAGTAAATTATATGGCAAAACTGCGATAACTTTGGTTCTATCCGGAGTGTCAAAATGAAACCGGTATCACATTTTAAGTTAGACCTGCCAAAGTACAAAAGAAAATTGCATCCAAATCCGTGCATTAGTTTTTACGTGGTGCGCGTACAGACACAAAAATTCTATAAATAATTTTTTTCCCCTCCCTTCGCTAGCCATTATAAAAAGCACCCTCATACTCAGTTTTCTTAAATATCTCCTACGCGCAGGCATCAAGTTGCAATTTTATTATGTGTGATACGCTATATGTAGGAAAGCTATGTCCAATATTTAATGATTTTCGCTGCGAATGTCTTGAATAGCTGGGTGGACGTCACTGCAGATCACCATCCTTTGAAAAGTTGTTAGAGGTACCGTCAATGGAACACTTGCTTTGAATTCTAAAACTGACAAAGAAAAAAATAAAATATGATCGTATGGCATTGTTGGCCGGGAGTCCCCATTCGGGGGAGTTCGGCCGCCGTATTGCAAGTCCTTTTTAGGTGACGGCACGTCGGCGACTTGCGAGTCAGTGATGATGAAGGACACACAACACCCAGCCCGGTGCCGGGAATCTAACCCAGGCCCCCTGCGTGGTAGGCGGTAACGCTACCGCTACGCTACGGAGGCGGACATAAAACTGACAATATTAATGTGAAGTGCAGATGCAAGAGCTACATCATTCGTCAGTGATACGTATTTGTAAATTGAAAATTATTGACCTGTTATTAAAATAATTGTTTAACCAGTTAGCTGTGTTCGTGCTTCACGCCTTACCATTAAGTGGATAAGTGGAGAGGGGGAACCGCAACGTGCTAATGCTTAATATGTACGTCACAGATGGTCAGAGCTGCGCACAATCAAAATTATTGCTGAAATTTTGACGCAAAATCGATTGCAAGGTTGTTATTTCGCCAGTGTCTTATTTTCCTCTTTAAAATATGACTTCAAAATGATGACGTTCCATTGTGGTATTAAAAACTCTCAAATATATACCAGTACTAAGGGTGAACAAATTCTGAGCGCTAAATAAATGTCTACTGTATTCGAAATCATCTAAATAAAGACTACAGTGTTTTATGATGATATCAAACACAAATAGCTGATTCGTACATAGTTACATACCATGAGCTAACATACTTTTTAATTGATTAAACTTCGTGGTATATATAAACAAACAATAATCGCTGTTGCCCACGTCAACACTCCGGCGCTTTTACATTTCTAATTGTTGTTCTCTGTGGCGTTGGTTGCATGCAAGGGATTTGTTACATGAACTAAGTGTCTCTAAGAAGCTGTTGCTGGCCATCCGGTACACTGATTATCCTGTTCTTCATCGTAACGCCAGAAATATTATTAATCAGTTGGCAGAATGTTGCGAACTTAACCAAATGGCGAGATAATTCACGTTTTTCACTAGTATACTTGCAACAAATAAATGCTATACTTGAAATGACTGTAAAAAAAATCCCTCTAATTTGACAAGAGTTTTCGCGCCAGGCACGGGGCCCATAGCATTTTCTAACTCCTGCTGCATGGCTAATCCGGCACTGGTGGGAGACACGGGGTGATAACGTTACTATGTAGAGAAGTAAGTAAATGAGTAAGCCCATTTGCGATTTTTTTGTTTTGTTACTTATTAAACTTTTTGGTAATAAAACTATTGTGCGTTACTTTCCGATCTTCCTTCGTAAATACATTCCTGGCAATTGAAATAAGAACACCGTGAATTCATTGTCCTAGGAAGGGGAAACTTTATTGACACATTCCTGGGGTCAGATACATCACATGATCACACTGACAGAACCACAGGCACATAGACACAGGCAACAGAGCATGCACAATGTCGGCACTAGTACAGTGTATATCCACCTTTCGCAGCAATGCAGGCTGCTATTCTCCCATGGAGACGATCGTAGAGATGCTGGATGTAGTCCTGTGGAACGGCTTGCCATGCCATTTCCACCTGGCGCCTCAGTTGGACCAGCGTTCGTGCTGGACGTGCAGACCGCGTGAGACGACGCTTCATCCAGTCCCAAACATGCTCAATGGGGGACAGATCCGGAGATCTTGCTGGCCAGGGTAGTTGACTTACACCTTCTAGAGCACGTTGGGTGGCACGGGATACATGCGGACGTGCATTGTCCTGTTGGAACAGCAAGTTCCCTTGCCGGTCTAGGAATGGTAGAACGATGGGTTCGATGACGGTTTGGATGTACCGTGCACTATTCAGTGTCCCCTCGACGATCACCAGTGGTGTACGGCCAGTGTAGGAGATCGCTCCCCACACCATGATGCCGGGTGTTGGCCCTGTGTGCCTCGGTCGTATGCAGTCCTGATTGTGGCGCTCACCTGCACGGCGCCAAACACGCATACGATCATCATTGGCACCAAGGCAGAAGCGATTCTCATCGCTGAAGACGACACGTCTCCATTCGTCCCTCCATTCACGCCTGTCGCGACACCACTGGAGGCGGGCTGCACGATGTTGGGGCGTGAGTGGAAGACGGCCCAACGGTGTGCGGGACCGTAGCCCAGCTTCATGGAGACGGTTGCGAATGGTCCTCGCCGATACCCCAGGAGGAACAGTGTCCCTAATTTGCTGGGAAGTGGCGATGCGGTCCCCTACGGCACTGCGTAGGATCCTACGGTCTTGGCGTGCATCCGTGCGTCGCTGCGGTCCGGTCCCAGGTCGACGGGCACGTGCACCTTCCGCCGACCACTGGCGACAACATCGATGTACTGTGGAGACCTCACGCCCCACGTGTTGAGCAATTCGGCGGTACGTCCACGCGGCCTCCCGCATGCCCACTATACGCCCTCGCTCAAAGTCCGTCAAGTGCACATACGGTTCACGTCCACGCTGTCGCGGCATGCTACCAGTGTTAAAGACTGCGTTGGAGCTCCGTATGCCACGGCAAACTGGCTGACACTGACGGCGGCGGTGCACAAATGCTGCGCAGCTAGCGCCATTCGACGGCCAACACCGCGGTTCCTGGTGTGTCCGCTGTGCCGTGCGTGTGATCATTGCTTGTACAGCCCTCTCGCAAGTGCCGGAGCAAGTATGGTGGGTCTGACACACCGGTGTCAATGTGTACTTTTTTCATTTCCAGGAGTGTAGTTGCTAATATTGAAATTCCTACCCTTGTAAATGCAGAATTATCGTACTTTCTTTGAGCTGATGCACTGATACGCTAATCGTTTGCATATCCAAGAATGTAGTACACTTCACGGCAATATTATGTTTGTTGCATGCCGCCTTCCTGGTGTTGCAGTTTTAATTGTCAGCAGTGTACCTTCCTGAGCCGCGCCGAATATATCTTTTGGTATGTGCAGTGCCACCTCTGGCAGGCAAGTTCTACGCGCCGGATGAAGGTACCAAACAGGTGGACCCTGCGTTCATTGCCATGATCGAAGAAGGGAGCCGCAAGGGCCCCAAGGACAAGTGGGATGCGCCGCAGACCGGAAATCAGTGGTAAGGTTCAAAGACGTCTGTCTAGACAGGAACCGGTACCTCTAGGTTAATTGTTCAGCTACTACAGACCTCCTTAGCAGAGGTCGCTAACCTATATTTTTTTTGTAGCATTCAACTCACAGGTAGTCGGCTTGAATACAATACATTTCCCCCCTCGGTTTACACTGATGCGACAAAACTCGTAGGATACCGATATGCAGGTATACAGATGGCGGTTCACAAGGTATAAAAGGGCAGTGAATTGGGGGAGCTGTCATTTGTACTCAGGCGATTCATTTCAATAGATTTCAGACGGAATTATTGCCGCACGACGGGAACTAACAGACTTCGAACGCGGAATGGTAGTTGGAGCTAGACGCATGGGGCATTACATTTCGGAAATCGGTAGGTTATTCAATATTCCGAGATGCACAGTCTCAAGAATGTGACAAAAATACCAAATTTCAGGCACTGCCTTTCGCCATGGACAACACAGTGGTCTCCGGCAGTCACTTAACAACCGAGAGCAATGGCGTTTGCGTAGACAGACAAGCAACACTGCATGAAATAACCGCAGAAATGAATGTGGGACATACGACGAACGTATCCGTTAGGAAGTGGGGCAAAATCTGACGTTAATCGGCTGTGGAAACAGACGACCCATGCGAGTGCCTTTGTTAACAGCATGACATCGCCTGGAGTGCCTGTCCTGCGTGAATAAGTTGAAACCTAGACGACTGGATAACCATGGTCTGGTCAGATGAGTCCTGATTTCACTTGGTAAGAGCTAATGGTAGGGTTCGAGAGTGGCGCAGACCCCACCAAGTCGTGGACCCAAGTTGTCAACAAGGCACTGTGCAAGCTGGTGGTGGTCCATAATGGTGTGGGCTGTGTTTACATGGAATGGACTGGGTCCTCTGGACCAACTGAACCGATCTTGGCTGGAAATGGTTATCTTCGGCTACCTGGAGACCATATGCAACCATTCATTGGCTTCATGTTCCCTAACAACGACGTGCCATGTCACCGGGCCACAATTGTTCACGACTGGTCAGAAGAAAATTCTATACAATTCGAGTGAATGATTTGGTCACACAGATCTCCCGAAATGAATCCCATCAAACATTTATGGGACGTAATCGAGAGATCAGTTCGTGCACAAAATCCTGCACCAGCAACACTTACGCAATTGTGGATTGGTATAGAGGTAGGAAGGCTCAGTATTCCTGCAGGACTCGGCAAGGCTCAGTATTTCTGCAGGATACTTCTAACGACTTGTTGAGTCCATGTCACATGAGTTGCTTCACTATGCTAGGGAACAGAAGAGGTGTCCCATGACTTTTGTCATCTCAGTGTATAATGTATCGACTTAATGTTCTGAAATTTTAATGAATATTTGGGATTACGGTTATTAATGTTAATGCACGAAATTCCCATATATGGGCTAGTGACTAGAGCGGCAGTTGTAAAGTTTGTAATTAACGAGCAACTAGAATCAGAAAATAAAGAATAGCAGCTAAATGTAACACACACACGTAATTATGACCTACCAACTCTTCATGGTCCTCATTATCGTCACTTTTCTTAAGCACATTCTGTAGGAGGTATCCTACGACTTTTACCACTTCAGTGTATGGCCGGCTGTGTTGGAGTCGCGAACGATGGCGGTCGAGTTTAGGTTTTTTTTGCGCACCTACGTCACAGCCGATAGCCAGTTACCGTTCAGTAGCGTTCTGAACGCTCTGCAGTGAATATCGTAGCAGTTGCGAACATTAAACGTGATCGTAGCGAGTTATTTAGTGACTTTTTTGTTCCATTTGTTGCTAGCTGTCATCGCTGTTGTTGGTGGTAAACGACATATGCCACATGAACAAGCGTGAGCATAATTAGCAGGGTACCTATTTTCATCAAGTACAAAGCACATTTATCCGGTGTACAGCAACTGTCGCTTGGAACAGGCGACAGTGCAACCCCTCATCTGTGCTCTGACCTGCGCGAAATGCCATTGTTCGTGAGTCAGACTATAGCTGAGGAAAGGTGGTGGTTCAAAGCGCCTGATCACAAATCTCTCCACAGTGTCTCATGGACTGAGTGACACTGTTAGCTGTATTTGCGCAGGAAGTTTTAAATTGGTTATATTCGAGGGAACTGTCTAATTTTACCCTCCACCTTTCACTGATCATCATCGTCAATGAAATAAACACTACACGTACATGTCTGAATGGAAGTTGGTAGCGATACAGTGTATTTCACAATTCATTTTACACTTCTAGAGGTTGTAGAGCGGACTTAGTAGATCAAGTGTTACAGCGGAACTCATGTCTGGAAAGCCGGCCGATGTGGCCGAGCGGTACTAGGCGCTACAGTCTGAAACCGCGCGACCGCTACTGTGGCAGGTTCGAATCCTGCCTCGGGTATAGATGTGTGTGATGTCCTTAGGTTAGTTAGGTTTAAGTAGTTCTAAGTTCTAGGGGACTGATGACCTCAGACGTTAAGTCCCATAGTGCTCAGAACCATTTGCCTAGAAAGGTCTTCAACAACGTTACAGAGCATCAAAGTTATAGACGCCGGCACCTGTAAATGAATGTGTATATATGGTGATTCGGTGATGTTAGCACAAACTTTTGGGGATTTTGGAGAAGAATAAATATATCAATTTGAGTGAAGGGACCCTGACTGCGGAACGAAACAGTCGAAAGTTACAAGCGAAAACCGTTCCGATTCTTCTGACAGTGGAACACAAGTACTATTACTGCTGTTGTTGGGACTGTAGGGGAGGCAACTTCAGAGGTGGCACTGTGGACTAAAACAAAGAAAAAATGTCTAGTGAACACTTGTTCTAAAATGCATACCTGAGGAGCTATGAGTCTTGTGCATCTTCGCCAGTGTGAAACACATCTTCTCTATTGAACAAGTGCTCATAGCTCTTAAGGTGAGTATTTTAAAGCCCATGTTTACTAGAAGTTTTTTTGTCCTAACTAGCATCTCTAAATGTTTCCTACCCTACAATCTTAGCAACAATATGATCAGTACATGGCCGGCCACTGTGGCCGAGCGGTTCTAGGCGCTTCAGTCCGGAACCGCTCTGCTGCTACGGTCGCTGGTTCGAATCCTGCCTCAGGCATGGATGTGTGTGATGTCCTTAGGTTAGTTAGGTTTAAGTAGTTCTAAGTCTAGGGGACGGATGACCTCAGATGTTAAGTACCATAGTGTTTAGAGCCATTTGAACTTTTTTTTTTTTTACCTGTACATGTATTTCACTGTCAGATGTATCAAAACGGTTTTCGCTTGTAACTTTAGACTCGTTCATTTTCGGTACAGGGACTCTTGTCTCAAATCCATACATTTATCCTTCTCCATCATCCTATAAAGACTGTAACATAATCACAGACTCACCCTGTACCGAGCGAGGTGGCGCAGTGGTTAGCACACTGGACTCGCATTCGGGAGGACGACGGTTCAATCCCGTCTCCGGCCATCCTGATTTAGGTTTTCCGTGATTTCCCTAAATCGCTTCAGGCAAATGCCGGGATGGTTCCTGTGAAAGGGCACGGCCGATTTCCTTGCCCATCCTTTCCTCACCCGAGCTTGCGCTCCGTCTCTAATGACCTCGTTGTCGACGGGACGTTAAACACTAATCTTCCCCCCCCCCCCCCCAGACTCACCCTGTATACACATACATTTACAGACGCCGACGCCTTTAACTTTTACGCTCAGTAGTGTCGCTGGATGACGTTTCCGGGCATGGGTTCCTATGCAAAACTTGATCTACTAAGTCCCCCCTACAAGCTCTAGAAATCTGTAACATGAATTATGAAACACCCGGTATATGTATACATGATGTATCATAGCTAGTACTGAAAACCGGCACAGGTAAAAGTATAGGATAACAAAAGCAAAAATGTTCCAAGTAGACATGAGTTCGAAAATGAGCTGTTTGCGAGATAACTTGGAATGTGTGGTTACGAGTCACCACTGATCTCGGTATGAAGTATTGTCATAGTTCGCACAAACATATTTGAAGCGTAAACTTATAGATTAGATTAAGTACCCGTCTTATCGAGCTCAAATATCGCTCTTGACAGGACATCGATAAATTTTGCTGCTGATGCATGACTGCCTATACCGCACCAATATGGCCCTAGAATCGAGCAAAGTCTGCTTTTTGTCCTCCAAACATCACATGACCTTATTCCTCTGTATGTTTCTGTCAGGGATCACCACAAAAGAGAACTTTACATCACTCCCATTGATTAGATTGAAGTACTGGGGCAGTGAATTTTACAGTCATGTCACGATTTACACAAGGATGGGATGGTGTTTAAAGAATTCTTACTCGCTGCAGAGACTGTCAGTTAACGAGCATTTAAATATATGGCCGAAAGAGTCAGCCCTCAGGAATTGTGAAACGGACCCTGTCGTCTAGGACCGTGTGCCACAAAGAGTGCAGATTCATCACGAGATGGGAAATTCACAGGCGTCTGAATGAAGCCTAAGCGCTGTAGTGTGTGAGTGAGACAGACGAGAAGCTACATCGTAGGGAAACCCCATAGAAGCCGTTTGTGGCCAGGGAGATGAAGCAATGTTGAATATGGCGGACCTAAGATCAGCCATAAAGGGAAACATTTATGAAAACTATTTAATTCTGTAGTAACTCAGGGAATGAAACCACAGTAATTTCAATCTACCATCCTTCATAAATTTTCATGGTGATCCCAATAAATCTTGAATATTGATCATATCTATAATAGTTTAGGATTTACTGTTAAAGTGAAATTCACAAGTTTTGTAACAAAGACCTGACTGCTAAAATCTGAACGCTTTGGTCGATCTTAACGGTCGACATTTCATATAGAAGTGCATCATTAAAATGGCGACTATTGTAAATATTAACCCTCTAACTTTATTTGTTTAAAATATGTAGTGAACTTAAATTATCGCTATTTTCAGTTAAGTATCAGATCATCATTTCCTCCACACAAAACACATTGAACGATGACAGCCTGACACCTTCCTGAATTGTTAGGTAATAGAATATTTGTTGTACAGTTTAGTGCATAATAGTTACTTTTGTTCTTTATTTATTTATCAGAAAGCACATTGGTACAAGGCTACTGGCCGTGGCATTCCAAGCTAAGAAGGAAATTGTATTGGTTATATGTAAAAGAATTTAACATTTATTATGTAATGGATATTATTGTTACATTATTTAGAAAGTGGAAGTGGTCAAGCTTTGATTATTTACATGTGTTACAATTTAAAATAATGTAGAATAAGCTGTAGCCAATCAGATGGACGGCTTCAGGGAAGGTAACTGTCCTAGTCTGTTGAACGACGATGTTCGGCACGCGCGGGACGCGGCCGGAGAGGGGCGGAGGGACAGTTCTGGTCTAGACACCAAAGGGTACAGTGCTGGTGGAGACGCGAAAGCGGGCGGTCGGTCTTTAGGCGGCTAGGAAGTGAAACGATTTCGCGTTGTGTGGTTTTGCGGGACTTAGTCTCTGAGTAGTGAGCAGCCGCGCGCATAATGTGAACTCTAACTTACCGTGAAGATAACGAGGTGGAGTATTGGACTTGTATTTTACGATGAGGTTGTGAATGATCGAACTGTGTCAAATGGATATGCGCGCGAGTGTAACAGTAACTCCAAATACGACCACTTTCGCTATTAGGTTGCTTTCTGAATAAACATTATTCTAACCAAATCGCTGCTGTGTGGCCTACACCATTATGGGTCGTTAATTTAGTTCCTGATATTATTATATAACTGTTGTTATATGTTGTATTAAAGTTGTATGCTTCATACGACTTCGCAAAGGACCACGTGTGTCTAATTTAGGGCGTGTAATGCGACACGTGCAGTTCAATCCCTAGACGAGTTTGAGCCGAGACATTTAAACGAAGAGGAACCGCATGTGAGCCTGAACGTCTTTGGGATGTTAGGTCGCAAGGCGAGAATAGTACAGGGTCTTTATGATTTAGTTATAAATAAGTAATCTTTAATTGAGAGAAAGGTAAACAATTGACAGAAATATTTGATACAGCGCTGAATGCAATATATCTTCAAGTTTCACTTACAGATGTTCAGTGTGGCTACCTTTTGTAACACGACAAATGTCCCACCTTATATAATTGATTTTATTTTAGTCATCATCCAAAGGATCACACATATGATATAGGATTTATCATTAGAATATTTACATGTAACACATGATAACAACGCATAACATACTAAACAAGCAAAGCAAATTACATACCCTTAGTACATAAATAGAGGACAAAAGCGTAGTACACAAAAAAGACTTGATCGTAACAAACTATGTAGGGCATTAACTGCGCCTTACACACTAATATGATGGGAATTTAACCGAATCTTTTAAGTATTGTATAATTTGAAAATAAATTTAAATTCGTTTAAATTGTTGAAAGCAAGTAAAGGTTTCAATTTATTATCTGAACAGACATTCATTGACACTGTAGAAGCATTTATCCATCAGGTATTTTTTTACTTCATGCTTACTTTGTCTTCTAGCTCTTTAATTTGGATGGAAGTACGTTTAAAAAATATATTCCTGAGTTGGTCACATTATTCTGACTTCTGGTTTTTGCGGCATAGGTAACGTAGAAGTCTTTACAATGCCTTGTATTGTGCTTTTGGCAGCTGTAGTTGGTTTGAAAATTACAGTCATTTTTACTGGTCATTTCCAGCCATTTAAAAAATCAGTCTCCTACCAAATTCTTTGAAACAAGTCCTGATGCTCGTGTAATCCATTATCGCAGCTCGTCGACGGTTCTCGGAAGCGAAGTAGCGAACACTCTTGTCTTTACTGTAGCCCCAATAGCTTTCTAAAGACAGGTCAGTCGACAAAATCGGATGAACCGTTTAGACTTTGGAAATTGGTTGCTGGGCATTACCTGCATAATTTACAGTCAGATACTAAACTTTAAACTAATGAAGATATTGAAAATCTGTTTACATCATCAGAATTATCGTGCAAATAATGGTAATGTACATGTTTCTTTTTAAGGTATCATGATTCCTCCAGCTGTTATTAATCTCTACATGAACTGTGAAATGTCTGCCATTATGGTTTCACAAAGTCCACAATCTTTGGCACTCCCGGCGTACAAATCTCCTTCATCGACACAAAGGACAGTCGTCGACACAGCGTCAACATGGAATTTCCAGCCACGCAGTCGGCCTGGACCTCGCCCCGGCTAATGTTCGGCACCACGCGGTTGCTGATGAACGCCAGCTTGCCGAGTGGCCCGTGCGGCCACGCCAACTCCGAACATAGAATATTTTCAGGGCGCCACAACTCGCCCGTTACCTCCTAATTAGTACTGAAAAATAGATTAATCGTGCATGCAAAGGAGCCAATACCATCCAGTTGGCATTTGCGTGAGTGGTTCTTTCAAAATGAGCCTATGCTCGTGAACAACTAATCTGCGGTCCTTTCAAGAACTGAAGGTAAAGAACTTCGTGAATTTGCAGAGGTTAAACCGAATAAAAACACGCGCCTTGAGATTGTTGTCTTAAAAAGGTATCATCACTTTGAAAAGGAGCTCTTACCCTCTGAAGAGCCGAACTTGTTTCGAATCGGCGTCAATTCCAATCAGAAACTGTCTTCCTCCAAGTCCAACTCCCGAAGCTAGATGACTTCTAATATCAACATAACGAGGTCGGCTTCCATCAGAGTCTAACACCAGAAATAAATATTGTGTCTACCTCCAAACCCGATGCTGGAATGAATACTTGGATAAAACGCCTGCTTCCTTTAGCCACCAATACCAGTGTGATTCTTCCACTTCTCTTTCGAACTTCACTTAGGCTGCATAATAAAATGCCTAAGCTAAGTGGGGCGTTCAATAAGTGATGCAACACATTTTTTTCCGAAAGCAGATTGGTTTGTTTCAGAATTACAATGCATCATATCATTCCTCAACCTTTGGACTACAAAACCATATTTTTCAACATAATAACCGTTCAATGCGACAGCCTTATGCAACCTTACTGGGAGTCACCGTATGCCTGCATGATACTACTCTGCTGATCAATGTCGCAGCCAACGTCCGGCTGCATCAATAACCTCCATATCATCCACGCACTGCCTCCCACTTAGTGCGTCTTTCATTGGGCCAGACAGACAGAAGTCGGAAGGTGCGAGATCCGGGCTGTAGGGTGGATGAGTAAGAATCATACAGTGAAGTTTTGTGAGTGTGTCAGTACTATCGACAGAAACGTCCAGTTTGAGCAGTGAGCTGTTTGTGATCTGTGGATCACCTCGAATGAGAGCGTCTGCACATTCCAACACTCGAGGAGTAACATCTGTGTGCGGTCAGCCAGCAAGCGCGGGATGAGACAGGTTTCCGTGATCTTGTTGCTTTGATAACTGACAAATGGTTCAAATGGCTCTGAGCACTATGGGACTTAACAGCTGTGGTCATCAGTCCCCTAGAACTTAGAACTACTTAAACCTAACTAACCTAAGGACATCACACACATCCATGCCCGAGGCAGGATTCGAACCTGCAACCGTAGCAGTCGCGCTGTTCCGGACTGCGCGCCTAGAACCGCGAGACCACCGCGGCCGGCCTGATAATTGACGCCTCGGCCAACGACTCCACGTGCTTTTGTTCACTGCCAGGTCTCTGTACACATTCTGTAAGTACCCACGAATATCTGCGATGCCCTGGTTTTCCGCCAAAAGAAACTCAATGACAGCTCTCTGCTTGGAACACACCTCCGTTACAGACGCCATTGGGAGGGCTGCATATAGAAGCGGGGAAATATCCCACAAAAAAATCTGCATTTTTTTCAACCGAAATTTACCGAGAAAAAAATGTGTTGCGTTACATATTGAACACCCCTCATATAGTTTGCTAGCCAATCATGTACAAACAATTTGTTGTGCCGCCAATCAGCTGAGAGGTTGCTTTCAGTTTGTTTCACTTCCACGTTATATTTCAGAGACTAATCATGGGACAAAGAGAGGAAAACTGTACGTCATCTCCTCCTAGCAAAATTGAGTGGAAAATTTCCAGGAAAGATTAGAGAGAAAAGAAGAAAAGATGCGAGGGAAGGTAGTGCGCTTTTGCACAACCAACTCCCTGCCGCCAGCTTCTCATAGAATTTGGAAGCTATTAGAAAGTATCCTGTTGTTAGACTCGTGTCATAAACTAGAAAGAGGGCTTCTCTTTCCATCTTTTCTCCCCTGACGAGTCGAGCATCTACCAAGCAGAGGCAATCCCTCGGCACCACCTCTCCAGACGCCACCGAGCCGGACCGTGTAAGAAGCACCCACTGTTAGACGATAGAAAAGTGCGTAACTGCAGCTCTGCGTCTCGCCTTTGCGTCACCAGCCAGTGAGACCGTTGTCGAAGGAGCTTACTTTCCATCTCGCCTCAGACAAACTACATAGGACAGGCAAATGTTCTCCATTTGTCAGAGCGGCTTCCCATGGAACGCTGTGGCCAGAACGGCTTACATCGCGTTCGAATGTATGCCAAGTGGCGTGTCTTCCGTGGCGGATGCTGTGAAGAATTAAATTATTATTATTATTATTATTATTTCTTTTCTTCCTCTCGTTCTTTTCTTTATATATATATATATACGACACGAGTCTAACCACAGGATACTTTCTAATAGTTTCCAAATTCTGTGAGAAGCTGGCGACAGGGATTGGGTGTGCAAAAACGCACTATTTTCCCTCGCATCTTTTCTTCTTCTCTCTCTGATCTTTCCTGGAAATTGTCCAGTTAATTTTGCTAGGAGGAGATACAGGCAGATGAATCTAAAGCAATAAAAAGAAATATATGACATTGACAAACAAACAAAAGAGATTGAGAGATGCTCTTCAATTTCTTTTTATTGCTTTAGATTCATCTGACCGTATCTATACGTGATAGGGGGCGGACATATTGCGAGTTCTGCCGAATTAATATTGTTAAAAAAATTGTTTCTATAAGTGGTAGCGGGTGGATGTGTGA
The DNA here is from genome assembly GCF_023864275.1 of Schistocerca cancellata. Classification (NCBI taxonomy): domain Eukaryota; kingdom Metazoa; phylum Arthropoda; class Insecta; order Orthoptera; family Acrididae; genus Schistocerca; species Schistocerca cancellata. The sequence continues at coordinate 513,738,634 of NC_064626.1, read as the reverse complement.
CGAGTTCCTCCGCATTGGTATTGTTCAAAAGTGTGTTTTCCAACTGTGCGTTAGAAAGTATTAAAGACACTTACCGAGATAACGAAGTTAATCTCTCCGCGACGCCCCGAGAATCCAGCATCGAGAGGATCGAAGATAGCAAGAAGAATTCGCTTGAACAGAGGAGGGCCGATCCGGAACCAGTGTTGTCATACCAATCTCCATGCACAATATCAGTAACGAGAAAAGGATATACGTAAATTTACGAGTGTTAAATGCTGAATGTATGTATTGAAGCCGGCCGTTGTGGCCAAGCGGTTCTAGGCGCTTCAGTCCGGAACCGCGCTGCTGCTACGGTGGCAGGTTCGAATCCTGCCTAGGACATGCATGTGTGTTATGTCCTTAGGTTAGTTAGGTTTAGTAGTTCTAAGTCTAGGGGACTGATGGCCTCAGATGTTAAGTCCCATAGTGCTCAGAGCCATGTGAACCACTTGTATTGAATATTGAAGGTCTGCTTATATTAGAGCCAGTTGAAATTCACTCAGGATAGGTGTACCTTTCAATTTTTTTCAGTAATTCTTTCAAAATTTTCCTTTTAATTATTTAAGCATCAAATTTTTATTCAGTTTCCAATATGTATATTACATTCTTAGTCCCACCCGCCACTATCCAGTGCGTCCTCCCTGCACTACGGGCTTGTCAGCCGTTGACTAAATCAGGGCTGAGGCCGACTACAAAAATTACATTACTAGTTAAGATTTCGTTCTCTCGTCCCGGGTAGCAAAAAACTGCTCATACTCTACCTGTACCATAAATTGCAGTTACATCATAATTGCAAGCTGGAAGAAGGGAGTTCTTTTATTGACCTTCTGCAGATATTTTTGAAATAGATTAATGTCTTTCTCATTCCCATCCTATGAGAGGAGGAGGAAATTAGCTTAATGAGCAGTCGTATATATCGATTTTAATGAAACGACCCAGCCAGCAAGTGGCGATAACCTTTTCAAGTTTACATTTCAAATTTATTTGTACTAACCTGGGCTATATTTCATACTGCAGCCAGCTGCGTTTCTTAACAACACTTTCACATTTATCTCGCAAAAGTCTCGTTCGTGGACACATGTTTACTGGATCGTTTTTGCTCCTACTACCACCCATTCAATTTTCGTTATTAACTGTGATATACGTTGAGATCTAAGTTTCTTCCGGCGTATACAGTGCTCAAATAACTTACGGGAATGCAAACGGGTGACGTCGTCATCAACCGCCTGTCATTTTCAAAACAGAACTGAAGCAAGTAAGGGCTGTGCAAGTGAATTTAAAACAGTCAGTGAAAGATACGTGAGACGTCCGTTGCGCTATCGACCAACACTGCACCGGGTGAGTCACGATAATACCGAGTTGGCACCAAGGTCTGTGGACTTCCAGAGTCGCACAGGGAGCCCCTCCCACAACATCGGTCGTATTTTGTCGAAATATGCTGTGAAATATTTTTTCCGACCTCCATCTAAGATTAAATCCTTTTAGGTTCTGTTGAGGCTGATCCTTAATCGCGCAAGGCGCCTGTCTATCGCATTTCTTAGTTATGGGCTGTTTATACTTGCCAGAGTATCAGGACCATGGAGGACCAGTGTACCAAGCTGAAGCGTCACACACGCTTACAACAGCCGAGCAAATCTGTTATACCAAAGCATTGTCTTGACACCGGTCACCCTATGGAATGTAACAACACGAGGATTCTGGTATGCGCTTCCAGATTTGGAGTAATCTTATTAAGGAAGCAGCTGAAATTAAATTATCAGGTAACCATACGTATAGAGGTGGAGGTTTTTGCTTAAATTATTTGTGAAATCCAACTCTGCCCCATGTCAAAAACCAATTTTTTACTTGCTGACGTTCAGCCTTGACAATGATAGGGCGATCACACATCAGGATATCGGCGGTTGACAACGACGTCACCCTGCCGCATTCCCCTAAGTTTTTTGAAAAATATATACCGTGTATTTAGTTTGGTGGTTGTATCACTTATTTTGTACTTCCAATATATGTGCAGGAATTCATTTACGTCTTTACAGAACTGTATGTGGTAAAATAATACAACTGTGAAAGGAGTTCTTTGATAAACCACTGCTTTCATGTGTTACATTCGTCCTCAGAAATCAGATTGATAGAATAAAACTATTGGTTTCCCCAGACATTACGTGACGGTTGTTTAGCCACAATCATGTAAGGAGACGCGATAGTATACGGATTGCAGTTGTCGTACGAGTATTACAGGTTCGTGTGGCATACTCGGCTAACTGCCGTAAGCAAAAACTGACGTTTATCTTGATCGTCAAGTAGTAGCATACCAGCGAGGTTACCTGGCGGAAAGCATGCTTTTCGATTTTCTGCTCATACTGTTTACTATCCCGGTCGATATACAAGAATGTGGTTGGTAGCGAAAGTCGTCGTTCAGTGTAGTAAAGTTGCGATCAGGTGTTCCACGCGACCTTCAGCAGAAGGACGAGCGAATTCACTGTTCAAGATGTGAGGTTATTCACATACGTAGTCACAATTCACAGTTTTTGTATGTAAAACGCTGAACGATAATAAAATACAGACTGATACTGCTCGTGACAAACGGCTTCATACAGGAACGCTAACTGCGTACCCATCGCTCCAAATGTGTTTTGTCAAGACCCCTGTGAGAAACTTGGTCAACACTCCTTTAAATCTCTGCTTTACCACAGCAACAGTGTCGATGCCGATGTTAGTTGTTGATCAGCAACCCTAAGACGAAAAACAAACGGTGCACCATGAAGGAATTATCCGAATGGAATGGAAATCGGTAAATGTGATGTACGTTGTAAGTAGGCTGTTTAGGTTCTTATATTGGTAACGCCTCCGCCACGTAGCGCTCTCTGTATGAAAATCACTGGCTGTGCTGTGTGCAGTCTGTGCCTAGTTTGCATTGTTGTCTGCATTGTAGTGTTGGGCAGCTGGACGTGAACAGCGCGTAGCGTTGCGCAGTTCTCTATTAAAATCTTTCATTTGCTAACTATGCCTATCAGTAGTTAGTGCCTTCCGTAGTTTGAATATTTTCTTTAGCTGGCAGTAGTGGCGCTCGCTGTACTGCAGTAGTTCGAGTAACGAAGATTTTTGTGAGGTAAGTGATTTGTGAAAGGTATAGGTTAATGTTAGTCAGGGCCATTGTTTTTTAGGGATTAATGAAAGTCAGATTGCGTTGCGCTAAAAATATTGTGTGTCAGTTTAAGCACAGTCATGGATAATTGTTTAAAGGGGACGTTTCATATGTCGACCCTTAGCTGAGGATACCTCACTGGAATCTTCTGATTTCTTCTTGTAGTTTGTGCAATTAGTGTAGCTTTTGTTTATTGCTAGCGCATAAGTGTAGAGAGAATCTCCTTTGTAGTTGCAGTCTTTCACTGTTGTACAGTAAAACAGTTGTGGCATGCATGTAGATTTGCACCAAGTACGTATTTCGCAGCTGCGCTTGCAATTAACTAGATATTATTTTCAGTGCTAAGTTAATGGGTTCTCTTATTTTTGCTCTTCCAATTGTGTTTTTCTGTGTTATCGTGTGAAATATTGTGACAATAATGGCGTGTGAAAAACGTAATACTAGGCTCCAAAGTAACCTGAGAAATGACAGTGAAGACGAAAGCAGTGTGTTAGCGCCACCATGTAATGAATTAACTAATATTCAAAGTAGTAATTTGGTAGCTGTACGTAGGGAAATGGAGCGGGCGTCAAATAATGGTCAAAAGCTTCAAAAGTTAGACACAATGGTACAAAATCTTAAAAAGTTGGACACAATGGAACAAAATCTTAAAAAGTTAGACACCACACTTGAACAAACACGTGAAGATTTAACTACTGAGTTACATAACATCGAATCGAAATGTCAAAAAGTCTGTAATGACGTAAAAACACAAATTTGTGAGCATTTCCAACCTATTTTTTCGCGTCATGAAAATGCATTACAGAATCACGAAGCAGCCATAAAAGAACTGCAAACTATTGTTCATGAAAATCATGAGACCTTGCAAGCTAAAATGGACTCAGTTGCATCTACCGATTCGGTTACGCAACTTGCAAAAACTCAGGAAAACTTAAAGGACACAGTAGAAAGACACATGGAGGAAATTAGTTCATTATCAGAGAAAGTAGTTGAACTTTCGGATCAGCTAAATAATTTATCTACGAAGGTAGATGATAATCTGAATGACACAAAACCAGTAGTCTTTAATGACACAGAAGAGTGCGAACAAATTAGGAAATTCAAACAAAATCAGAATCAAATTAATGCGCAATACAAAAGAGAAATCCAGGAAGTACAAGATCAGTTGGCACAAGTAATACAAAAATTTCATATTTCAGAGGACACTCGCGCTCCAACACGGGAAGAGGAACTTAGAAATACGGAAAAGCTACAAAATAATAACACAGGGCATTTCGGAAATTATGAAAGAAATTGGCAAGGTGCACCGAATTTTGAGATGGAACCGCCGACACGATGTAACAATGACCGATATGCTACTCGCCGACACGATGATTTTGACTATAAGCTGTTCATTACTACACGTAAATTCAAAACGTTTAAGAATTCTGCCAACGACATTCATCCACAAGCGTGGCTCCATCAATTCTCTCATTGTTTTCCTCCCAACTGGTCATTGGAGCACAGGTTAGAATTTATGTGTGGCTACTTGGAGAATGAACCAGCTGTAAGAATGCGATCGGTCATTCACGATTGTCACAGTGAAGGAGATTTTTATCATGCCTTCCTCTCAGCATATTGGTCTCAAGCTACACAAGACCGAGTAAAACATAGCATCATAATGATGAAACATTTCAAATAATCTGAATTTTCCAGTCTTGTCAAATATTTTGAAGACATGTTGCACAAGAACCAGTATCTTTCAAACCCAGCCCCTCAGGACTCATCCGCATTCACTTAATGAAATTGCCCGAACATTTAAGAAATATTATTTTGGCAGGGCGTTGCAAAGACGACATTGAAGCTTTTCAAGGACTCTTACAAGAATTAGAAATTGACACTGACAATCGCGGAACACGAAAACAGGAACACAAGAATTACAGGTCACATCCGTCGCAATTCCGCGATGAAAGAAATAATAACTGGACGCGACAAGGCCATTCTTACAACGTAAATCGTGACCAAAACAGACACCACCCGTATGGCAACCACTGGCAGAGTAATAGTTACAGAGAAAGATCATATTTCCATAGTAATGAATATGCAGAGACAATCATAGAAACAGACAATTTGGCAACCAGAACTATTATTATCATGGGAGACAGAATAACTTCAGATGCAATAGTCCACCATGCAGTGATAATTCAGGGAGAAATTCTCCACCACTTAACCGACAAGAAAGAAACTACAGGAACTACCGATATGACGACAGACGATTTAATCATAATGACAGACGTGAATTTCATCAGAACTGGCGGGATTCTAACATGGCTGGGCCCTCTCGGCAAGGCGAATTTGTAGAAGTTAGGTCTCCTAATCCCAGTAACGACGCGCGCCAACAAAGAAACAATGACTCGCACCGCAGGCAGCCACGTGCGCCCGCTGGCTCAGGGAAAAATAAGATAGACGCTAACCTTGAGAAAAATTCCAGTATTCTTTACCGACGTATACCACATGGTAATTGCGTTAAGTTGAAACTCTGCGTACTAGGAAGAGCAAAGGGTTGCACCACATTTCACATGTAAAACCGTTTATTGAAAGATAATCTGCTTTTTATCTTTGTCTTTGCCATATAAATTTTCACTTTACATTGCTAGTATGCTTTGTCAGACTTAGAATCTGTTAACATTCAACAATGTTTGAAGTTAAATATCCAGTCAAGAACCAAGAGAACGTATTTAAACAGAAATTACGAATGCATTGTTATTGTGAACAGATGACACAGTGTTATTGTGTCTGTACATTCTTGCTTGTTAGTTGCACAATTACGTAACGACTATAAGGCTCACATACTTAAGAACATTTACCAGTGCTGCTAATGAGATTTTAATGCAACATTTTGGTTTACTTGAAAATACATTCTGGATTTAAAGTATTTTCTGTGAGTTTAAAGATGACTTACTATTTGGTTTCTTTGACAGCTACACGATTATATCACGACGCTACTAATGTGTGACACAATTTACATTGTTGCTTTTGCGGTGTATCTGTTTTATATCTGCACAGTTTTTATGTATTATTCTGGAAAGTAAAACATGTTTTAGTAGTAACTTTTGTGGTATAGCTACAATGAGACAGCCTTTTCCATAGCACAACAATACGTTACAGCACAGTACATTCTTCATCACGGCAATAAACGTAATAACTAAGATATCTATACGCAAAGCATTTCACTTTTGTTTATCATGAGGTAAGTACATTGATTTCTCCAGAACTTAGCTTTCACAGGACGATAACTACGAGACTTACACAGAGATTATCTTACAACATGACGCACAGTTTAGCGCTACAGTACACGTATTTGAGTGATTAATTTTGTACTTAAAACATTTATTTTTAAAGATATTTGAAGTACAATGATACAAAGGTTTTCCGTGATACATTTCATTCCATTGCTGTAATCTGTAACACCTGATGGTATAATTACATTAATCCTCAGGGGGTTCACGCTTACTTTGTGCATCATGTGTTTGGCAAGCACAAGGAGCCCTAGCTAATATGGTATTTGCTTACACAACTTTACACATCAGTACCATATTTCTCTAACACATAATTACACAGCTATCTGATCATTTAACTGAGAGAGACAAACTTTTTTATTACGTCAGTGACACATGTTTACGCAATTACAGAGTTGGATTACTTCACACTTATGAAATTGTATTTTGTCTGTACTTTGTGAACTGTTCATATTTCGGACCCATTGTGATATTATGAGAGCTTTGAATGATATATTTGGTATGGGATCACGATTTTTAAAGTACGTTTGAGGCAGATGACACTTTTGACATGAGCAGAGAATTTTTTGAAATTATTGGACAAAGCTACGACGATTTTGAGAGTTGACTGAGGTGTTATGATGTTATTATTACGATGACTATGTGTATTATGCTGTTGCGGTATGTTTATGATCAATAAGCTGATGCTATATGAGTTATTTGATTATGCTACGTAGCTGTTATGATGAAATATTGAAGAAGTGTCAACGAATAAGGTAAGGAAAAATGAGTAGTGTTTAGGGACTTTGGTTTGTGAAAAAGGATGTTGGAAACCAAGAATCGTACTTTAAGAGTTATGAAATGCGTGTAAATGCGTGAATGTATCACAATGCCGGCGAAAATTTTTTGGACACTGTTATATTCATAAGATTTTGTTTCTACACATTTGCAACGCAAATTCTCGACCCGTGAAATTTTGTATATGAGACTGTCACTGTAGCGGAAACTGCTGTCGTAAATATTTTGGTAAGAAAGTGAAGTGACCACCTTCACGTAATGCGTCGTGGGCACCCAGCTGCGCGAAAGACGCCTGGAAAAAAAGCCATTAGTGTGTGCCTTTCAGAGGCACAGGTGGAAAAAGAAAGAGGCCATTATCCTCACTATTGACATTCCTTTGTAGAAAGCATCGTAAATACGACACCCTCAAATTTGAAAACATGATAACACTGTGGAGCTCTTAATTTATGATATTTACTAAAATGCATAATGAAATGATGAGAGACATTTTACATCTATTGTCTTTCTAGTTGAGAGATTGCTCATTTTGTTTAATATCTAGTTTCTAGCTGCCCTGCAGCATTGGTTAAAATAAAATTTTATAGATGTACTAATATAAATATTTTATGCCTACAGACCCAGTAAAGACTAACTTTATAATGTACTTCAAAAAAACGAAGAAGCACAAAAAGACATTTCCCTTCACAAGAATTGCATACAGAATTTTCTTTTCAAGTACTTGGTAATTTCTTTTGTAGAATAAATTTTGATGCATCACTCTAGTATTAAGATGTGACATAGGTATTAGACATGGCCATCTTTAGTGTAATATTTTTTTTGCTTGAGCTTTGTCATGTTTAGGTATAAGTTATTTCATTTGCTGCTGCTTTTTGCCAGGCATAGTGTTACTGAATTTGATTTTGTATTACTCTGTTAAGCCAGTTTTACTACGGATTTATTTTTCTTGTTTGCTGCACAGTGCCTTATATTAGTTGTAATATTGCAATTGCTTTGCCAATTTAAATTTTTTTTCATTGCTGTTTGTATTAATTGTTTTATGCTGCTGCATTGCCTCATCCCTTAGTTTAGCATCTGAGCTCAGTAGATTTAAGTTAGCTTAAGAGGGGGTAGACTATATAAGAGAATGAGTTGCGATGAAATGGAAGAAATGCATTGAGAAGTTATACGAAAAAAGTACAGAAAGCAGGTATAGGTAGGATTTTCTTGGAAATAAATAATGAGGTAAGAAATATGTGAAATAAATACAGAAAGCATGCTTGGATAGGATTTTTTTGGTGGAAATAAATTTTGAAATAAGACGAAAGATCTATGGAATGAAGTTTTGGGTTTGACTGCAGTACCAGATGTTACAATGAAAACAAACCCTGTCCTTTCCTCCTGTCTTATCCCTCTACATGTTTGTGTACCCTTGTGTATTTGTGTTTTTCCTGTCTTTATGTGTTTAGCTGATGTTGTTATGTTGTAGAATTTTTCTAATACTATGTTATTTATTTTGTAAAGATGTTTAGACATTATTTATTCTGTTCTGTTTTAATGCTCGTGTGTGAAGTTGACGTTTCGAAAGTTATTCTGATCTTTAATGTATGTAATTATGTCATAATTCCTGTAACACTGATGTATATGTTTATTTCTATTCTTTTGTAAATCCTGTGTTACTACAAATGTTATCTGTATTGTTGTGTTCTTTAATGGTGTATTTTGTACCATTATTATTGTATTGTTATGTCATAAAATTGTAATTGACACCAGTTCATCAAATTAAGTAACTTGTAAGTTACATTTCACTGCACACATTTCTGTTGGTCATAGTATATGGACAATATGTGAGAAGTAGGGACTGATAGTGTTTGCACGTGTGTTAATAATTCAGCAAGGGACTGGTTAACAGCATTGCTGGTTCTAAGGACAAAAAAAAAAAACTTTGTGAGTGCACAAGTGGTGGTTTATGGACTTGCTATATTCTCTGCAAGACTCTTCGATGGTGAATGTGCACCTGCACAGTCGCAACAGATGGCTGCTGGCCGTCTCTACATGGACTACAGTGGGTCTGCATCTTTGATGGCCCACCAATACCATTATTTCTACAAGGACTGCAGTGGCTCTGCGCCTCTGGTGGCCCACCAATACCACAATCTCTACCAGGACTACAGTGGGTCTACTCTGAGATGACCTACCTACCAATATTCATCAACTTCGACTGACTCTGCGGTGGGTTTGCTCTGTTGTGGCCCATTACCTGTCTGCATGTCAAGAGTCAGCACTGTCTTTCCGTTGGAAGGACAACACTACTTCTTCAAGACTGCATGGAAATCCACTACTTCTGTGTGCAATTTCTTTTACTAATGAGACTTTGTGAAAAAAAACTGTAATTACTATTATGATGAATGATCAGGACTATCTTTATGGACTGTGAGAAAATTTTCGCTTTTGACCAACATTGTATCAATAAGTGTGTGCATTTGATTTCTTTGTTATTGTAATTACGATTATGAAAAATTTTAACAAATATGTATTGCCCAGTGCCCAAAACAATTTGTAAATTTTTTTGTTGGGAGCATGGGGGCTATGTAAGTAGGCTGTTTAGGTTCTTATATTGGTAACACCGCCGCCACGTAGCGCTCTCTGTATGAAAATCACTGGCTGTGCTGTGTGCAGTCTGTGCCTAGTTTGCATTGTTGTCTGCCATTGTAGTGTTGGGCAGCTGGACGTGAACAGCGCGTAGCGTTGCGCAGTTGGAGGTGAGCCGCCAGCAGTGGTGGATGTGGGAAATGAGATGGCGGATTTTTGAGTACAGAATGGATGTCATGAACTGCTATATATATTATGACTATTAAGGAAAATACATTGTTTGTTCTCTATTAAAATCTTTCATTTGCTAACTATGCCTATCAGTAGTTAGTGCCTTCCGTAGTTTGAATCTTTTATTTAGCTGGCAGTAGTGGCGCCCGCTGTATTGCAGTAGTTTGAGTAACGAAGATTTTTGTGAGGTAAGTGATTTGTGAAAGGTATGGGTTAATGTTAGTCAGGGCCATTGTTTTGTAGGGATTAATGAAAGTCAGATTGCGTTGCGCTAAAAATATTGTGTGTCAGTTTAAGCACAGTCATGGATAATTGTTTAAAGGGGACGTTTCAACGTGTACATACAAACAAACGATTACAATTTCAGGAAATTGGGTGATATATTCAAGAGAAAGAGCTTCGCAAATTGTCCAAGTCAGTAACGCACTAGTCCACCCCTGGCCCTTATTAATGAAGCAGTTTTTTGGCTTGGCATTGATTGATAGAGTTGTTGTATGTCCCGCTGAGGGACAAATTCTGTCCAACTGGTGTGTGAAATCGTCAAAATCCCGAGCTGGTTGGAGGGACCTGCCCATAATGCTCCAAACGTTCTCAATTGGGGAGAGATCGGGCGTCCTTGCTGGCCAGGGCATGGCTTGGCAAGCACGAAAATAAGCACCAAAAATTCGCGTGCAGGCGGGCATTATCTTGATGGCATGTAGACTTTGAATGGCTTATCGTGAAAGGCAATAAAACGGGGAGTAGAACATCGTCGACGTACGGGGTCCTGCCATGAAGAGAAATGACACCAAGACCATTACTCCTGGTTGTTGGGCCGTATAGCAGGCAACAGTCAGCTTGGTATCCCTTCGCTGTACAGGGCGTCTCCAGACACTTCATCGCTGGTCACAGAGGCTCAATTCGAAGCGGGACTCATCACTGAACACAATTCTAAACTGAACTCCACCCAGACAGGCCGTGAAGGTCCAGCTTTACCGACCGGCTGCCGTGTCACCCTCAGCCCACAGGCGTCACTGGATGCGGATATGGAGGGGAAATCGTCAGCATATCACTCTCCGGGTTCAATGTCAGTTTACGAGACCCGGAGCCGCTACTTCTCAATCAAGTTGCTCCTCAGTTTGCCTCACAAGGGCTAAGTGCACACAGCCTGCCAACAGTGCTTCGCAGACTGAATAGTTACCGATCCAAGTTGTAGCTCAGTCTGATAGCGCTTAACGTCAGTGATCTGACGGGAACCAATGTTTCAAACGCGGCAAGGCTGTTGGCTGAAGACAATTCTACTTCAGTCAAAGAGATTTCAGGCTGAAGACATGCCCGGGACGGTGGTGGGATACCACCTTGATTGTAGCTCGCATTATGGCCCGACAACCTAGAGTTATTGTCTGGGTGTCATTTCTTTTCACGGCAGGACCCCTTTGGTTGTATCCATGGCACACTTACAGCAAAAACACTTATAGCAAATCGGTACGGCACACTTATAGCAAATCGGTGCATCGACAATTTCTACACCTTGTTTTGTTGCCCTTCATTGCAACCCATCCTGGGCTTATATATCAGCAAAACAATGCCCGCCTGCACATGGCCAGATCGTCTACTGCTTGTCTACGTGTTTGCAAAACCCACCTTGGTCAACAAGATCGATGGATCTCTTCCCAGTTGAGAACGTTTGGAGCATTATGGGCAGGGCCCCTCAACACGTTCGAGATTTTGACGATGTAATGCTGCAGTTGGATAGACTTTAGCACGATATCCCTCAGGAGGACATCCAAGAACTCTGTCGATCAATGTCAAGCCGAATAACTGCTTGAATAAGGGCCAGTGTGGACCAACACGTTATTGACTTAGTCAATTTGTGTAACTCTTTGTCTTGAATATATCACCCAATTTTTCTGAAACAGAATCATTTGTTTGGTTGTTCATGTATATCACATCTACCGATTTCCATCTCTTTCGAATAATTCCTTCATTTTGTGTAGCTTTCTTTGGCACAGAATGTGCATAAAATATTCACTATAATAATAAAAAATATGATCTGAAGTTCGATGCTTTGATGTGTGCAGACTAGAAATACTTAATGTTCGTGGGGCTGTGGACTCCTGGTAGCATTTGCTAGGTGATGGACGTCAATGCAGATGGAGTAGAAATGACGTGATAAAATAAATGGGGTGAATATTAGGAAGTGTTAGATAGCAGTTATAGAAGGAAACCCTGGGTTGGAACCTTCATTTGGACTAGAAATGGTAGGGTAACTTAATGCTCTTAGGATGTATAGGTCTCAAGAACGATACATGATCTTGGGTGAAAAGGTGGTTGAAGCTACATCAGGAAAGGGCACTGAGTGTACAAAGATGTAAACAAGGTGGAATATGGTGAGAGAGTCCAACATTATCGAGAATAGTGAATAAAGACACTGCTGGCATTATGTTTTGCAAGAGACATAGGACTGATGGGGGTATTCCAGGTGTTGAGGAGATGTGAGAACATTACCACCTGGTAAAGAATACAGGCGAGGGACGTTATAGGATCCGGATGGAGTGGTAAAACTTGGGAGATGCAGGAATCCTTGCAACAATTACGTAGGTGGGGACGAGGCAGATGAGGTTTTTGTTGGGGTATATAATAGTCAAAGGATTTAGTCTCCATATATGTCTGCTTAGTAGATTTAGTCTATTGTGGGCTCTCTCTTTGATGGTTATTAAGTGAGGTGTCCAAACCAGCTTTTGATTTAATGTTAGTCAAGTGTTTGGTCCAGTAAATCAGTGTTTGGTCAAGTAAATCAGAAGACTGTGGACTGTGAAGCAGACGTCTAGAAAAGGGAAAGAATTACTGCCTAATACTGTTGGCATCAAGTGGATGATCCTGCTGGGAAGAGATAGAGCAGCCAGCCAGGTGGATGGGAACAGCCAATTCAGATTAGTGCACTGTCATACTGTTTCACTGTTGTAGTAGTAGGTTCTGTATTATAAAATGGTATCACAGTGGAAGCTTACACTAGTACATTGGTGTTGGGCAGCTACGGGTGGCACCTGCAGCGACTGGTGGACACGGACCCCAACGACCGTCGGCTGCGCTTCCCACGCTGCTCCACTGAGGTCTCCCGCTGGGGTGCTGTACTGCTGCGCTTCAAAAACATGCTGCGATAGTCAACCGTGTTTCAGCTGCTGTAGTCACGTGCAAGACGCTCAATTCTTTTTGATAATCAATTTTTGTGTGTATAGTTCGATTTTTAAATATATATATTTACATCCACGGCACATTTTAACCGCTCCATTTATTTCCTTATATTGTTCCTGCAGATAAAAACTGCATTAGCTACTCATTTTGTTATTTTCGTGTTTCATTTCTTTCAAAAAGTGAGCACATTGTATTGTTTAGAGTTTTTGTGAGGTGATTACGAGTTATTCCATTTGCGTTATTCTAAAGGAAGCATTTCGAAAACTGTATGGAGCCAGGAGATCTGTATCTATATGATAACAGAATGAATAATCTACATTGTGTATATACATGGTGTCACAGGAGGCATGGTCAATATTCGGGGATATGGTAGGAATGATCACTTCACACAAAAAACTTCATATGGACATACGGACTACTCTGATTGGTTTCCAAGACAGAACACATTTAATATAGATTGTTACTTATTTTATTTATTATTAAATACATTGTCAGGTACATATGTACAATAGCTAGTAATCATTACAATATGCGTTTTAAAAGGTATTAACCGACAAATACGTCTTCTATGCGATCAAGCATTTCATGTCATGCGTTCACCTTTCGTTTGTACATCTCAGGCGTCAGCAAAAACGCATGCACAAATATCTAAAGGAGTAATATCTGGCGATCTTGCTGGCCAGTTAATTGTACTACCAAGGCAAATCCAGCGGTTAGGGTAAGTACAGTTGAGACGTTCCCCCAAACATCTGGTAAAATGTGGGCTTCGTCATGTTGGAAGTACATTGTAGGCCGTGTGGCCAAAGGAACGATCACAAGGCATTCAGGAAACGAATTCTCCAAAAAATGAAAGTGATTCTATAGCGTCATTCTCTCTTCCAAAATGACTAGATAAATCAATATATTTCTGATCATGCAGCACCAAAAACGAACTTGGAAATTGCTTTTCGCTGTAGTGTGTGCCTTCGATAAAACAGTGGAAAAAAACTTTTTTCTGTGGCATAAATTTACGGAGTCTATTTAGATGCATATGATAACGAAGTACTTAGCCTATAAATTATTTTGTTTGCATAGACTGGTTCTCACGACAATTCGTTCTTTGTTTACTAATCTACCCTCATTAAGTTTCTTTCTCAAAATAAGGTAACTGTACTGATTATGGCCTGTGACTCAATAAGGCCTAGTGTAGAGGCGAGCACTAATCAGCTGAACGAGCAGCGCTCCAGTTTAGGCAGGAAAAAGAGCAGAGTTTGCGCTCTGGTGGAACTGAAACTTGTAGCTGCTTGCACAGCTTGCCGTAACTGGAGAAGGACCGCGTATCAAACCAGATGTAAACTTGTGACATTGCTGTGGCGTCTAATTCCTCTTCTATTCAGTGCATTAGATTGTGTTGGTAAATAAATCCGTTTAATTATATTCCTTTCATTAGATTGTGCATAGGAAACAAAAGTAATTACTTTGACATCTAATAACTAAATACTCCTTTGACTACTACTTATAGTCATGAAAATATAGTAGGCCAACGCAAAAGCTTATTTAGAATACAGCATAAGCAATGAACGACTAACTAGCTCTAGGTTAAGTAAATGAATAAATATACGTAACCACAAACAAAACATAGGCTTATGTGTTCTTATGTGGAGGTGTGCGTCTCTTTTTGCTGAAGAAGACGAGTTATATTTGGTGCGATCGATCTCGCACTTGCAGTTCGCAGAACTGCAGTGAGATGTGCATCAGTTACAGTGGCTCTTCGTGGAGATTTATATATCTTCATTAGAGAGAACATTTTTTCACACAGATATGTTGACCCGAACACTGATAACAGTTTGGCAGCCATTTTGTACATATTTGGGAAATATGATTGCAAAAAAGTACACAAAAATGTGATAGGCTTATTTGTGATTCATATTTAACCTCAATTCACTATCACATCGACTTGTGAGCAACTTGCGCTGTAGAGCAGATGGAACGTCATCAATTATTATTGTAGTTGAAAAGGGTGCAGCAAGCACTTTCAGATCCATCGATAAATCTTCCAGATCTCTAAATCGGATGGAAAATTCTTTCACTAGAGTCGCAAGAGTACCTGAAAATGTCTGCAACTGATCTTGAGCTGAAATAGATTTCCGCATTGACCATTTGAGAAAGTGTTTCTTCAACATCCGACGCTGCCAAAGCTCCAACATTTGCATGAAAATAGTAATAATGCCTACAAAATGTTGCTTCATCTGGGATGTATCTCGGTCAAAAATGCTAACTCATTAATCCATTTAGGATCAGTGAATTGATGGAAGGGACGCCCCTTCATTTCCATGAATAAAACTATTTCGTCCAACAAATCTACTGAGCCAATGAACTTCACAAAAGTACGCAATATCACTAAATTCACACTCAATATCCTTCAGCAGAGTTTTAAATTGTCTATGGTTCAGTCAATGACTTTTAATAAAATTAACTGCTCCCACTACTACGCTCATTACATTTGCCATTGTGACGTTTTTCTGGGGGCAGGTTTTCTTGATGAATCAAACAATGCACAGGTATTAATCTCACTTCGTGTTGCCGACCATGCAGGGTGCTCCATCAGTGGCAACTGAAATAAACTTTCCCCACAGCAGACCAAACTTGATAAATACGTCTCCCTCACACTGCAGTATGCCATCACTGGTCGTAATGTCTTTGAGAGGACATAAATCAAGGACTTCCTCCCTTACTACTAAGTCTGTATCAATACCTATAATGGGCTGTGTCCAACAAGTCGGTACTCTCATTTAATGGAACAGAAAACACCAACACATTCTAAATGACATCCATTAATTGTTCCACAATATCACTTGACAAACTTTCGATACGACAAGTTATACTGCGCCGCGATAGACTCAAACTTTCGAAAGAACGTGGAAGAGACATAGTTCGTCAGCTACGAGTTCCAAACTCTGCTCCACGAATTCGTCGTCACAAAATGGTCGGGAAGAACGGGCGATCAGCAAAGCTATTCTGTAACTAGCACAAACAGTTGCATTGGAAGAGGAAGCATCACTTTCCTATGTAAGAAATTAGCAGATTTGTCATTTCGAAGGAAAATTTGTTTATTAAGCATCATAATTAAGTGATATGGTATGTAGGTGCAACATTATAGTACGTACCTCCACTTTACTTCCTTCCTCGCGTAACTTATTAAGAAGATTAAGTCGTATTTCACCCTCTACACTTCCATACTATTTGAAGTGATGTGTTCTATAGTGACCTTCTGAATTGTACTTTTTTATGCCTAATAATACACCACATACCGAACATTGCGCTCCTCCTTCGCTTTCCTTGAACAAGTAATCACGCCCCCAACTAGAGTCGAACTGTAAAACAGAACGCCACTTTACCGCATTGCTTTGACTAGCTATTTCAGCTACACAACGCGCTGTACCGTAACATAATACAGAGGGGTCCAAAAAAATGTATCCACTGTTTTAAAGTCCGTAACTGGCAAACTAGTTGACGGAGTTGTCTCATCTTTGGTGGTGTAATAGTCCGTAGTTCCGGCAATCGCCACACAAGCGTTGTATTGCATTGTGTTGTTTTGTCAGGTGACATTCTCCAGATAGTCAGTGTTTTGTTCTTAGTTGCATCTAGTCACTTGAGTAAATATGGCTATCGCAAGGCTGACATTCGATGAAAGGAAGTCAGTTTTGAAGTGGTATTTTAAGTACGAAAACATTAATGAGGTTCAACGGCAATGACGAAATGAGTATCAAACAGAGCCACCGACACGTTTAACGATTCGTCGCATTCGAGACAAATTTGAAGCCGAAGGCTGTGTTAAAGATGTACACAAACAACGATCTGGACGACCTATAACAGTAAGAAGTCCAGCTAACTCCCGTCGTCTGTTACAACAATTCACTCGCTCACCACAGAAGTCTGTGAGACATTGTGCCCGTGAAACTGGAGTGAGTCACTCAAGTGTTCGGCTAATTTTGAAGACAGCAAAGTGGAAGTGCTACATCCCACGATTACTACACGCAATGAACTAGGACGATCCAGATCGTAGAATGGAGTACTGCGAGTGGTTTACTAACATGGTGCGCAACGATGAAGAGTTTGCAGAGATGATTGTGTAGTCTGATGAGCCACAGTTCAAACTCAGTGGTACAGTAAATCGCCACAATTTCATCTACTGGGCCGTCGAAAATCCGAACGCCCATGTAGACAAAGCCGTGAATTTGCCAGGAGTAAATGTGTGGTGTGGGTTATCTTACCGGGGCTTGATTGGACCATTCTTCTTTGACGGCACAGTTACCGGCGAGGTGTACCTTCAAAAGCTTCAGACATCCATTTTACCTACTATCCGAGACTTGTATGGAGACGGAAGAGTTTCCTTACTACAAGATGGTGCCCCAGCCCACTACCAAAATCGTGTTAGGGCGTATCTCGACGAAAATCTGCCAGGAAGATGGATAGACCATAGAGGTGCTGTGGAGTATCCACCACGTTCCCGAGACCTAACTCCTCTGGACTTTTACCTGTGGGGAACACTAAAGGACGTCGTTTATCGACAAAAGCCACGCACATTGGATGAACTTCGAGAATCCATCGTACATTCATGTGCAAATATCCAACTGAACACGTTGCAATCAGTAGTTCGTGCTGCAGTTCGGCGGCATCGTTAGTGTGTGGATGTTAATGGTGACCATTTCTAACACCTACAGTGATATCTTTAAGTTGGACTTTAAGCTACACTTTCACCAAAAATGACACAACTCCTTCAATTAGTTTGCAAATTATGGACTTTTAAACAGTGGATATATTTTTTTGGTCCCCTCTGTATACTGAGCCAGGTACATTGCTGTAGCTAAGCTTGCGCTTTGACTGCGCATGTCGTCATCGGGTCTTCACAGTACAAACTATTAGACGTCAGCTGCTGTTGGCTCCTCGGGTCCGTCCGCGCAAATGTAGGTAGCTCCGGGAGCGCGGCGACTCTTTCATTGCCTGCCTATGGCTCAGTGCCTTTATCTTGGTAACTATGACAGGGATCCGACAGATGACACCTCATGCCCATTTGGCAAACTACTTTAACTATCTCTGCTTCTCACAGAGAGCTCCGTGACTATCAGCCATTTCACAGGTGAGCTATTGTTGTTTGTCATTCATTCATTATTTTGTTCAGGTAAGCTTTTGGCGTTACTCATTCGTTATAATTTTTCTACAAAGGTGATACTGTGTCAGTTACGTCATGCAATTGTTCTATTTGGGCGTTTTTGTTAGAGAAAGTATGAGTTCTTCGCGGAAGATACTCCGACGATTTCTGCTACATATGAGGTAAATATTGTCAAGTAAAGCAGTGACGGAATATAAATGATGTGGAACACAAAACTATCGGTCATGTTTTGAAAAACAACTTGGACAACGAGATAACTGTTGGGTCCCCACACAACGTTTGTAAAATTTGCGTGAAGTCTCTTCGACATTTGAGTTTGGAATACCGATGACATGGACATGGACAAGAAATTACCTCGATGATTGCTACTTTTGTGCTGTGGATGTAAATAGTATGAATCGATGCAAAAAGCGCTCTTGGTTGCATCGAAACGTACAATCCGCTAAGCCACTAATCTTGCATAGTGAATACCGGTATTTACTTCCTTATCAGAAGACTAATGTGATGACGTCGAAATGTTAGACACTCAGACTAAAAGCAATAGTGAAAGTGAATTCGAAAAATGCAGTCCTACACTGCAAGGCTGTTCTCAGGGTGAGCTAAACGACTTGATTTGAGATTTAAATTTAACCAAGAAATCAGCTGAGCTTCTTGCGTCAATGCTAAAAGAAAAACATTGTCAACCTGGCGTATCAGTAACAGCCTATCGAACTAGAGAGCTTGACATTCTTCCATATTTAACGAGATCAATTATATCTATATTGCACGATATTTCTGGGCTTTTAAATTTAATGGATCTTTCAACATATCATTCAAAAGACTGGCGACTTTTCCTAGATAGCTAAAGGAAAAGTTTTAAATGTATGTCACTGCATAACGGAAATAAATTAGCTTCGATTCCGATTCTTGCGGAAGAATATCCAAATGTTGAGATCAATTATATCTACATTGCACGATATTTCTGGGCTTTCAAATTTAATAGATCTTTCAACATATCAACCAAAAGACTGGCGACTTTTCCTAGATAGCTACAGGAAAAGTTTTAAATTATTTTACTGCATAACGGAAATAAATTAGCTTCGATCCCGATTCTTGCGGAAGTATATCCAAATGTTAAACTTGTTTTAAAGGCAATTTCATTTCATCAAGATCAGTGGTCAGTGTGTGTAGATTTAAAAATGGTGAACTTTTTATCGGGTCAGCAAACTGGATATACTAAATATCCTGTTTTCTTTGTCTGTGGGTCAGTCGTGCGAATAATGGACACTTTAGCAGGAAAGGCTCACCGCTGAGAATGAACGTGACTTTAGGAAAACATTACTCTGTTCATGAACTGTTGGTCAGCCGGGAAAAAATCATTCTTCCGCCACTACATATTAAACTTGGTCTTATAAAACAGTCTATTAAAGCTTTAGGAATGGTGATTGCTTCAAATATATTTGCCAGTCATTTCCTGGTCTCAGTATAGAAAATTTATAAGCAGGAGTTTTTGATGGTCCACAAATCCGTAATCTTATAAAGAACGATGATTTCACAAACCACATGACTTGAATTGGAAGCATGGACAAGCTTTCTATCAGTTGTCAAAAATGTTTTGCGGACTCACAACGCCGAAGAATGTCCCGAAATAATAGACAAAAGTCCCAGAATTTCCGAAAACTAGGAACTAATATGAGTGGCAAACTGCATTTTTTGCACAGTCATCTAGGTAAATTTCCTGACAAGTTGGGCAATTACAGCGAAAGACACCAAGATCATGGAGGAAAAATATCAAGGCCGTTGGGATTGCCATGTGGTGGCAGACTACCGCTGGAACTTGCAGAGGGACCGTCCGGACCAAAAACACCGAAGAAAATCCCACACAAAACGTTTTTCTTAATTCTTATCAATATGTTTTTGTTGTTATGATTAATTTTATTATTGTTTGTATCATTTATAGCATTTTGTTTGTTTGAAATCATCTGGTAACTATGAGTTTTAAAAATATTCTCCTCTTTTTTATAACTTAATTACCAATATAAGTGGATTGCCTTTATCTCAAAAAGTAGAGTCACTAAAAAAATATTACTATTTTCGGTTTCAGCAGACCATATTTTCCTGAAATTGATTAATTAATCCCATGCTGCAGAATCAGTGTTACCCCGTGTAATTATTACGTGTGTTCTTGTTTATCTTCTGTGTAAATGTGGCATCATCAATGAATAATATTAATGGAATAAAGTGACGTCGTCATTTAACCAGTGAAAAAATGTGTTTTATCTCAACAAAGCATTTTGAATGGGCATATGTCCATACGAAGTTTTTTGCTTCAAATAAGCGTCCCTGTCGTATGCCTGAATACTGACCATTCCTCCTGGGACATCCAATATGTAAAGTATGTAAGTGTGTGTGTGTGTGTGTGTGTGTGTGTGTGTGTGTGTGTGTGTGTATGTGTGTGTGTGTTTGCAGAAAAACAAATCTGGCGCTGTGAAAGGAAGTAAGACTTACAGAAATCCTTCAATAAGTAATGTATTAGGAACGGGACGTTGGCAGAAAAGGCCAAACAAGTGAGAAAAGCACTACACAATTCGTTCAACATGAGTCATATACCACGAGTGGGATGGCTATTTGTGGTGTCACCGCCAGACACCACACTTGCTAGGTGGTAGCTTAAATCGGCCGCGGTCCATTAGTACATGTCGGACCCGCGTGTCGCCGCCATCAGTACTTGCAGACCTAGCGCCACCACATGGCAGGTCTAGAAAGACGGACTAGCACTCGCCCCAGTTGTACGGACGACATTGCTAGCGACTAGACGTACGAAGCCTTCCTCTCATTTGCCGAGAGACAGTTAGAATAGCCTTCAGCTAAGTCCATAGCTACGACCTAGCAAGGCGCAGTTAACCATATCTGGAGAGAGTCTTACTTGTATTCACCATAGAGATGTACCACACAAGAGAATAAAGTTAAGTATATGAGACGCTCCGTTCTTTTCTTTATAGCATTTATGAAGTATCCTGTTTCAGACTTCACGATATTCTGGGGGAGCTGATAGCGTGCCTATTCGGCCCTTCATAATAACACTGTGTCGGCACTTCTGTCGACACATAACACTATTCGTACACAACATGCCGTTTGACAGTACGCTAAATTCGGCAGCTGGGTATTCACTGCACTCTGTGGCATAAAATGTGACTAGTCACTCCACATAATATTGCCTGGTCACATGTCAACAATTTCAGTCGGCGTCAGAAACCGAAGAGCAAATTCAGAACATTCCTGTGGATCGTGAGGTTTTAGTTGCTGCACCGTCTGGATCTTGTACGGATAGACAGAATAGACAGCAAAACTTTCCGCAGTGTTGACCGTGGGATGGACAGTTCTCGTGACACTGCATGAGCACTAGTGTGCGTATTGTGTGTTGAACCGGGGACCTAGAAACGACGGAGACGCTTCGTCCAGCCGTAGCTCTCAGTGGTTCACAACCCCACAATAGGCCACAGCAGTCCACCCAACCCACCGCCGCCCCACACCGAACCCAGGGTTATTTTGCGGTTCGACCTCCAGTGGATCCTTCTGGGAATGTCTCTTACCAGACTAGGGTACCCCAAATGTTCGCGTGGTGGAGTAATTATGGTGTACGCGTACGAGAGTGTTGGCGCAGCAATCGCCGACACAGTGTAACTGAGGCGGAATAAGGGGAACCAGACCGCATTCGCTGAGGCTGATGGAAAACCGCCTAAAAACCATCCACAGGCTGGTCAGCACACCGGACCTCGACACTAATCCGCCGGGCGGATTCGTGCAGGGGACCGGCACACCTTCCCGGCAGACCGGTGTGGCCGAGCGGTTCTAGCCGCTACAGTCTCGAACCGCGAGACCGCTACGGTCGCAGGTTCGAATCCTGCCTCGGGCATGGATGTGTGTGATGTCCTTAGGTTAGTTAGGTTTCAGTAGTTCTAAGTTCTAGGGGACTGATGACCTTAGAAGTTAAGTCCCATAGTGCTCGGAGCCATTTGAGCCAATACCTTCCCGCTTGGGAAGCAGCGCATTAGACCGCGCCTTCCTCATCCAGGAGCCACACCAAGCTCACTCGTGATTTCGGATTTCATTATCATCTTCTTTAAGCCGTTCTTTAAACCATTTAACGCCGTCGGCCCTTTCAGAAGCTGATACTCTCTCAATATAGTATATAGCACCATAATTGCTGCCGTTCACATTAAGCAGTCTCACTAACAGCGCTCAGTCTCTCTTCTCGATAGCCATACTGTACATTCACCTTACGGTTTGTCAAATAACAGCCTGGATGCCATCAGTGGTGCTAAGTTCCTATGGGACCAAACTGCTGAGGTCATCTGTCCCTAGGCTTATACACTATTGAATCTAACTTAAATTAACTTACGCTAAGATAACACACACGCCCATGCCCAAAGAGGACTCGAACCTCCGATGGGGGAGGGGGGGGGCGCACGAACCGTGGCAATTCGCCTCAGACCTCGAGGATTACCCCGCGCTGCGTAGATGTCATCCATCATATAGTGTACAGCACCAGATTTGCATGTGGTAGTCAAATTGAAACTAATTTTTCAGACGTGGATAGGTACCGCATAACCAATTAACATATCTACCAAGTTGCGCTGGCATGCGATAGTTACAGACTTCACTGGGGCTCCGTAAGTAGCTGTAATTATTACAATACACCACGAGGGTCAAAAGTAATCGTATGACCTTACTAGCCCATTTCAGCAGCCAGAATTCAACTACGCTATCAAGGCCAGCAGAGTTTGTTAAGCGGCCGGCTTAGATTACATCCGAATGGAGCGAATAAAGAATTTTAAGCCATCAGCAAGAGAAAGGATCCTACAACTGCATGATCTGCTACTAAATACCAAAGACATGGTGAAAAATTGGATTGCCTGTTAATCTTAAAGCAGACAAGGAAGTAAACCATCCCAAAAGTTTAAGGATGGTCAGCCCCTTAAGACACCTCTACTTACACACGAGCTTGGGTCTTCGTAAAAACTCTTTCTGCTGGTATGCGTTCAACATAGCAAAAGAAATTGAAATATTTCCGCTTCATATAGTACATGTTTCCGTCACAGTAGTAACAGTTCGCAAAGACCATCCTCTACACGTAAAAGAGAACAGTGGAGTCTCGTTGGTCGGATTAGACAGAACACAGAAAGTTTCGACTGGTATTATTATCAAATTTACATTCCTCATAAGATCGTTGAAGTGATACATGGTTCGTTTGATGGAAATACTTTTCTTAAATTCAAGTTGGGGCGAAATAAGAACACGGTTTTTACAACAATGCCACAACATTTCTTGAGCAATTACCTTCTCCAAAAACAAAAGAAAACAAAGCCGGTAGTCTAGTGTTCAATAATTATTTATGATATCCAGTTCATCTACATAAGATTTAAAATTAGTTCTCGCATTAATTGCACGACAGTATACTAACATGCTGACTAAATTTTTACTGAAATAATGGAATGAAAAACTTTTCCTACAGTACGACAATGCATTTATTCACATATCTTGCTCTGTCCAACAAGTTTTGGTGGGTGTTTGTAAACTTCCTTGGATTGGAAGGTCATCACTTTCGAAAAATCAGGGCAGTCTGCACTGATATCTCCTCCCGCTAAATGCCTTTGTAAATGACGGTCGTTGTTACCTTGCTGAAAGCTGTTTCTATGAGTGATAAATAAGGAAAATTGTTTAAACCTCTGAATGTCCTTGTTGCACTTTGGAAACCTTTTTTTCCAAAAGAAGGCAAGTTGTCTTCAACCACGAGTTTAACAATAACTGAAACAATTAAATCCAATCTATTCATAACGTACAGCAGGTACTCTAGTTGAATTCAAGTGAATATATCCGAAATAATTTCAGTATGCAAGTTACTTTCAGAAATTTTCATTACCAGTTCATTGGTATAAAACATAAGATGTACAATCTCCAAAGCATTTCTTCAAAACTTAACTCTCCTCATTTCAAAATGGTATCCCAGTACCTTCGTTTTCTTTCTTTCTTTTTTGTTTTTTGTTTGTTTGTTTACCGGGTGTCAACTCGCGGAACCTCACTAGATAACAGTTAAAACGTACCATATGAGCGACGCAGACTTATCCCCTTCTGCTCGACAGAACATATGTAATATAGAAAAGGAAACACCCTATGTTCAGTTACATGGTACACAAAAAATACTTGCACTAGAGAGAAAGACTTGTGTGGGGAACATCCTCTTCCAAGAGTGATAGTCCTGCATAGTTTGCAGGAGAAATTTTGTGAAGTATGGAAAGTAGGAGAGATGTGAAGGCTGAGTCGTGGATCGAGCCTGGACTAATTCCATTTCAGCACAATAAAAACACATTCTGCAGAAACAGCTTAACCAGTAAGAGGATTGATCGAGAAAGGCAAGGTTTTAAGTTCCGATTAGGCACAAAGTTTATATCTGCCAAGAAGTCTTAGTATTTGCTTACAGCACATGGAATTACAATACAGCAAAAAGGTTCTGATTTATTTTTTATAAACTGATTGTGCAATGACTTCATTGTACAGTTTGAAATGATTAATCTTTTCACCTCTCATATTCTTCGCCTTGGGCTTGGGGCCAGCATTTTCAGCTATCAGAAAAATATAAAATTTCTTCCCATTTTGGTAATTCCGAGATATTATTAAAACTTCAGATGATTAAAACACAACTGCCTGTGGCTACCTATCAGACGTACCCTGACAGAAAAGCACTACGAACCCAAAGCTAGGATGAAGTGTATAGAGAAACCATTGTAAATGTGAAATTCTCTAAATTATCAACATTACTTACACTGAACTTTGACGATATATGTCCAAAAGCAGCCAGACCAGTACCAATGTCTTACAGACCCAACTAAACCGAGTCATAATGAGCCAGAGCTTTAAATTTCCATCATGGGTATGGAAAGATTTATACCTAGGTGCGGACTATGCCAAAAAATCATTTAATGACAAAATGGTATAAAACGCAGATAATAAGTGCAGTGCAGTCTGGGATGTCATAAAAATGAAAACAGAAAGAGGCAAACAAAGGTATAATAACATACTCATACAGGAGAGGTATAAGGTAATAATGATCTACACCATCTAGCAAACTACGTGAATGAACATTTTTCAAGTATTGCGGGGAAGTTACAACAAAAATTGCCAAAAGCAACTACCAACCACACAAAATGAAGTCAGTGAACTGCACAAAAACTAAAAAATAAAAAGGCCAGTAGGCTTAGATAAAGTACCAATGTGTGAACTGAAACAATGTATATAGAATATAAAAGCTCCCTTAACAAACCTAATAAATAAATCCTTCACATCACGGAAATACCCAGGGTATTTAAAACAGGCAAGAGATGTATCTCTGCAAAAGAAACGTAATGCATAATACATACAAAATTACTGGCCCATTTCCCTGCTGTCGCCACTTTCAGAAATAATAGAATCAGTTATGAAAGACAGAGCAGTGAATTACTTGAGTAAATACATCTTTTAAATTAATCACAGTTTGGTTTCCAAAGTATTAGAAGTACAGAATCAGCCATAGTAGAGTTTACAAAGATAGTATTTGATGCTCTTGACAAACATATTTGTGTTAGCTCTTTCTAAGGGTTTTGATCCTGCTGACCTTTAGATTCTACTAAGTAAGGTAGAAGCATTAGGAATTAATGGTTACGACGATGAGTGAAGCGAATACACCACTGAGAACTTTACAATTTAACTCTACATATTCAAGAAAAATGAAACTCACAAAAAATTTCTTGAAAGAATAAATCTCTTACTGTTGCACAGTTTCTATTGTACTGTACACAGCAATCTAGACAGTTTTAACGCGTCGTGTCATACTATAGCAGTTAGTAAGTCGAAATGTGTTCCTGGTAATGAATGTCTGTAAAAGGTTGTGGGCTTTGAAGATCACATTCACTACGTTTACATCTCATACGTATCCCGAATGACAACAATCGAATTTCAGGAATCGTTTTCGCTGATGTGTTTATATGATAAGCCTAAATAGATTTTGCTAACCAGATCAAATATAAATATTCTAAACGTCAGTTGTTTTATATGAATGGTATCTCTAAAATGAAGTTCATTTTCTTCGTCCCAATGAACTGAAATTATCAGTACTTCGATAATGTTTTTGTCGGAGAAACTGTAAGATTTCATTAGAGATGTCACTCAACTCCTAAGGAAGACGAGAACGAGATTTTACAGGAAGAGTTCTTAAAAATCTCATCCACGTTCAATTGCTGTGTTCGAAAATGTTTTATTATAACCACTTAGATAACGCGCATTGTAGAAAAAATGGAAGGCTATCACTGGTGGAATGTTATTGTAGTCCAGTGTAAACTAAGTAATAGTAAACACACAGTCGTATTCATATTCCAGCGCAGAGAAATAATAAATGTTTCGTCAGTAGCTATTGATTGTGCACCAGAGTCTTTGCTACTACAAGACAGAGTAGTTATCGTAATTCATATAGCCAGTTTTGAAGAATATAGTGCTGTTGCCGATCAGTTCGGTTTTCTAATGCAGCAAATATATTATTATTTATTTTTCTCATTCCATCTAATATATATAGAATGTGCTCTTCTTTAATTAAAAAAAGCAAATGATCAATTTCGTGTACTGTCAAATACTACTACTCTCTTTCACTATACGTAAAACCCCTTTGCCCATAAACCAACATTTATGGAACCATGTACGTACCTTACAACCCAAGCACACTTCAAAGACGGTTATTCTTTTATATAGGAACGAATATCTATTGTGAAAGATGAAACGCATTTCCAGAATCGATAATCGAGTGTTATATGACTTGCCAGAAGGGTTACTGGGTACTCGGTTCAAGAAAACCAGATTTGGGAGCACCATGAAAATCTTATACTCTTGGGCTACAGAGAAAATCTTTAATTTTCGTTTGATTCCGGGGCATTGAGGAGGAAAAAGTGATTAAGTTGGCATAGATATGGCGAATAAATGGAGCCAACAGCAACCTCTCTTGTGTGAACGGAAAGATTATTGTCACGCAAAGTTCAATCACCTAAGAATCTTCAAACGTAATGGAAACGATAAAGCAAGTGGCAAATAAAATTATTCGAAGTAAGATGTGTCAGTATCAGCGTGTGATTGAATGACTCTAGAATTAGGCATAATTATCTGTTTCCATAATTACTATTTCCAGGACATATATTTGTCATGCCGAGACATGTTGTGATGAAGGTGACAGGCGAATGGAACCAGTGGACAAAAGAGGGTCGTACACAGTGACGAGCCAGTACCATATCGCCCAATGTGAGCGAAGCATGCGCTGACAGCAAACTTCCCGCAGGCTGCATTGGACCGTCCAGTTCTGTCCACATTGCATAAATGCGCACGGAGGCTCCGTAGTAACAGCTGCCCGTCATTTTAATGAAGACGATGTTATGGTCTTCGGTCTACTGGTTTAATTGAGCTGTCCACGCTACTCCCATGTTTTAAGACTCTACACCTCTGCATAACTACTGCAACCTACATTCACTTGAGCCGACTTGTGTGGTTAAGCCTTGGTCTCTCTCTACAACACCCCACCTTCTCTCCCCACGCTTTACTCTGTTATCAACAAGCTATTCCTTGATATGTCGGGATATGCCGATCCCTTCTTTTAGTCAATTTATGTCATAAATTTCTCTTCTCCCCACTTCGATTCATTCAGTAACTTACCTTCGGAATTCTTCTGAACACCACGTTTTAACATGTACCGTTCTCCTCTTTTCTGAAACGTTGATATTCCACGTTTCACTTCTGTGGCAGACTACACTCCAGACAACGACTCTCAGAAAATATTTCCTATCACTTAAATTTATAATATTACATTTAAAGATATTTCCCGCTAATATTTTGTTGCTGAAATAGCAAACCTTTTGTTGACATTTCCTAGTTTAATTCTCTCTTAATTTAATTATTTAATACGACTACCAGCATTACCCTTGTTTCGCTATTAACAGGATCTCTCATAACCTCTATCCAAAACACTGTCTATTCGATTCAACTGGTGTTCCAAGTCCTTGGCTGTTCATTTATTTTATTTTTATTTACACGTCAAACAAATTCCGTAGGACTAAATTGAGGAGCAAATCTCCAAGGTCATGGAACGTGTCGGTACATGAAATTACAACATAAAAGTAATAAAAGGTAAAAATAAAATGTTTATGAACCCGAAAAGAGTCAAGCCGTAAGTTTGAGTAAATGCAATCAACAATACAACAAAAATAAGCTTAATTTTTCAAGGAACTCCTCGACAGAGTAGAAGGAGTAATCCATGAGGAAACTCTTCAGTTTTGATTTGAAAGCGCGTGGGTTATTGCTAAGATATTTGAATTCTAGTGGTCGCTTATTGAAAATGGATACAGCAGTATACTATACACCTTTCTGCACAAGGGTTAAGGAAGTGCGATCCAAATGGAGGCTTGGTTTCTGCCGAGTATTAACTGAGTGAAAGCTACTTATTCGTGGGAATAAGCTAATACTGTTAACAAGAAATGACAGTAAGGAATACATATACTGAGAGGTCAATGTCAAAATACCCAGATTCGTGAAAAGGGGTCGACAAAAAATTAGTGAACTTACGCCACTTATTGCCAAAACCACCCGTTTCTGAGCCAAAAATATCCTTTTAGAATGGGAAGAGGTACCCCAAAATACACTCCTGGAAATGGAAAAAAGAACACATTGACACCGGTGTGTCAGACCCACCATACTTGCTCCGGACACTGCGAGAGGGCTGTACAAGCAATGATCACACGCACGGCACAGCGGACACACCAGGAACCGCGGTGTTGGCCGTCGAATGGCGCTAGCTGCGCAGCATTTGTGCACCGCCGCCGTCAGTGTCAGCCAGTTTGCCGTGGCATACGGAGCTCCATCGCAGTCTTTAACACTGGTAGCATGCCGCGACAGCGTGGACGTGAACCATATGTGCAGTTGACGGACTTTGAGCGAGGGCGTATAGTGGGCATGCGGGAGGCCGGGTGGACGTACCGCCGAATTGCTCAACACGTGGGGTGTGAGGTCTCCACAGTACATCGATGTTGTCGCCAGTGGTCGGCGGAAGGTGCACGTGCCCGTCGACCTGGGACCGGACCGCAGCGACGCACGGATGCACGCCAAGACCGTAGGATCCTACGCAGTGCCGTAGGGGACCGCACCGCCACTTCCCAGCAAATTAGGGACACTGTTGCTCCTGGGGTATCGGCGAGGACCATTCGCAACCGTCTCCATGAAGCTCGGCTACGGTCCCGCACACCGTTAGGCCGTCTTCCGCTCACGCCCCAACATCGTGCAGCCCGCCTCCAGTGGTGTCGCGACAGGCGTGAATGGAGGGACGAATGGAGACGTGTCGTCTTCATCGATGAGAGTCGCTTCTGCCTTGGTGCCAATGATGGTCGTATGCGTGTTTGGCGCCGTGCAGGTGAGCGCCACAATCAGGACTGCATACGACCGAGGCACACAGGGCCAACACCCGGCATCATGGTGTGGGGAGCGATCACCTACACTGGCCGTACACCACTGGTGATCGTCGAGGGGACACTGAATAGTGCACGGTACATCCAAACCGTCTTCGAACCCATCGTTCTACCATTCCTAGACCGGCAAGGGAACTTGCTGTTCCAACAGGACAATGCACGTCCGCATGTATCCCGTGCCACCCAACGTGCTCTAGAAGGTGTAAGTCAACTACCCTGGCCAGCAAGATCTCCGGATCTGTCCCCCATTGAGCATGTTTGGGACTGGATGAAGCGTCGTCTCACGCGGTCTGCACGTCCAGCACGAACGCTGGTCCAACTGAGGCGCCAGGTGGAAATGACATGGCAAGCCGTTCCACAGGACTACATCCAGCATCTCTACGATCGTCTCCATGTGAGAATAGCAGCCTGCATTGCTGCGAAAGGTGGATATACACTGTACTAGTGCCGACATTGTGCATGTTCTGTTGCCTGTGTGTATGTGCCTGTGGTTCTGTCAGTGTGATCATGTGGTGTATCTGACCCCAGGAATGTGTCAATAAAGTTTCCCCTCCCTGGGACAATGAATTCACGGTGTTCTTATTTCAATTTCCAGGAGTGTATAATACAATACGACATAAAAGAAAATAAGCAAAATAGACTAATTTTCGTGTCGAACGATCACTTACTTCAGATACCGTTCGAATAGTAAAAATGGCTGCATTAAGCCTTTGAACAAGAGCCTAAATGTGGGCTTTCCACGACAGCTTACTATCTATCTGAACACCTAGAAGTTTGAACATGTCAATTTCACTAATCATATGCCCGTCCTGTGAAATTAAAACGTCAGCTTTTGTTGAATTGTGTGTTAGAAAGTGTAAAGATTGAGTCTTACTGTGATTTAGCGTTAGTATATTTTCTACAAGACATGAATGTATGTCGTGAACTGCACTATTTGAAATCGAGCCTTTACTACCAAGCTAGTGTTATCAGTAAACAGAAATATTTTAGAGTTACCTGTAATAATAGAGGGCATATCAATTATCCAGGTTGTTACGAAAAGGTACGGCCAAACTTTCAGCAAACATTCGTCACACACAAAGAAAGAAAATATGTTATGTGGACATGTGTCCGGAAACGCTTACTTTCCATGTTAGAGCTCATTTTATTACTTCTCTTCAAATCACATTAATCATGGAATGGAAACACACAGCAACAGAACGTACCAGCGTGACTTCAAACACTTTGTTACAGGAAATGTTCAAAATGTCCTCCATTAGCGAGGATACATGCATCCACCCTCCGTCGTATGGAATCCCTGATGCGCTGATGCAGCCCTGGAGAATGGCGTATTGTATCACAGCCGTCCACAATACGAGCACGGACAGTCTCTATATTTGGTACCGGGGTTGCGTAGACAAGAGCTTTCAAATGCCCCCATAAATGAAAGTCAAGAGGGTTGAGGTCAGGAGAGCGTGGAGGCCATGGAATTGGTCCGCCTCTACCAATCCATCGGTCACCGAATCTGTTGTTGAGAAACGTACGGACACTTCGACTGAAATGTGCAGGAGCTCCGTCGTGCATGAACCACATGTTGTGTCGTACTTGTAAAGGCACATGTTCTAGCAGCACAGGTAGAGTACCCCGTATGAAATCATGATAACGTGCTCCATTGAGAGTAGGTGGAAGAAACTAAAATGAGCTCTAACATGGAAATTAAGCGTTTCCGGACACATGTCCACATAACATCTTTTCTTTATTTGTGTGTGAGGAATGTTTCCTGAAAGTTTGGCCGTACCTTTTTGTAGCACCCTGTATAAATAAGGAACAGGAGTGGAGTAAGAGGTGAACCAATTGCGAGCTACTCCCCTTATTCTTTAATGGTCCAACATCTGGAGCAATATTTTGTGATCAACAAAATCAAACGCCTTAGTTAAATACAAAATGGAGAAAAGAGACTATAGCATTTTCAGTTGTTAAACGACTTTTAAAGTCGAACTGTACGTTTGATAGCAAATTGTGTGATATAAAATGACCAATTATCCTTACATACACAACCTTTTCAATAATTTTAACAAACAATGATGGGATAGAAATAGGTCTAAAATTGTGTACATTAGCTCTTTCTCCCTATTTATAAAGCGGCCTTACTACTGAGTACTTTAATCATTCAGGAAACTGACTGTCCCTAAAGGAAAAATTACAAATATGGCTAAATACAGGGCTAACATGTGCAGCACAGTATTTTAATATTCTGCTAGGTACTTCATCATATCCATGAGAGTCCTTAGTCTTCAGTGATTTAATTATTGACTCAATCTCCCCCTCGTCAGTATCACAGAGGAGTATTTCAAACATCAATCTTGAAAAGGAATTTGCCAAGAGTGTTATATGATTCCCTGTGGAAAATTAATTTTTATTTACTTTGCCAGCAATGCTCAGAAAATTATTGTTAAATACAGTACATATATCTGATTTATCGGTAACAGAAATATTTTTTTCTATGAACTGACTTTATATCGTCAACCTTGTGCTGCTGACCAGACACTTCCTACACAACTGACCATATGGGTTTAATTTTGTCATGTGCATTGGCTATTCTATTTGCATACCACATACTCTTTGCCTTCTTAATAACATTTTAAGCACATTACAGTACTGTGTGTAATGGGCTACTGTAGCTTGATTGCGACTACTTCTAACATTTTGATATAATTCCCACTTTGTTCTACATGATATCCTTACCCCAATAGTCAACCACCTGAACTGCATTCCACTGCTAGTACCCCGTTTAGAACTTTCTAATGGAAAGCAACTCTCAAACAGTATGAGAAATGTGTTAAGGAAAGCATTATATTTGTCATTTATGTTATCCGCACTATAAACATCCTGCCACTCTTGTTCAATGATGAGGTTTAAAAAACTCTCTAGTAATTATATGTGACATTTGTTTGCGTGTAAAAGCCTTTTAGCGTTAAAATTTGTGCATCATGATCCGAAAGCCCATTCACCCTTTTACTAACAGAATGCGCATCTAGTAATTAAGAATGAATAAAAATATTTTCTATGGCTGTGCTACTGTTCCTCTGCAGAAAAAAATGCAGTCTGCATCAGATCATATAAGTTCAGGAGATCTACCAACATTCTTTTTCTTGCACCATCATATACAAAATTTGTATTGAAGTCACCACATACTTCCAATAAAGTGAATCAACAACCCTCTCTAGCTTGAGCACAAATTCTCTGAAGTCAGAGTTGGGGACCCGTAAACGACAACAATTAGAAGTTTAGTTTCACTAAATTTAACTGCCCGTGCACAACATTTAAATATCTGTTCAGTGCAGTGCCGTGATACGTCTATGGAATACTGTTTTTTACGTAAATGGCCACTCCCCAACCCTGCAAGGAACTTCTTGAAAAACAGCCAGCTAATCTGTATCCTGGGGTAAAGGAAGCCTCTGAATTGCCAAATTATTAATTGGTGCTCTGATATACCAATAACTTAAGAGTCAACATCTATCAGTAGTTCACTAACTTTATCTCTAATACCTCTTATGTTTTGATGAAATATGCTAATTCCTTCTCTGCTTCGAAAAATGACGTCCTCTGAAAGTGAGCCCTTAGTTAGAGGGACTTCCTTTCAGCAGGAATGCCTATCAGCTGACTTAACACGAATTACTACAGGAATTTTTCCATAAGTGATCCCACCACTACCCACTACACTGTCACCTACAAGCTTTACCAGCCTCCCTTTCCCATACCTACTGACGTGCAGGCCATGTCTAGTCAAACACGATCTACTGATAGACTCAACTGGCACCACTGAAATGTGACCCATGCCTTCTGCCATCAGTGCCTTCTCTAGCCACATGTTAATGCGCCTAACAGCTGCATTACGATGAGGCCGATCATGACGCTGAAACAGTTGCATGAAATGCACATTAGTGCCACCAGTTTGAGTAGCTATCTTTGCCATGTCACCACCTACATCATATTCAGCGCCCCCATCAAGGCTATTCCCTGCTCCACCCACTATCACTACCTGATCCTCCTTCGTAAAATTCCTACGTAACTCCCCTATGCTGTCAGTCACCTCAGCCAAACCTGAACTAGGCTTCACAATGCTCGTGACCTGGTACTCACTCCCCAACACTTCCTGCAACTGCTGGACCACACCTCTACCGTGCGAACTACGTAGCAGCAGAAGTTTCTTCTTTCTGTTAGAATTTCCAACTGTGCTAGACCTCCTAACTGCTGACGACTGCTGTATGTTCCCTACACCTACAGCTACAAGAGGCTCCTCTCCACCACTCAACTCTGACAGTTGGTCTTCCCATTCCCCAGCACCCTTCACCCTCATCAAACTATCTAGTTCCTCCTTTGCGTGTTTTAACTGAACGGCACAGATCTTACGCTCCTGCTCCACTATCAACTTATTTCTATTACAAATTCTGCATTTCTAGCAGAAGATCTCACTAGAGTGCCCACTGCCTTCCCCACAGCATTCCCCCCAATGAAAATACTTGGAACAAATCCCACACCGCAACCCACTACTGACAAACCTGCGACAGAGCCCACACTTCTCACTCATGGTAAAATTTTACAGTTACTGAAAAAAACTATACGTCTACGTTAAATAAGTTCAGTTACACCAGTAGAACTATTTACAGAACTAACAATAGCGGTCTCGAAATTCTCTCTCTACTTGTATTAATACTACTAAACCACAACTAATACCAATACCAACAAAACTTCACAAAATTATTAGCTAAAACCAAAACCTCAAGCGGCCACTGAAACACTCAACGAAGTTAAAACAGTGAAAGAAAATTTTGCTGAAATATTTCACTAGAAACAATAAGAAACGTCAGCTGAAAACTAATGCACGAAATTTACTAAACAACTCTAGAAAACTCTAAAAAACAGTGCGAACGTTTCCAAAAGTTTATTAAATCGTTATTTCGCTACAAACAGCACGAAACACCGCTGAAACTATTATTTAATAACTGTGTAACACTGTACAAATAACTGTCAGTACTTAGCTTTATAATCGCTACAGCTGCAACTGCACGCCGCAAAATGTAAACACAGTACTGAGGCGCGAGGCTTGGACGAACGACGTAGGCACATTCATGAATAGTCTGTGGCAGAATTACAGTTCACAGCAAATCTCGAAGTTTTTATTTCTTCACCGTGAACTTTAATTCACTTTCTACATTTCTCCTTGCTTTCCTTTAGTGCTTGCCCAACGCACTAACTATCAGGGATAGGCTAATAACTCCGTCTCACTCCATCCTCAACTACTACTTCCCTTGCAAGTCCTTCGAGTCTTATAACTGCAGTCTGGCTCCAGTATATGCCGCACGTATTCTACCCTTGATAATTTCAGACTTACAAAGAGTGCAATCCATTTAACACTGGTAACATTTCCTAAGTAAATCTTAGCGTTTCCATTTTTCTCAGTCTACCCCTTCAACACTCTCACAAATGTGGCGTGACTGATTTGTGGATTACAAAATTGGAAATTCGTGGTAAGGTCTTATGGGTTTCTAAGCTTACACACTATTTAATCTAACTTAAATTAACGTACGCTAAGAACGACACACACACACCCATGCCCGAGAAAGGACTCGAACCTTGACGGGGAAGCCGTGCGGACCGTGACAAGATGCCATAGACCGCGCGGCTACTCCGCGCGGGCTGTGGATTACAGTTCAATGACTAGCAGACAACCATCATTCAAGTTAGCAAAGTATGCAAAAACTGGATCAACTGAATCGTTAAAAATTATTTATTCAAAAATACTAGAACCTTACACATATATCCTCGAGGAGCTACACGAAACTGTTTAAAAGTTGTGAAGGGGCTTATTGATATACTTAGTGAACATTTAGTGCGACAGCTTACTCTCAAGCAGTGCATTCACAAAACTGGATCCCACTTGAAATGGGTTTACGAAGTGTGATAATTTTGCGCTATTTTGTGAATTTATGGCCTGTCCATTACAAGGTAAGTGGTAAACTGTGGACGATGCTTCATTTTATAATATCTCTCATTAGCAATTTTAATAACAATTTTAGAACATAAACGGAGTTCTCACTGTTTTAAGAAACATAGAAAACGACAAGTTCGATTTGTGTAAGTAGGTAAAGAAAGCGTGTTTCTGTTGGAGAGGTGTAATTTTGTGGCTTTAGAGGGACGAGAAGATCTCTGTGGTTATACTCAGTGAGGTGTCAGTTCTCTTCCTGATGCGGTTCTGGTGGTTTGCTCTCACCGGCGGCTTCCTTCTTGGCGCAGAAGAGCAGCCGCCACCAGGGCCCGCGCCGGCGGTGCGCGCGCGGCGGCGGAGAGCCCTCCGCGGCCATCTGGTGCTCGTCGACGCTGCCCAGCTCTTGCAGCGCCGCGGCGACGCGCCGGCGGGTGCGCGTT
Source organism: Schistocerca cancellata (assembly GCF_023864275.1). Taxonomy (NCBI): domain Eukaryota; kingdom Metazoa; phylum Arthropoda; class Insecta; order Orthoptera; family Acrididae; genus Schistocerca; species Schistocerca cancellata. The sequence continues at coordinate 513,702,376 of NC_064626.1, read as the reverse complement.
CCAGGGCTGACGCTCGCCGCCGCCTCCTCCTCCTGCCCCGCCTCCATCTCGGCCTCCTGAGCCTCCTCCTGCGTGGCTGCGACACTTGCCTTCGTCGGCTCCTGCATCTCCTGCGCGTCATCAAATCAATGCACACCTGTGGCTCCGTCAACACCAGCACAACATTACATTGCACTTGAAAGGCTGCAATGTTGGGCAGGTTGAAACGTCCCCTTAGAACAATTGTACACGACTGTGCTGAATAAAGAAAACATAAACAGCCTTCTGAAATTTTCCCGGCGTATTTCTTCTTCTAATAATTTCCGGGTATGCAGCCGGATCCCGTCGACATTCTGCCACGATATTTCGGCCCAGAGACGTCCGGCCATCATCAGGTGAGTACACAACTACTGAAGAGCCCAGGTGCAGTCGCGGTATTTATGCCGAATCTCGCGCATGTGAAATGTACTGGCATCCTACAGCGCATGCGTCAGGTGTTGACATGCGCAGCATAGCCGAGTTGTACGTGCTGCCCTCGGTGGTGGAAATAAAGGTTCATCTAGTCATTGAGTATCGAATGACACTGTCGATTCCGCTGTGATTGTATAATTTTAATAACAGGATTCCAATTTTTATCCAGCGGAATCGACAGTGTCATTCGATACTCAATGACTAGATGAACCTTTATTTCCACCACCGAGGGCAGCACGTACAACTCGGCTATGCTGCGCATGTCAACACCTGACGCATGTGCTGTAGGATGCCAGTACATTTCACATGCGCGAGATTCGGCATAAATACCGCGACTGCACCTGGGCTCTTCAGTAGTTGTGTACTCACCTGATGATGGCCGGACGTCTCTGGGCCGAAATATCGTGGCAGAATGTCGACGGGATCCGGCTGCATACCCGGAAATTATTATTAGAAGAATAAACAGCCTACTTACAAGGTCACACCAATACGCAAGAAAGGAAACAGAAGTAACCCACTGAATTATAGATCCTGATCACTGACATTGAAATGACGCACTGACAAACGTAAGAGCGTAAAGCATAGACACAAAATTTTGAGAATAATAGATGTTCGCGAAATACTTCGTAGGCGAACCACCAGCTTTTTAGGTAAGCCCAGTCTCAACATCCGATATACAGGGTGGTCCATTGATCGTGACCGGACGAATATCTCACGAAATAAGCGTCAAACGAAAAAACTACAAAGAACGAAACTTGTCTAGCTTGAAGGGGGAAACCAGATGGCGCTATGGTTGGCCCGCTAGATGGCGCTGCCATAGGTAAAACGGAAATCAAGTGCGTTTTTTTTAAATAGGAACCCCCATTTTTATGACATATTCTGTAAGTAGGCTGTTTAGGTTTTTATATTGGTAACGCCACGAGTACTCTGTATGAAAATCATTGGCTGTGCTGTGTGCAGTCTGTGGCTGGTTGGCATTGTTGCAATATTCGCTATTGTAGTGTTGGGCAGCTGTATGTGAACAGCGCGTAACGTTGCGCAGTTGGAGGTGAGCCGCCAGCAGTGGTGGATGTGGGGAGAGAGATGGCGGAATTTTGAGAGCGGATGATCTGTTCATCAGAGACAGTGAATTTGTAAGACTGGATGTCATGAACTGATACATATATTATGACTTTTGAACACTATTAAGGTAAATACATTGTTTGTTTTCTATCAATATCTTTCATTTGCTAACTATGCCTATCAGTTGTTAATGCCTTCAGAAGTTAGAATCTTTTATTTAGCTGGCAGTATTGGCGCTCGCTGTATGGCAGTAGTTCGAGCAACGAAGATTTTTGTGAGGTAAGTGATTCATGAATGGTATAGGTTATTGTTAGTCAGGGCCTTTCTTTTGTAGGGATTATTGAAAGTCAGATTGCGTTGCGCTAAAAATATTGTGTGTCAGTGTACTGATGATTAGAATAAGTAAAGAGAGAAATGTCTGAGTACGTACAGTTTTGCTCAGCTGTTTGAAAATCAAATAATGTAAGGAGTTTACCAGCACAGTAATTCATTAATTTTTTTAAGGGGACGTTTCAATTCGTGTAGTATATAAAGAAATATGAATGTTTTAGTCGGACCACTTTTTTCGCTTTGTGATAGATGGCGCTGTGATAGTCACAAACATATGGCTCACAATTTTAGACGAACAATTGGTAACAATTTTTTAAATTAAAATACAGGACGTAGGTACGTTTGAACATTTGATTTCGGTTGTTCCAATGTGATACATGTACGTTTGTGGACTTATCATTTCTGAGAAGGCATGCTGTTACAGCGTGATTACCTGTAAATACCACATTAATGCAATAAATGCTCAAAATGATATCCGTCGAGCTCATTGCATTTGCCAATACGTGTAAATGACATTCCTCTCAACAGCGAGTAGTTCGCCTTCCGTAATGTTCGCACGTGAATTGACAATGCGGTGACGCATGTTGTCAGGCGTTGTTGGTGGATCAGGATAGCAAATATCCTTCAACTTTCCCCACAGAAAGAAATCCGGGGACGTCAGCCCCGGTGAACGTGCGGGCCATGGTATGGTGCTTCGACGACCAATCCACCTGTCATGATATATGCTATTCAATACCGCTTCAACCGCACGCGAGCTATGTGCCAGACATCAATCATGTTGGAAGTACATCGCCATTCTGTAATGCAGTGGAACATCTTGTAGTAACATCGGTAGAACATTACGTAGGAAATCAGCATACATTGCATCATTTAGACTGCCATCGATAAAATGGGGGCCAATTATCCTTCCTACCATAATGCCGCACTATACACCAACCCGCCAAAGTCGCTGATGTTCCACTTGTCGCAGCCATCGTGGATTTCCCGTTGCCCAATAGTGCATATTATGCCGGTTTACGTTACTGCTGTTGGTGAATGACGCTTCATCGCTAAATAGAACGCCTGCAAAAAACCTGTCATCGTCTCGTAATTTCTCTAGTGCCCAGTGGCAGAACTGTACACGATGTTCAGAGTAGTCGCCAAGCAATTCCTGGTGCATAGAAATATGGTACGGGTGCAATCGATGTTGATGTAGCATTCTCAACACTGACGTTTTTGAGATTTCCTATTCTCGCGCAATTTGTCTGCTACTGATGTGCGCATTAGCCGAGACAGCAGCTGAAACACCTACTTGGGCATCATCATTTGTTGCAGGTCATAGTTGACGTTTCACATGTGGCTGAACACTTACTGTTTCCTTAAATAAAGTAACTATCCGACGAACGGCACGGACACTTGGGTGATGTCATCCAGGATATCGAGCAGCATACATAACACACGCCCGTTGGGCATTTTGATCACAATAGCCATACATCAACACGATATCGACCTTTTCCGCAATTCGTAAACGTTCCATTTTAACACGGGTAATGTATCACGAAACAAATACCGTCCACACTGGCGGAATGTTACGTGATACCACGTACTTATACGTTTGTGACTATCACAGCGCCATCTATCACAATGCGAAAAAAGTGGTCCAACTAAAACATTCATATTTCTTTACGTACTACACGAATATGTAATAAAAAATGGGGGTTCCTATTTTAAAAAAACGCAGTTGATATCCGTTTTACCTATGGCAGCACCATCTAGCGGGCCAGCCATAGCGCCATCTGGTTTCCCCCTTCAAGCTAGACGAGTTTCGTTCTTTGTAGTTTTTTCGTTTGATACTTATTTCGTGAGATATTTGGCCCGGTCACTATCAATGGACTACCCTGTACACTGAGGTGGGAGAGGTCACGGAATAGTGGTATGCAAATGACAGAAGGCAGTAGCATCGCGTACCCAAGATATAAAAGGGCAGTGCATCGGTGGAAGCTGTCATTTGTACTCAGGTGATTCATGTGGAAAGGTTTCCGACGTGATTATGGGTGCACGCTTGGAATTAATAGATTTTAACGCGGAATGGTAATTGGAGCTAGAAGAATGGGACATTCCATTTAGGAAATCGTTTGGTAATTCACTATTCCGAGACGCACAGTCTCAAGAGTGCACCTGGGAATACTAAATTTCAGGCATTACCTCTCATCACGGACAACGCAGTGGCCGACGGCCTTCTCATAACGACCAAGAGCAGCGGGTTTTGAGTAGAGTTGTCAGTGCAACAGACAAGCAACATTGCAGTCCAATAACCGCAGACGTACGACGAACGTATCTGTTGGAACAGTGCGGCGAACTTTGGTGTTAATGGGCTAAAGCAGCAGACGACCCACGCGATTGCATTAGCTTACAGCACGACATCGCCTGCAGCGCCTCTCCTGAGGTCGTGACCACATCGATTGGAGCCTAAGCGACTGGAAAACTGTGCTCTGGTCAGATGAGTGTCTATTTCTGTTGGTAAGAGCTGATGGCAGGGTTCGAGTGTGGCGCAGACCTCATGAAGCCGTGGACCCAAGTTGCTCACAAGGCATTGTGGAAGCTGGTGGTGGCTCCATATTGATGTGGGTAGTGTTTACATGGAATAGACTTTGTCCTCTGGGCCAGCTGAACTAGTCACTGACTGGAAAATGGTTATGTTCGGCTATTTGGGGACCATTTGCACCTATTCATGGACTTCATATTCACAAACAACGATGGAATTTTTATTGATGACAATCCGCCATGTCATCGGACCACAATGGTTCGTGATTGATTTGCAAAACATTCTGTATAGTTCGAGCGAATGATTTGGTTACCCAGAGCGCCTGACATGAATCCCATCGAACATTTAAGGGACGTAATGGAGATGTCATCAGTTTGTGCACAAAATCTTGCACCGGCAGTACTTTCGTAGTATGGAAGTATCAGTATTTCTGCAGGGGACTCCCAACGAATTGTTGAGTTCATGCCACGTTGAGTTGCTGTACTACGCTGGGGGAAAGAAGTGTATAATGTGCCAACTTTATGTTCTGAAATTTTAATTAATATTTGCGAGTATCATTATTAATATTAATTTACAGAATTTCCATTTATAGACTAGCGATAACAGTGGCTTTTTCAAAGTTGTTAAGTTTCTTATTAATGTGAGACTAGTATCACAAAATAAAGAACAGATGCTAAATGCACCACACACATAATTTTGACCTATTCCAACAGTTCATGCTCCTCATTATCGTCATTTTCCTAAAGCACATTCAGTAGCTTGAAATTCAGACAAAGACGTTCACTTCAGGCATGAAATCTAATATTTTATAATGTATTTGTGTTTCAAGGTTGATATTTGCCTTCCAGCTACGTATTTGGCCAATCGATTAGGAAAGCATCTACAAAACTTGAGGAACTGACAACTTGTGGCCTCCCTCGACAGGACTAGTAGAAAATTCTAGCCTCCCAAGACTCTAATAAAGAAAATGTTACTTTAAACAACATCTCCTGGCAACCTGTACAATACTTCATCACACTGAAATTTCAAAAACGTATATTATTGCCATGTACATCAATTTTGGTTTGGTAGCATTCTCGGTAACACTCTTAAAGGTTCTGAAATCCTCAGCGCCCATTTTACAGCCTATAAAACGTTCAGTTAGCCTTGCTCTTTGTGTAAATTGACTCCAGTGACCAGGTAAGAAAATCTGCCTTCGATTACCAAGTATTACTACGTTCGCGATGTAGACACTAAATTAAGCTGGCAAGCATAGTTAACAACTGAGCACTGCAGAGAAACAAAGTTATACATTGTGCTTTGAGCAGAAATGGAAAAGAATATCAGAGGAATCGGATAGACAGATTTTTGTGACTATTCGTACATACAATGTGCGACTACAGTACAGACAAAGGTGTTCACCATAGTATCAACACAAGTGAGGCCCATGTATACATGTTACAACCTCAAAAGGATGTGCTTTAGCCCTTACGCTTCTCAGCGCCCCTAATTCATTATGATTTTGGAACATGTACTGTGTTCCATCTCTATGAAATGCCTAAAAAAAAATCTACTGGCTGAAAACTAACTACGATTATAGAAAATATGCTACTTGTGAAACACAATTGACTCTTTATTCACAAGAAGTAAAGAGTGCTATGAACAAGGCATCTCAAGTTGATTCCACATTTCAAGATTGCCAGAAGGCGTTTGAAACAGATTTTCACATCTCTTCTAATAAAACTGGGTGTCTATGGCGTGTCTTAGTTGTGTGGCTCGATTCGTGATGTCCTGTCTGAGAAATCACCGTACATACTAAATGATGTGAAGTCATCTAGTGAAACCACAGTTCTACACTACCTGGTCAAAGGTATGCGAACGTCTTTAAGTGGTCATTAATATGGGGTGTGTCCAATAAACATGGGTCCGGAAACTGATTGGTCGGAGGGTGGGGGGGGGGGGGGAGGGGAGACACCTTGGCCTGCTCTTTCTCCAGACCTCAATCCCCTAGCCTTTCGGTTATGGGGACACTTGAAGGAGTTGGCCCACGCCAAGCCAATCAATGATGTGCAGATACTACAGGGTCGCGTTTTCAACGCATGCCAGCAGATACTGCAACAGCCGGGTATACTTCAAAGGGTGCGTAATTCCTTACGCCGGAGGGCAAAGGGGTGCATTGTCATGAATGGACGCCATGTTGACACCTCGTGTAAACACGTGTTTGTTGCAGAACGTTTGCATTTCCGGACCCATGTTTACTGGACTTATTTCTCTTGTTTCGATGAGTACTCTTAAAGTACTCGTCACTTTTATTTGAACACCTTGTATATATGTGACATCCAATGATTGTTCCACGCTCGATGTACTGATCTTTCCATACCGACCCATTCTCCCTCTACTGGGCCCACAGCCCGTGGCCTAGTTGCCAGCGTTGCTACCTCTGGATCACAAGTCCCGGGTTCGATTTCCGGCCGGGTTGGGGATTTTCTCTGCCCGGGGACTGGGTGTTTGTGTTTCCCTTATAATTTCATCATCATCATCATTCGTGACAGTGGCTAGATTGAACCGTGAAAAAAATTGGACTGCGGAAAAATTGGGACTTTGTATGGGCGCTGATGACCGCGCAGTTGAGCTCCCCCACAAGCCAGACATCATTGTCATCATCCCTCTACTGGCACTGCAATACTTCCCGCCTGCCCTTACTTAAACTCGTGCGTATACTTCTCGTGATATTTAGTGTACAATTTTGCGTTACATAGGTGTGTCTGGACACTTTAAATCGTATTGTATAGCTATATAAACGATTTAGGAGGCAATCTGAGCAGCTCTCTTACGTGGCGTGCCGATAATGCTGTCGTTTTCGGTCAAATAAAGTCATCAGAAGATGAAAACGTATTGGAACATGATTTAGACAAGATGTCTGTACAGTGTGAAACGCGGAAATTGACCCTAAACAATGAAAAGTGTACATGAATACTAAAAAAATCCGTTTAATTTCGGTTACACAATAAATCATACAAATTTGAAGACTGTCAATTGAACTACACAAATGGCCATTAAAATTGCTACACCACGAAGAGGACGTGCTAATGACGCGAAATTTAACCGACAGGAAGAAGATGCTGTGATATGCAAATGATTAGCTTTTCAGAGCATTCACACAAGAATGGCGCCGGTGGCGACACCTAAAACTTGCTGATATGAGGAAAGTTTCCAACCGATTTCTCATACACAAACAGCAGTTGACCAGCGTTGCCTGGTGAAACGTTTTTGTGATGCCTCGTGTAAGGAGGAGAAATGCGAACCATCACGTTTCCGACTTTAATAAAGATCGGATTGTAGCCTATCGCGATTGCGGTTTATAGTATAGCGACATTGCTGCTCGCATTGGTCGAGATCCAATGACTGTTAGCAGAATATGGAATCGGTGGGTTCAGGAGGGTAATACTGAACGCCATGCTGGATCCCAACGGCCTCGTATCACTAGCAGTCGCGATGACAGGCATCTTATCCTCATGACTGTAGCGGATCGTGCAGCCACGTCTCGATCCCTGAGTCAACAGAGGGACGTTTGCAAGACAACAACCATCTGCACGAACAGTTCGACGACGTTTCCAGCAGCATGGACTATCAGCTCGGAGACCATGGTTGCGGTTACGCCCGACGCTGCATCACAGACAGGAGCGCCTACGATGATGTACTCAACGACGAATCTGGGTGCACCAATGGCAAAAAGTCATTTTTTCGGATGAATCCAGGTTCTGTTTACAGCATCATGATGGTCGCATCCGTGTTTGGCGACATCGTGGTGAACGCACATTGGAAGCGCGTATTCGTCATCGCCATACTGGCGTATCACCCGGCGTGATGGTATGGGGTGCCATTGGTTACACGTCTCGGTCACCTCTTGTTCGCATTGACGACACTTTGAACAGTTACATTTCAGATGTGTTACGACCCGTGGCTCTACCCTTCATTCGATCCCTGCGAAACCCTACATTTCAGCAGGATAATGCACGACCGCATGTTGCAGGTCCTGTACGGGCCTTTCTGGATAGAGAAAATGTTCGACTGCTGCCCTGGCCAGCACATTCTCCAGATATCTCACCAACTGAATGGTCAATGGCGGCAGAGCAACTGGCTCGTCACAGTACACCAGTCACTACTCTTGATGAACTGTGGTATAGTGTTGAAGCTGCATGGGCAGCTGTACCTGTACACGCCATCCAAGCTCTGTTTGACTCAATGCCCAGGCGCATCAAGGCCGTTATTATGGCCAGAGGTGGTTGTTTGGGTACTGATTTCTCAGGATCTATGCACCCAAATTGCGTGAAAGTGTAATCATATGTCATTTCTAATATAATGTATTTGTCCAATGAATACCCGTTTATCATCTGCATTTCTTCTTGGTGTAGCAATTTTAATTGCCAGTAGTGTAAATACCCAAGGACTGCAATTACGAGCAGCTTAAACGGGAACTCACATAAATAAAACTTTATGGAGGAAGAGAGCCAGAACAGAAGATGTAACAAATCTAAAGAGACTGCCGCTCCGTCATGATCTGGACTGTTCCTGCGCGGTATGGCGTCGTTACCTTATAGGATTCACGGAATACATCGAAAAAGTTCAAAGAATGGCAGCTCGTTTTGTGTAAGAGGCATTCAAATGAAAACGAGAAGGATGGAGAAAAGTAAATGAAATGCTTATTATTCCAAAAGCAATCGCCGTAAATATTAATATTTATCCTACTGTGAGACAAGATGGTCACTGACTTCATGTGAAACTGTTTGAGAGGCCATTAGTGTCACCTAAACATGGAAATAGCATAGGGAGAGATTGGGACTGCAAGGAGAATGTGTAAGGCCTTCCCAGCGACAAAACAACTTTGGTAACACGTGGGCGGGCATTATCTTGCAACAGAATGATTCCGCTGGTCAATATTCCTGGGCGTTTGGACTTGATGGCACGTTTCAGTTCACGCACAACGGTATGTGGAAACTCTGCAAAAACTGAATCATGTCATTAAGTCCAACCGCGCAGGAATGTTGACGGATTGAATCATTCTGTTGCACGATAATGCCCGCTCACATGTTGCCGAAGTTGTTTCAACTACCGTACTCCGCAGATGTTATGCAGGGAAGTTCTTACGTATCGTCCACACAGTCCCGATCTCTCCACATGCGATTTCCACATTTTTGGTGCCCTGAACAATGACAACCCTGGTCGTCAAGTAGTTTCAGACGAAGAGGTGCACACCAGGGTACAATCATGATTCTGCAGGCAATCGCAAACGATTTATCGTGAAGATATCTAAGTCGCCACAATGCTTTGGGTATCCATTTGATAGACTTCGCTAAAAAAAAGAACGTCCCAATTGATTTCCTTCTCATGTCCACATAGGAAGATGATGAGAAGAAAAGTCGTCAAAAAGTCACACTTATTCGATCAACTCACTTGACTGTACACCTGAAAGTTTTGTATCACACCAACAAATGTAATGCTGCCATTAAGTCAAGTGTCACAAAACCTTTTACTAAATTAGTGGCTATAATTAATGGTGCTCCGAGTCCTGCAGTGCGGGCTGTATACATTGCAGCGTGCTGAAACATCGTAGGTAGTCCATTAATCTGTGCACTCGTACGGCATGCTGAAAAAATAATAGTTCTACTTTTCACCACCAGGTGAATGTATGATACTATAAGCAGTTACAATGTGATGTGGGGACAGGAAAAGGGGAGGAACGATCAAACACATGATGATGGTGGTTCTGACTCGTTTCTTACGACATGGTCACAAGTTTCAACGTTTGTTCAATATGGTCTCCCAACTCAGCAACATGCTGCATCCATAACACAGCTTGGTCCACAGTTCCTTGCAGCAAATCCAGTGTTATCAGAGCAATATGTTGTTGTACGCTATCCTTCCAGTTAGGAAGAGTCCGGATACATCGCTGTTAGACGCGAGCTTTCAGATATCCTCACAACCAGAAGTCACATTAATTTAGGTCGGGGGATCTGAGAGGCTACACACCTCGAAAGTGTCTAGAGATGATGCAGTCATTACTGAAGATTTATCGAGGCAAATTTTTTACCTGGCAAGCGACATGTGATGTCGCTCCATCTTGCTTGAAAATAGTGGTGTGGACACAGTTGTGTTCCCTTTGAGCTGGAATCACGTATTGTACAAGGAGATCCTTATAATGCGCAAACGTCACTGTATACATCAGCACGCCCAGCAGGTATCATCTCCTCAAAGAAAAACAGGCCGAGAATGAATGAGCTTGTCAAACAACAGCCCATAGCCACATACTCACATATCTTGAGCGCAGTGGATGTTCCTCCACAATACATCGTGGAATATAACACCATATGTGACAGTTTTGTGCATTCATGGCACCGTGCTGAGTAAAATGTGCCTTGTCCATCCAAAGAATGTTCCCCAACCACGTGTCATCCATTTCCATGCACGCCAAAGAACTAAGGGCAAAGGCACGGTGTTGTAGCCTATCTTAGGGCTTCATGTGGTGCACATTCTGAATCTTGTAGAAACAGCAGTGTAAAATGTGCCCCAAACTCCCTTGAACTGCTGATCAGGAGAGATACAATTCCCATCACATAGCTCGAGCACTGGTTGCAGAATCACAGGTATGTGCTGTATGGTCGGCTATACTACAGCGACTTCAGCAACAACTGCCATGGGAATGTGGCATCTCCCTGTCCCAGCTGCACCACCCAATTCACCTGCTAACGCTGCCGTTGTGATAAAATAGTTTTGCTAGTAATACACGGTCTCTCTTATCCATTACCATTGTGTTTCGTACAGAAAACTTCAACCTTCCTAAACCTTTGCATCAACCGTCGCATTTCAAAAGAAATCAACACGTGCAGCCAAGTGACAAACAGTAATCTAACGTCAAAACAGGAAACATTACTCATGTTGACCGCCTTCAGCGCCATATTTTCACCTGGTGGTGAGAAGTGGAACTCTTATTTTTTCAGACTACTACACAAGCACACCAATTAACGTACCTACGATATTTCAGCATCCTGCAATGTATACAGCCCACACTGCAGCACTTGTAACACTGTCAGTTTAATTATAACCACCTGCTACGTACACACAACGTCAGTTTTGACAGCCAATAATGGGAAAATCATTTACTTATATACAGTAGAGATATAGTGGCTTTGTGCAGCGTATGGAGGACAACTACGGTACATCATTTCACAACAAGCAGTTCACAACTGTTTGCTGTATAATGGCTAGAGTTGGAAATTCTTGTTATGCCAACATTGAACAATAATAAACTTACACGTATATATTTAATTCTTAATACTTGTTTTGACTAATCAACTCATACACATACATTTAAATTGTGACACTTGTGTTATAAGTCGATATTTCTGCTGTAACTAACTGAACTTTGGGTTGAAGAGAAACTTTTCAAATATGTCTAGCTTTCAGTTTTCCAGTTTATGATTTTTTATGTATTACATCATTAATAGAAATATCACACTATTCTCGAAAACCCCTATTTAAATATTATGGATAATGGGAATTTTTCAATTCTACACCAACAATAAAAATGAAAGGGCTGCTCCATTAATAAAATTTGTATAATTCTTATGCAACTGCCATAAAGGTCTATTAGTAAAACAGAAAAAGCAAGGCCATATTATAATACATATAGTTCTTTGGTGTCCTTAAAAGTGAAAACATTGCAATTCAAAAATAAAACTCATAGTGATATTATTAAGAACTTGAAATATAGCATTTTCTTTGATTTTTTAAAAAGGTCAAAACGATTATTATATAAAGGATAGGATGAAATATTAGAGGTATTTCAGGTTAGTATTTGCAGCAGAAGAAATATGGAAATGAATTCATAAGACAATCACTTGCCAGATCACAATTCAACATTGGTTTATCCAACATGAAAACAGTGAAAAAGTTAAGCAAACAATACCTCAGCTCAGTAATCAAAGAATGTAGAAATTTTAAAGACTGATAAAATTATAGAAACATGAAATTATTTTATCATATTTTAAAAACCACAGATTAAAAGCTAAGATTGAGTGACATTTACGAAAAGATCGCTTTGGGCTTAGAAGAGCAAAAGTAAGACGAGAACCTATGAAAGTGTTCACCTATAAAAGTTATCGCTAAAAGATAAAAATCGAAGTGAACAAAAGAATAAATGCAATAATTTTTTGTATGAAAGACAATGTTCCTTAGAAAACTGTAAGGTAATGTTTGGTGATTGAAACGACTTAAAAAAAAAGTATGATTCGCAATTTATACGAAATCTACAGTTCATAAATATATATTAATCAAGTGTTCAAAATGGCTGTTCTTCTCCATTCTTTTAATTTTTTGTTGTAAATGAGAAACAACACGGAAACAATAATTGTCAATCATGAATAAACATATTCCACTACAATTGATGATGTTATTGTAATGCCAGCACATTCATAAAGATAATTAATTCTACAAGATGATTCGGTGATGATGTTACATACTGTGAGGGATGATAGCGAAGGATAAATATATCAATCTGAAATACAACATCCTGATCTGGAAACGACTTAGTCGAAAGTTATAAGCGAAAATTGTACTGATACCTGTGACAGTAGAATACCTGTACAAATATTGCTGTTGCTAAGACTGTAAGCTAAGCAGCGCTCAGAGGTGCTAGTATAGACCAAAACAAGAAAAAACATCCAGTAAATATGGGCTCTAAAATGCACACCTTAAGAGCTATAACCACTCGTTCACCTTCGCTAATGTAAAACACATTTCTTCAACTGAACAAGTGCTCATAGCTCTTACTGGTCATTTTTTTCTAGCTCTGAAATCGCCTACCCTACAATCTTAGTAACAATAGTACTGGTACTTGTACTCCACTGTCGGAAGTATCGGAACGATTTTGGCTTATAACCTTCGACTCGATCATTTCAGGATCAGGATCTCTTACCAGTAAACTGATAATTTACCTTTCTCCATCATCCTTGAAAATTTGTAATATCATCGCAGAATCACACTGCACATTAAGAATTTTTAGTGATGCACCGGGTTAATCCACAGGAATAGAAAAAAATGACAGATAAAGTGGACAAGAAAGTAAGTGTAAGTCTAAATCAAAGGAATTAATTATTTTTCTTGGATAGAAACATCACAACACAATTCATGAATAATTGTAATTTATTAAAAATAAGAGCACTTTAATCCAGAAATATGGACGAAGAAAATCAAGCAGTTTGTTTAGAATATAGTGATTTCGAATAATGGACTTCTGAAAAACAAGAAAAAGTATGCAGTAAAAATGCAGAGGTAGAGGCGGGTCACTAAACTTTCCTGGATCAGAAGCAGATCTAATGAGTAAATACTAAAATAAATGGATGATATCATATGCTGGTAAACACCAAACAGAGAAGAAAAACGTAACTGGAGACCTAATTCAATATGATGTATTATTAAACATTGTTGTCGGAGGAAAACACTAAGGAAAAAAATCAAGAGGTAGATAGAAATTCACTTACTAAACTACGATCAATGGCTGCACCAATAAGGCATTGCCAGCACTGAATAAAGATGATGATAATGGTCCTAATGAAAAGATATAACCTTGACATATACCATCTGTAGTATCAGCTAACACAATAAGTTATGAAGGTGGGGAGTACCCACATTTGAGGTGAAATTGGGAACACGGAGCGGCTAGGCACTTCACAACACCTACAAACCAGTACCTGAGAAAAAGTGAAAAGTTCCGGGAAAATCATTAAAATGATAGAATCGTTTTTTGGTCTGGTAGACTGAAAGTTACGTGCAGGATCAAAACTCTACATATTGTAAAATAAAAAACAAACACCATCCAAACAGGCCATGAAGAAACAACGGTACCGAGCGACCGCTGTCTCATCCTGAGCCCTTTGCCATCACTGCGGACATGGAGGGACATGCGGTCAGCACACTGCTCTCCCAGCCGTCGTCAGTTATTGTGAACAGTGTCGCTATTTCTCAATCAAGTAGCTTCTCAATTGTCCTCACAGGGGCTGATTGCACTCCACTTGCCAACAGCACTCGGCAAACCCGGACAGTGACCCATCCGAGTGCTAGCCAAGCCCGACAGCGCTTAACTTTCGTGATCTGACGGGACCGGTGTTCCCACTGCGGCAAGCCTTTGGCACAAATTGTAAAAGAACCATTCCAAAATTCACATGGGAGAGTGTAGGAGAGTCAAGGTGCTTACGTGCTCAGTGACTTCCTTTATTTCATACGCCATCCGCCTGTTCAGTCGCAGGGCAGAACTGACGACCCTCTTGATGGCTGGCAGCTCCTGCAAGGTGAGGACGACCTTGTGCTTGGCGGTGGTGGCCGTGACGGGCTCCAAGGGAGGTGCAGAAGGCTCAACAGTAGGCGTGCTGTCGGTAGCGGCAGCGTCCGCTCCAGTTTGTGCTTCTGACCCTGCAACCACCTGCTGCTGCTCCTCGTAGTGTTCTCGCGGTCGCTCTTCTTCCTCCTCTTCCTGACCCCTGCAGCAGACATATCGCATCCAAACAGTCTACAGTAGCTAGTTCCTATTAATCTACCTATACAAATCACTATAGCTGGAGCCATGACGATGGCGGTCAAGTTTAGTCTACTTCTTCGCGGGACCAATACGATACATGGGCCCTGTGGCGTACGTCATAGAACATGATACGACAGGTCTTTCCAGTTGCAGCGACCGTCTCCCGTGGGGAGCGAGTCGCTATTTGAGCCTGTTGTAATACTTTGTAGCTGCACATTTAAACAGATTCACACTCTCTATAACATATGAGAAAGTTAAGGAATACCTTTCCCGCCTGTAGTAGATAGTAACCGAGTGTTCGTAATGTATGACGGGCAAGGCAACTAGTGTGACGTCACAAGTTCGTTGCAGCACTCTTACTTCCCGTGGGCCCCAGTTCTGAGCGCCTGACATCACACATATTCCGACAGTTAATAACCATTCGGTAGTTTTCTGAGCGCTCTGCTGTGAACCTCTTAGCCAGTTCTAGTATTAAACGAAATTTCAGTGGATGATTTGGTGAACTTTTATACTGTTTATTCAGAGTCGTTTTGGCTGATAGTGATGGCATGCGACAAATTCATAAACAAGTGAAGAGTATCAGGGAATCACTGAGGAAGCGAGTGGCGCCAGCTCGAGAACTCTTCAGCGGATTGGCAGTGCAGGTAATTTATCTGTCCAGACCCGTGAAAACCTTGTTTTCAGATCGCCAGCGGAACATCACAGCCATGAGAAACCCGTTACGAATCTACACGATTTCGACAAAGGCGTTCTAAGGCAAGTTGTGCTCAATATTTGTAAGACAGGCAAATTTCCTACTGTCAAGCCATTTCGTTGAAAATGCGTGAAACTATAAATTTTAAATGCAGTTTTACCTCCATGCGAAGAACACTGAAAAATATTGGATTCAGATATGCATGTACAAACTTTTAATGCAACGTACTGATATCACAGCTTCAATCGCATAATTATTTAAGAAAGTATTCTTGAAATAAGAAAATCCGGTAATCAGATAAATTGTTACTTGGACAAAACATGGGAAAACCAGACTCATACAACGAAAGCGTATTGGAAAATGGCTGATGGTTCGGATGGCTGTAAAGTACCAGTTGATAAAGATGGACGAATAATTGTGTTTCACGCTGAAATGCTTCCTGATTCGCTCCTGAAAGCAAATTATTGTTCTGGGCAAAAAAGAGAAATTCTGATTTTCATTCTGAAATAAATTCAAGACACATTTGAGTTATGATTTAAGAAACAGTTTTTTCCTTACTTGCCGACAAACTCGGTGATTGTTATGGACACCGCCGAGTTAAAAGTCAGTTCTTGACAGCACCGACAACAAGTACAAAAAGCCAATATCTCCAGGAGCTCCCTCACGATAGCTTGTAGGGCGGGGGGGGGGGGGGGCTTAGACCTGGGGGTATAGAGTATTATTAATATTTTGGAAGACGAATAGCCACGAAGCCATGAAAAAGTTCTGTTCCGCTCCTGTTAAAAACCTGCATATTACCGACTTTTACACCATTTTCTTGAGAGAAAATCACCAGACTACGCTACATTTTTTTCCTTTCCCTGAGAGCTAGGGGTGAGGTGCCGTGGGCCCACTTGCCACTGGCTATGGGCGTCCTTTGTATATCAAGCTGTAGCTTGCAAATAAAAAGATATTGGCAACTAAACTCGTGCTGGAGTGTTGACTCTTGTAGTACTTCATAAGCCTCGAGTAAAAGTTTATGAAATCGATTGTGTTGCACAGGAACAGGACATCTAGTTTTGCTTTTGTCACCATAACATTGCCACTACAAACTGACAGTGCTCACATGGCCACAAGTGAACGAAATTCGGCATTTAAAATACCTGACAGAAAGGCTTTTGCACGAAGCGCTTGTCCCAGAACCGTGTGCAACCTAGCGTATACTCACCTCAGGATTGCGCGATACAGCAGCCAAAGTAACAATTTCGTTGTCATTGGTAGTTGCTGTATTTGTACGTTGACGCTTTCTGGGTGCCCAGCAGCCTGTTTCCATTAGACTTGTGCAGATATTGCAAGTATTACGACATGAAGGACGCCATCTATCTGGGTAGCGTACGCTGCTACAGCTGTGATTGTATTTCTGTCATATTCGCCGTAAGTTATCATATCTAGTTTTTCTTCATTACTGAAGACGGGACATATCGACGACAAGACTGCAAATGTCACACGCCACACCAAAGCAGAGAAAGTACTGTCCGAAATGTACGTGTAATGCGTCAAGAGTATTTTCCTGTTTGACACCGATAACAATGCAGCAGGCCTGAGCAGGAGACACTAATAGACTGAGCAGTATAGGCAGAAATGGTCTGTTTACAGCAGGCTGCCGGACATTGCAGAGACCTTTGCCGTGCGTGTTACGGCAGGAACCGCGGTGCCATTGCCATTCTTTAAAGTCTTATATTTCAGAATGTATGAGGCTTGGCTGGTTCAAATGGCTCTGAACACTATGGGACTTAACAGCTGTCATCAGTCCCCTAGAACTTAGAACTACTTAAACCGAACTAACCTAAGGACATCACACACATGCCCGAGGCAGGATTCGAATCTGCGACCGTAGCGGTCGTGCGGTTCCAGACTGAAGCGCCTAGAACCGCTCGGCCACTCCGGCCGGCCAGAATGTATGAGGCTCAGAACAGGGAAACCAAGTTGTCCTTATGGATTACGCATTCCTGCCCATTGTGTGAGCTACGAAAAGGGCACCTGGCCACCTTCTACCTGCTAAATCCGACTGCAAGGGCATCCGGCCACGTTCTAACTGTCAAATCCGAAAATTAACATGCCGTTCCCGTGAAGATAAGGGGTACCGTTAAGGAAAAAGAAGTTGTTGTCGAGTAAGTACTCTTCCCTGCACGCTCACTACAGTACTGGAAAACTTATCACACAGCCTCCCACAAACCCCACTCACGCTTCGCAAGAGACCATCCAGTAACACTTCAGCATACCGCATGTTGAAACTTTGGTGTCAGAAGAGCCAGTACCTATAAGCAATATCACGGGATGATGATATGGAGCATCACCTCAACAGCATGAGTCAAAATGATCTATTTTTACATGTGATTAGACTGGGCACCAATGACCTGAATAGGAGGCCTGAACATTACACCAGTGATTCTAGGGAATGACCATGTTTAGCTCTCAGACTCAAGAATTCAGTGGAGCAGTTAAAATTGCGGTGTTCATGTTGATTACTTTCCTATTGGGTTTTTCCTTTGGCTTTGCAATGAACGAACCAAAGGTTGGGAACATTACCACTGTAGATGCAGTGCAGTCTTATTGATGCAACTGATACAAATCCAGGCAGACAATACAAAGCTGCAAAAGCATTTGGATGCACTAACAGCGGATACGAGGGATCAGCTCTCAACCAGTATGCAGGTATGCATCTATGACAGTGGTACCACTGCCTCTTTCCTTTTTCAGGTAAGGCAGGCGGTAACATGTAAGCAGTCATAGATAACATAAAGAGCCGCTAAGGCGGGATTTTGTTTGGAGGAAAAGCTTTTACATACCTTTAGATTACGTTTGATGAGAGATGCTAAAGCACACATAACATTTCATGAGGAGTTTTAGGAATATACCAACATGAGGGCTGGATGCGTGCAGTGATAAAGAAGAAAAAATATCTGTAGGTATTTTGTGACACTGTGTCACAAAAACTAGAGGAATACATTGAAAACTTTGAAGAGAGAACCAGAAAGCTTAACGTTCATACGTATAAGTTGTGGGTTAATGTAGGAACTAATTTGCTGGTAAACATATTGTGTGTATTGGAACTGCTAAAGGAAAATGAGGAATTAGATAAAGCACAGTATTTTGTACAAAGGATCACCTCACACATGCCGGATAATTTTGAGGCTGCAGATGTGGCACTGTCCTAGTGACTCACGATCACTAATTTGGAGATCTTGCAGGAAGATGATTTAGGCAGATCAAGTCTGGACCTTAAGTTTAAGCAAACCACCAGTTTACCTGCATTACAGGAGAAGGTAACACAATTGGAAGGACTAGAGAAGACTGCAATGGAATAGCTATTTTTAGAATATGAGGATCTATTTAATCCATGTGGGTCTTTGTGAGTGACACCAGTGACAGCATAGAAACCCAACTAGGAATTAACTGCCAGTGTATTGCAAACACAAGACAGTAGTATTGAGAATAGTACCAGCCCCTGGGTAGCACCAGTGGTAATCAATTGTCCTGAAGAAAAGTGCAGATGGGACGAAGGTGAATCGATTTGTTGTGACTATTGACACCATAAGAATTGTACAGTTACAGATGCTTATTCAACCCAAGATATAACAGAAATAATGGATAATATGGGGCAATGGATATACTTTTCTATCACGGATCTGTGGATTGATATTCACCAGAGGATCACCACAGACAGATTTTATATTCCCATCAGGACATTATTAACATCAGCATATCCTGAATTGATTAAAAAACACGCCTACCACGTTTCAGTGCCTCTTAGACAGACTGGAGGGGACTGAAAGCTAGACAATGTATAATGTATTTAGGTGACTTAATTGTCTTTATCATGAACATGGATGAGCATGGATCGCATCTAATGGCGGTGCTTAAGTGGTTGTGCATGGCTCACTTAACACTCAGTTTATAAAATTGGTACTTCTCAATGGAAGAAGTGCAGTATGCATGACATTTAATTACTTGGTATGGAGTTGGGACAGATCCAAGGATAATGAAAGCTACAGAGGATTATCTGATACTGTGTACAGAAAAAGAGATGAAGTCTTCCTTGGACCTGACAAATTATTACCACATATTTGTACAAAAATCGGTGTACATACCATGACTGCTGACTCATCTATTGAAGAAACGAGTGAAGTTCCATCGGTCAGTGGAGTGGAAAGATGCATTCAGGTGATTAAAACAGTCATTAACAAAAGCACCGATATTAGTTTTCCGAATTTATGAGGAGGAATTTGTGCTGTCATGCAAACCGAGCAATCATGGACTCGGCTGTTGCCCCACAACAGTTCAATAGAGCAGGCAGG
The DNA here is from genome assembly GCF_023864275.1 of Schistocerca cancellata. Taxonomy (NCBI): domain Eukaryota; kingdom Metazoa; phylum Arthropoda; class Insecta; order Orthoptera; family Acrididae; genus Schistocerca; species Schistocerca cancellata. The sequence goes on along the minus strand of NC_064626.1, from coordinate 513,682,427 downwards.
AACTATTATATGACAGAAAAAGAGATGCTGCACTTCACATATGGTATAATATATTTTTGAAATTATTTAGATAGGAGAAGGTACAAGGCCATAAATGATTGCAGATTTGAAGTGGCTATTAGGTTCAAAAGATCGATCGAGCAGGTTAACATACTGGATACTGTCGACCCAGCAAGTCACATGTAAATGCCGATGGATTGAGTCGGAAAGTATCTGTGATTGAACATGTAGGTTCTACCTCTGCACCAGAAGGCCCGCAAGTGATGAAGACTGCACGTTATTTGAAACAAAGCCACAATTCAATGTGCACAATGGAGTGTTATGAACCAAGCTTAGACCTTCTATTGTGGTACCAGTTATGTTGCGAAATGAAAATCTGAAACAGGTGCACAATATTGTATTAACAGGACATGTCAGTCATAAAACAACAGAACAACATGTAACCTAACAATAGGGGGGTGGGGGCTGAACACATAAGCAAACATACAGTACGTAAAGAGCTGTGTACCATGTGCACAACGAGCCAAACGAAGTAAACAGCATATTCCGCTGCAGAGATTATCAGAATCAAGGAAACCCATTTGAGATGATCAGATTGGACATTTTAGGTCATTTTGGGAAGAAACCAGCAGTGAATCGGTATGTGTTAATAATAACATATCACTTTTCAAATTTTGTAGCAATGATAACTATTCTGGACGAACAAGCTTACACAGTGGGTCAAGCCATGTTTAATAATTTGTTATTGACGTTTGGTACTCCAGGGACGTTTGTTATGGACCAAGGTACTCATAAAGCAACTTTATTTTTTGTTACAAATTCGTAAATTAAAAGACAATCACATTATACTTGGAACAAAATGGCGTAATGTAGAGCGTTCACAGGACGATAGAGATGTTGATTCTCTATGTCAAAAGTCATCATAATGAAATTCTTGAAGTTTTCCCAGTGCAATAAGTATTCCATGAAATTCTGGCCTTGTAGCTGGCTGATATCGAAACTAACCTGAATGTAGCTAAATGACTGTCAGTCGAAATATTGTGGCAAGATTTCTATATTATAGCTGCCTTCATTATATCTTACTGTACTTCTCACATCAATGTTCACTCATGTTCAGTGAAGAGGTTGGTGTCAACAATTTTTTTGCTCATGGAGAGTGGGTACACATTCCCACAACATCTAGGTTCAATTCTGAAGACAGAAAATATTATTGGTTTTAAAAGTTTTTATTTACTATGTCTAAATATAAGTCCTACTACAACTGCAGCACAAGAACCCTAAGCACACATGAGCACTTCAGATATAGCTTTCTGTTTTATTCCATACATATTATAAAAATGTATGTTGTGCCATATCTCCTCTTAATCCACTGAAACGATTTCAAGCAACTTAGTATATATATCATTTACTGCCTCAATAGAATCGCTGTGGGGGTAATTACCACCTATATATCAAAACGATGTGGTGGAGGTACAAAACAAGTTTACCCCATGATGCATGAATACCAAGACGCTATTCATCCAGTATTTAGAGAATAAAAGTGCTTACTGATTTGCAACAGACTAAATACATAAATTCAAACATTTATGAATACTCATCCCACTGACAATTCCCATAAAATGATGAAAGGAAAAAACTATATCGCTTAGTAAGTTTTTGCTGCTCATGCAGTAAAGTTGCCGCATCAGATATGACGTTTCAATTTATTACTTCTTTGGAAATTTTAGGAATTCGTGGTAATGTCTTATGGGACCAAACTACTGAGGTGATCGGTCCCTAAACTTACACACTATTTAATCTAACTTTAACTTACGCTAAGGACGACACATACACACATGCCCGTGGGAGGACTCGAACCTCCGATCGTGGGAGCCGTGCGGACCCTGACAAGACGTCTCAGGCCACCTGGCTGCCCCGTGTGGCATATTACTTCTTTGCTACTAACTCTATTCACAACACATATTGTAGACAGTATTTATCTATGGATATATTTGTAAAATTTTATCACTGTTTGACACACAGTTCACGAGGTACGACGCCAGAAGCACTGAAATGCATGAAAACGAAAGTGCAAGGGGCTATTCGCCATATGTACAGGTAGGATATGTGCACAAACTTGAGTAAAACATGTTGAATATATGTGACAATTGCATACGCAGACAAAGCCTTGGGTAAAACGCCTCTCCTAAATCATTGGATTGATTTCAATCAAACATGGTACTCATATCCCTTACATTCTGGGAAGGTGTAATGCCTCTGCAAACTGTCTGACTTCTCCACCTATAAACTCTGCCACAGTGATCCCATCCCCAAAGACTAACATAACCTCCAGTCCCCGTTTAAAGCCTCAGGCTCTTCCCAGAATTTCTCCCCTGAATCCTTTTCCCTCCACACACTTATGACACCTGACTCACCCATCTCCTATGCACTCCCCAAAATCCACAAATCCATCAATCCTGGACACCTCATTATAGCTGCTATTGTGCCCTCACTGAAAGAATTACAGCTCTCATCGACGAACACCCCCAACCAACCACTTCCTTCACTAACTCTCCACCATCCCCACCTCTTCTCCTGGATACCTAGTTGTCACTATTGCACCACTTCCCTATGCACTATTACGGGTCTTGCCACTACTGAACACTATGTCTCCCAGTGTCCTTCAGGCTAAAATTCCACTACCTCATTCCTCATACACTTTACTAAATTCATCGTAACACACAACTACTTCTCGCCGGCCGCGGTGGTCTAGCGGTTCTGGCGCTGCAGTCCGGAACCGCGGGACTGCTACGGTCGCAGGTTCGAATCCTGCCTCGGGCGTGGGTGTGTGTGATGTCCTTAGGTTAGGTTTAAGTAGTTCTAAGTTCTAGGGGACTTATGCCCTAAGATGTTGAGTCCCATAGTGCTCAGAGCCATTTGAACCATTTTTTGAACTACTTCTCCTTCAGAGGGAAGGTACACAAACAAATCAGTGGCACAGCCATGGGGACACACATGGGACCCCCCTATGCCAACCTGTTTATGAGGCATCTAGAGGAAACCTTCCTAACCCCTCAAAACCCCAAACCTCTGGTCTGCTCCATGTTTATTGATGATATCTTCGTAGTTTGGACTCAGGGCGAAGACATCCTATCCTCATTACTTCACAATCTCAATACCTTCTCTCTCATCCACTTCACCCGGTCCTCCTCAACCCAGCATGCCACCTTCTTGGACTTTGACCTCCTCCTCTATGCTGGCTCCACCCGTACCTCTGTCCACATTACACCCACCAATCACCAACAGTATCTGCATTTGCTGGCCGCAGTGGCCGAGCGGTTCTAGGCGCTTCAGTCCGGAACCGCGCGACTGCTACAGTCGCAGGTTCGAATCCTGCGTCGCTGCCTCGGGCATGGATGTGTGTGATGTCCTTAGGTTAGTTAGGTTTAAGTAGTTCTAAGTTCTAGGGGACTGATGACCTTAGATGTTCAGTCCCATAGTGCTCAGAATCATTTGAAGTATCTACATTTCTACAGCTGCAATCCCTTCCACAAAAAAAGGTCTCTACCATATGGCCTGGCTACCTGGGGATGGTATATCTGTAGTGAAAAGAAATCCCTTGCTCAGTATCCTGAAGGTCTCACGAAGGCCTTCACAGACAGGCACAATTCCCCAGATGTAGTCTGCAAAGAGGTTTCCCATGCCATGTCCTCACACACCCCAATCCTCCCATCATACCCAAGAGCCAGCTACAAAAGAGTACCCTCTTCGTCATCCAATACCACTCCAGACTGAAACAAATGCACTATATCCTTCGTATGGTCTATGATTGTCTAACATCAGGTCCTGAAAAGAGGGCCATCCTATGTGAGATCCTTCCCACAAGCTCCTAGAATGGTGTTCCATCGCCTACCCAATGTGAACAACATCCTAGTCCATGCATATCACACTCCCAATCCCAACACCTTGCCACAAGGATCATATCCTTGTGAAAGACACAGGTGCAAGATCTGTGCAATCCTCCCACCCAGCATTTCATATTGTAGCCTTGTCACAGGCTTATCATACTCCAGTGGTGGCAGAGGCACCTTCGGAAGCAGCCATGTCATATACCAACTTCGCTGCAATCATTGTACAGCTTTTCATATTGGTATGACTACCAACATGCTGTCCATCAGAATGAATGGCCACTGCCAAACAGTTTCCAAGAGCATGCTTCGCATGCAGCTAAAATAACATACTTGATTTCAATGATTGCTTCATGTCCTGGGCCATGTGGATCATCACCTCCATCACCAGCTTATCGAAATTGCACACATGGGAGCTACCCTTCCAACACATTCTCCGCTCTTGAAATTATTCTTGCCTCACTTACGGTAACCTACTGTTCCCACATCCTCCATCCAACAGTTTCCACCCCGTCTGTCCTATCATCATCTCTTAATTCATATCCCCTGACCCCAACTATGCGTTGCTCTCTGCCAACACATTCACTGGTCTTTTACCCTTTCTTTGCTCCTCTCCTTTTCCACTCCCCGATCTCCCCCCCCCCCCCCCCCCGTCACACCATCACAGCATCCCGACGCTACGCCTGCAGACTTGTCCTGTTGCCTTCTTGCTCCGCCCTCCGCCAGAAACCGCTTTTCTCTCCCCTCTCCCGTACGCTGATATCCCTCCCCCTTCCTCACCCCACTCTGGGTTGCTGCTTTCGTTCAACGTGAAAATTGCGTTCTGATTATAGCAGCTGGAGATAGTAGTTATGTGTGCGTGAGGTGTGCTTGCTTGTGTGGAAGTGTGGGTGTTTTCCTTTCTGAGGAAGGCTTTGGTCAAAAGCTCAGTGTGTAACGGTCTTTTGGTTGTGCCTGTTTGCAACTCAACATGTCATCTTTACGTGAGTAGTAGTTTATCCCTTTCATAATATTGTTGGTATTCAAAGCCAGATATACACCAGTCAAAGAACGCCATGTTTCCCAAAGTCGCTACAGTTTTGGAGCACCTATCATTTGGTCAAGTTACGTCAAATACTTAGGTGTCATCATGGACAATAAACTAACATAGCAGAGGCGAACAGCTGAACTTCGACAGCACGTCACCCAACGAGTGGCTGCTCTGTAGTCAGTTACTAGGGTACTGCAGCGAAAACTCACTTGCAGAGGTTACAGAACAAAGTACTATGAAACGTTTTGCACGTGCCAACTAACTTTCTTGCTAAATGCCGTTATGGCGTGGCACAGGAATCAAAATTCCTGTACCATTTCAGAATATTGTCAAATATTGCCAGAGCATTGATGCATCAAAAAACAGAGGTGTCTAAGAACCCACTAATTAGGAGCTTTGGCGTACTCCGCGATGACGAAGACCTTTTCAGACAGCCAATACCTGTAGGCCATAAACAGTAAAGCGACGGTTCACCAAGGTAACTACTCAATAAAGAAAAACGCCGCTGTAAAAATGACAATATAAGGGCTAAAATCCTACCCCTGCCATTCTCTTTCGGATTAATAGTCTTCTGATTAGTTTGATACGTCCCGTGACGAGTTCCTCGCCTGCACTAATGTCTTCATCTCGGAGTAGCATTTGAACAAAACGTTCTCAATTATTTGTTACAGAGATTCCAATCTCTGTCTCCTTCTGCTGTTTTTACCCACTACAGCTCACTCTAGTACCATGAAAGTTATTCCCTGATCTCTTAACAGGTGCCCTATCATTCTGTCTCTTCTTCTTCTCAGTGTTCTCGGTATGTTACAATCCTCGACGATTCTGCGGAGAACCTCCTTATTCTTTATTTTATCAGTTCATCAGTTTTCAACACCCTTCCATACCACCACAACTTAGATGCTTCTATTGTCGTCCATGATCCACTTCCATGCAAAGCAGTGCTCCAAACGTACATTCTCGGAAATTTCTTGCTCAAATTAAGGCCGACTTTTAATATTAGTACACTTCTTTTGGCCAGGAAGTCCTCTTTGCTTGTGCTAGTCTGCTTTTTCTATACTCCTTGCCTTCGCCCGCCATGTGTTATTTTGCTTCCAAGGTAGTAGAATTCCTTCGCTTCACCCATTTCACGGTCCCCAGTTCTGAATTTCTGTATATCGCTTATCTCACTTCTGCTACTCCTCATTGCTCTCGTCTTTCTTCGATTTACCTCAAAACAGTATCATGTACACGTTAGACTGTTAATTCCATTTAACAAGTACTGTAATTCTCCTTCCTTTTCACTGAGGACAACAATGTCATCAGTGAATCTCATCACTGATATCTTTTCACCACGAATTTTAACTCTACCCTAAACCTTTCTTTTATTTCCGCCATTACTTCTTCGATATACAGACTGAACAGCAGGAGCAATTTTTAATACGAACACTTCGTCTCTGCTCCCTCTTGGTTTTTGCACTTATTGGATATTTACCCGTCTTTCCCTATGGCCAGTATTAACTTTATTAGTTAGCCGCGCGGTCTCAGGCGTCTTGCACGGTACGCGCGGCTCCCTCCGTCGGAGGTTCGAGTCCTCCCTCGGGCACTGTTGTGTGTGTTGTCCTTAGCGTAAGTTAGTTTAAGTTAGGCTAAATAGTGTGTGGGCTTAGGGACCGATGACCTCAGCAGTTTGGTCCCATAAGATCTTATCACAAATTTCCAAATTTTCAAAAAACTTTATTAGTTCATAGTTAGTATCATTCACTCACAGTGTTTCTATACACACATATACACACTCAGATCATTATAGTAGTATTTGTCATCTCAAAATTATTATTTCTTGGGTAACTATGATGTAAAAAAGACAGTGCCTGTGTGAAACTCTGGTCTGTTGTAAGAGACGGCCTGATAAGCCTTATCAGATCAGGTTAAATTAATAAATAAATTTCTCTGAGAATTTTGTACATCTTGCATCATTTTACGTTGTTCAACGCCTGTTCTCGATCGACAGATTTCATGAACATCTCTTAATTTTTCTTAACTTTTACTGCCACCGAGCTAAGTGTAGAAACATTACCTTTCATATGTCCAAACTCATCGTCTTCTAACTGAGCCTGAGTTTTCTGATCCATTCTTGCTTAGAGCCATGAACTGTTAAGCTGATTGTAAGATAGTTTTCACACTTGTCTGCCCCTGTTATCTTCGGTGTTGTGTCTATGATATTTTTACGAAAGTCTGAAGGTGTGTCGCCAGTCTCTTATATTCTACATATCAACTCGAATAGTCATTTCGTTGCCACTTCCCCCCCCCCCCCCCACCCTACCCCCCCCCAAGTGGTTTTAAAAACTCGAAGGAGTGTTATCTATGACTTTCGCCTCATTTGATCACAAGCCTCTATTAAAGTCTGAACATCACTCCTATTTCTTCTTCTGTCACATCATCTGACGGTTCCTCCCCCTCGTAGGGTCTTCGACGTGCTATTTCACCTATCCGCTCTCTCCTCTGCGTTGATGCCTTTGTTTTTAATTTCACTGAAGACTGTTTCGACTTCTCTGAAGACTGAATTTGTCCTTCCGACGACCATTTTGTCCCGTTTCTGCACATTATTCCTACAAGTGTTTCACCTTGGCTTCCTTACACTTCCTATTTATTTCATTCCTAAGTGGCTTACATTACTGCATTCCTTTTTCTCCTGAGAATTTTTGTACTTATTTCGTTCGTCGATCATTTTAATATTAATTCTGTTAGCAAAGGTTTCTCTGCAGTTACCTTCCTTGTAGTTATACAGAATGTATCAAAAAGAATCATCCGATGTAAAAGAATCGAAGCTATTATGATATCTGTGATATGTGCATGAACGACGTACTGTTGGAAAGAGCAAACTCTCGAGTTTTACATGGTTCCCACTAGGTAGCAGCAGTGTGCGCCCACTTCAATTTTATAAAGATGGTGTCGGGACAACAGAAAGCGTTTTGTGTTCTATGCTTTGCGCAATGCAGGTCAGTAATAACTTTCCAGCGTGACTTTCGTGCTAGGTATGGTGTGAATCCTCCTACAGCACAGAGCATTAGATGATGACATGAACAATAAAGGCAAATTGTCTGGCCCCCGTGTGTCTGCCACTGACGTCGAACGCATCCGCAATAGTTTCACAAGGAGTATGCAGAAATCCGTTCGCCGTGCAGCTCGCCAGATCAATATGCACCCGATGTCCGTCTGGCGTGTGTTGCGTCGACGTTTACACATCAAAACATACAAAATTCAGCTACTGCAAGTTCTTTGTGAAAGTGACAAACAAAAACGTGTGGATTCTGTAATTTCCTTCTTGGCAAGATGAAGGATGACAGTTTTCTTCCACGCTTCATGTTTAGTGACGAGGCAACATTCCATTTAAATGGAAAGGTTAACCATCATAAAGTGAGAATATGAGGTACGGAACAACCACACGAAGTTGTACAACATTTGAGGGGCTATCCAGAATTTTATGTGTTTTGAGCAGTTTCACGGGAAAAGGTGTATGGTACATTTTTCTTTGCAGAGACCACTAGGAAGCACATATTTCGTTATGCTAGAGAACTTTCTTTTCCCACAGCTGGAGACTGATTCTGACGACTTCATTTACCAACAGGATGGGGCAGTGCCACACTGGCATCCGGAAGTGCGGGAATTTTTAAATCAAAGGATTACTGAATGATGGATCGGTCGCACTGGACCAAATGATTCAGCATACATTACTGACCTCCAAGGTCACCGGACCTGACTGTATGTGATTATTTCTTGTAGGGGTTTATAAAAGCCTCTTTTTATGTGCCTCCGTTACCGACAACAATCAATGAACTGAGACATATCATAACAGCAGCTGTGGAAGCTGTAAGTCAAGACATGCTACTGTATAGGAACAATTTGCATACCGTGCGTCTCAAGCGGGGAATATTCAACACATACGAAAAGGTACGGCCGGTCGCTAAGGCCGAGCGGTTCTAGGCGCTTCAGTCCGGAACCGCGCTGCTGCTACGGTCGCAGGTTTGAATCCTGCCTCGGTCGGGCATGGTGTGTGTGATGTCCTTAGGTTAGTTAGGTTTAAGTAGTTCTAAGTCTAGGGGACTGATGACATCAGATGTTAAGTCCCATAGTGCTCAGAGCCATTGGAACCGACATGTTCTTCTGTTTGAGTTCGTAAGAGGAGTGACAGCAGTGGAGGAAGTCAGAAACATTTGCGCCGCGCATGCGGATAATGCCATTGGACAAGGCACGGCAAGAAAATGGTTTCCTCGTTTTAAGGAGGATAATTTTGACATTAGAGACTTTCCATGTTCAGGAAGATATTTGGGGCTTGAAGAAAATCGTTTAAATCTCATTACTCCAAAATGGCTCATGTCAGTGTACTCGAGAACTGGCAAATGTGATGAACTGTGGTAATTCCACAATCGTGCGACATTTGCATGCAACGAGGAAGGTTCAAAAATCGAGCGTATGGGTAGCGCATACTCAAATCCAAAATCACACAAATAAGTGGATGCTCATATGTGCAAATCTGCTTACTTGTCATCAATTGGCTCGTGAAGAACACCGACCGTTCCGTTCCTATCCTGTATCGTTGGTAGTGACGCGAAATGGTGGTTCAAATGGTTCAAATGGCTCTGAGCACTATGGAACTTAACATCTGTGGTCATCAGTCCCCTAGAACTTAGAACTACTTAAACCTATCTAACCTAAGGACATCACACACATCCATGCCCGAGGCAGGATTCGAACCTGCGACCGTAGCACGAGAAATAGTGTCTTTATGCTAACATAAACAAAAGAAAGGAATGTTTGAGCCTAAACGAAGCAACAACTCCCCATACGAAACGAAGCGAGGCGGCGCAGTGCTTAGCACACTGGACTCGCATCGGGAGGATGACGTTTCAAACCCGCGTCCGGCCATCCAGATTTAGGTTTTCCGTGATTTCCCTAAATCGTTTCACGAAAATGCCAGGATGGTTCCTTTGAAAGGGCACGGCCGATTTCCTTCTCCATTCTTTACCCAATCCGAGCTTGTGCTGCGTCTCTAATGACCTCGATGTCGACGGGATGTTCAACCCAATCTTCCTTCCTTCAACGTCCCGTACGAAGACCTGCGTGCATCCACAAAAGATAATGTTATGCATTTAGTGAAACAGCGACGGTGTGGTGTACTTCGAACTCCTTGCACGAGGTTTAACCATCAGAGCTGACATTTATTGTCACCAACTGAGACGTCTTGCAGACGCAATCCGAGAACGACGACCAAGAAGACTACGTGAAGTGATGGTACTCGACTATTACTCCGGCCTGCTTCTGCTTGACATAAGAAACACTATACCGATGGTGTCTGGAAATACTTCCAATGATCTTACCACGCCCAGATGTTTGAGCTATGCAGACGATGACCAGTGATAGAGCATTTGAGCAATGTAGACGATGAACGGTGGTAGGGTATACGTTTTTTTTACACGAAGGTCCGTCTTAGATGAGCTTAAGTATCTAAATATGCATAAAGACTAACAATCCCAGTATTATTAATCAGCCACAGAGATCCTGTTCTTGAATTCTTCTTTATTTACAGTAGTTCCTACCAAATGAAGCTTGGGAGCAGGAATAGCATTAGCTAGAATAGCAAGTACATTACGTATCCGCTAAACGGTTTTGGCTTGAAGCTTCCTGGCAGGTTAAAACTCTGTTCTGGACCGAGCTGGAACTCAGGACCTTTGCCTTTCCCGGGCAGGCACTCTACCAATTCAGCTACCTAAGCACAACTCACGGCACGTCATCACAGCTTTACTTCCACCAATATCTCATCTCCTACCTTTCAAACTTCGCAGAAGTTCTCCTCCAACGATAGTAGACGAGGTAATGGCGGAAGTAGAGCATTGAGGATGTGATATCCGTTGTTCTTAGGTAGCTCAGTTTGTAGAGCATTTGCCCGCGTAAGATAAGGGTCCCCCGTTCGAGTCACAGTTCGGCACATAAATTTTATCTGCCAGGAAGTTTCATATAAGCGCACGCTCTGCCGCAGAGGGAAAAACTTATTCTGGAAATATCCCCCAGGCTGTGGCTAAGCCATGTCTCCGTAAAATCCTTTCTTCCGATAGGTCAGTCCCGCGGGGGCACTTCGTGAAGTTTGGAAGGGTTGCCAGAATCCCGGTTTTCCGGGACAGTCCCAGTTTCGGGTTAAAAAACTGAGAGTCCCGAAAATTGATTTCGGGACGCCAGTTTCGTCCAGGTTTAGTGATGCCAAAGAAATACTCTCATACCATCTGTTTCTTCCCAAATGCTGGCGAAGCAATGTAACGATTTTTCTTTCATTGTTGCACCTGCCAGCGTCTATGAAGGGCTTTTATTGCGCATAACGCTTCTTTCTATTATTAACGCTTGTCTTGGGATTCAGTTCCAGTTAAGGCGTTGCAGCTACATGATTCTCTGTCCGAGGCTTATTGTGCGTAGTTCATACTTGCATGTGCACGAAGTGAGCTCCAAAAGCCAAAGCGAACGTGTTCCCTCCAAGACAAATATACAGAAGAATGTCTTTCATCAAACATGGAAGACATGACTACGAAGTCGAATGTGGAATAAGTAAGTCATATGTTTCAATTTCACATTACAGATCATTTAGGCAGCCAAAGCACTTAAAGAAAATAGACAGGTTTCTTATTTCAAAGTCATCAAAACAGAGGCAATCAGAAGCAGAAGTGGAATCAAAAATGTGTTATCATACCGTTAAACATCATATATATCTTTGAAATCTGTAGACTGTGCTTCTAGGCTAAGCTTCAGTCTTTTTAACGATTCTGCCAGAGAGAAGAGTGTGACGTTGGGCAGAACCAAAACAACAGCACTTTTGAAAACACTTTTGCCACATGACACTGTCAAACAAGTATGCGACGACCTTTCACTGCTCCGATATTATTCAATAGCTACAGATGCGAGTAATCACAAGGCTGAAAAAAATATTTCCATTAATTGTTCAATATTTTACACCTCAGAATGACATTCAAGTGAAATTGCTGAAATTAGTTTCCCTGCCAAATGACACCGCCTCTACAATAAGTACGTACTGCATAACTGCATTAGAAGAAAATAAAATTGATAAGCGTAAGTGTATTGCATTTTGCGGTGACAATGCTATCACTAATTTTGGAGGAGTGCGACGAGCAGGTACAAACACTGTATTTCTGACAACCCTCTTCCAGAATCCGTTAACGGAAGCATATCTATGGTTCCTGCATATTCAGTTGAGAGTGTTTTAGAGGCAAATAGCCGGCCGGAGTGGCCGAGCGGTTCTAGGCGCTTCAGTCTGGAACCGCTTGACCGCTACTGTCGCAGGTTTGAATCCTGCCTCGGGCTTGGATGTGTGTGATGTCCTTAGGTTAGTAAGGTTTAAGTAGTTCTAAGTTCTAGGGGACTGATGACCTTAGATGTTAAGTCCCCTAGTGCTCAGAACCATTTAGAGACAATACCTAAACTTGAGAAAGCAGACAGCAGTGTTATAGAAGTAGCTGCGATTTTGGAAAATACGAACAGAATCATACAACGTCGTAAAGAAGAAAGTTTTATTCTACTTAGAGTGACATCTCTCTTACAAAACAGCGAGTTTACATTACCTAGTGAATTTCAGAAATTTCGTGTCGATGTAGAACAGTATATCCATTTTTAAATGGATGTTGCTAGACGGAGAACCTGAGTGGAGCAATGTGACAAGGACAATAACATTTGTACAAGGGGGAGGATTATCAGTAGATGATAGTTTATTGTTTGAACAGTTTTCTTTACTCAGGCAGTTCACTGAATCGGAGGTCAACAAAAATAGCGATAACTGGGTTAGTAAATTATGCAGGAGAAATGGACCTATTTATTTCGACAGATTGGATGCGAAGAAGAGTACTGTCAGTTGCTGAACCTGTGTAAAGTCGTCATCAGTATTGCAGGGCATAATGCAAACGTAGAACGAGTATTTTCTCTTATGAATGTGCAATGGGCTGAGGAACGAAATAGATTAGAAGTACCAACGTTCGAAGCCATGATTAAATGTTTTTAATTATCAAATGAGTTGCTCTAAGTTTTATTAATACATCATACAGCGGAAAGATCTCACCAAAGCTCGGAATTTAGATACGTAGATAACAAATTATGTGAACTTCGCACTTCAACATACAATGTTTCAGTAGACATTGTTTCAAAATAAAAAATTGTTGTGCTGCCAGTACTAATATTGTAAAATGTTATTACCATCTGAATGCCCTCTCTTGGGGTTTATTAAATTCATTACAGTATAAAGTGTTCATTTATTTATTTATTTATTTTTCTAAATCAATTGAATACAGCAGTAATTTGCACAAATATTTCACTTTTTTAACGTTAAAAAAAAAGTTCCCAGAACTATCCCGGTTTATGATTCACAAATATGGCCGTTTTTAGTTAATTTTAGAGAAACGTCCCGGTTTGCTAGCAACAAATTCTGACAACCCTAGGAAGGAGATGACCTACTGGCGGAAGTAAAGCTGTGAGGAAGGATAGCTGTGAGGAGCCGTGTTGGGTAGGTCGGTTGGTAGAGCACTTGCCGATGAAATACAAAGGCCCAGAGTTCGAGTCGCGGTAGGGCTCACCGTTTTAATCTGCCAGAAAGTTTCATATCAGCGAAAATTTCCCTTCAGAGTGAAAAATTCATTCTATTTCTGCTTCTTACCGCCACACGACGCCTCGCTCCAATCGTAAGTCAGCACAAATCGGAAGCGTTCGACCAAATAGCATACTTGCTTCACCATCCACTCGCCGCCTGAGACCCTACGATACGGACCTGGCAATACTATAGCGCGACCGTGCGTCCGCAGTCTCCGCAGCGGCGAGCCTCGCCATGTCTCGCCTTGCAGGGCACGTGGTTGGCAGCACATTCAAGTCTCTCCAGGATCTGCAGTGGTAGGGTAGGATAGTACTGTTGCGTCTGCGTTGCAGCTGTTAGTTGTGTTATTGTCTAGTTCTTGTGTAACCTGAGTGCACTGGAACTGCTTACAATTGCAGAGAAAGCCTTTTTGGTGGAAGAGGTTTTTCGTGCAGGAGGGAACTTTACGGAGCATGTAGGCGGCAATTTAGATTGCGCTTTCCTGCTTTGTTGTGTCCATATCCTTCCACTTGACGTGGTTTAATTCGTAAACTCCAGACAACAGGTTCATTTCATGAACTGGTAGGCCCACAATTTTGACAGAACGAAAATTTGACGACATTTCGGACATCATTTTGTGGAGTCCAACAATATTAGTGAGGCGGTTATCGCGAGAGACTACAAGTCCCTCGTACGTCAGCACGTAAGACTTTAACCAAGGAAATGGTGATGTATCAGCATAAAATTGATGCTGTGCAACAGTTACATTGTATGGACCATGCGAAACGAATAGCGTACTGTGAATGGTTTCAGCGACTTTTTAACCGACATGGAGTTGGTGTTTTAGATCGAATCTTTTCCATTGATGAGGCTTGATTTCAGCTATCTGATTACATTAATTCCCACAATTCACTAATTTTGTCATCATAAAATCTACATGCCTTAAGAGAAACGCCACTGTTTGCATAGAAAATCGGAGTGTGGGTTGTCATAAAGCGAGCGCGAATTATAGGGCCGACCTTTTTCGATATTACCGTCACTTCCGATGGTTATTGTTCCCAAATAGTTCACCCATTTATCGACCTGCTGGATGAAAATGAAGTCAATCAATCATTCTTCCAACAAGACAACGCTACTGTCATACGGCTCACCAGTCCCTACGACTTATAGATGAAATCTTTGGAGACAGAGTAATTACGAAAGGTCTCTGGCCCCCCCGTTCACCGAATCTGTCTACGCCCGACCATTTCCCTTGCAGTGTTGCTAAAATATAATAACCCAAAGATAATACATTACCTCAAGACAGAGATAATTATTTTGATTCGATTTCACGTGAAACATTGGTAAAGACGCTGAACTATGCCTTTAAGAATGAGGAAAACATTTCCTGCATCTACTGTGATGTTGGTGAGCACAGTGTATTTAATTGTATTTCATATAGTTAATTAATTTCATTGTTTTAATTGTAATAATATTGAAACCCATCTCCCAATATAACTGCAGCCACTAGCAGTGAATCCTGACCCTAGCTTACATAGCGACATGAATGTGCTGCCAACCTTACCGGCCCCGCAAGGCGAAACACGTGGAGCTGGCCGCTGCGAAGAGACGATGCGAACGCACTGTTGCAGCAGGAACTCCACTGTTCAACCTGAGCATGCTGTGTATGTGACAGCTGTATGAGCCAAGCGCATTGTTGCAACGCAGACCATGTTAGCTGCAGCAATCGATTCTTTGATATTACACGACGAAATGATACTGCAGAAATAATTCTGCGACACAAGTGCAGGCGGAGGAAAAGGCGTCTTCGCATAGCCACAAGACAGGAACTCGAAGGGTATGAGAACTCACGTACCTAAGCTAGTTAATTCTTTAACCGTTTATCTTTCTTGCTTTTTTTGTTAGTCCTCCCTCCCTCCCCCCTCTTCTGTGCCTACACACTTGGCAGATGCCCATCTCGCCAGCCAATCGATATGGTCCCATTGATCATTAGTAACCCCTAACATTATAGTTTCAATCATTAAATCAAATTCATTCAAAATTTAGCCCACAAAAATTTGTGTAAAAAACTAATAGCAAACTATTGCAACAAACTCGACTTACACCATTAGTGTTTATCGATTTCAATGACAATAAACTAGCAAAACACACGTAATGGAGCAACAGCGCACATTATATTTCCATACACTGTACAAATAATATATCACGGGCTCCGTAGTCAGAATGTAGAAAGAGTCCACAACGGAACCGTACCCATTACCGCAGCTACCGAAAAGACAAACATGGCATTCAGAGTGCTAACCGTAAGTATCTCTGGGCGCTAAGCCAATCAGGGACGACATCAGCAATAGCGACTCTCTATTATTCTATGTAAATCCTACGATTGCTACCCTCTAATCAGAGTAAAAATATTGTTTTTCTTCACCACACATTCAGTGACGTTCATTTTTTTGGGTTCCTAACCTCAGTCTGTAAAAACGGAAGCCTTATAGGATTACTTCGTTGTCCGCCCGTCTCTCCATCTGAAACTTCCTGGCAAATTGAAAGTGTGGCGGGGCATTGACTCGAAGTCTGGACCTTTGCCTTCCGCGTGCACGTGATCTACTGACTTTTTTTGTTGATCTCACTTTGTTCTATATTTTTCGGTAAATTCGTTCGGGGTGGACGTCCGATGACACCCGTTCAGGCTCTTCCTTGATCCGTTCACTCAGTTTTTTTATTTTTTTATTTTCATTATTTTATTTATTTTTTATTACAGCGGGCAGCTACCCCTCTGTCGGCGCCGGCTGAGCTATCCACCCACGACTGATGCGGCTTCCTCACAGCCTTACATCCGCTAGGACCTAGTCTCCTACCTTCCAAAGTAAGGTCGTGAGTCTTGCTTGGGTAGCTCAATCGATATGCCACTTGCGCAGGTAAGCAAAGGTCCTGACCTCGAGTCTCGTTCCGGGCATATAGTTTTAATCTGCCAAGAAGTTTCGTATCAGTTCACACTCCGCTGCAGAGTGAAAATATCATTTTGGTAACTTTCCCCAGGCTGTGGCTAAGCCATGTTTCCATGATATCCTTTCTTGCAGAAATGCTAGTCTTGGAATTCGCAGGAGAACTTCTGTTAACTTTGGAACGTACGAATCGGTGGACTGGCTGAAGTACGGCTGTGAGAAACGATCGTCACTCGTGCATGGGTAGGTCAGTCGGTAAAGCACTTCCCCTCGAAACGTAAAAATCCCGAGTTCGAGTCTCAGTCTAGCACACAGTTTTAATCTGCCAAGTCATATCAGCGCACACTCTGCTACAGAGTGAAAATTCCATTCCGTCTCTCCGTCTGTTTAAGAGCCCTTTTACTGAGAAAGTGGTAGACGTATCAAGTTGACATTTATGTCACACACTGATGTCTATGGTCCCCTGACGGAGTAAAATGTTTAAGCTCCTAAGTTAATGCCATTAATGTCACAAATTTTGATACTCGCAAACTCACTCATCAAAACCTGTAGATAAACTAACTATACACATAGTTAAGTTTGTACAGAACCCACAAAACGCGAGTCCTACTTGCAGTTGAGGATTTTTAATGTATATTCGTATTAATTTAATAGCCGGGAAGTCAACTTTAATGAACTGATCGGGTTACGTTGAGTAATAGGAATAAGCTCAAATACCTACAGTTTTCAGAAGATCAACTCTTAAATGTTGTATGATATCGAAACTGAAATCTCCTTATAATTTGACAGGTGCACTTAATGGTTTACGGTTGTTACAAGTACCTACCATCTTCGTTCGACGCATGCTGTAATCTGTGGTCTGAGGGAAAAAATCGGATGCCGCAGCTATACTTGTTTAAGGAAATTTATGAGTAAATTTGTCTCAAGTAAAAAACACTGTGGTAAATTGCAAAACGCTGGCTATAATCCAAACACGTGAATGACGCTATCGGATGCCAGGCCTGTCTTACCATTCACTGATCAATGAGCAAATTTGAAGTGGACTACGAACCACATGGCAACCCGGCACTATATTTAGATCTATCAAAGGCGAAAGCCACGATGTTCTATTCTGAAGCTTGCAAACAAAAGCGATAACTAATTTGTATCTGTCTCCATGACAGTCGCGCGCTCTATCTTGGAAATACCGCCACATTTAGACAGAGAAAGAATCGTCCGATCGCCTGGGTCCTTCGAGTTTTCTATCAGATGAGACAGAAAGGTTTGTAAACGCAAAATGTGTGCGCGGGCGACAATGACAACAGTGTGTTTCATGTTCACATCTCTTCTTAATATGAGCATTGTAAGTGAGAAAATCTCTAACAGTACAATCTGTACGCAAAGACATCAGCTTAATCTATAGCTTGGTAACATACATATTTATGATATCTACCCCTGTCTTAAAACATGATAAGGAATATGCTGTTCAAAGAACCAATAGGCCCTACCTAGTAATACGTGTGTTGCCAATCTACGATGGCTGTGTTAGTCAAGACAAGTGACGAGAATGCAAAAGGATGTTAACAGCTTGTTGTAAGTATCAAATGAGAGCTACAAACCGACGACGAATGACGTACCAACGAACAGAAGTAATTGTGCAAAATCCTGGCGTGAATATAGCCATGGACTTTGTAGTGCACTCGAAAAAAATTGGTCGAAATCCCAAAAGTTCGCAAAATATGCGCATAACAACTAAATAATTTTGTAGGACTTGAACTGTTCAGTAAGTGGGAGCGAACTTCCACTCACACCAGTGACAGTAGCTTTCTCTCATGGCACCTTATACGTTGTTTTGGCCATCTAACAAAACTATTACCTAGATCTATGATCATGCTGCAATGAAGTCTGTCACCACTACCGTCATCCCCCCGCCCCCCCCCAAAAAAAAGTAGAACAAAAGTATATGAAAGTTGTGGTGATGGAATTTAAGGCAATCCTAATAAGCCAGGTAATCAAGAATACTCTGCGAAGATATCGAAAGGTTTCCAGTTAGACGCTCAAAAAACATTACCATTGCTAAAATTCACAGACTGTAGATACAGGAATAAGGAATCAGACTTAAACTGTATAAGCAATGTCTGTGAAACCCTTATTTGCATTTTCGGAGTGTTCCTGAGGAATTTAAATAATAGGACAACCAAAATACTTGGTCACTAAAACGAAAATATCTCATTCAAAGTGTTGTGGCAAGGCGTGCACTAGAAAGATCCAATACATAAAGACTATTAGCCATATTTACACAGTTGATTATTGACGATGTTACCACAAAGTTCAATAGAATTTACTTAGCTACAGTGAATTGTGAAATATCTCGTATTTTAAACGCTTACCTCACATCAGTTTCCATATTAGCTGGAAAGATATCAAGCCGTATCCGCGAGTCACATCAATTTCCTTTGGATTACACCAGCTGGAAACACATTGCTTAATGCGTTCGAATTTCATATGTTAGTCGCCATCCCACGGATTACGTTTAACGATTTCCAAAGTATTTAAAACTGCAAGTTACTTCTTCGCGTAATTTTTGAGGTAAATGAGTTGTCCGCTTGTAATCAATGATCTTTCACCGAAAAAAAAATTAAAAAAACTTGAATTTTTCTCTGATGCATTGGAAAATATGTTTAGCATCTGACACGTGTCACAGGCATATATAAGCTTCACTAAGCGATAAAACGTTACCAAGGGTGGAACAGACAAATATGGACAGCGACTTCTACAATGAAATGTTGTGTTTATGGAAACAGAGAGTGAGATTTAGATAAATTGTAATTTGCATTACGAAACTCCTGTTTACCCGCAGTGATTCAACTCACTTATGAAATAAGAACATTGTGGAATTACCGGTCTGACGTGGAATCGATAAGTATCAGGTAACTTTTCTTTTGATAATTTAAAGGTCATGGCAGAGAGTCTACGTGGCAAATGCTTCTCATCAGGATATCTTACGAGAAAATTGACATTTTCTACAGGTTAGAATACTGAAGGTTTGGAATTAAGCAGATTGCGTCCCGATTAGTTCTGCCTACGTACTTATTCAAGTAGACAGACACTTCCAAAGCGCGCTATTTCTCGATTACGTAAGAAGGGATCAAAGTAATCAAACAAAATACTTTTACGGAGTGACTGCAGCTGCTTCTGATTCATTATTTTATTTTCTTACAAGACCGAAGTATGAAAACATAAGTTAAATCACAAAATTTAATTGATGTCTTTATCCTAAATTACATACTATGTCTTGATGAATAGGACCAGAACAGCTGATAGCAATAACGAGGAAACACTTTCGCCATATTTTATTTCTAGGGAACGTTAAAGCAAACACCGTCAAGTTATAAATTTGTGCGAGTTGTAATAAAGTGAACAATTTTGTTGAGTGGTAAAAAGTTAGTTATGGGATAGGTAACGTTTAAGTATTGCGCAAAATTTACTGATTTTTTCTTTTATTTGTTTTTCGAGTTTCATTGTTAAATGCGAAACGAGAAAGCATTAGTTTTTTTTATAGTCCTATTGAGCGGACCACAGAGTTTTTAGCGGAGTGAAATTCCATATTGGATTTGTAATCTCTGCTATTGATCAGTAGAACAAGAAACTCTCTCGAATTGTACGCTTCCGTAGGGAAATGCACGCGTAGTTAGCAAAAGCTACTATTTAATTTACAGAACTTGCCACTGAAATAGTACCCTTCCCACAACGATAGTAATTGAGCTTTTGAAGAGGGGCCCAACGCTCTTCCCATGCGAAATGTGACAATGCGGCTGCCTGGTTACGACTTGTTTGTCTAATGATTGAAAGTGGCTCTGTAGTTCTGTTTCGTTTCACGTTGTCCACATTGTTTAAGAATTTACAGTCATTCAGTGATAATGAGTCCCTCTGAGAAGTGAAATTGAGGCCGTACCTGTCTTTTGTACTATGAAGTAGTAACTCTTCTATTTTGCTGTGATTCACACTTTCCATCATGCGCAGTAGAAGTAGAATTGATTGTAGGTACACATAATAGTCACAATACAATGAGCTCCATGTGCTGATTTTGAGTTATTAATGAAGAAACTGCATGCTTTATTAAAGTTTTTAACTCGTAGACAGAGCTACCGGATGATTAAGAACACATTTTAATTTAAATGTTTAGGGTAAATCTGTTATACTCAAAACCTTTGTCAGTTTCATATAATCTATGTCTCTCTCTTAAAATTTATAACAAGAGTTACAGTTATCAGTACTGCTAGTGACAAAATTTCTATAGAAACATCGAGATTGCAAAATAGACTGTGTAAACACTTGCAGACTAACTATAATATTAATTAATGAACATGAAATTGAGGACTAAAAAGAAAAACGGATTGTATTGACACACTGTAAAGATGTACAGAATCCACAATGAGTAAGTGAAAAAGGCAAATGTTGATGATGTTGAGGCAGCAACCAGCCACAAATTTATTTTAAGTTCCTTTATTCAAAACGTACCGTTACCGGTTTCGAATCATTACAGTTCATCGTCAGACGGCTTTCATGACTTCATTAGAACATGTGGTGCGTTTTTTATTGATTAATTGTCCTAAAATATAAGTAATACATAATTATGAGCACGCCACACAGATGGCTGCATTACAGATTTGCATTGGGATGTGACTTACGTGAAATGTAGGTTTGAAGTATTTGTTTTCATAGCTTTCGTCCAACAGATGATGTTCGTAGTTGCCGCCAGAATCTTATTGTTGTACACATAAATTTGTATAACTGAGTGGTGAAAACTACGAACACCGTCTGATGGATGAAAACTATAAATACCAATACTCCAAACCGGCATTTCACGTAAGTCACATCTCAATGCAAATCTGTAACGCAACCATCTGTGAGGCGTACTTATAATTACGTATTATTTATATTTTCGGACAACTAATCAATAAAAACGCGCCACATGTTCTAATGAAAGCATGAAGGCCGTCTGACGATGAATTGTAATGATTCGAAACCGGTAACGGTACCTTTTGAATAAAGGAACATAAATTAATTTGTGGCTAGTTGCTGTCTCAACACCATCAACATTTGTCTTCAAATAACAGCCACGATCTCCCACCATGTCATCATATGACAAAATTGCTAAGAGTGAAAAAGGATTATATTCTGTAATTCAACTTAACAATTCCCAAGAAAAGCCTTTCAAAAGAATTTTAATAAATTGCAATTTCCATTTTCTATTAATTATTCGTAGAGATACGGAGATCATAAAGCCTCGACTCAGTGACGTTCGCAGTAGTGGTTGAAATTGCTTGGTGAGTCGTGTCGAAGCGACCGACCACGTACAAACGATATCGCTGTCGAGTGTGGAGCTCGTTCATGCATAATTCAACATTTGGAACATGTTTTGTGACATTATTTCAGTCTGTAGACAAAATAAGGTTATAGTGCGTCCTAATACCGTGGTAGCGATCTATAAAATGCGTCAAAAGTAAAGAGAATGAACAAAGACGTTGTTTATGCTCATTGGTTTCATCATTTCTAACAAAATGACGCCGAACCGTTCTAATATCTGATCCACTTCAAGCTTATACTAGCCACGGGACTTATTCCCTCCGCCTTTAATCAATTTCCTAACGTTTCAATCAAAATATCTTCCATGTATCTCCCTATGTACATATTGCTGCTTGCAGGTTATTGAGGTTAAATCGCTGAACATTTCAAGGCGTGTTCAGCTGTAAGCATGGAGGTATAATACCTACATGAATGTAAACGTATAGGTAACCATTTTAGAAATACGGTCTAGAGTTAACCCAGAGATGTTTAGTAAAGATCACTGAGGTCGGTCCAAATCGTTTGTTGTCGACCAGCTGAGTAAGTAGCTTCTTATTCCGTGGATTTGATGGCGTTCATCTGCTCCTTCTCTCACCAGTAACGCAACGCGGAAAATAGGTGTCTGTGGACACACTGTCCCATGAACGTGCACTTCCAATCGACGACAGTAGCTACTGGAGAAATTCGCCAAGATCAGGTATTTTTAGTATTTAACAGAATTTCATATAATTTATGTTGCGGTGAGAGATAAGAGTTTTGAATGTCACATTATTTAGTTCTGATACGAAAAACGTAGAATTGTAGTGTTACTACGCCATATGATTTGGTTCGTTACTGTTCAGACGTAGGAACTGCATCGGACAGCCGAATCGATATCCAACTTGGAAAATGTCTCTTACACCTGAACATATGAGGCACTTGGCCCTCTCCTCGAATCCAAAGTATATAGTTTTTACTCGTTTCAGAATTCTCATATACTACTAGAAGAGAGTGGATAAGCATCAGCTCTCCGTGAAATAATAAGTTTTTCGTGTCACCCGCAAAATTTAGTCGTTTTGGCATGACACGTCTCGAAACTGACCAACCTTTTTATATCAGAATGGTAATTTCAGAATATTGCTCCCCCCCCCCCCCGAAAAAATTTCTACGCACGCTCATTATTATTACAACCTTATTATCGATGTATCAAGGAATAGCATTGAACGTCGGTAGAATGCTAAAATTGTGACATTATTGTATTCTCATTACAAATACGATATTCGCCTTTTCATTTCGTGATGTACTGCTAGGGAGCGGCATCTGTATCCTACATATTTAAATAGAAATTACCGATGATGAGTATAGTCGTGGAACTAACTTAAAATATTTGACATTTTATCATAATTAAGTGATCCCACCTGCAGCATACAATTTTTTAGTACAGATTCTACTGTGCCAGGTGATGTTTGCTACACAATCCGTTGTTTGCTACACAATCCGTCGTATTTGACCGTTGACACTGCCAATATAAGAATACTGACGCAAACTTCTCCATGCATATATAAACACGACCGCGCATACACATTTCAGAAATCGTGGCGTCATTAAATTTTCATAGTCTATTCGTTACTGCACGGACTTTAGCAGTGCATGTGTTTCTCCTCGAAATGATTTGATTAGTTAGCAGTGGAATGATAATAGAAGAATATGATAGTCATTATATGGATCTTGTTCAGCGCCAGAGTGTAGATTCGAAGGTATCGGGTTCGATTCCACATCAGTTCTAGGGTTGTGTTCTCCTCTGACAATTCTTGTTGATGTGAAACATTCCGCGTTGCAGCCAGAGTCGCAGTCCACATTAAGCTGTACACTCTCTGATAATTGCCTGGCTAAGTCAGAGGTAAGGGAGGGACATACAACTTCCAATAGGACTGACTATGCGTAGCGTAATACTGTGATGTTTAAACTCCCCTTCATGCTGACGACATTTTACTTACTATATGTTCAAGGCTATGTTCAGCAATTGTTCCTATAGGAATTTTTTTCGAAAAGTGACCCGTGAATACAAGAGACTTTCACTTAGTGAACTTTTGCAGAAATTATTATCAAATGAATTTTGATTGCGTTGTGCTCTGTGCTTGAATTACGTAACTCAAGTAGAGAACGCCATACGCCGCTAACTGCCACTTTTTGTCGACAAGATAGGTCCTGTCTCTTTCTGATTGCCCTCATTTTTCCATACCTGACGCATTCCGTGTCTGTTATCGTCGTAGCCATGGCGTCCGCAGAAATTGATCCAGGAGAGGGGACAAGACTCTAAAATTGACAATTTTTCTGTAAATGACTTGGTCAGTTTCGAGACTTGTCATGCCACATGAAAAAGATTTTGGGTGTACTGCTACAATTGGCTAAAGGAGAGGTTTAGCCGAAAACGGGAAAGAAGAATTAACGCATATACGACATTCCTGGCCCGGTGGGGGGGGGGGGGGGGGGGGGGCGAGGGGGGTTTTAGGGGGAGGGGGGGCGGACGGGAAGCAAGTACCTCTCTTTCACACACCCATTTGCGGGCGCCTATGGGCGCAATTGACTTTTCTAATGTGCTACTTGTGTTTTAAAACTCGGTGAAGTAGCGTCAAAGGCGACAATGCCACTTAGATCAAGTCAACTATCAAAGCTCACAATACCATTGTTTACTTACATACACGTGCTGTTTCTATACTATAGTTGTGTTAAGTTACAGGAATCATTACTAAAAGTGAGAGTGTAACGTACTAATCAATACTATAAATTACTGAATAATGACAGACTGCCCAACTCTGCTCTCCATGCAGCAGCGATCAGACATCACAGTATTGTCAAAATAGAACATCTGATGATTCGCTGACTCATAACTTTGGAAGCTCTATTTTGAATGTTTCTTCAGTCAGTTGGTAGTTCCTGGTTCCAGACAAAACATTGCTGTTACAGTAGTCTACGGTAACCAGTTCATAGATGTTGGCCACTGATGGGATCGTATATATGACTGGAGTTCACCCCATCAGCGTCAGCCAAGGCCTGAAGATAGAGTACTGAATTACCGCAACTGGTAGCTATATAAAAAATAACATCGAAAGGACTACTGCAGGTGTTCCATAGTGTTGCATAAGCGATCGGCCGAAGTCCCTCAAACCTTCAGTCGGAAGAACGGACATACAAAAGCTTATATTAAGGGTCTACAACACAATCCATCTGAAAATGTGTGGAGACTTCGGCTTGGAAAAGTAGAGTTGCAGGCGACAATTGAAATGTGTCTTCTGCATTCGTGTTTGATGTCAATACCACCAACAATAATAAAGACTTTAAACACAAATGCTTGAGTGAGAGTCTGTGACTCGGGTAGAAGGCAGTATTGTGTTCTACATTTGTGCAATAAAAAACCCCGTGAGCTTTTATAATCTGTGAGTTCTAAAACATTAGAAATTAATAATATGACACAGACGAAAAGGAAGTGTGTTTTTAACAGTGACGTACTAAAGGAATACCCATACACTAAAAAAAAATCGGATTCAGATGTTCGTTGCAATAAATGTGCATCTACTTTCAATATAAGCCACGGGGAGCGATCGGATATATCGCTACATATAAACAGCGAAAAAGATAATGGTGCTTGCAAGTTCTTCTTCTATCGTATTAACTTTTTTTTTACAGTGACAGTTATAGTGATGCAGATATGAAATTAGCAGCTGCTGAAGGACTGTTCGTGTACCGTACTGTCGACCACAAGCAATCTTTCAAATCATTGGACTGTAATGCTAAACTTACCCAATGTACCTTTGAACCAAAATTTACTTGTGGGCGTCTTAAAACCAAGGTAATTACCTTAAACGTTTTAACCCCATTTTCCATTTCTCAAGTAGAATCTATCTTACAGAAACCTGATTTTATTTCGATATTCATGGATGCGTCAAACCTTAAGGACGCAAAAATATTTTCGTTGGTTATTGCGTACTTCAGCCCTCCTGAAGAGATTAAAGTTAAAATACTGGATCTGAAATCCTTGTCTGGAGAAACTTCAGATATCATTGCTACACTTTTGAGTGAGTGTTTGAAAAATAACTTAAAGGGAAAGATAATGCCTCATTGTGAAGGTAATACAAACAGCTATTTTACTCGTGTAGCTAGAAAGGGCGTCAACAACGCCTTCACACAACTGAAAGCACATTTAGGTCACGAATTACCTGAGGTTGGTGTTCTGCTCAAATAATCCACAATACTATTCAAGTGGCTGCTGATGCCCCTCCTATTGATATTGACGCCATTGTGTCTGAAACATATTCGCACTGCTATGTGTGTACTGTAAGAATTGAAAATCTTGAACAATTTTGGAAAATTGTAGACCAGGAGCACAAACAAGTTTTAGGCTATGGCAAAACAATGTGGCTAGCTTTACTCCCTGCGGTCGAATGTTTTATAACTATGTTTCTTCCTAGGAAATCATATTTTGAATCTGAAAACAAATGTCCATTTGTCATCAAACGATCCTTTGAAAATCCTTTATCAGAAGCTTGTCTGTACTTTCTTGACAACAAAGCGTCAACGTTTCGCACTGCAGTACTGAATGAGTAGACGGTGAAACAACTAGATTTTGAAGCAATTTCTGTGCTAAATTATTTAAAAACTAATTTAGACTCCACGGGTGAAGATTTATTCGTGACTTCAGCTGTCAAACCAATTTTTAGTAGATTGGAAAATCAGGGAAATTGCAAAATTTGAACAGTATATCCATACTTTTTATCAAGCTGCAGCTGATGATTTAAATAAATGGTTTGAACCCATTGAGAGCTTGCGTCAACGTTGCCAACATCGAAAATTTATTCCGTTAAACTGAGCTTAAAACTCTCCTAAATGCTTATTATTGTTATCTACCGTCCTAAAAATGAAATTTCGGTGTACTGATAACTTACGAAGAATTCTTTTCTCATTGTCATTGCATATTATTATTATTATTATTATTAATCTTATTACTATTAGTACTACTTATAAAACTAAGTTTACTAAGTTTAGATCCCGCTCAGCACATTAATGTAGTTCAAGCGACAGTATTTCACTTTCCTCCTCATCCTGCAGTAGGATGTCTTGCGTGTCCAGTGCTAAGGTGCTGGGGCCAGAAGGAAAAACATTCTCCGATAGCTCGTAATCGCACTTTCAACACGATTTAAGACCCGCTCTTACTGTATTAAAGGCATTGGGAGGCCTTTTGTAATAAAATTTAGTTGGCTAAAGGCCCTTTCCACCTCTGCATCAGGCCATGATAGAACCAAAAGTATAATGGGCAGATCTAAAAGTTCTTGGAAAGTATTTAAGGTGCTGTCATTTCTGTATGACCTTATCTCGTTCCAGAACGCCGCAGCATTGTTTAATTCTTTCTGTTGTACACTAGTGGGCTTCGGCCACTAAAAATCTGTTTGTGTTATTATACTTCATGACAAACTCCTTTCGTTGGCCAGCGATACTAAAAGTTCTTTTATCACTCGCAAGCATTCTATTGAAGCATACACGTTCTCCAGCACTTTCACATTTTCAAGCGGCCTTGCAGTTCACGTCAGTAGCAACGGAAACAAGAAAATGTTCCCATCTTTTCTTATGCCATTTTCACCCTCGGGTGAAATTTTATTTTAGGTATTCATATCTTACAGTAAGATTTCGACTTCATGACCTAAGTATAATCTTCGGCGACTTATATTTGGGAACGCGTGCTGTTAAAAGATCACGTCTGTATTCTGGTACCACAAATCTCATTACAAGCCCACTGATTAGTGAAATAACATCGTTTAGAAGTCGTGACTGATCTGCAGAATTTGACTGAAATGCCTTATTTACCAGCTGACATTCTATGCCTTATTTATCAGCTGACATTCTCCCAGATGAGGTTTCAGAAAAGTAAGGTAAATTTTGGATAAAATTTGTTCACTCCGTCACTGTACATACACTCTAAGACAAAGAAAACGACGCACCATGAAGGTATTATCCGAATGGGACGGAAGTCTGTAGATGTGATGTAAATGTAGACAAATAAATGATAACAATTTCAGAAAAATTGCATGATTTAATTAAGAGCAAGAGCTTTACAAATTGAGCAAGTCAATAACGCTTTGGTCCATCTCTGTCTCTTATGCACGCAGACGTTCGACTTGGCATTGATTGACAGTGTTGTTCGTTGCCCGCCTGAGCAACTGACGCGTTAAATCGTCAGAATCCCGAGATGGTTGAAGAGCACTGACCATAATGTTCAAAACGTTCTCAATTCGGGAAAGACGTTGTAACATTGTTGGTCAATGTAGGGTTTGGCATGCTCGAAGACAAGTAGTGAAACTCTCGCCATGTACGAGCGGGCATTATTTTGCTGAAATGTATGCCTAGGATGACTTGCCATGAAGAGTAAAGAAATGGGGCGTTTGCGACCCACGGCTACCTTGCAGCACAGAGGTACGTCGACGATATTCTAAGTCTCCTTTTGTTGCCATTCATGGCAAGCCATCCTGGGCTTACATGTCGGCAAGATAATGCCTGCTCGCACACGGTGGGAGGTCTTATTTCTTGTATTCGTGCTTCCCAAACCATGCCTTTTTGGTCAGCGAGGTCCCCATATCTCTCCCTAAATGAGGAGCCCTCCAGCCACCTTGGGATTTGATGACCTAACGCGCCAGTTGGACAGAATCTGGCACGATATCCTTCAGGAGGACATCCGGCAACCCTATCAATCAATGCCAAGCCGAATAACTGTTTGCATAAGGGTCAGAAATGGAGCAACGTATTATTGACTTGCTCAATCTGTGAAGCTCTTTCCCTTGAACAACTCATACAATTTTTCTGAAATTGTAATCTTTTGTTTGGCTGTACATGTAAATAACATCTATCGACCTCCTTCCCATTTGGATAATTCCGTCGTAGCGTTCGTTTTTCATGTCTGAATGTATTACGTAGGAGCTGGGCTGTGTGGCACTTCTCATTCAGTGCTGGTATCTCAGAATGGGATTTTAGTTATAGCTACTGAGATAAAACAAGGGAAACAGCCACTAAAATAGACATTCAGTGTGTTTTACACTTCTGAACTATTTTCAATTGATTGGTTCCGTTATTTGTAGCATTTACAGTACTATATAATTTTCTATAAGAAGTATGCCGAAATGTTGACTTGAAAAACCAAGAATAAGTTTCTGACAACAAAAGCTCCAAGTTCCCGGGTAAAGTTTTAGCTGTGGCAGAAGTACCGCTAGCTGCACGGAATGGTAGACACAAGTAATTAAGACAGATGAGGAGAATCCCTTTTCAAATTCTGATACACACTCCTATAATGACTGCTGCTTTGTCTGTACCCAAACCACGTATTAAATGAACATTCAAACCGCACGCATTAAGCAAAGATTTCAGACCATTGGTCAATGGCACTGCGCTGCTTTCTTCGAACTCTATCATTCCCAAGAATGTGGAAACAATGCAACCTTTTGCCTCAGAGAAGTATTCTGCACAAGCAAGCTAACAATTTACTGACAGTAGTGTCCGTAGATTCATCTAAAAGTATACTGAAATATCCATCTTCTACGTCCTTTTCCAGACTGGCATTGAAATGAGGGTAAATAATGTTTTTAATCACACCATTGCACTTGCTTCTACGCAGACGCAACTGAGAGACATGGTCAGCTCCTTTAAGGCCCCATTTTGAAAGTTTGCAGAGGTGATCCAATGATCTTACTGCGTAATGGTTAGCCACAAATAAAGTTGATGCGGCTTCATTGGAATCCCTAACTGTTTGCGAATCTAGTTTCAAGTGCCCCTGTTAAGAATAGGGCTCTTCAGCTTCCACGTGCTTTTTGCTTTTTGAGTGATTCAATAAATACGGCGCGAATTTAAACTGCCCTGGCAAAACCGACATCGCGCACTTGAAAGACCGGATGGGATCTCAACAAGCCAGTCTTCCAATTTTATTTATTTATTTTTTGCTAAGACACTCTTTTATAAGCTGTTGAGTGTATTTGTTGTCCTTTTGTTTCTACGCTTTGATGACGCTACTTACATAAAAGTGGTCAACCGCATCTTAAAGATTAACAATTTAACACTATGCACTGTACCCACGCGATAGGTAAGCTGCGGTCCAGGGTATATTGTAAACACAATGCTAGAGGCAAAGAACTAAGACTGGGAAGGATTATTCTGATTTGTTGAGGCTGGGGAAACACTATATCGAAATCTGATTATTAAACTTCACGCATATGCAATAAGCATGTGAATGATAGATGGTAGGGGGATGCTAAATTCAATTTTCATAACTTGGGGAAATTATATAAAAGCATTGGGAGGTTTTCACACTCATTTGCTACTTTCTGGCTTTATGGGCTCGCCTGGTTTAAGCTTGAGGGGAAAGGATAAGCACTTTGACCAAATCGTAATAGGATAATCATACATATAAACACATTCATCGCATGGCAAGTTGGTATGTATAGATGGCGTCGTGTTTCACAGGTATTGTGTAATGTGCGCGTTTCATCGAAATGGACGTGTGGGAAGAAGAAAGAACAAGGGAAAGTTTAAGAGTTTTAACGTCTCGTCGACATCAAGGTCATTATTCATGAAGAGGAAGTTCGGATTGTTTCAAGAACGGGGAAGAAAATACACTGTGCCCATTTTTAAGGAGCCATCCCGGTATTTGCCTGGAGTGATTTTGGGCAATCCCAGAAAGTCTAAATTTGGATTGTCGGACGCGGATGTGAACCGTCGTCCTATGGAATGCGTGGCCAGTATGCTGGAAACTACGCCACCTTATACTGTTGGGAAAAAAGGGAGGTTAAATTGCACGCTCATCAAAATTTAATCATAAGGATTAGCTGGAGCCATATCGTTACCAGTTCAGGATTTTTCACTTTAAATATTGTTTCTGATTGTATAATAGAAACACTGAATTAAACGGAAAAATATTGTTGTAGGCAACAATCCACAAATTACTTAAGAAACCCGTTGACCAATAAACACAAAATATCACACGTTGACAATGTGTAAAACCCGTCAAATTTAGCGGAAATTCCATTAACTTGGCAACACTGGTTTGAGTGACTGCAGTTGAGTAACATTTAAGGCAGGACTACCTCAATGGAAAAATATACAAGACTTTAGATTTAATTCTTGAAGTGTCTCCTTCAACTATAATAGATGACACTGGCTTGTGTGCCGAGTATGTATATCACCGAAAATATTAGAAAAATGGAAACTGGAAAGAACATCATCTATTGACTGTTGGGTAGAAATTATTTCACATTGTAATACGAGCTCTTTGTTCACCTGTAACTAATCCCTCCAATGAACGAGTGTTTTCTCATATGCATGGTTGGTGGGCACGTGACAAGATGCTGTTTCAGTGTAGACTTTGAAAGCTATGTTAATTAATGATGTGAACTTTAATCACACTTCTAAATATTTACAAAATGTTATGCAGTAAAGTGAGCTTTTTGAAGAAGATCCGTTCATCAGCAAAATACCTATGGGGAATGACTTCTGCACTAATAGCCGCGCGGAGTGGCTGCACAGTTCGAGGCACCATGTTACGGATTGGGCGGCTCCTCCCGCCGGAGGTTCGAATCCCACGGGCATGTGCGTGTGTGTTGTTCTTAGCCTAAGTTGGTTCAAATAGTGTATAAGTCAAGGGACCGATGACTTCAGCAGTTTGGTACCTTAGGAATTAATACACATTTGAACATTTTTCAGTAATAATTATACATGATTGTCTGGTTGGAGTGAATTCGGAGCAAATCCAAAAACGAACTTTTTGAGCTAATACCGCCTTGCTCTTCTCTGTCACCACATTTATTTCATGGCGGAATTCGTTGTGGCAAAACCAATGCAGATCCAAAGAATATTCATTTAAAAGTCTTGCTCTTCTACAAAAGCTGGATAAGTCCGGGATTCGGAGGTTTCCTATTCTCATCTTGCTGGACTGGTTACTATTCACCACATTCACAGGAAGCGTCCCACGACTGCAGACGAAGAAGCACGTCATAATCATGCACCTGCATTTTCCTACGAGTTGAAAACTCAGAGTAGTAATGTCCCAATTTTTTAAGTAGCATAACTTAGCTTTCAAGGAATATCTAAGCATAGAGTGTACAGAATACAGAATAGTTTTGTAATGTAGAAGTGGTCTTCAAAAGGCAAAAGAGAGTCCCATAAAAGCAGACCAAAAAAGATTACAAAGCCGATTGTTAGGTTGACTGAATGTCATAGTCCTTTAAAGCAAGGCAGTCACATTGCTTTTTGCATGATAACCTAAATCAAAAATATCTGCCAAAAGATTTGACCATAAGTGATATACATCTTGAATTTGTACACAAGTACCATATCAATATTCCTTATAAAAGATACTGGACAGTTTATAAAACTTTTAACGTACATTTTGGATGTCCCAGGTCTGATATATGTACTATAGCAGCAGAATAAAAGCTGACGAAAGAAATTTTGAGAAACGTCAATTAGTACCGCAAAAGAATTGTATTTGAAAAGGGCAGAAGCTTTTGTAAGCACGAAATGAAACTATATTCTATAAACAAGACAACTGCTCGTTAACTGTGTTTCATTTCATTATAT